>NC_083343.1:26318440-27518440 GCF_019175385.1 Lycium barbarum
ATCACTCCAAAAATTGACATGACACAAAAAATTAAATTTATGAAAAGGTTTCCTCCTCTTCCTTTAGCTCACACTCCCCCCCACGGTCCCCAACAACACCTCTCCTTCATTTTTTTCTCATCACGCAACTCCTTTCTTTACAAATTTTCTTTACCACTCCCATTAACTCCCCTCTCTAACGCCATAACTAAACACTTAAAAACTATTGTTTTCCCTTAAAATGCTAAAAATTAAATTTATACGTGGTTTATAGGATATGTGGTTCGATTAGTGATTTAGGTAAAACACTACACGATAGTAAGCAATATATTAGTGAATAAGAAAGAAAGTAGCTTAAGAAATCAAGATATTCATCTCTGTGAATTTGGTCCGATTTTGAAAGAAACGCCTCTGTCCCGAGCCAAACCAGTAGAAAAGCTTTAATATATAATTTTCAGATTACAAGTATGAGTGTGTATGGAAGACTAGCCCCCAAATGAAGGAGGTTCACCCTATTTATAGTGAACAGTAGATGGGCCTTTGCACAAACCTAAAAAGGCCCATTAAGAAAACCCTAAAATCCACAAAAGGGCGCTCCGTACGGATGCCAGCGCAAATTATGGCGTACGGATCCCAGTGCAAATTATGGCACGAATGGGGGGACGTGACCTAGCTCACAACGGATCCTTCGAACATGTGTCGAGTGTCTTTCCCTCGGTCTTCGGAGTCTCTCCGCCTATTAGCACTCCCTCGGTTTCTGACGTTTAGTTGGGAAAACGCACAATTCTGCGGTCCTCGGCCCTTTCGATCTCATCTAAGGCTAATGATCTCATCTTACTTCTACCTCGTACCAGATGGCCGTGACATTTACCTCGGTTTCCACCGTATACAGAGAGTCCCCACACTTTCTAGATCGAAGTTTGCCAAAGTAATGGGAAGTGGAATGACGACCTCGGTGGCTTCCTTAGAAAGCTTGCTCTTGGAAACAAACGGGAAATAAAACGTCTTATCAGGTCACATCCCTCTAACTTCTGACACGTGTCTTCCCTATTTGGACGCCCCTACGGTTGTCAAATCGTAACCGCCTCAAAACTTATTATCTCCTCCCTATAAAAGGCCGATCATTTTCAGTTTTCACTTTTTACTTTTCACCACTTGATCGTTTTACTCTCATCTTGCTTTGTTCTTGCTTCTTTTTAAATTTTCTTTCGAAATTCTGAATCATCGAGATTTTCCGAGAAACTTCACTCGAGGTTCTGAAGTCTTCTTAGTTTCCTGGAAAATGTTCTTCATAACTTCATATTTTGATCTCAAATCTTCATAACTGCATATTTTGATCTTCAAATCTTTAAAGAGACCCTTAAACCTTCAAACCTTCATGTCCTCATACCTTCAAATAAGGCAACGAACATCGATTCTACTTCCAAAGATGCTCCTATGGTTTCTTCCCCTCACCTGGGTATCGAGGTCGTCGCCAGCCCCGAGGTTGAAGCTCAAGCTGGCTCCTTTGAACCCCAGGCTAAGGATACAATACCTTTGAAATATAATTTCGATAATGAGTTCATCGTTGAGACAGTCGTAAAAAAAGGACGAAAGGGGCTACAACGTCAGGTGCTATCCTTCATTTACCAAAGCGACACACCTCACTAAAGTTCGTGCTCAAGGCAGTTAGGACGGCCGCCCTATAGAGATCGTTGGCCCCGATGATGATGATGAAATCACCGACTTTAGGGAGGGGTACTTGAATATCTACACCTACCCTTTTACATTTAAGCTCGACCCTCAGATAGACCCGATCATCCTCGAAATGTGTCGTACATATAATGTGTGCCTTGCACATATTGGTCCGAACGTTTGGAGGATGGTGACCTGTCTTCGCTTTCTGGCCATAATGTGAATGCCGATTTTACCCTGCACCATTTGATCCGGCTATACTGTCAGAGGATATTTCGTGGGGGAATAATAAAGCTTGCCAAACGAGAGAGGAACCCCATTCTTTCCAGCGTCGATGAGAATAGAGATCAACGCCGGTATGAGCATTTTGTTTGGGTTATAACCGCAGATATCATACTGGCGGAGTTCATGCCCTTCCCCGAAAGGTGGAATGAAAAATGTAAATTTTATAGAGCTTATTCCCTTTTTGTATGTTTTCGACCATTCCTCTAACTATTTTTTATGTTTCAGCCGTCGGATGGGTTCCGGACGTGATACCCCGCTTTCCTAAGTTGATCGAGAGTATCATAAGCCAACATCCGCACCAAGAGCGGGCATGGAAATATCTGTCCTATGAAAGGTGGACAACACAAAATCATGGTATTCTTTTTTTTTCTTTGCCTCGTGTCGTTTCCTTTTGTTCAACTCCTTTTTGAACTAACCACTTCGATACTCAGGTTTGTCAAGAGGTTCTTCGACTCCTCGGGCAGTACCGACAGATAAACACTTCACGCCGGGTTTAGAGTTCTACGCTTCAGAATCAACATGACTAATTTCCGAGGCTGAAAAGAAGAAAAGGAAATCCAAGTCTTCCAAGCCCTTGAAACCATCATCGGGGGACCATCAAAGGAAGAAATGTTCGAAAGATGCAATAGATGCATCTGAAGTTCGAGGTTTGAGGGATCACTCTGATGACGATGTTTGGGTCGCGAGAATTAGTTCCGACTCCACTATCCCTGCTGCTACCGAGGAAGAGACTACTCCGGTGGAGGTCTTGGAGGGGAGTACCGCAGCCAATCTAACTGGTTCCGCCACTGGTGGGGGGGGGGGGGGGGGGGAGGCGAGAACCCTTCAGTTCCCCTAGTTGAATTTCTTAAAGCTCTAATCCCTTTAAGGGCCGTTGAGATGATCGAGGTTGGGGACGATACCTCCCCCGAGGCGGAGCCTATGGCTAAAAGGGCTAGACGGACCAAAATAACTTCTCCTCCTCCTTCTGGTCGAACCTAGGAGTAGGAGATTTTTTATCATACATTCTCCGAGGATGGGACTGCCACCTCCCTATTCTATAAGTATCGTGGAGGGCTACCCAGACTACAAAGTCTGGCTCGAGATTCCGGCTTGTAGATATCTTCTCGGCTCCAAGTGTAGAGCCGAGGAGGACTAGGTCGGTTACTATCACCATCCTTGAAGACTGCAGTTTTCTATCCCGCCCCGTAGGGGTGGCCAGTTATCTTCATCCTCTAGTGTCGTATTACATTAAAGAGAAGATGACCAGACTCTCGTGGCAATGCATTCTTAACGAGAGTATGCATGCCGGCAACCGGGTAAACCCTTTTCCCTTCCAATAGACTTGATTTATTTGGAGTAATTAATCTTCAATGTTTGTTGATTTCTAACTTTGTTTCCTTCTTCACAGTCTGTCGTGCTTGAGAATGAAGGTTTTCTCTTAGCTCAGCAAGAGGTGGATGATCTATAGGCCCGGTTGGATGCCCAAACTCGAGAAACTGAGAAGCTCAAACTTCTCTTTCATAAAAAAAAGATCAGCTGAGTCAAATATTCGATCCTTCGACCCTCCGAGCCGAACTTCAAGTAGCCAAGGAGGAGAAAATTCGGTTGAAAAATGACCTCGCAGATTCGGTCTAAAAGAATAAAGTCCTAGCAGAGAATAATAAGTAGCTCAGCAGGGGGAACTCTGAAAACATCACAAAGCTCGGGGAGCTAGAGGCTACCATTTCCCAACTGAGGTAGGAACTGGACTCTATTAAGGACGAGGCCGAAAACATGAAAGAGCAGTTCGCTCAGCTCGAATTTGAAAGGGCCATCGAGAAGGAAGCCTTAAAGGTTGCCCAAGAAAAAGCCAAAAGTCGGGCCCAGGCTAATGAGAAACTCCAGAGTGACCTTGATGCTGCTATTCGAGATAATGATGGACTTCAGTCTGAGCTCCAAGCTTCTAACCATATTCTGAATAATCTAAGTTAAATAAAGGCCGAGCTAGAGATTAAATTGAAAACGGCTCAGGCCGATCTGGATCTAGCCCACGACAAAGTTGAAGCTACCGAGGCTTGGTCGATCCTTCAAGTAGATTATGAGAAGTAGAAGTCTCGGAGGTCTACCCTTGAAGCGGCTCGGCGTGGCATTGAGGATATTTCTTCCAGGATTGCCTAGGCGAGAGAACTCAAGGATAAAGCTAAAAGAATACTCGATGATGGTTTCGAGAAAGCTCCCAAAGAATCCGGCTTTGGAGGCTCAGACTCTTCTTCGGAGGATTAAATGGGCTTAGGGAGACTTTGTATTTTGTCTCAATTTTTTGTAATCTTTTCAAGGAAAGGTCTTTTGCCTTTTATTATATAAAATTTGTTTCGACTTTCTTTTGCAAGTATTTCTTATGATCATTTTTAATACTTAGTCATAGCGACCTAAGCTAAATGAACAGATCCCTGAATCGGGTAGTGTTCGTGATATTGCTTCGTTCGAAAATGACTTAGGCTTGACCTTGAGTCCCTAACAATTTTCATATTATCTGACGAGTAATTAATAACTTCGTTTTTAATGAAAAATCGAGCCAACTTAACTTAGGAGTTTTATACTCTACTTATATCGATTCTTTTTCATATGATATTTTAACGAGGGCTCGTATGTGGGAGCCTTTTTAATCTTGTGAATTTGGACATCTCCGAATCACTTCGAGTATACGGGTCGAGGTCTTAATTACTCAACCCTCTTTTGACTATTTGAAGTCCTTGCAAATTGGGCTCAGTTTATTATTACCTTGGTGCCTTCGTCTATTTTGTAACAGCATTCCCCAGTCGAGGGTATCCCATGGGCCCTAACAATCAGTTGCTCGAGTACTTCCACAAGAGAGAATATTTGATGCGTAATTCGACCAAAGTATTTTTATTTATATTTCAAATAATTGTCTCCTACAAGAAGCTAAGAACTTCATACTCGACATTCGACCCATTCTGCCCCTTGTCGTAGCAAAAATATCCAGGCACGATTCATTTGATCGCTTGGCCCTTACAACGAATCCTAATGCAGAATGTTCGGTAAGTAGAAAAAACAAAACAAAAATGTTTCGACTTCAACTTCTCTTCTTACTTCGTTTCTTTAAGTTCTTTGAGTTTTCTTGGTCTTGCCGTTCCTGGCGAGGGTATCATAGTCCCTCAGTGTTTGTGTGCGAAGTATAAGCAGAGGAACACTATAGAAAATGACATTTTGGAATCCCCAGTCCCCAGCAATTAGCTAGTCTTCAAGTCTTCAGCACTTAGCCCAGTTTTTAAATGAGAAAAGTAACACGTTATACGTCGTTGCCTCATTAAAAACCTTGCCGAAAAACCCACTTTAAGATAAAACCGAGCTAAGAAAAAAAGAGTGCAACACATGCTTTCAGACCTAATTCTACTTTCTTTGAATTTTGCTCCGATTCGAACCGATAAGGGAAAAAGTGAGAACTTTTGAAATTCACAAAGGGTTAGTAGCTCGTACCATAGCAATAATTTTTTTTTTCAAGTGTGCCACATTCCAGTTGTTGTGTAGCTGCTGGCCGCCTGCAGTTTCCAGTTGATACGACCCTTTGCCGGTTACTCCGGTTATCGTATATGGTCCTTCTCAATTCGGGCCCAATTTCCCATCATCTGGATTCTTAGTGTGCAAGGTAATTTTTCGAAGCGCTAGATCCCCAACTTGGAAATGTCGAAGATTCGTTCTTCAACTATAATATCTTACTATACATTGTTTTTGGGCGGCTAAATAGACCAACACATTCTCGCGAAGTTCGTCCGTCAAGTCAAGCTTTACTGCCATAACCTCTTCATTTGACTCGTTTGTCGGATACCAGAATCTTAGGCTCGGTTCTCCGACCTCCACAGGAATTAAGGCTTCCGCAGCATAAACCAGAGAAAACGATGTTTCTCCAGTACTTGACTTCGATGTCGTTCTGTATACCCATAGTACCTCCGGCAAAACTTCCTTCCACTTATGCTTCAATTCCTCCAGTCGCTTCCTTAGATTTTGAATTATGGTTTTATTTGTCGACTCCGCTTGTCCGTTTGCACTTAGTGATACAGAGTGGACAAAATCTTCTTGATCTTCAATCCATCGAGGAAGTCATTGACCTTATTACCAGTGAACTATCGACCGTTGTCACAAGTTATATCGAAAGGAATGCTGAACCGACAAATGATGTGGTCCCAAATGAAGTTATTGACTTCCTTCTCCCTAACTTTCTTGAAGGCATGTGCTTCAACCCATTTAGAAAAATAGTCAGTCATAAATAAAATAAACCGAACCTTACCGGGAGCCTAGGGCAAAGGCCCGACAATGTTCATTTCCCATTTCATGAAGGGCCATGGAGATAGAACCGGATGCAGCAACTCCCCCGGTTAATGGATCATCGGTGCGTACCTTTGGCATTCGTGGCATTTTCTGACAAAATTTTTCCCGTCTTCCTCCATCTGGTTCCAATAGTATCCTGCTCTGATTATCTTTCGGACCAAAGCTTCGGCTCTCAAATGGTTGCCGCAAGTCCCTTCATAAACTTCCCACATCACATAATCTGTTTCGTCAGGCCCCAAGCATTTAGCCAAAGGCCCATAAAAAGATCGGCGATACAACTGGCCATCGACTAAGTAGAATCTTGCAGCTTTCGTTGGAAGAGATGTTAACTCCTTAGGTTCCACTGGGAGTTTCCCATCTCGCAAATAGTCTATGTAGTTATTGCGCCAGTCCCATGTCAAGCTCATTGCATTTATCTCGGCGTGACCATTTTTCACTGCTGAATTCATCAACTGAACAACCATGCCAGAATTGAATTCCTTCGCTCCGACTGACGAACCTAAATTGGCCAATGCATCTGCTTTATTGTTCCACTCCCTCGGTACATATTGCATAGTCCATTCTTTGAATCAGTGTAAGATTACTTGAATTTTTCTAAGTATCTCTGCATTCGTTCATCTTTTACTTTGAAAACTCCATTGACTTGGTTCACAACAAGAAGAGAGTCGCATTTGTCTTTGATAACTTCAGCCCCTAAGCTCTGTGCCAATTCCAAACCTGCAATCATAGACTCATACTCGTCTTCATTGTTAGTTAATTTTATTGACCTGATTGATTGTCGAATAATATCGCCATTGAGGGCCTTAAGAACAATTTCCAGTCTGGACCCTTTCACGTTCGATGTTTGGTCCGTGTACAAGGTCCAGATCCTCGAGGTTTTCCCTAAGGTTAGCAAAAGTTCTTTTTCTACCTCGGGAACCATTGCGGGTGTAAAGTCGGCTAAGATTTGGGATTTAATAGCTATTCTAGGTTTATACTCGTTGTTATAACCACTTATTTCTATGGCCCACTTTGTCAACTTTCCTAATAGCTCCGGCTTATTCATGATATTTTCTAGTGGGTACGTGGTTACTACACATATACGATGGCATTGAAAATAAGCTTGCAACTTTCTAGAAGCACTTATCAAAGCTAAAGCCAATTTTTCTAAGTGACGATAACGTGTCTCCATGTCCCCTAATGTTCTACTTACATAATAGATGGGGAATTGCGTACCTTCTTCTTCTCGGACCAAAATGCCATTTACTCCGACCTCAGATATTGCCAGATATTAGAATAAGTGTTCATTTACCTTCAGTGATTGCAGCAAAGGTGGACGCGACAAGTATCTCTTTAAGTCTTCCAAAGCCCTTTGACACTCTGACGTCCACACGAAGTCGTTCTTCTTTTTCAGCAGCGAAAACAACCGGTGACTTTTGTCCGAAGACCGAGAGATGAATCTGCTCAGAGCCGCGATGGTCCCGGTTAATCTTTGTACCACCTTCACGTTATATAACCACTTCAATGTTCTCAATGGCCTTGATTTTTTCTGGGTTAATTTCAGTTCCTCGGTTTGACACCATGAAACCCAAGAACTTACCCGATCCAACTCCAAAGGCACACTTCTCCGGGTTCAACTTCATGTTGTATTTGCTGAGTATTTTGAAGGTTTCCTGCAAATTCTTCAAATGTTCCTCTGTTTCCAGGGACTTAACTAGCTTATCATCAATATAAACCGCCATTGTTTTACCTACCTGTTCTTCAAACATTTGATTAACTAGTCGTTGGTAAGTTGTACTAGCATTCTTTAATCTGAATGGCATTATGTTATAACAGTAAATCCCATATCTAGTTATAAAGAAAGTCTTCTTTTGATACCTCGGGTCCATCCGAATCTAGTTGTACCGGTAGTAAGCATCGAGAAAGCTTAACATTTCATGTCCGGCCGTCACATCGATTATTCGATCGATGTGAGGCATAGGGAACGAATCCTTTGGACATGCTTTGTTTAAATCCTTATAATGAACGTACATCCTGAATTTATTACCTTTCTTTGGTACGACCACGACATTAGCTAACAATTCCTGATATTTAACCTCCCGGATGGAATCTATTTTTAAAAGCTTTGTTGCCTCTTCGTTGATGAAGGCAGGCTTGATTTTGACCATCGGTCTCCTTTTCTGTTTCACCGGGGAAATTTTTTGATCGAGGCTTAACTTATGTGTCATCACCTCCGGTGGGAGACCTGTCATGTCTAAATTGGACCATGCAAAATAATCGACGTTAGCTTGAATAAATTCAATTAATTTGAGCCCGACCTCCAGGGTTAACCCCGTGCCCAGGTATCCATTTCTGTCCGGCAAATGCACGAACAAGATAATCAGTTCCAGTTCTTCTACGGTTGACTTGGTTGCGTCTGAGTCATCAGGTAGCACGAACGACCTGGGTACACTGAAATCATCCTCTTCGTAGTTTAGGCCCATCTCTTTATTTTCTTCCCTCGAGCTGACCGGGCCTCCATCCTGTAATTGTTATTTGGCATCTTTTCCTTTGGTTGGTTCAGCAACCTTTAGGGATGGTTTCCTTTGAGTGGGGGGGGGGGGGGGGTGCTTCTTCAACTGCGAACATCTCTCTTGCAACGGGTTGCTCGCCACAGACCGTTTTTATCCCTTCCGAGGTTGGAAACCTCAACATTTGATGCAATGTAGAGGGTACCGCCCTCATACTATGAATCCATTATTTGTTGAGCAACACGTTGTATTTCATCACACCTTCGATGACGTAGAACACCATTTGTTGAAAAGTCCCGGCGATGTTTACCGGTAAAGAGACTTCTCCCTTAGTAGTTTCGCTTGCCATGTTGAACCTGCTGAGAACCGATCTGCTGGCACAATTTGGCCCAACAACCCAAGTTGTTCTACCACTCTCCATCGGATAATATTGACTTAACTACCTGGATCAATCAAAATACACTTAACTTGACATTTAAAAATAAGGATAGAAATTACCAAAGCATCGTTGTGGGCCTGAATGATGCCCTCTGCATCCTCATCGTTGAAGGAAATAGATCCTTCGGATACATAATCCCTGGTTCTTTTCTCACGAACAACCGAAACCTTCGTCCTCTTTATCATCAGACCCCGTGGCATTTCTGTTCCACTGATTATCATATTGATCACGTGTTGAGGCTTCATGGGCTCAACCTGCTTGTGATTTTCCCTTCCTTTGCAACTTCCTTTGGTTCGGTCACTTCAAAACTCACAAAGGTGACCATTTTTCAACAATCGAGCCACCTCCTCTCTCAATTGACGGCAATCTTCTGTCCTATGACCATGAGTACCGTGATACTCACACATCACACTCAGATCTCTCTGAGCCGGGTCGGATCTTACTGGCCTCGGCCATCTTGCATTCTTAATATGGCCAATGGCCGAGACAAGATCTGTGGCGTCAATATTAAAGTTGTATTCGGATACCCTCGGGCTGCCCCTATTGTTAGCCGACCCGCTAGTATGACCTCTAAACTGCAAACCTCGACTGTTCGGACCGCAACCAATTCGCCTGTTACTCATGCTCAAATGATGACTGGGACCATTTTTCCTCTATCTGACCTAAAGGTGGATTTCTCCGGTTGAACATAAGGTCGGTATCTATCCTTTGACGACCTTGTCTCTGCTTCAAACATCCTTCTTGACCTTTCAGAATTCTATGCTTCGAACATCCTTCTTGACCTTTCAGAATTCTTACTTCTGCCTATCGAACCTGGGGGAAGTTCAAGTTGATCATCTTCTACCCGAATGTTGGGATTCATACCTGTTATGGACATCATCCCAAGTCACTGCCTCATACTCCAATAAATTTTCCTTCAACTTAAATGAGGCAGTAGAGCCTAGGGGCTTGAGACCTTTGGTAAAGGCTTGGGCAGCCCATTCTTCCAGGACCGGGGCACCAAACTGTTTTCCCTTAAAATGGTAACAATTAAATTTATACATGGTTTATAGGATATGTGGTTCGATTAGTGATTTATTTAAAACAATACGCGATAGTAAGCAATATATTAGTGAATAAGAAAGAAAGTAGCTTAAGAAATCAAGATATTCGTCTCTGTGAATTTTGTCCGATTTTGAAAGAAACGCCTCTGTCCCGAGCCAAACTAGTAGAAAAGCTTTAATATATAATTTTTATATTACAAGTATGAGTGTGTATGAAAGACTAGCCCTCAAATGATGGAGGTTCACCCCTATTTATAGTGAACAGTAGATGGGCCTTTGCACAAACCTAAAAAGGCCCTTTAATAAAACCCTAAAATCTACAACAACGGCGATCCGTACGGATGTCAGAGATTCCATACGAATGTTAGCAGAAATTATGGCGCGAATGATGGGGCGTGACCTAGCTCGTAACGCATCCTTCGAACCTGTGTCGAGTGTCTTTCCCTCTGTCTTCGGAGTCTCTCCGCGCTCGCAACGAATCCTTCGAACCCGAGTCGAGTGCCTTTCCCTCGGTCTTTGGAGTCTCTTTGCCTATTAGCACTCCCTCGATTTCTGATGTTTAGTTGGTAAATCTCACAATTCCTCGGTCCTCAACCTCTTCAATCTTATCCGAGGATAATGATCTCGTCTTACTTCAATCTCGTAACAGATGGCCGCGACATTTACCTCAATTTCCAGCGTATACAACTATTAATAGATAATAACAATAGCAATAATGTCTAGCAGATGGCAAAGTTTTGCAGACGCACCCAATTTTGTGGTCTCGATGTTAACAAAATAAGGAGTAAATGTGTGAGGAACATCTCATTTGTCCGAGAAATGACTATCATTTAGAAAAAAAAAAGAATTTGGATAAGAACATCAAGAATATATTTTTGGTGAGATTTTCATGATGAAGACTCTACATCAGCACAACAACATAAAATTGAAAAGTTCAATTCTTTGAAAATGGAATCATACATACTACCAATCACTAAATTCTACAATTGAAAAAATTCATTTATTCACATAAATTTCATATATCCATTATAATGTGTGTTTTCCCTTAAAATGGTAACAATTAAATTTATACATGGTTTATAGGATATGTTGTTCGATTAGTGATTTATGTAAAAGAATATGCGATAGTAAGCAATATATTAGTGAATAATAAAGAAAGTAGCTTAAGAAATCAAGATATTCGTCTATGTGAATTTGGTCCGGTTTTGAAAGAAACGCCTCTGTCCCGAGCCAAACCAGTAGAAAAGCTTTAATATGTAATTTTCAGATTACAAGTATGAGTGTATATGAAAGACTAGCCCGCAAATGATGGAGGTTCACCCCTATTTATAGTGAGCAGTAGATAGGCCTTTGCACAAACCTAAAAAGGCCCTTTAAGAAAACCCTAAAATCAAAAACAGCACTCCGTACGGATGTCAGAGATTTCGTACGTATGTTAGCGCAAATTATAGCGCGAATGGCGGGGCGTGACCTGGCTCACAACGGGTCCTTTGAACCTATGTCGAGCGTCTTTCCCTCGGTCTTCAGAGTCTCTCCGCGCTCACAATGGATCCATCGAACCTGTGTCGAGTGTCTTTGCTCGGTCTTTGGAGTCTCTCCGCCTATTAGCACTCCCTCGATTTCTGACGTTTAGTTGGGAAAGTTCACAATTCCTCAATCCTCGACCCCTTCGATATTATCCGAGGCTAATGATCTCGTCTTACTTCGACCTCGTACCAGATGGCCGCTACATTTACCTCGATTTCCACCGTATACAAATTGGAAATGAAAGAAACAACCCCATGAAAGCATAAGGCCATTTCCAAATTTACCCACATGTACAGATAAGGCAATGTGATCGCAGATTTAATAGCTAATCTTGAGGAAAAGGTGAAACAGTATATTTTTTTCAATGAGGATATGACATTGTCTAATCAGGTTATATCTACACTGAAGAATGATGCATAGGAGACTCCCAAGTTTAGAATATTGTGAAGAAAGGAGCTTTCATTTTTTATCCATGCTGATTCATAAATCCTTAAGTTTGTGGGCCTGATCGACGCGGCAGCCCCCTTCGATTGACGAAGCAAGGGGCCGAAGTAGTCACTTGGTAACTAGCTTGGAAGACATTATATTTCTGGGTTTAGGGTATTTCACAGCCTATATATACATGACTTTTTCACATAATTATGCCTCCTTTAAATACTTCTTTCATTGAGATTAATAAGAGTTGATGAATAAGAGTTGATGACCAATGTGGTTTTCTTCGCTTGAGAATTTCCACGTTAAAATTGTGTGTTCTTCTATTTCGTTATCATTGCTTTAATTCTCGTTGTCTCAAAACTTTCTCATCCTTGCTTTATTTCTATTGCACCTTTTTTGACGATAAGTCTACCATGTATAATCCAGAGTTAGGCTCCTGTCCCCTCTTGCCCCTTTTGATGTATCCATGAATAACCTCATTGAGGTCTTTTACAATAAAATAAATAAAAAGAAATTAGAAAATAAAATAGAGATTAAAGTTTCCTTTTTATCATGATTCAAATTAAATTAAAAGTCAAAAATTAGTAAGAAAGTAAAGTCGTATGATCTTCATTGTTTGTTCTCATTTAATCAATATCGAAAGTGATTAGTGAGGATTGCTCAGTTGGTAATGCGCCTCCACCCACGGCCAGTAGATCCAGAGTTTGAGTCATCCTGGAGGAAAGTATGGAAACACTATAAATTTGTTACACCCTGTATCTTCAAAGAAGCACTTATCAAATTTGAAACATAAGTACGTTAAGTTATGGTTAAGTAAAACCACTTTGGAATATAAGGAGCAAGAATTATTAAGTATATTTAAGGAGTAAAGGATGTATATAAGGAATACCAGAAGGTTTTATAAGGAAATGAGCGGAAGAAATGGAGTAGTACGACTTGGAGAAAGGATGGGTAAAGTTTCATGTCAAAATTTTGGTCCAACTTGACGGCTGAATATCTCTTAGCATATCAAGTGTTTTAAGGTGTTTCAAAATCCTAAAATGAATTTCGTTGATTCTAGTTTCCAACGCAATAAACCGCTTGTTGGTAGGACATCGGAATAGATAATTATGGACGTTACAAGTTCGGCTGATAGAACAGAAACGCATGCTACAGTAACCGACTTGCTACAGTACTGCTACAGTACCGACCCGAATTTGAACTATTATAAAAGGGTCTTGCCCCCTCTTTTTCAGCCCAACCTCTTCCAAATTATTCGAAATTTCTCTAGAAAGCTCCCCAACTCCCAAACCCAAATTTCAAGCCTAAATCAGTTATAATTCCTGAATTCCCATACATGCAATGTATAGTTGCGAGTATAGAATCGTATAGTGATGCGTGTGGTTCAATTATAAGGGGAAAAAAGTGAAGATATAGCGATATTATCAGGATTAAGGTATGAATCTCCAATTATTAATGTCAATTTTTGTTTAGTTATGGAGATAGAACTGTTAAATAGCTGTATAATAATATTGTTGGTGGAGATATAGATAAATATTATATGGGAGATTTGTAATTTCGGGCTAGGCAAATAAACAGGGGAGATGCTGCCCGAATTTTGACAGAATTTCATAGGGATTAATATAAGGGCTTAAGGTAAGTGTATGATAACGGTCCTAACAGTAGTATTAATTTTCTTAAATATAGATTGACGAGCTTGGAAAGACAAGCATGCAGTAGTTAGAGTTAAGGCGACCGGAAAGGTATGTTAAGGCTCGTCACATTCTTTCAAAGGCATGATTTATGATCCCATAAGTGTTTCCATAACCTCCTTGATTTCAGAAGCTAGAAGTTATGACTCTTAAAGCTTCTTATGATGTTAAAAATGAGAATGTTTTTATGTGGATTACGTTGAGGATGAATTTATACTTAAAGGTCTCAAATATTATTTTAACGATGATGAAAAAATGTTAAGCTATTTCATGATTTTCTCACTTTATTTCATTGTTGTTGATCTCACCTTATAAATTGTTCCTTCAAGGTGGGATAGGGCGATAGTTTTTATTTGAACTCCTATGCATGCCATGAGTATAATATGTGTATAGGGCTATTTTGTGACATTACAGAGTTCTATTATTTCATTTTGATTATGCACTGTATTCATTTTCATTCTTCATGTATATATAAGGCACAGTTGATAGGGGTGACGATGTGACCTTTATCGAGTGTATATATGGCACAGTTGACAGGGGGTGACGCTGTGGCCTTTGTTGTGATGTTTATAGGTATGGCACAGTTGACAGGGGGCGACGCTTTGGCCTTTGTTGTGATGTGTATATGTGTGGCACAGTTGATAAGGGGTGACGTTGTGGCCCTTTTTGTGATGTGTATATGTATGGCATAGTTGACAGGGGGTGACGCTGTGGCCTATGTTATGATATTTCTATGGATAGGTGCGTTTCTTTGATATAGCTGTACTGATGCATTTATTTTGCCCATTCATTGACATGTCTCAAATGTTTTCCATGATTTTATGTATATGTTGATTTCACGCCTTACATACTCAGTACACTATTCGTACTGACCCCCTTTCTTCGGGGGCTGCGTTTCATGCCCACAGGTACAGACGCTCAGCTTGGTTATCCTCTGGCTTAGGATTTCTGCCTAGCTGCTCGGAGAGCTCCATTGTCCCGGAGCTTGAACTGTTTTGGTACAGATCTTTTTACATAAACTTTGTCATACTCTTAGAGGTCTGTAGACATGTGTGGGTTGTAAATATATGGTTTAGTCAGTTATACAGTTGTAGTTCGTTTTGGATATTCCCATGTATAGTGACAGCCTTATCGGCTTGCATATTTTGTTATGTATGGTTTACCGCGACTCCTCAAAAGACAGGTCCATTATGTTATATGGCATTTGAGTCCACTGCATGCTTTTACAGATTTCCATACTGTCCTTAGTATCAGTGTGATTATCTCTAACAGGTTCGTATACGAGTGTCCAACTCGGGCACTTGTCACGGCATCTCGGGTTGGGTCGTGACAGAAGTGGTATCAGAGCAGTTCTGTCCTAAGGTTGTCTACAGACCGTGTCTAGTAGAGTCTTGTTTATTGGTGTGTTCTGCACCACATCTATAAATAGGAAGCTACAGGACATTTAGGATGTTATCTTTCCTTCTTACTCTAGATCGTGCGATATAGCTATGTTATCAGGATAATCCCCTCTAACGAATTGTCGTGTTTTCAGCTATGCCTCCAAAGAAAGTGACAGCTGCCCAGAAGGGCAAATCAGTAGCAGGAGATACTAGTCAGACTTAGAGAGTCACTAGGGCCTATGCCCAGTTGATGCCTGAGGCGGTACTCCAGTTAGCGAGCTCTACTACATCGCCACCTCTAGAGGATCTTGGAGCCGCATCAGCTCTGGTTCAGGGGGCAGCGCCATTGCCAGCTCCCGAGTCCCCAGTACCTGAGCCCCCAGCTCCTCATCCAGGGGCGGAGGATAGGGCCATGAGAGATGCAGTTCAGTTGCTGACCAGATTAGTGGCAGGGCAGGCTCGCAAGCATGGACTAGGAGTTGACCATGTGAATAGATCTGATAGTTTGAGGGTTCGTGACTTCTTAAATTATAACCCCTTAGAGTTTTTCGGGTCCAAGCCTGTGGATGATCCACAGGAGTTCATTCGGCAAATGCAGCGTAAATTGAGGATAATGAAGGCTTCTGAGACTGAGTCTATTGAGTTGGCCTTGTACCGATTGCGGGATGTAGCCGTTAATTGGTATGAGTCTTGGGAGTTATCTAGGGGTGAGGGTGCTCCTCCAGCAGTATGGGATGAGTTTGTGGAGGCCTTCATGGGCCACTTCCTGCCGCTAGAGATGAGGCGAGCTAGAGTTGATAGAATTTTGCATTTGAGGCAGAATGGCAGGAGCGTCCGAGAGTACAGTCTTGAGTTTGATTCGTTGGCTAGATATGCGTCGACTATTGTAGCTGACATGGCGGATAGGGTGCAGTTTTATGTGAGGGGACTAGACTATTATCTGATTGACAGTTGTATGGCAGTGGCTCTTCAGCCAGGTATGGATATTGCTCGGGTGCAGGCATACGCACAGGGGGTAGAGGATCGACACAGGGGACATTAGCCAGATAGAGACTATGACAGAGACCAGCATAAGAGGGCTAGATCAGCGAGTTACTCTGGAGAGTTTTGGGGCGGGCAGCCTCAGCAGCATGCCAGATATTCTTCCCAGCCAGCGCAGAGTGCACCTCCACGGTTCCAGGGTGGGGGATTCGATCGCATAGGGTATTCAGGAGTCGGTCAGATCTCCAAGGCTTCAGGTTCACAGATGAGCAGGGGTTCGAGTCAGTCAAGGCCACCTTTACCTCGATGCGCTCGGTGTTGAAGACCCCATGTTGGGTAATGTCGTTGGCCTACAGGTGCTTGTTTTTCTTGCGGCTATCAGGGCCATGTGACGAGAAACTGTCCTTACGGAGGTGGTGCAGGTGGTATGGCTCAGCCTACTGGGTCGGTTGCTGGTTCATCTTCTTCTACAGCCATACGCCCTATGAAGCAGGGTATTCAGACAGCAGGCCGTGGTAGAGGTCGTGGCGTAGCTTCCAGTTCTAGCAATCCCTCAAACCGCATATATGCTCTGGATAGTAGGCAGGATCAGGAGGCGTCACCGAATGTGGTTACAGGTATATTATCGATTTTCTCCCGGGACGTATATGCATTGATAGATCTAGGTTCCACCTTATCATATATATCCCACTTTGTTGCTAGTAGAATTGGAATAGAACCTGAGTTGATAGAACCATTTGAGGTAGCTACACTGGTAGGAGATTCCGTCATAGCTAGGCAAGTATATAGAAATTGCTCGGTGGGCATATATAGTCGTCATACCATCGCAGACCTGATAGGGTTAGACATGACTGAGTTTGATGTTATCATGGGTATGGATTGACTGGCTTCTTGCTATGCTAATGTTGATTGCAGAGAAAAGATAGTTCGGTTTCATTTTCCAGGAGAGCTGATTATAAAGTGGAGAGGGAATACAGCATCGCCGAGGGTAAGTTTATTTCATACCTCAAGGCAAGGAAGATGGTTAGGAAAGGATATATTTATCATCTGGTTAGAGTACATGATATGAAAGCAGAGGTACCAGCTCTTCAGTCAGTCCCGGTAGTTAATGAATCCCCAGATGTATTCCACGATGAGCTTCCAGGTCTCCCTCTAGAACGGGAGATAGAGTTCACTATAGATGTATTGCCAGATACTCACCCTATATCTATTCCTCCTTATAGGATGGCACCTGCAGAGCTGAAGGAATTAAAGGAGCAACTCAGAGACTTGTTGGAAAAAGGCTTCATCAGGCCTAGTACATCACCTTGGGGAGCACCGGTACTATTTATGAGGAAGAAATATGGATCGCTGCGGATGTGTATTGACTATAGGCAGCTGAATAAAGTGATGATAAAGAACAGGTATCCCCTCCCCAGGATTGATGACCTATTTGACCAGTTGCAGGGTGCTAGGTGTTTTTCGAAGATAGACTTGCGGTCAGGTTATCATCAGGTATGGGTAAGGGAGGCAGATATCCCGAAGACGGTATTCAGGACTTGATACGGGCATTACGAGTTTAGAGTGATGTCTTTTGGGCTGACCAATGCTCTAGCAGTGTTTATGGATTTGATGAACCGAGTATTCAAAACATTCCTAGATATGTTCGTTATCGTATTCATTGATGATATTCTGGTTTATAAAAAGGAAGGAGATGGTTCGTGAGATTTATTAACTAGCTAGCCTTGGGATCCGTTTGGCTGATTCTGGAGATAGTGGAGTTTCTGTTCGAGAAGTTGCTGAGTCCTCTATTGTAGAAGAGGTAAAGAGATGCCAGTATGAAGACCTTGTTCTGGCACAGTATAGAGATACGACTTTTCAAAAGGAGAAGACCCTATTCGAGGTTACATCTGACGGAGTGCTACGGTATAGAGGCAGATTGTGCGTGCCTGATGTTGCCGGACTATGACGGCAGGTTATGGGAGAGGCACATTGTGCCCATTACACTGTTCATCCGGGGTCAACGAAGATGTATCGTGACCTCAGATGCTTATATTAGTGGGATGGCATGAAAAGAGACATAGCGAAATTTGTTGCTTAGTGCCCGAATTATCAACAGGTTTAGGTCGAGCATCAGAAGCCTGGTGGACTATTGCAGGATATAGCGATCCTAACTTGGAAATGGAAAGTGATTAATATGGACTTCATTACAGGTTTACCTCGGCACTCAGCAGAAGTATGACTCTATATGGTTTATCGTAGATAGGCTGAGAAAATCAGCCTATTTTCTTCCAGTCAGGACTACTTATTCAGCTGAGGACTATGCAAGGTTATACATTAGGGAGATAGTAAGACTTCATGGGGTTCCCACAGCCATTATTTCAGACAGAGGAGCTCAGTTTTCAGCTAACTTCTAGAGATCATTCCAGAAGGGATTGGGGACACAGGTGAGTCTCAGTACGACATTTCACCCTCAGACTGATGGACAGGTGGAGCGTACTATTCAGACGCTAGAAGATATGTTGCAAGCTTGTATTTTTAACTTCAGAGGTAGCTGGGATGATCATTTACCACTTATTGAGTTTGCCTATAATAATAGCTACCATTCTAGTATTCGAATGGCATCGTACGAGGCCTTGTATGGAAGGAAGTGTAGGTCACCTATCGGTTGGTTTGATGTTGGTGAGATGAAGTTGATAGGCCCAGACCTGATTCAGCAAGCTGTTGATAAGGTGAAGCTTATTCAGGAGCGATTATTGGCAGCCCAGAGTCAACAAAAGGAATATGCAGATAATCGACGTCGAGACTTAGAGTTTCAGGTTGGTGACTGGGTATTCCTGAAAGTATCGCCCATGAAGGGTGTGATGAGATTTGGTAAAAAGGGGAAGCTCAGCCCGAGAAACATTGGGCCATATAGAATCATTCGTACAGTGGGTAAGGTAGCATATAAGCTGGAACTACCTCCCGAATTGGAGTCCGTGCGTCCAGTATTCCATGTGTCCATGCTCCGTAAGTGCATAGGAGATCCCTCAAGAGTCTTGCCAGTGGATGATATCCAGTTGACTGAGCAGTTATCGTACGAGGAGGTCCCAGTGGCTATATTAGATAGGCAGGTTCATTGACTACGAACTAAAGATGTGGCCTCTATTAAAGTACTCTGGAGAAATAATAATGTTGAGGAAAAGACGTGGGAGGCGGAGGAGGAGATGAGGACCAAGTATCCGCACTTATTCCCGTCGTCCTGGGAGGTCCAGGTTGTGACATCATAACCCTAGGTATTGGATTTATAGCTATTATAATTGGTCGTGTGACGCCATATTGTCATTTATTATAGCATGTGGCCTTGTGCGGCATTATTTTGGGTTGCTGTGTACAGGTTGGATTGTTGTATTTACAGGGGAAACTCTGGCAAAAATTTCTGCAAAATTTCTAAGGACTTAACATTCGAGGACGAATGTTCCTAAGGGGGGAGGAATGTTACACCCCGTATCTTCGAAGAAGCACTTATCAAATTTGAAACATAAGTACGTTAAGTTATGGTTAACTAAAACCACTTTGGAATATAAGGAGCAAGCATTATTAAGTATATTTAAGGAGTAAAGGATGTATATAAGGTATACCGGAAGGTTTTATAAGGAAATGAGCGGAAGAAATGGAGTAGTACGACTTGGAGAAAGGATGGGTAAAGTTTCGTGTCAAAATTTTGGTCCAACTTGAGGGCCGAATATCTCTTAGCATATCAAGTGTTTTAAGGTGTTTCAAAATCCTACAATGAAGTTCGTCGAGTCTAGTTTCCAACTCAATAAACCGCTTATTGTTAAGACGTCGGAGTAGAGAATTATGGACGTTACAAGTTCGGCTGACAGAATAGAAATGCGTGCTACAGTACTGCTACAGTATCTACTACTACAGTACTGCTACAGTATCCGACCCGAATTTGAACTAATATAAAAGGGGATTGCCCCCTCTTTTTCAGCCCAACGTCTTCCAAATTATTCCAAATTTCTCTAGAAAGCTCCCCAACTCCCAAACCCAAATTTCAAGCCTAAATCAGCTATAATTCCTGAATTCCGGTACAGGCGATGTATAGTTGCGAGTATAGAATCGTATAGTGATGCGTGTGGTTCAATTTTAAGGGGAAAAAAGTGAAGATATAGAGATATTATCAGGATTAAGGTATGAATCTCCGATTATTAATGTTAATTTTGGTTTATTTATGGAGATAGAACCGTTAAATAGCTGTATAATAATACTATTGGTGGAGATGTAGATAAATATTATATGGGAGGTTTTATGGAGTATTTGGTATTGATAATAACATGGTTGATATTGGTCTTGTTATTGTTATTGTTATTGTTGGTTACCGAATTGTGATTTCGGGCTAGGCATATAAACAGGGGAGATGCTGCCCGAATTTTGGCAGAATTTAAAAGGGATTAATTTAAGGGCTTAAGGTAAGCTTATGATAACGGTCCTAACAGTAGTATTAATTTTCTTAAATATAGATTGGCGAGCTTGGAAAGACAAGTGTGCAGTAGTTAGAGTTAAGGTGACCGGAAAGGTATGTTAAGGCTCGTCCCTTTCTTTCAAAGGCATGGTTCCTATGGTATGATTCCATAAGTGTTTCCATAACCCCCTTGATTTCAAAAGCTAGAAGTTATGACTCTTAAAGATTCTTATGATGTTAAAAATGAGAATGTTTTTATGAGGATTACATTGAGGATGATTTTATGCTTAAAGGTCTCAAATATGATTTCAACGATGATGTGAAAATGTTAAGCTATTCATGATTTTCTCGATTTATTTCATTGTTGTTGATCTCACCTTATAAATTGTTCCTTCAAGGTGGGATAGAGCGATAGTTTTTATTTGAACTCCTATGCACGCCATGAGTATAATACATGTAGAGGGCTATTTTGTGACATTACAAAGTTCTATTATTTCATTTTGATTATGCACTGCACTCATTTTCATTCTTCATGTATATATAAGGCACAATTGACAGGGGTTGACGCTTTGACCTTTGTTGTGTGTATATATGGCACAGTTGACAGGGGGTGACGTTGTGGCCTTTGTTGTGATGTGTATATGTATGGCACAATTGGCAGGGGATGACACTGTGGCCTTTGTTGTGATCTGTATATGTATGGCACAGTTGATAGGGGGGTGACGTTGTGGCCTTTATTGTGATGTGTATGTGTATGGCACAGTTGACAGGGGGGTGACGTTGTGGCCTTTGTTGTGATGTGTATATGTATGGCACAGTTGACAGGGGGCGACGCTGTGGCCCTTGTTGTGATGTGTATATGTGTGGCACAGTTGACAGGGGGTGACGTTGTGGCCTATATTGTCATATTTCTATGGATATATGCGTTTCTTTGATATAGTTGTACTGATGCATTTATTTTGCCCATTCATTGACATGTCTCAAATGTTTTCCAGGATTTTATGTATATGTTGATTTCACGCTTTACATACTCAGTACACTATTCGTACTGACCCCCTTTCTTCGGGGGTTGCGTTTCATGCTCGCAGGTACAGACGCTCAGCTTGGTTATCCTCCAGCTTAGGATTTCTGCCTAGTTGCTCGGAGAGCTCCATTGTCTCGGAGCTTGAGCTGTTTTGGTACAGATCTTTTTACATAAACTTTGTCATACTCTTAGAGGTCTGTAGACATGTGTGGGTTGTAAATATATGGTTTAGTCAGTTATACAGATGTAGTTCGTTTTGGATATTCCCATGTATAGTGGTAGCCGTATCGACTTGCGTATTTTGTTATGTATGGTTAACCGCGACTCCTCAGGAGACAGGTCCATTATGATATATGGCATTTGAGTCCACTACATGCTTTTACAGATTTCCATGCTGTCCTTAGTATCAGTCTGATTATCTCTAATGGGTTCGTATACGAGTGTCCGACTCGGGCCCTAGTCACGGCCCCTCGGGTTGGGTCGTGACAAAATCCTCCATATGGGAGGTAAAAAAAAAATCGAAAGTGAGAAGGTAGTAAATTAGTCATTCATATAGGGAAGAAAAGACAAAAATGCAATACAAGATCATGGCGAAATAAACAATCAATATAAATTAGTCATTCATATGGGGAAGAAAAGACAAAAAAAATTGCAATACAAGATCATAGCGAAATAAACAATCAATATTAAAAGTGATCTTTCAATTTATTTAAATAAAGAGGAGTAAGCAACTGAAGCATTGCACAAATTGAGCAACAAATAAATATGGGAAAGGTAAAATAAGCAATCCCAAGAGACACCAAGGTTTTATCCAAAAATCTCTTCATATATAGTGAATGGTAAAGATCACGGAAATTTAAATCAGTCAAAAAGCTTCATCACTATATCAATCAGATTTTAAAGTTGCTATTTCAGGCTCTTTCACACATAATTTATTGGTTTTTATGCAATTAGTTTATCACTTGTTAGTTGTTACTCCCTGGGATCCATTTTAGTTGTTGTATTTATTAAAAGTAATTAGTCCAGAATTATTGTCACTGCTTTAACAAATAGAAGGTAACAACAATAACAATCCAGTGAAATCCCACAACATAGGGTCTGGAGAGGGTAGAATGTACGCAAACCTTACTCCTATCAAGGTAGAACGGTTATTTCCGAAAGACCCTCGGCTCAACAGAAAGCATAAAAAGAGGTCAGATAAGGCCAAGAAATTCAAAGCGATATGAAAATTAAAATAACAAAAGCGACTAAGCCATGATGAAGCAGTTTGCAAAGGGACAGTAGCTACCACAGATAAAATAAGATAATCAAAGTACAGGAAATAACAACAGAAATCAAAGCACAAGAAACGATAGTGCTATAATGCAACTCCTAATATGAAAAGATAAACGAGACTATCTACTAGCCTTCTACCCTAATCTGAGTCCTCCATATCCTCCTATCTAAGGTCATGTCCTCGGTAAGCTGTAACTGCGCCATGTCATGTCTAATCACCTCTCCCCAATATTTTTTCGGCCTACCCCTACCTCTTCTGAAACCATCCATGGCCAACCTCTCACACCTCCGCACTGGGACATCTGTGTTTCTCCTCTTCACATGCCCAAACCATCTCAGACTCGCTTCTGACATCTTGTCTTCCACCGAGGTCACTCTTACCTTGTCCCGAATAGCCTCATTCCTAATCCTGTCCTTCCTAGTGTGCCCACACATCCATCTCAATATTCTCATTTCGTCAACTTTCATCTTTTGAACGTGAGAGATCTTAACTGGCCAACACTCCGTCTCATACAACATAGTCGGTTTAACCACCACTTTGTAGAACTTGCCCTTAAGTTTTGGTGGCACCTTCTTATCACATAGCACTCCGAAAGCGAGCTTCTATTTCATCCACCCTGCCCCAATACGATGTGTGACATCATCATCAATCTCCCCGTTGCTTTAACAAATAGAAGGTAGCGACGGATAAATTTTGTAGCTAAATATGAATTAGAAGACAAACACGTAATGTTATGATTGTCAACCTTGTTCTTTTAAACATTCCCTCGAGTTCGTTACTAATGCTATGAATGCATTTATTACTAAAGACACATAAATAAAAAGAACATTTTCTGAATAGAGATTAGTAGTTGAATGATTAAAAGTATGAATCTACATTATATTAAAAGCATGAACTCCCTAACTTGAAAGTTAAATTACTAAAATGTCCTTCCAAGTAAACCCTAAATATCCACTTATTCAAGCGTTAAAAAAAAAAGGCAGCGAAGCTTTTCATAAGGTTGCGCCTGTTCTGAAATATCATTGCTTCAGCAAAGGGTTGCTACATTTAGTTTTGTTCTCTGGCTTCTACCACTCAATCGACAGGCAATTATTTTCTTTTATCACTTTTCCTTAGAGTTTTGGTGCTATAACTATTCTGTCCACCTTTTTCCTTGCCTAAATCCTTGGCGCGCACTATCTTCGGCAAATCAACTGTGTAAGTTCTCTCATTGTCTCCTTCGCTTTGTCTTCTATAATTCCTATTCTTCCTTTCAAGATAAAAAAACAACAACCCCATTCTATAAATGTTATTTTTTAGGCTTCCAGATATTTTTTGTCTTTCTTTCTTTCTTTGAATGATTAACTCCACGATCTTTTCAGTGAACAGCGATTCCATAAAGTCGGGGATAAAGTCAATCTAACAGTTTTCTGCTTCGATTTTAATTGTGTTTGCTCATCCATATATCTTTTTTTTACAATTTCTTTGGATTGGTTATTATATATAATGTTGGTCATCTATAGTTTTTGGCATAACTCCTTCGTGTTGTAATTGATCCTGTGTGATGATGCGCATAAATTATGACGTTTTATTAATCTATTGTGTATGTGATTGTTACAAAGTTTAAATAAACTTAATTTGGTTAATCATAGAATATAAACTAATGTGGGGAGTAAAAGATTGTATAATTTAAAGCAACAAGTTGTATAATTGGCTCCTATATATTCCTTCCATCAACAACAATTACAGCCATCTGCCTTGACATTTTGCAAGAACAGCGAACCCCGACACTCAGCTCCAAGTTTAGTTGTATTTTCTAATTTTTTACCTCACTTTTTCGATCTTTCCATTATGGCTTGTTTACACCTCGATACTTTTTAGGTTTAGTATTTACCATGATTTAATGAAATGTCTTTGAGAAAGTGAAGAGGAGAATGGTGCCAATGTAAATACTGGATCATGAAGTTGTTATCTTATCTGACTTGTTATTTCCTTTTCGCTAAGCAAACCTCAAATCAATCCTGTTTATATTAAAATTAATGGTACTATTTTTCTGATTTATTTATGGTTCTGAACAATAGAACAAGAGAGGAGGGGGAAAAACAGACCACCAAAGTAACGACTATCAAGATAGGGATAATAATTCATCTTTTGATCACCCATTTTTGGAAAATCATTTTTGAGGCCTTCTGCCTTATATACACAAAAGATTGAATTGACTGAATCACAAGTCTTATATATTTTGTCACGATCACCTCATATTCACTACTTTGTTCCTATTAACTTCTTAAATTTAATTATATGCTGCACGAACAGAAGTTTTTCACAAGATAGGAAAATGGATTAAGAGACCTTTCTAAAACAAATTTCTTTCTGAGTTTTCCCCGCCAAAGATTCAAAAGAAAAAAGAACTATTGAAGTGCTGTCTCTTGTGCAGCTGATAAGAAATTATATGATCTACTATGGTGTGTCTTTATATTTATTTTGTAGAAACCAAAATAAGAGAATCACGAATCTCATTGAATTATAACAGTAAAATCACACCAAAGTAAATTGAAGGATGCCTAGGCTTATGTAATTATTAAAGGATTTTTCTTTTAAAGGTAAATATTGGATACTAAAGTCCAAATTTTCTTTTTCAATGTCTTGTACAATATTCTTCTCTTAAGGATAAAAAGTTGATACATTTGAAAGAAATTCTAAGAATGATAAATGTTTGTGATAATGAACACATTTGATAAAGCTAAAAAAGATGCAGAATTTGCATAAGGAACATACTTCAGCTTTCGCACTTTTGGGATGAATATTAGTCGACATTAATTAAGAGTGACTAGGTGACATGAAGTCTTTGATTTATAATATTGATATCATTTTACAACCACGTACTATATGACTCGGAAGTCAAAATACACGTGCAGAGCATGTGCCGAGAAACTAGTAACAGTATAATTGTCAAATTAAAAGTCCTTATTAGTATTTCCTCGTTCCATTTTAACTATCACTTTAACTAAAAAAAAATGTCCCAAACTATAGTTACTTTAGTAATTCAAGACTAAAGTTGTCAATTGTTCTAACTATACCCTTCCATTAAAGAAGTATAACATTCAGTTTTACAAAAACATCTAATAATTAAAATATATAAGGATAACTTAATAAACTATACTATGTATTTTTTTTAAATGGATGTGAAAAGAGCTAAAATGACAGTTAAAATGAGACGGATAGAGTAGTTTCTTCACGCACGTGTAAAAGAGAAACACGCCAACTAAAATAGACCGGTGAGAGTAGTTTGTTACCTACTATTTACATATGATAAAAGAAAAAAAATCGAAGTCGGAGATTTGAAGTTTTTTGTTTATGTCGCTCATTTTTTTAAATAAAAAAATTGCTTTACTTGTATCGAATAGTTAACTAAGACATCATTAATTAATAGGATGACTGAGTTGGTTGAGCAGATGATTTCCCAAATGATGGGTCTCCGGTTTAAAATGATAGAAAAAAAGGTTTTGAAAGTGGGAAAGAAATAATCCGGATTTGGTAGAGTAATCTCTGTCCTTAAGGAATTTGAGCCTCCCACTTCGTTGCTACAGGGATGGTGGCAGAATTCCTCCAAGATTTTACAAAGCCTCCGAAATTCGAATACCAGCAATTAATTCGAATTTTGCCTCAAGAACAGAGTGTTGTGATTTGTAGTGAAAGGAATAGAGAGAAGAAGAGAAAGTCTGTAATTGTTGTAATTATACATTCTTGTTTAAAGAAGTACTAAGTATTTATAATACCTTTAAGAGTCTGTTAGAAACAGGCACATCTATTCGAAGAAGCTTTTCGTAACAGACACATCTTTTAGAAATAGGCACCTTTTAACTTAAACCTTTTAGGAATAGGTACTTTTTAATCACACCCAGTCATTTTAATTACTGAAAATATATTTACCAAACCTCTTCTCAATACTTCCCCATTAATAACACTAACTAATACTAACAATCCCCCACTTAGTCAGTGATTGCTACTGTTTATGAGATTTATGCATATAGTAGGTCTCTTTCGAGTTGAACCTTCTACTTGTATAAACGATTCAAATCCTTGTCGAAATCGATAGATTAATTTCTATTGAACTATAATTCCGTAATCACAAAGATGAAAAAGCTTTATGCACATAAATCATACCATCTTCACAACTTGTTCACCGTGAATTTTAGCTCACGATTATGGCCTTGTGCTACTTCCTAAATTCATAAACACTTTACCAAGCTTGTCTCCCAACTTTGGCCGAAGGAGCACCACTTCAAGTGTTTATATAGGTGAATTCTTAAACCAAGTCCTTATCTTAGACTTACCAAGTCCTTACCCTAGACTTTACTTAGTTCTTAAGTCGAACTTTGGTTTCTTCATTAAGAGTACTTTTGTACTCACCCTCCTTTTCTAAGTACTAAATTCCAGTACTTGCTAACAGTCACAGAATAACTTGTTTTTACCTTTTGAACCTTTAGTATTGTTGTAGAGCAATAGTAGAGGTAAGTTTCCAATTACCCGTGACAAATTTAATTTGCCTTAGACCCACAGCACTCATAGTGCTATAGTTATACCTCTCGAGAGCATTTTAGACATTAATGGGCTGCCATAGTCATTTAGACATGACATAAACAACTGGTGATAATTCCACCAACATTCAATTGTCTTATTCAAGCAATATGTATAGATTTTTCATTTTTTCTAAATGCCTTAGACATAATTGCTTCGCTATCATAGTGCAAACAGAACAATTGACTTCCGTTGTGGCCACAACTTTTAATAAATTTTCCAGCCATTTTGTCTCTCTTTCCGCATCTATAAACCTAAATTTCATGAAGAAATGAGTAACCTGCGTCTTTTCCTTAGAAGCTCATGAAACTGCTTCTCCACCCAAAATACGATCCAGCCAGACGCTAACCTATTATCATTACTCTAGTTATCCAACTAGTATCACAATATCCTTCAATAATAAAAAGATATATTTTAAAATAAGACAAAGGTTTTGTCCTTTTAAGATAACCAAGTATCCTTATGATACTTCTCCAATGTTCACTTCTAGGATTATGAGCATATTTCGATATTTACAAATATCAAAGGTCAAACCTAGTGCAATTAAACTTGGGATCCCATTCAATTACCATTGCACTAGCATAGTCTTATTGACTAATAAATGTTTCCCATTTCTCAATCAATTTATAAAAACATTTAATTGAGTATAAAATTCCTAACACCAAAATGATTAAACACCTTGGAAAGAATCTTTTCAGTGTAGTAATATTCACATAAAATGAAACCCCCATTACATTTTTACTTTTGATACCTAAGAGATAGTATCAACTTCTCTCAAATCTTTTATCTTAACTTGAAGTTCATAACTTCTTAGTTTCATTCATGCTTTGCATATTAGTTCTTATAGCATGTCACCAACATAAATTATATTATCACTCTGTAATCTATGTGAACCTTGAATCCATTTATCCGCTTCGTAATGTTTAAAACCATTTGATAAAATTATCTCATTAAATTTTCATACTTTTTGGAGCTTTTTTAATCCATACAATGACCTTATAACCAATACACTTTTCTTTTCATTTTCAGGAAACACAACCTGAAGTCGTTGCTTCACATCTTTTGATCCTCATCTAGATTCAAGACAATAGTATTTTATTTAATACTTTATTTGTACTTCCTTCGATTAAAACATAATTTGCTTGAGAAGAAATAAAATTCAGAATTTATAAGTCTTTCACTCGTCCTTGGTTCAATAGGAAATTCTATCTATTTTCTTTATCCAAAGAAAATACAAGTTTCATGAAGAAAGTTTACAAAGGATAAACCAGAGTTGTTGCTATCTGTTTCTTGTCTTCTGTACGTTCACTATGGTGTGAATATATACAATGTAGGAATAACTAAGAGCCCTACTCATAATTTTATTCTAATGCACACGACAAATACAATTATAATCCCTTTCTAATCCTTACTCTTAGACATATAGTATACGGTATTAGGAGTCCTAGAGTCCTCAATATATAGTCTAACATCCCTCCTCAAGCTTGGAGGTGGGGAGCTCCACCACTCCAAGCTTAGACCACAGGAAACTAAACTGAGACTTGACGAGAGCCTTGGTGAAGATGTCAGCGACTCGGTGGAACGACGAAACAAACTTGGTGAGCGTGGAACCTTGAACTACCTTCTCGCGCACAAAGTGATAGTCGAGTTCAACATGTTTGGTACGAGCATGGAGGACGGGCTTAGATGTGAGATGAAGTGCACTAATATTGTCAGTAAAGCGGATGAGCGGAGAGTGTAGAGGAACAATAATATCTCTCAAAATGTATGTAAACCAAGTGATTTCAGCTGCCATAGAAGCTAAGGCTCAGTATTCCGTTTCGGTACTCGACTTTGCAACTGTATGTTGCTTCTTTGACGACCAAGAAATGCAATTTGATCCAATAAAGACAAAAACACCTGTAGTGGATGGACGAATGATAGGGCAGCCTCCCAGTCAGCATCGGAGAAGCCGACAAGGTGAAGAGAAGACCTGGTGGTGATACGAAGTCCAAATGACATATATAGTACCTGCAATATAGCATAAAATATGTTTAACACCAAGCCAATGGTGTTCCATAGGATGCTCCATAAATTGGCAAAGAAGATTGACAGCATTTCCTATTTTAGGATGTATGAGTGTCAAGTACTGGAGAGCTCCAACAACACTTTGATATGAGGGATCAATTGATTTGGAAGAGGCTGGAACATCATGCAGGCCATGCTTTTGAGGAAACAGTGTAAGAATAACTCGTGAACTGAGCATGTTGGTTCAGTCCAGAAGCTCACGAGCATATTTGTGCTGATTGAGAACTAATCCATCTTTGTCTTCTGTAACCTCGACATCTAAGAAGTAGTGAAGATTTCTGAGATCTTTCATGGCAAAGGTTGACTTCAGCTTGTGAATGAGATAATGGAGAAGTTGTGGATTGCTTCTAGTAAGTATACTATCATCCACGTAAAGTAGTAGCAAAATGGAGCCTTTAGAGGAGTGCCAAACAAATAACGAAGGGTCGGTTGTGCAACAGAAAAAACCAAGACGCATTAGATAAGTGCTGAACTTATGGAACCAGGATTTAGGGGCTTGCTTTGAGCCGTATAGAGCTTTCTGAAGAAGAGAAACATGGTTGGGAAACATTAGATCCGATAATCCAGGAGGTTGCTCCATGAACACAGTTGCCTTCAAGTCACCATGAAGAAATGCATTCTTTACATCCAATTGTTGAATATGCCAGTGGCGAGTCATAGCAACCGAGAGTACAAATACGTATAGTTGTTGCTTTGACAACAGGACAACAGGATTGAATGTGTCATCAAAATCGACTCCTTCAATTTGATTGAACCCTTTCGCTACCAGACGAGCTTTGAAGCGATAAACAGTTCCATCAGCTTTCAAATGGTCTTAAAGACCCAACAATATTCATGTATGATTGACGAGGGACTAACCTCCATGTTTTGTTCTAATTCAGAGCTTGTAACTCGTCATGCATCGTAGTAACCCAATGAGGTGTAACAAATGCTTCCTTAATATTCCGAGGTTCAGTGTCATGATGAACAACAAGATGAAGGGAATGAAAGGTGGGTTGGTCGATGGATCGAGTCTTGGTTCAGGTTAACATGTGATGAGTGTTGAGGGAATCATCAGATTAGATGAGTGGAAGATCGATAAAAAGATTGATGCCCTCGAATGATGACAGGTTGATGGATGGGGAAACTGAGCCAACAACTATAGAAGAGGTGCTCGGTGTAGTTGGAGTATTTGTGAAGCTCGATCAGGCAATGAGTTGTGTATGATACATTGTAGTGATACAGTATTTTTATCTTGGGTAGTTGGTTTCTCATGAGAAATGGGATGGTTTGATTGTATAGGATCAATATACGGGTTTGGTTGAATATTATCAAGAGAGGCAGTAAAAATGTCATCTTGAATGTGATCAAGAGAGCCAGTAGACAAGTCATCTAGATACGGTAAAGGCACTGAGTGTTCATCAGGTGTATTAGCAGTTGTTGCTCCCAACACACACGCAAGTATACGTGGTCGCCAAGTAATATAATCACTTTTGAAGTCGGTTATCGTATCCACAAAGACTTATGATCAACGGTTCTACGAAAATATACTATCTCCACTAATTATGCAAGTAAATAAAAGGACGTTTGTTTACGTTACTAAATAAAGCAAAAAGTAAATAACTACTATTTATGTGAACTATTTGTAACAAACGTGGTTATAAGCTTAGTTTATCACAAAGAGAAGACATTCCAGGGTAACGACACTATCGTATTCATGTTACGTATGCACTATCGTTGAATCTTATTCTTTATCGAGTTACTGATTGACATGGTAAATTTTATGACTACGAATCTCTCTAGTTCTCTTGTCACCTATTCGTATTACTTTCACGCCTATATCTCTATGGTCATGAACATTCATACAAACGCATTCATAATTCTTGTATATTAACTAAGTAGCGCGAACTAGGTATATCTCTATTCTAGAAGTGAATCTGCTCCCTGATGCCTAGGGTGAGGATCCTACTCTGCTCAATCTTCATTCTATCTTAGTATTCCTCTCTCGAGTTCAATCTAAGAATCAAATATATATCCTACTGGTCGCGATGCAGTAAAATAGTCGTGCACAAGATTAAGCAAATAACTCATATGATAAATAGAATAAACATCAATTCAAGTTCATACGATAACAATCATACTTTGGCCATAAGCCCAGAACAAGGGAGATTAGCCGCTCATAGTCGGATTACGACAATTAAATTTCATGTTCGAATGAAGAAAGGAAGAATTTAAGAAGATAAAAGTCCAAACCCTACGATGAAAGGTCTTACTCCTTGCTCTCTGCGAAATAATACGTGATAGCCCTCACAAAATTACCAAGGGTACTATTTATAGTGTTGAGAATTAACCCAGCAAAGCCCACAAAACTCGGGTCTAAACATTAGCATAAGTGCAGTTTTCTCTAGGGAGGTCGCTGAGCGGCTCCTAAAACTCGCCAAGGCCTCGCTTTGAACTACACTCGGCAAGGCCTCCTTCTCATTTTTACACTTAGAAAAAATTCAGGACTCTTGCATTTTTTAAGCCCATGCTCGCTGAGCGAGGTCCAAAAACTGCCCATGCCTCGCCTTGAGCCACACTCGGTGAGGTCACTCTTTCATTTCACACTTAGCAAATTTTCCCAACCTTCTGCAATTTTGGACACCTCCTTTGCTCTTAAAACTTGACTGTGCCTCGCCTTAAGCCACGCTCGGCGAGGTCACATGTCAACTTTACACTTAGCCATTTTCTTCAACATTGTGCAAATCTCATCTTCCTCCACGTTGGGCGAGGTCCAGGGCGCCCCTATAGCTAGCTTTGCGCTGAGCTCGGCGAGGCCCCTTCCTCACTTTGTCACTTCGGTGAGTTTTGCATGCAGTTTCCATTTTCGTCCGAATTACCACGGATTTTCTCCAAAATTTCCTGATTGCAACAAACACATACAATTTAGCTCGTAATGCAGGAGTAATTATTAATTAGGTGTATTTAGCTTAATTTGTCCTCCAAACAAGGTAAAATACGAGTAATAAACGGCGGATAAGCGTCTAAATACGCCTAACATCACCACCCCACACTTAAACCTTTGTTCGTCCTCGAACACACCACTAGACACACCCAACTCCACTTTCAATTCACAAAACACTACCACATTGAACAGGTCTGCATCAGAAAAAGGTCACCCCGACATTTTAAACATTTACAGGCAATCATCTCAAACCTTCCACAAATTTCACACATGCCAACAACTTCGTCCAACATCCTAGCCTCTAACTGACTCGCAATTCAGAATATAGGTAAAAAGGGTCCTCGCCTAATAAAGGAATCAAACATGTCACCAATCTCTTACCAATTATGTGCCCTTACCACAAAGAGAGTTGCCCGATTTTTTTTTCTCTCAAATGAACACCCAACAAGGGCAATGAATAGAAAGAATTACGCTCACTCTCACAACAAAAATTCACATGCTCATATGACGTACCACAGGCTTGCCCTTAATGTCATACTCCACTAACAAAAGCATATCATGTTAGAATCAAGTACGACTTTTCATGGTTGTAATGTTGGCTAAGGGACGGGTAGGAATCATTTGGGTAAATAGTGACTAGCCTCCCTAAGCACTTTAAGACATATACGTTCTCAATCCTTTATGCGCTTCCTATTGTTTCAATATTTCAACCCTTCTTTTCCACTTCACCTTACACACCCTTTGCACATTAAGCACTCTTTTTATTTTCCGCATACGCCACTAGAAGGGAGCAATTTTTCTATTGTTCATTCTTCTTCGTCTTCTTTTGTTTTTTCTCCCTACACTCAACATATTCAACAAGTGCACCCTCAATCTTATTTTCCTCTAATTTTCACCTTAACTTCCCCTTATATCTTTCCATTTACTTTCAAGCGCTAAATTTCTAAATTGCTTTAGCAGTTCGAGATCAAATATTATAGGATAAACCAACAAAAGGGATGGCTACGATGTGGCTACCAAAGAAAATAGGCTAAAGGCTCAAAGGGGCTAACAAAGATCATTACATAGGGGTAGGAAAAATAGAAGGTAAAAATTATGGCTAACAAAGAAATGCCTATATCATCTCCTAATTTAACACACTTTGTTTCACTTCGTAGACATACCGGGCAAGTTCTAGACATCAATATAAGACACGAAATATATATAACAACACTAACCACACATGGCACACTCATGGTTCAAGATGGATCCACAGTGACCCTCTATCTAGCAAACTAGAACACCAATTCAATGCAAGCATTTTTAAGCCAAAATTTATCTACGAGTCAACTAGAACTTAGGCTATTCAACACAAGTTATTATTTTTAAGCATGATTTCACTTCCACAAAATTTGAGGCTTGCTCATGTTGTCAATGGTGTACCTAATTCCTAGCATCTAGTATTCAATTCGTTCAATAGGGTTCACACTAGACCTTTTCCTAAAAAAACAAAATCTACGGTTCAAAATACCCCTTGGAAAAGAACTGAAAACAAAAACAAAGGGGTGCGCTAACTACTAGCACGACACAATAGAGTAATATTAAATACTACTACATTAATTACTACTTATTATAGGCCATGAATAGTTTGAAGTACCACAACCTATAACAAGGCTACTTAACATAGTACTGAATATTATAAACCCAAAATAAAAGAGTTTACTCCCCACCCCACACTTAAAATCACGCACTGTCCCCAATGCACAAATGGAAAGCCAAAATAGGGGTAAGAAATAACTCCCTGTCTAGTCATCACTCTCATCTTGATAGTCAGCATCAACATCTTCTGACTAGTCATGATTAGCGGCATCCGCATCATCTCCAGACTCCTCATCATTGCTTGTGGGGGTAGCATCTGGATCGCCCACATCACAATCCACCTGCTCCTCCTCATCCATAACAGCATCTACTGGCTCCTCTCGCTCTGGCTCGTGAGTAGGTATATCATCATCTAAGGTCTCCTCATACTCCTCCCCAAATTTGCATAATACCCTAGCGGGTGCATTGAGCAAAAGTCGCTCATCAACATAGGCTAGCTGCTTAGCTGTAGCAACGTGTGGGCCAAGTGTCAACTGAAGGCGCTGGAGTGCATACATGTTAGTCACGATGGAGTCATCTCTAACATGACGCTAATAAGCTGTTAGAGTCTGCCCATGAATATTGTTGGGGTTTTTCACCCGGGTCACATCAACAGTTGGTCCTATCACTGGCACCTTACCATCTAGATCGTCCTCATCCACATCCTCCTTACGAAAAATATGAGTGAGGGTACTGCCAAATAAAAACCCGCGGGCTTCATGATCTTGGCGAACTTTTTTCATGTTTCTCTTTAGTATCGCCCTTATATTAATTCACTAACCCGTCATGTAAGCATACACCATGCAGATCCTGTCTCTACTCACATTAGAATAGTGGCCAACCGGTATAATCCTCGCGCATATAATTCGGAGCCACACCCTTGCCTTTTGTATCATATGGGCAATGGGAAAAGATTTATGTGCATTATTATCAGACCTGCGAAGCCACCTATCATTAGAATGGGGTCCACATAGAGTATGACCCATCTGTCGATAAGGAGGCCGAAGAACCAACTGCTCAAATGCATCCTTGTCAACACCCCTCAGGGTCCCAAAAAAATCACATAGGTAGTCATTAGTGAAATTCACTATCACACCTCGAACACAAATTTCATCTGCATCATCAACAACCCAATTAGCATACACCTCACGCATTAAATGCATGTTACATATACCTAGGTCTTTAAAGACAAACTGCAAGCCCAACTCATAAATTCGCATCCAGATGTTGAAATGTTGTGCTTTGAGGCTAGCTTCCTGAACAGGTGTCTCAAGTAAGCATTTCATGGATTTGAACTTTTTGTACCACTCATGCCCGTAATCCTGCACCCAGTACAACCCATATTTTCTTTGTCCTCTCTTTTGTTGTTGCTCTTAAAGTTGGTCAACTTGGTGCGGTTGGCCACTTTCATCCGCAACCGGTATAGAGCTAGGGCCATGTGAAGACTGGCTCTGAGAAGATTGGCTAGTACGAGCTCTTTTCCTAGTTGGATTATCAGTGGCCTTCTCCTTTCCTTTGCCTCCCGTTTGCTTTGGTTTTCCCATACTTTAAGCATCTGTGTCACCTAAACAAAAACATTAGTATGGTGTCAGAAATGACTAACTAACTAAGCCAATTGGGTGTCGGAATGACCCCACACTTAGTTCGCTAGCGTGGATGTCAAATAGTCACGTGAATGGTACTCAGACTTCCCATGTATTTTGTTTGTCAACATTTTTATCGACGCGACTAGCAACACCCAATTTCAAAGCTTTCATAGCTTAAAATTCCAATAAACCACCCCACAATTAAATTTTTGCACATTCGTGAGGCAAATCACACAACCTCACATCCTACAACTAATGTTTCCTCAAGACGATCGTCATCCATCCGTCGTTGGGACCATTCTACCAGTGACTATACTTTGGGGTATTTCATCGAACACTTGGGACGCATTGTTTGTGCGACAACCTATTTAATGGTTACAGGGTGATGAATAACCAAAATTTTGGCATGGAATTCAAGTACTAAGCAACACCCAAGCTTCAATCATTATCACAATTTCGAAATCCACATTCTCCATTATCAACATTGCACATTGTCAACTTCCACCATTAACATAAGTTCAAAAGCTTCTATTTTTCATACTTTTAGAACACATGCATTAATTTAGAAGCAATTTTATCATTTAATGTAATGGAGGAATGGGAATAGGATGAACACATACCATGATTTAGAAAAAAAAAATAGAAAGAAAGAAAGCAAAAGAAATACTTACAAGAATTTGGAGGGCAAACACCTAGAATAGAGATGAATGTTTGAAGTGGTGAAGGGTTTTAGGGGAATCGGGTACAGTTTGAATGGGGGAGTAAGGAGGGAAAGATAATTCTCACTTTTGGCTGGGTCAAGTCGGGTCGACCTGACACTTAAAAATTTTTTTAGCTTTAAGGCCACGTTGCTGAGCAAGGCTCAAGGAGAGCAGTGGCCACACCTTGGCCCACGCTCAGCAAGGCCTCCTCTTATTTTTTGCCTTAGATTTTTTTTAAACCATTTTTCGCATTTTTGACTTACCTGCTCGCCGAACGAGCCCTAAAGCGAGCAGGTGCCTCGCTTTGAGCCACACTCAGTGAGGTACCTGTTCACTTTTTACCTTAGATTTTTTTCTTTTTTCGGCCCATTTGTTACACGTTTCGCTGTTACGCCCATTTCTACCTTTTTACCTGCAAAACACCACTTCAACACTACCCGTTAGTATGAATGAAAATTCTAACTATGAAAGCAATAAAATGTTGGGTTGCCTCCCGTGGCACGACTTTGTTTTTCTTTCTTATTTTTTTGTTTTTTTCTTATACGTATTACATTAAAAACTCGGGTTGCCTCCCGAGAAGCGCCTTAGTTAACGTCGTGGCACGACGCAGGTCCTTCGCTTACTCATTCGAAAGATCCACTGAGGTCTTGTGTCTTTCCACATCCTCAGCCCAATAATACTTCACTCTCTACCCATTGACCAAGAAAGTTTCCTCGATCTCTGGCTTATGCAACTCCACAACTCCATGCTTTGTCACGCTTACCACTTCAAAAGTACCTGACCATTTCGATCTCAGCTTGCCAGAGAATAGCTTGAGCCTCGAGTTAAACAACAGGACCAACTGGCCAGGCTCAAAAGACTGCTGCTAGATGTGCCTATCATCCATCTCTTGGTCTTCTCCTTATACAATTTGGCAGTCTCATAGGCTTACAGTCGAAATTCATCAAGTTCATACAACTGCAACATCCACTTTTTTCCCGCAAGCTCCATGTCAAGGTTGAGCTTTTTGATTTCCTAATATGCCTTATGCTCCAATTCAACGGGCAAGTGATAGGCCTTCCCATAAATCATCCTATAGGGAGAAGTCCCAATAGGCGTCTTATATGTTGTTCGATAGGCCCACAATGCATCATCGAGTTTCACAGCCCAATATTTCCTTTGTGCATTAACAGTCTTCTCAAGAATCTAGTTTATTTCTCTATTCGATACTTCCACCTGTCCACTGGTCTGCGGGTGATATGCAGTCGCCATCTTGTGCCTCACCCCATATTTGTTCAAGATATTCCTTATTAAATGATTGCAAAAGTGCGCTCCTCCATCGCTAATCATCGCCCGTGGGGTCCCAACCATGTTAATATGTTCTTTTTCACAAAGCTCATCACCACCTTTGCATTATTCATAGGCAAGGCGATTGCCTCCACCTACCTAGATACATAATCAACGGGCACAAAATTATTTTATTCCCATAAGATGGAGGGAACGGCCCCATAAAATCAATACCCCATACGTCAAATATCGCTACCTCCAAAATGTTGGTCAAAGGCATCTCATGCCTCTTAGAGATTGTTCCGGTTCGCTAACATCTGTCGCATCCCCTAGCAAACGCATGTGCTTATTTGACTAATATGGGCGAATAAAAACCATATTGCAACACTTTTACACCAGTAGGATCTCCACTGTGATGTCCCCTATATGGGGAGAAATGACAACTCTCCAACACTCGACTCACCTCGGTTTGTGGAATGCATCTTCTTATCAACTGATCAGGGCCTTACTTGAACAAATATGGCTCATCCCATATGTAGAACCGCGAATCATTATAAAGCTTCCTTCTCTACTATGTAGTAGTTTCAGGTGGGTAGATTCCACACTATCAAGTTCACAATATCTGCATACCATGGTACTTCTGCCGTAGGAATAGCAAAAGTTGCTCATCAAAAAAATCTTCTCGAATTTGACCGTCTTCTACCACATGATCATGATTCTTTAGTCTCGATAAATGGTCGGCCACTTGATTCTCTGTCCCCTTACGATCTTTGATTTCCACATCAAACTCCTGCAATAGGAGAATCCACCGAATAAGCCTGGGTTTCGAATCTTTCTTGCTAAATAAGTATCGGAGTGCAGCATGATCCGTGTACACTATAACATGATTTCCCATAAGATAAGACCAAAATTTATCCAATGCATACACCACAACTAGCAATTCGTTTTCCGTAATTGTATAATTCATCTGAGTAACATCCAATGTCTTGGTGGCATAATAGATAGAGTGGAATATCTTATTCTTCCTCTGGCCCAAAACAGCTCCTACAGCAGTATTGCTAGCATCACACATTAATTCAAATAGGTAGTTCCAATAAGGAGCAATCATTATTGGTGCAGTCACCAACCTCCGCTTCAACTCTTCAAAAGCCTGCACGCATGCATCACTGAATAAAAACTTAACTTCCTTCTCAAGCAACGTGCACTTAGGGCTCGATATTTTAGAGAAGTCCTTAATGAAACGTCTATAAAATCCTGTGTGACTGAGAAAACTATGCATCCCCTTAACAAAGACTTGGGGTGGTAGTTTCTTAATAACATCCACTTTAGCACGATCAACCTCCAAGCCCTTTTTCGACACCTTATGTCTGAGAACAATACCCTCTCGAACCATAAAGTGACATTTCTCCTAGTTCAGCACCAAGTTGGTTTCTTCACATCTTGCAAGCACACGATCCAGATTCCACAAACATGTTGCGAACGAATTCCCAAAAACCGAGAAGTCAGCCATGAACACTTCTACAAAATCCTCCACCATCTCGTAGAATATAGCCATCACGCACCGTTGAAATATTACTGGTGCATTACAGAGTCCAAATGGCATTCGCTTGAAAACATATGTACCGTAGGGACAAATAAACGTTGTCTTCTCTTGATCTTATTGTGCAATTGCTATCTGATTATAGCCAGAGCATCCGTCAAGAAAGCAATAGTACTCCTGTCCTGCTAATCTGCCAAGCATCTGATCGATAAATGGAATAGGATAGTGATCCTTTCTTGTAGCTTCATTCAGCTTCCTGTAATCCATGCAAATCCTCCACCCTGTTACAGTTCTAGTTGGGATGAGCTCATTCTTGTGATTCTCTACTACTGTCATCCTACCTTTCTTTGGGACACACTGTACGGAGCTCACCCACTTGCTGTCGGAAATCACTACAAAAAAAGGGGTAATTTGTGGAGGTTGAAAGTTGCAATTCGCGGGGGTTTTAGCCTCCACTAATTGCTTGAGGAGGCCAAAACCCCCGCAAATTGCAACTTCAACCTCCGCAAATTACCCTTTTTTTTGTAGTGAATGGGGTTGATGATGCCTGAATCTAACCACTTTATCATCTCTTTCTTAACTATTTCCTTCATCGGTGGATTCAACCGTCTCTAGTGCTATATACTAGGCTTGTGATATTTCTCCATAAATATCTTATGCATGCAGAATGCTGGACTGATTCCCTGAATATCTGAGATCTGCTAATCCAGTGCCTTCTTTCTATTCTTCAGAACCTCCAAAGAAATCTTTACTTCTTCGTCAGTGAGCTATGCTGCCAATATAACTGGTAGAGTTTCACCCTTGCCCAAAAGTGCATATTTGAGATGCGTGGGTAAAGGATTAAACTCTAATTTCGGGGCCTCCTCTATCGATAACTTAGACGGTGGCCCAATTTTTCTATCGAGTGGCTCGAAATCCCCCTCTCGAAAGTAAATGCCTGCCAGGTCAAGAATCTGCATCATCTCAACCGCTTCTGTATCTCCAAAAACATCTTCACCTACTACTGCTCTCTCTAACGGGTCATGCGAAGTAATAAGAGGTCTCCTAGTGTCATCATTCACCATAGTGATAGCAGAAAGTTCCTCATAGAATGCGGGCAACTTGATGGCTTTGTACAAATTAAATACTTCAACTTTATCATGTACCTCATAGTAAGCTGCCCTGCCGTTACATCGATCAACACTTTTCCTGTGGCAAAAAACGGATGCCCCAAATAAATCAGACTTTCGGATCTGGCTCGAAATCCAAAATAACAATATCTGTCGGAAATATGAGAGACCTAACCTGCACAAGAACATCTTCAATAATACCCTCGGGCCTGGCTAAAGATCTATGTGCCACCTGCAGAACAATAGTAGTAGGTCTCGAGTTTCCCAACCCCAGGTTTCTGAACATAGACGATGGCATCAAGTTAATACTAGCCCCCAAATCACACAGTGCACGTGCAATGACTTGCTTTCCAATCGTGATTTCGATAGTGAAACTGCTTGGATCCTTCAACTTTATAGGCAATTTATTTTGAATATGGCAAGTGCACTCCTCAGTAAGTGCAACTGTAGTATACTCTGTGAAATGACTCTTGCTTGCCACGATGTCCTTGATGTACTTGGCATATTTCGGGATCCCTTGCAGTCCACTAAAGGAACATTCACATGTACCTGCTTCAGTAAATCAAGAAACTTTTTGTATGTGGCCTCTTCCTTCTATTTTGCCAACCTATGAGGGAACGGAGGTGGTGGTTTGGCAACCACTAGTTGTGGATACTTTACCACCGGTTTCATCGCCACTCTCTCTATCTCAATAACCTCATCTTCAGCAGGGAATCACTTTCTATCCTAATTCCTTTAGTTACCTCCTATTTCTGAGAGACACTGCTGTACATGGTTTCAGATTTGGATCAGTGTCACTTGGAAGCCCCCCTTGTAGTCTGGTGCTCTGAGCACTAGCTATCTGACCCATCTGTCTCTCTAAGTTTCGCACCGCCAAGTCGTGGTTCTGATTATCTGCTATCAACTTTTGCTGGTCTACCATAATCTTTTGCATAACACCCATCATCTTTTTCATCATCTTTTCCATACTATTTGCGGGAGCTTGAATAACAGGTGCTAGAGCCTGAGGTACTTGTGGTGGCTGATAATTTTGTTTCTGATTACCCTGGTTACCTCCCAAATCGAAGTTTGGATGATTTATTCAGTTAGAGTTGTACGTATTACCATACTAATTTTTATTACCTTGCCCCCTTCCTGCGTTACCCACAAAGTATATGGATGCTGGATTCGTAGCACACCTATTGCTTGTGTGACCTTCTCCGCAGACTTCACAAAAAATGTTGGCTTGTTACACTGCTTGCACTTGTGGTTAAGCTTGCGCAGCAGTTAACTTCTTAATTTCAGTGCGCATGGCATCAATCTGTGCTGATAGTGTCGTAAAATTATCCACTTTAAAAACACCCGGTGCCTTCTCAACTGAATTTGCTAGTTGTGTCATCTTGCCGGTCTGGAGTGCTCTGAGTAAACCTGTTCAATAATGTGCATAATTCTTCATAGCTTAGATCAAGAGTCTGCCCTCTTGCAGTTGTGTCTAGTGATGACTTATGTTGGGCATCCAGACTCTCAATAAATGTGTGTCCCAGAACTTCATTCGTCTGATGGTGGTGAGGACAATCTCTGAGAAGACCTTTGAACCTCTCCCACGCTTGATACAAATTTTCTCCATTTTTCTGCCTAAATAACATGATCTCCCTTCCGAGTCGAGCTGTCTTTGCTGGTGGAAAGAACCTTGTCAAGAATTTTGTCGCCAAATCATCCCATGTAGTGATAGAATTGGTGGGCTCTACTAATAACCAGTTACTTGCATTCCCCAACAGAGAAACGGGGAACAGTGTCAGCTGCAAAAACTTTTTAATGATCCTTCCAGTAGCAAAAGTATCAATAATCTGCAGAAAAGTATGGATGTGACGCTGAGGATACTCCTGTGACATTTTCGTGAATTCCCACAAGAGTGCAGTAGCTAAATCATAGGATGCTTTAGCGCAAAGTGCCCTTTGATGGTGGGCTTCACAATGCTTGAAGTGGCATCTACCACACGACGCACTGCAGCCTCTCTCACTTTCGCTGGTGGATTATTGGCCATGACCACAGGTAATAATTAGACTAGAGCCTGCGGATTCTGTAACAATTTCAAATCTCTCATGCGCCGGTTGAAAGTACGTTTAGGCTCAGGATAAAATTCTTCAAAATTGTTTTGACTCGCAGTCCTTCGCATTCGATTAGAGTACCTGCAATCAAATAGCGGCTAAGATCAAGACGTTAATACTTGGATAACTAAAGCATAAATAGTTTATACTGGTAAAATAGCTGATTTCTAAGACCCCGGCAATGGCACCTAACACTTTTTGCTCCCAACACACACGCAAGTCTACGTGGTTGCCAAGTAATATAGTGAATTTTGAAGTCGGTTATCATATCCACGGAGACTTATGATCAACGGTTCTCCGAAAATATACTATCCCCACTAATTATGCAAGTAAATAAAAGGATGTTTGTTTAGGTTACTAAATAAAGCAAAAAGTAAATAACTACTACTTATGTGAATTGTAACAAACGTGGTTATAAGTTGAGTTTATCACAGAGAGAAGACACTCCAAGGTTACGACACTATCGTATTCATGTTATACATGCACTATCGTTGACTCTTATTCTTTATCGAGTTACTGATTGATAGGGTTAATTTTATGACTACGAATCTCTGGAGTTCTCTAGTCACCTATTCGTTTTACTTTCAAGCCTAAATCTTTATGGTCATGAACATTCATACAAACGCATTCATAATTCCTGTATATCAACCAAGTAGGGCGAACTAGGTATATCTCTATCCTAGACGGGAATCTGCTCCTCGATGCCACGGATTAGGATCCTACTTTGCTCAATCTTCGTTCTATCTTAGTATTCCTCTCTCGAGTTCAATCTAAGAATCAAATATATGTCCTACTGGTCGTGAAGCAGTAAAATAGTCATGCACAAGATTAAGCAAATAACTCATATGATAAATAGAATAAATGTCAATTCAAGTTCATACGATAATAATCATACTTTGGCCATAACCCCAGAACAAGGAAGCTTAGCCGCTCATAATCGGATTACAACAATTAACTTTCATGTTCGAATGAAGAAAAGATGAATTTAAGAAGATAAAAGTTCAAACCCTACGATGAAAGGTCTTGCTCCTTGATCTCTGTGAAATAATACGTGATAGCCCTCAAAAAATGACCAAGCGTACTATTTATAGTATTGAGAATTAACCCTACAAAGCCCACAAAAATCCGATCTAAACATTAGTATGAGTGTAATTTTCTCTAGCTCGCTGAGTGATCCCTAAAACTCGCCAGGGCCTCGCTTTGAGCCACGCTCGACGAAGCGCCCCTCTCATTTTACACTTAGAAAAAAAAAATCAAGACTCTTGCATTTTTGAAGCCCATGCTCGTTGAGCCAGGTCTAAAACTTGCCCATGCCTCTCCTTGAGCCACGCTCGGTGAGGTCACTCTTCCATTTCACACTTAGCAAGTTTTCCCAATCTTCTACAATTTCAGACACCCGCCTCACTGAGCGAGGCTTAAAACTCGACTGTGCCTCGCCTTGAGCCATGCTCGGCATGGTCACATGTCAACTTTACACTTAGCCATTTTTCTTCAATATTGTGCAAATCTCATCTTCCTTCACGTTGGGTCAGGTCCAGGGCACACCTATAGCTAGCTTTGGGCTGAGCTCCGCGAGATCCCTTCCTCACTTTGGCCAGTTTTGCATGCAGTTTCCATTTTTGTCTGAATTACCACGTATTTTCTCCAAAATTTCCTGATTGCAACAAACACATACAATTTAGCTTGTAATGCAAGAGTAATCATTAGTTTGGTGAATTTAGCTTAATTCGTCCTCTAAACAAGGAAAAATATGAGTTAAACGGTGGATAAGCGTATAAATACGCCTAACATCAGTAGCTTCCTCTTCTCGCGTATGTTGTGCCAAAAACTCCTCATACGTAGTGAGATTGTAAGAGTTCAATTCTGCATTCAAAGTAGAACTAGAAAAGACATATGGTAAGTTGTGTTCATCAAAAATAACATGTCTTGGAATGCACACCTTTCTAGATTGAGGGAGGTAACATTTGTATCCTTTGTGAAGAAGGCTATAGCCAATAAAAATACATGGAAATGTCTTGGGCTGAAATTTATCCCTATTAGAGCCTTTCAAATAGGGAAAACATCTACACCGAAAAACTTTCATAGTCCTGTAGTTGGGCTCTTGCCAAATGAGATGTCAAATGCAAATTCGAAGTAGACACTTGATTGATCAAGAAAACGACAGTCATAAAAGCTTCAACCCAAAGGAACATAGGTAAATTAGCATTGAAAAGTAGTGTAAGACCAGCCTCAACAACATGTCTATGTTTTCTCTCTGCTACTTCGCTTTGTTCAGGTGTATGAGGACAAGAGACTTGTCTTCGAATACCATTCCGATTTAGATAGGTGATAAACTCCAAGCTATTAAACTCTCCTCTAGCATCACTTTGAAACACTATTAGTTTCTGGGAAAATTGAGTTTCTACTAAGTTCACAAAATTAGGGGGGGAAATTAGATTTCTTCTTTAACGGATAAATTCATGTAAATTGTGTAATCATCAACGAAAATCACTTAATATTTTATTCCTTGTGAAGATATAATTGGGGCTGGCCCCCATAAATCACTATGTATTTTTGCCTAAGGAATAACTTCTCTTTTATTTGATACTTGGAAAGGTAACTTACAACTTTTTCCCATTTGACAATTAGTACACACTGAGATAGTATTATTCCAAGAACTAACATCAATAAACTTGTTTTTATGTAAATAATTAAGAGTCCTCGAGTGTGGGTGTCCTAGACATTGATGCCAAATTGTGTCTGAATTCTTGTCTGCCTTCGAAATTGTTAATGCTTCATGCGGGTTCCCTTCCAAAGTATACAACTTATCTCTTCTATTCCCTTTGGCCAAGATGGCCCTTGTTTTCTTGTCCTTAACAATAAAATCCGTGTCACTAAACTTCAAAGAACATCAAGTTTACTCACAGAGACAAGATTTTTCTTAAGATCAGGCATGACAAAGACTCTTTTAATTCCAAGTTCTTTCCAATATTCTTACCTCCTATATGCGTAATGGGAAGTTTATCACCATTTCCTATCATAACAGAATCAGTTCCTTTAAAAGGAGGATTTTCAATGATACCTGCTGATTGCACCATATGATTAGTAGCTCCTGAATCCATGTAGAGGTTGTTGTCACTTTGGTCATTAAAGGACATTGCTGCTAAGGCCTTTGGAACCTCTCATTGTGTTTGATACGAATAGTCTCATTTGTAGAAACAAGTTGGAGTTGTGTGGTTATTCCTTCCATATATTTGGCAAGGGTTAGACCGTGTGCTCTCTTTTGGTTGGTTAACCGTGTTGGTTAGACTTTCAAGTTGCCTTTGAGATTTTTTTCGTCCAAACCCTCTCTCTCGCTGTTGTTGTCGTTTTCTATTATAGTAACCATGACCCCTACTTTGAGTGTTTTGTGCCACAACAGCCATGCTAGAGTCAAGGTGAGTTTGTCCAACTTTTTCATCAGTATCTTCTCTCATGTCGAACCCTCTAAGAGAGTTCACAAATCATGTGAATATAGGGTATGGTGGTTCCCTAAAATCACAGTACGGAGAGTTTTGTACTTGCTTCCAAGACCTCTAGCAAAATTGATGATCTTTTCATCTTCATCCAATGGTTTGTGTATAGCCATAAGACTACCACAAATTCCTTTGAATTCCTTGATATATTCATCTATTGACTTAGAGACCACTTTTATAGTTTGAAGTTGTTGCTTCAATTGGAATTCCTTGTCTTTGCTTGCTTGTAGGTATGTATCCTCAAGACAGGACCACGTCTGCTTAGCCGTCGAACAACCTATGATAAGGAACATTGACTCTTCTGTCATAGTACCTGATAGCCAACTCCTAACAAGAACATCACGTTCTTCCCTTTCGGTGAACTTAGGGTTAGGAATAGCCTCCTCTTTCTATCCTTCAGTTGTTTCGGCTGAAGCCTCATCTTTGATAATAGTTGTGACTTTCAGTGTTTGCATTAGTTAGAGAATTTGTGTTCTCCAAACTAAGTAATTGGTAGGTTTCAGTTTGATAGGACAAATATCTACAATTTGGTGAAGGGAGGAAGGCGAAAGATTGAGTCCGGTGTTAGAGTTTGACGTTATGGTGGTAAGCAAGAACTTCAGAATTGGGTATTTAATTTGAACCGACTGGCTATGATACCATGAAGAAAGTTTACAAAGGATAAAACAGAGTTGTTGTTCTCGGTTCTTGTCTTCTATACGTTCTCTATGGTGTGAATATATACATTGTAGGAATAGCTAAGAGTCCTACTCATAATGTTATTCTAATGCACACTACAAATACAATTATAACCCCTTTCTAATCCCTGCTCTTAGACATATAGTATACGGTAGTTTAGGAGTCCTAAAGTCCTAAGTATATTGTCTAACATTTCATACTACATATTGTCAAGAGTTAATAAACTTTTATTCACAATTACCGTAGTATCATTTTGACTTAATACATTCTGAATTGTCGTTGTATTGTTATCTTGGGTTACTTTCCGATTAGAAATTTTTATATTTATGAATAAATATATTCCTTCATTGGAAAGTATTTCACCTCCTCGGTTAATTCATAGGATTTTAATTTCCTTTCCAGTGGCTTTCAACTAATCCTTTGTAACCCGTAACATTTCAATAATTTGACCTTTTGTTCAAACAAACATATGTATATCTTCGCTCATACAAAATAATATATAAACTATTTCATGATCTTAAGAATAAATATATCAAGCATTAATGTAAGACTAATTTATAATCTTCCACATATTTCATGCATGCTACCTAATCGTATACTTGTATACAGTAAAAACCGGATGTGTGTTAAACCGGTAAGACCAGAGACCAAAGGAAGAGAGGGAAGGATATTATTTGGTCCGGGTTTTCCCATAGCCGAGTTGATCATGGCCGTTCCTCCGTCTGATCAAGACTGTTCCTCCGTTTGATCAAGACCGTTCCTCCATTTGATTGTGGCCGTTAGTCCGTTTGATCGTGGTCGTTGGTCCGGGAGATCCGTTGCGCGACTGTCACACGTCGATAACGTCCTGCCATGTTCAACTGTCAATCGTACGGGTGTCAGACCGTATGGCCAACCTAACCCAACCAAATCCGTTTCAGAGTTTTTCTTTATTTTTTAGTTTCTCATATTGTATGAAGCCCAAGAAGAAACACTATAAATACGGGCCACTGCCCACTTTTGAGGGGTTGGCTTCCTCATATCAAGAACTCTTGTAATAGCAAAAACATATATAAACTCTCTCTCTCTCCTAAATATCTGATTTCGGTCCAAATGAATTGTGTTCATCTCTTAAATTTATTCAATCAAGTAATACTCATATATTAGCTGACACATAAATCTATTGCGAATCTCTGGTCACTATTGCTCTCTTCATATCATTTCCATACATATCTTTTTCCTATCAAATAGATTGAGGCTTAACCACATATCCTATACCTACTCATAAATTTAATTGGTTACCCATATTCAGGGTAAACATTTTGGCGCCCACCGTGGGGCAAGGATAATAGTGGTCTTTGATCTTAATCCCTATCTTACCCATAAAACCAAAAATATCTTCTGTTCGTCTCTGAAAAAACGGACCAAATGGCTGCTAGTGGGCAATCTGGTCACGTCAACAACAACGAGATCGTGGCCGAAAATGAAGGCAGCGGGCCACGAGGATTACCAAACCCTGCTGACCCTAACCTCGTCAATTCGAGGGAGGGCCTTAACCGTCAAAACACCGTGGACCAGGAGAATGCCGCCCAGCCGGCCACTGACCCTTTAAATACACACAATTCGATTACTTTGTCTCGGACTCAGGGCCAAAAAGAACCGGATACCCCGAATGATAATATTGATTTATGTTTAATTTTTGAAATTTTGCAGGAACAGAGAGCGGCGATTGCCGAACAGGGAATTGCAATTGCCCGGTTGCAAAACGGAAGGGATAAAACGACCTCGAAGGAGGCGAAGGGTGTTGCTGAACCCAGAAGAGATGAGGCACGGATGGTTGAGAGCGATGGGTCCGGAGCTGGTTCCTCCACCAAGGTTCTGAGAATGCTAGAAACTTTGGCAAAGCGGGTAGACTCGACCGAGAAGATGGTGGAAACATACAACTCTCGGGTGGACCAAATCCTGGGGCTGCGCTTTTACTGAAGGGGCCGGATTCGAAGAGGTACATCCAAAGGCCTTTTCCTCCGAGAGCAGATCCGAAATTAATCCCGAAGAGGTTCAAAATGCCGGATATCCATAAATATGACGGCACAACGGACCCACATGAACACGTGACCTCATATACCTGCGCTATTAAAGGCAATGACATGGAGAAAGACGAAATTGAATCGGTATTGCTGAAAAAGTTCAAGGAAACTCTGTCAAAAGGAGCATTGACGTGGTACGACCATCTGCCCGAGCATTCGATCACTTATTTCGAAATGCTCATCGATGCCTTCATAAAAGCTCACGCCGGTGCCAAGAAGGTGCGAGCCCGTAAGGCAGATATTTTCCGTATAGCTCAGAGAGACGATGAATTACTGCGTGAGTTTGTAAACCAATTCCAAAGGGAACGAATGGAGCTCCCCCCGGTTCCGGAGGAATGGGCTGCACAAGCTTTCACAAAGGGGCTAAATGTTCGGAGCTCAACGGCTTCGTTCAAATTAAAGAAAAGCTTGTTGCAGTACAAGGCTGTGACATGGGCTGATGTCCATAACCGATACAAGTCGAAGATTCGGGTGGAGGATGATCAACTCGAGCTTCCCCCGGGGCCAATAAATATGAACAAAAGTTTTGAGAGACCAAGGAAAAATCACGAACCGGAGGCCAGATCGTCGAGGGAAAGGTATCGGCCATATTCCCATTCGGAGAAGCCAAGCTTTAGGTCGGAGAAATCCAGGGTTGGCCCGAGCCATTTCTCCGGTCGGGGTGATAAACGGGTCGAGCGCCCATCGAACAGTCGGGGTCTCTCATTCAGGAGCGATGCTGGAAACCCTGCTGGCAACAAGGATTCACCGAAGATATCGGAGTACAACTTCAACGTCAGCACCTCGGACCACGTCTCGGCTATTGGCCGTATCCCGGATGTATGATGGCCAAGACCTCTACGGTCGGATCCAGGCCAACGGGACCCGATCATAGTGTGTAAATACCATGGAACCCATGGACACAGGATCGAGGATTGTCGCCAGCTGAGAGAGGAGGTAACCCAGTTACTGAAGAATGGCCATCTCCGAGAATTGCTGAGTGAACGAGCCGAAGGTAGTCACTACAAGGAAAGGAAGACTCATAAAAGGGCTGAGCCAGTAGAACCCCAACATATAATCAACGTGATAGTCGGGGGTACCGATGCCCCTCGAGGGCCGGTGATGAAACGGGCCAAGGTTTCTGTTGTTCGCGAGAAGTGCAGCCGGGATTATTTATCCGAGGGTTCTATCTCTTTCAGCAATGAGGATGCAGAAGGCATCATTCAACCGCATAATGATGCATTGGTAATTTCTGTACTTATCTTTAAAACTCAGGTTAAACGTATTTTGATTGACCCAGGTAGCTCGGCCAACATCATCCAGTGGAGAGTGATCAAACAGCTAGGGCTGCTCGATCAGATTGTACCGGTAGCCCGGGTACTCAGCGGGTTCAACATGGCGAGTGAAACCACAAAGGGGGAGATCTCATTGCCGGTGAACATCGATGGCACTATCCAGCAAATGGTGTTCTATGTAATCGAAGGGGACATGAAGTATAATGCACTGTTGGGCAGACCTTGGATACATAGCATGAGGGCCGTGCCCTCAACTTTGCATCAGCTGCTAAAATTCCCAACCTCGAAGGGGATAAAAACCATCTGAGGTGATCGATGCGACGACCGGGCATGAGATGTTAAGTTTTCTCGGTGCCTACTCCGGGTATAACCAAATTTGGAGGCACCCGGAGAATCAAGAGAAAACATCCTTCATTAACCGATATGGGACTTACTGTTATAATGTCATGCCTTTTGGATTAAAAAATGCCAGCGCAACTTACCAACGCCTAGTTAATGGGATGTTCGAAGAACAAATAGGGAAAACAATAGAAGTTTATATTGACGACATGGTGGTCAAGTCCCTGGAAACAGAGGTCCATTTAAAACATTTGCAGGAAACCTTCGACGTGCTCCGCAAGTATAACATGAAGCTCAAGCCTGAAAAATGTGCCTTCGGGTCTGGTCCGGTAAATTTTTGGGTTTCATGGTGTCAAACCGGAGGATCGAAATCAACTCGGACAAGATCAAGGCCATCAAGGATATCGAGGTGGTGAATAACGTCAAAGGAGTCCAGAGGCTCACCGGAAGGATAGCGGCGTTGAGTCGCTTCATATTGAGGTCCTCGGACAAGAGTCATCGCTTCTTCTCCTTACTGAGGAAGAAGAACGACTTCGTTTGGACACCGGAGTGCCAAAGAGCTTTACAAGAATTAAAGAGATACTTTTCCAGCCCATCGCTGTTGCACACACCAAAGGCGGACGAGCAGCTTTTTCTCTACCTTGCTGTCTCCGAGATAGCGGTAAGCGGCGTTTTGGTCCGAGAAGAATCAGGTACGCAATTTCCTATCTATTATGTAAGTAGAACTTTGGGGGATGCGGAGACCCGTTATCCCCACTTGGAAAAATTGGCATTGGCATTGGTAAGTGCTTCTAGAAAGCTCAAGCCTTACTTTCAATGTCATCTGATATGTGTAGTGACTACTTACCCCCTAAAAAACATCATGCATAAACTGAAATTATCGGGTAGACTAACTAAATGGGCCGTAGAATTTAGCGGATATGATATCGAATACAAACCTCGAACGGCCATCAAGTCCCAGATCTTGGCCGATTTTGTGGCAGATTTCACCCCAGATATGGTCCCCGAGGTCGAGAAAGAACTTCTGCTAACCTCGGGGAAAGCCCCGGGTATTTGGTCGCTACATATGGATGGGGCCTCGAACCTTAAAGGTTCCGGGATAGGAATCGTCCTTAGAACCCCGGCCGGGGATGTTGTTCGACATTCCATTAGAACTGTTAAATTGACTAACAATGAAGCCGAGTATGAGGCTATGATTGTAGGTTTGGAGTTAGCCTGGAGTATGGGTGCCGAAATAATCGAGGCAAAATGCGATTCACTCTTGGTCGTAAACCAGGTGAACGGCCTCTTCGAGGTCAAGGACGAACGGATGCAGAGGTATCTGGGAAAAATCCAAATGATATTACACCGGTTTAAAGAATGGACCATACAGCATATACCGAGAGAGCAGAACAGGGAAGCCGATGCCTTGGCGATTTTGGGATCTTCGGTCGAAGGGGAAGAAATTAACCCCGGGACTACGGTGCACTTCTTGAACACGGCGATAGGAAACGGACATGCCGAAATAAACACAATGGGTTTAACTTGGGATTGGCGCAACAAGTACATCGACTACTTGCGTGATGGAAAGCTCCCGAATGACCCAAAAGAATCACGGTCATTAAGGACCAAAGCTGCGCGTTTCTGCTTGGTAGACGGCCAATTGTATCGACGGTCTTTCCTCGGACCCCTGGCCAAGTGTTTGGGTCCCGGAGAAATGGAGTATGTGATGAGAGAGGTGCACGAAGGAACCTGCGACAATCACTCCGGTGCTGATGCTCAGGTCTGAAAGATTATCAGGGCCGGTTATTATTGGAACCGGATGGAGGAAAACTCAAAGAATTTTGTCCGGAAATGTGACGGGTGCCAGAGACATGCTCCGATGATTCATCAGCCCGGGGAGTTGCTGCATTCGGTGGTGTCACCTTGGCCTTTCATAAAGTGGGGAATGGACATTGTCGATCCATTACCATGGGCACCAGGTAAAGCCCGTTTTATTTTATTTATGAGTGATTATTTCTCCAAATGGGTTGAAGCATAGGCCTTTGAAAAAATCAGAGAAAAGGAAGTCATTGACTTCATATGGGATCATATCATCTGTCGTTTCGGCATCCCTGCTGAGATAACTTGTGATAATGGTCCTCAGTTCGTGGGCGGCAAAGTCAACGATTTCCTCGAAGGGTTGAAGATCAAGAAAATTGTATCAACTCTGTATCACCCGTGCGCGAACGGACAGACGGAATCCACGAACAAGACAATAATCTAAAATCTGAGGAAAAAACTTGAAGCATCAAAACATCACTGGAGGGAAATATTACCGGAGGTGTTGTGGGCTTACAGAACCACATCGAAATCGAGCACGGGAGAAACTCCTTTCTCGTTGGTCTACGGGGCTGAAGCCCTTATCCCCGTAGAAGTTGGCGAACCAACTCTCCGGTTCAGATATACGACCGAGGAGTCAAACGAGGAGGCCATGGCCATAAAACTCGACCTCACGGATGAACTTCGCGAAAACGCGTTGGTCCATATTGCGGCCCAGAAACAGAGAGTGGAAAGGTACTACAATCGGAGAGCCAGTTTTCGTCATTTCCAAGTTGGGGACTTGGTGCTTCGAAAAGTTACCTTGACCACCAAGAATCCCAATGAAGGAAAACTGGGTCAGAACTGGAAAGGACCATACAAGATAACCGAGGTAACTGGTAAAGGATCGTACCAGTTGGAATCCATGGATGGGCAACGGTTGCGCAATAACTGGAATGTGGCTCATCTGAAGAGATACTACTGCTAAGGTATGGACTCCTCGTGTTTTTCTATTTTGACCTCTCCTTTTTGCAGGAATTCGTGTACCGGGTAAAGAAAAGAATCTAGATCTGAAAACACGTGTTGCACTCTTTTCCTTAGTACGGTTTTGTCCCAAAATGGGCTTTCCGACAAGGTGTTTAATGAGGCAACAAGTACAACGTGTTACTCGACGAAGCTAAAGGACAAACGTCCGAATACTCGGGGTCGCACCCTACGAGTGGGGACTTAATAGCACTCACCCAATCGTGCAGCTCGGATAAGCGCTAGGGGACTATAATACCCACTTCAAAGTTTACCCCGGTTAGAGGAAATCGGAGGAGCTCAACAAACAAAACCGGACCTAAAATATCAGTTTTCGATGTAAGGACTAAACAATCAGAATGAATCGTCTCCACGCAATATTTGCTACGGCAAAACTAAGAACCGGACCTTCTGTATTAGGTTCCGATGTAAGGACCAAACGATCAGAATGAATCGTGTTCATTTAGTATTTTGCTACGGCAAAGGCAGAAGGAAAAAGTTCATTTTCATGTATATAAATACTTGCAATGCAAAAATTATTGAAAGTTTGGATAACGATATCTCGGATGTATTCCTGTTAAAGCACTTTACCCCGATGATTACCGCCGTATTTCGGCGCTCCTTCATTCATATACCCGATACCGGGCACTACGGTCGAAATTCGACAAAGGCAGCAAGGTCATCATGATCCGAACCAAAATCATTAATCCCACGAACAGGGACTTTTACATCAAAATTCAGCTAAGGCTGAGATTCAGGTAGCCGAAAAATTCCGGCCCTAAAAATGCCCGTCGTGATTCAAAGACGTCTGAATTCACAAAGCATAAGATAAGTCCCACGGGCAAACAATGCGTAAAATTCCCGGACAAAATGTACCGGATAAAGAGAAAAGCCGATATTTAGGCACAGTCAGAAATAATGAATCCTTAAAACGTCCAGCAATTCGGTCGGAAGTCACAACAAACATTCAAACAAAGTAAAGAATCAAGGAAAATACATGTTCTATTTATACGAAGGATTTTACATCGGAGACTCCTACAAAGGCAAAAAAATAAAAAGGCTAAGTACAGGCCCTAATCTATCCGGCATGGCTGGATCTGGAGGGTTCGGACATTGTCCGCTCAGAGTTTTCGGAGTCAGACCCGAGGGCACCCTTAGCCTCTTCCTCGACTCTTTTAGCCTTGAGAATCAGGGCCGAAAGATCCGTAAAGCCGCGCTCGGCTTGCTCGAGGGTGATCCGACGAGACTTCCATTTCTCATATTCAGCAGCAATAGTAGCATGAGCCTCGGCGGCCTCCACGCTCTTCAGAGCCTCTTCCAAATCGGCCTCGGCCTGGGCTAACTTTTTCGCCAGAACATCCCGAGCCTCTCCGAGGACATTTTGTATTTGGATGGCCGACTCGAGCTCGGCCTTGAGAGTGTCGTTAGCACTAGCTGTCTCTTCGAGCTCGGCTCTTAGATCAGCACATATCTGGGCCCTCTTCTCTGCCTTCTCCTCGAGCACCCTCATGCGCTTTTTGTACCAAGCATTCTCGGATTCGAGCTGCCGGTGCCTCTCGACCATGCTCGTAGCATCGGACTTGACAGAGTCCAGCTCCTCCCGGAGTTGAGCGACGGTGGTTTCAAACTCACCAAGCTTTGAGGGTAAATGAGTGTTGTCTCGGCTAAGGCCGATCTTGTCTGCTTCGAGAGTCCGGTTATATTCGGCCATCGCGGCCAGCTCACCCTTTAACTAACGATTTTCAGCCTTTGTTGCGTCGAGCTCGGGTCGGAGGTTGGAAAGAGTAACTGCTTGATTCAACCCATCCTCCTTCACCCGCAGAAGGTGAAAAATTTTCTCTGTCTCACGGCTTTGAGCATCCAGCTGGCCCTTGAGATCGTCCACCTCTTGCTGGGCACGGACGAAAGCCTCGTTGACGAGCACCACACTCTGCAAATGAAGTAAGTTAAAAACTTGAACAAATGAGACTAAAATTCTCAGTGGGATTATGCAAGGATGGCTGATAAACTTACCCGGTTGCCCGCGTGCATACCCTCGTTAATGAGGCACTGCCAAGGGACCCCGTTCATTTTTCGCTTGTCCGAGTCCGAGATAAGAGGCCTCAGATAGCTTGCCACGCCCACCGGGTGAGAAAGAAAGCTGCAATCCTCAGGAATGGTGATCGTAGCCGATCTTGTCATCCTCGGCTCCACACTTGGGGCCGGAAAGATGCGTACCAAGCTATCCCTGGCACCAGATTTGGTGGTCCGACTAGCCTCCCTCGTGGCCCAAGGGATCGGGAGATGTCTGAATCCAGCAGCTTCGCCAGTGGCGGGAGGAGTGCCTGAGAACTTGGACCGACCTCAGCAGCTTCAGCAAACGCAGGGGTCTCCGTAGTCGCAGTAGTCTCATAGTCGGGCAGCGGACCCACATCTGTGGGGGCGTCGATCTCCGGGACTGACTCAGTTCTTTGACCCGCTTCGGCAGCAGCTGCCACCCCCCCCCCCCCCGGATCTTCTTGTCCTTTGCAAGGGGGTTTCCTCGGAAGAAGCTTCACCTAAAATATCGACGAATTTAATCGACCTTAGAGGAGCCGGGTAAAGAATTTCTTCCGCACCTGTGGGTAATGCCGGAACCGAAGGTCTTTCCCCCATTGAAGGTAGGGGTGAAGCGGCGATACCCTCATCCGGAATGGCAGCCACGGAAGGGGCCACACTAATACTTCGAACGAGGAGCTCGGGCTCTGCCTCATCCCTCAGAGTCCTAACGACGCTCCTCGCCCGTTTCTTTGGTTTCTGCCCTTTGTCCGAGGGACTTTTTCTCTTGGCGGCGGCAGCAAGGATACGAGAGGCACCCGCCGAATCGAACTCGGGTGCCGAAGTTGCTGGTTCTGCTGCTGACTCCGGCCTTGGATCCACCGAGCCCTTAGGTAAACCTGAAAATCGAAGATGTTACGGAAGGATAGAAGATGTAATGAATACGGATATAAACCGGGTATTACCGTGGTTATGGGCGACCCATCGGCCACGTGATAGGTGACCCCACGTCCAATTGTCGTGGGCATGTTAGCTGAGGAGAGCAACAACTCATTCGTTGAGATCCCGGACGACCGGAGGAATCCAACCCATGGCTAACATAGATAAGAAGAGTAGTGAGAAGTTGGATAAGCTAAAGATCAAACAAAACACAAGCAATTATTAAAAGAATTCAGACTTACGATTGTTATTCCACCTTTCCAGAAAAGGCATGTAGTTGTTTGGGATAATGTCCGAGGCCCGCACCCGGACATATCGCTCCAGCCAGCCCCTGTCTCTATCTTCGTCCATTTTTGAGAAAAATGGATTCCGGCTACGCTTTGCGAGTTCTATTACGCTACCCCAGAACAACCTCAGGGAATATAAGCTAATCAAGTGGGCCAGCGTGAGCTCCTTCCCGGTATTATTGTCCAACAGCCAGAGGCAGGCCACGACCCTCCAAACAATCGGACCAATCTTTGCCAAGGTTACGTTATAGGTCCGGCACATGTCTAAGATGACTGGATCAACCGGGGGGTCGAGCTTGAGAGTGAAAGGGTAAGTATAAACGTATAAAAAACCTTCCCGATGGTCAGTGACTGATTCACTTGTCCCGGGGGCAAAAACATGAACTGAACGGATGTTCCACCCACAATCAGCCCGGACTAGGTCAAGTTTATCCTCGGTAATGGATGAGGGATATTGTCTCACATCATACCCTCTGTCGGACACCGAGGAAGGTTTTTCAACCTCGAAATCTTTGTTGAAATTTGGCTTGGCCGGTATAATGTCCGAGGCAGTGGGCTCGAAGGTGCTTTTTGCCTTAGGTGGAGAAGTTGGGTCGGTTCCTTGAGACGAAACCGAGGGAATATCATGGGAAGTGGTTTCAGTGTTAGCAGACATTTGGAGATTACGAAGAAAGATTAGGCAAAATTCGAAAGAGAAGTTAAAAAGGGGAGTAAGAGAACAGACAGAAAATTCAAAAATGGCAGAAAACAAAAGGAAGAAGCAGCAGCCTACTCAACAAAAATGGTTAAAGTGGAGAAGTTGGCAGAATCGTTCCCTTTTTTATGTACTATGAGCTGCGAATCAACAAGAAATGAGAACTAAATGTGAATTGAAAGATAACAAGTGAAGAACTGAAAGCAGAGAAGAAGTAAGTTGGAAGAGGTGAAAGTGTTCAAATGAGGAAGTAAGGGACGTTATATAGGCATGAAAACGGGGCGGTTACAAACCCCAGCCAACCGGGGGATGCCACGTGTCCCATAATTAATGAGAAACGACTTGAAGCGACGTGCGTTACGGCGGTTGTCAGAGCTGGCCATCCGGGATGAGACACGTGGCCGATGATAGAGGGACGTGATGCACCTGTTCCCGCCAAAATGGAAAGATAACTACGGATAAATTGAGACGCCGGTTTCTTGATTCATCCACTTCCCGTACTCTGATAAAACTACGGTCCGGAAAGTGTGAGGACTATCTGTATACGGTAAAAACCGGATGTGTGTTAAACCGGTACGACCAGAGACCGAAGGAAGAGAGGGGAGGACATTATTTGGTCCGGGTTTTCCCATAGCCGAGTTGATCATGGCCGCTCCTCCGTCTGATCAAGACCGTTCCTCCGTTTGATCAAGACCGTTCCTCCGTTTGGTTGTGGCCGTTAGTCCGTTTGATCGTGGCCGTTGGTCCGGGAGATCAGTTGCGTGACTGCCACGCGTCGATAACGTCCTGCCATGTTCAACTGTCAATCGTACGGGTGTCAGACCGTACGGCCAACCTAACCCAACCTAATTCATTTCAGAGTTTTTCTTTATTTTTTAGTTTCTCATGTTGTATGAAGCCCATGAAACAACACTATAAATAAGGGTCATTGCCCACTTTTGAGGGGTTGACTTCCTCATATCAAGAACTCTTGTAATAGCAAAAAAATATATAAACTCTCTCTCTCTCTCCCAAATATCTGATTTCAGTCCAAATTTATTGTGTTCATCTCTTTAATTTATTCAATCAAGTAATACTCATATATTAGCTTACATATAAATCTATTGCGAATCTCTGGTCACTATTGCTCTCTTCATATCATTTCCATACATATCTTTTTCCCATCAAATAAATTGAGGCTTAACCACATATCCTATACCTACTCATAAATTTAATTGGTTATCCATATTCGAGGTAAACAATACTAACAATTAATTTTATGGCATGCAAACAGAACATACTTTGAGACCATCAAATTATAACTACCTACCTTAACACTTATAAGATATCATAAATCATAAAGGGTAGACAATTGAAGAAGAGTAAAGAAAATTAAATCCAAATTTATGCCGTTCCAATATCTTCAAACAGTGGCCAGATCACCAGTTAGTTGAGTCCGAAAAGTTGTGTCATATAGTCACTGTGACGTTTGAAGGAACTATTAATGGAAGAATAAAACTTCCACTTCCCATTGACATTATTTAGATGCATGTCCAGGAAGTGGCAAAGAACACCTTTGGCAAGTGTCAATCAACTATGATCATATCATGAGGAATTACTCCTCATTTGACACAAGCCATCCTCTGGTTCTCTAATTTTCCTTTTCATTTCCTTCTTCATATCTTCTCAACCTGTTACTTTTCTTTCTGCCAATAAGGATGTAATTTTTATTTTCTTTTCCTGATTTCGTTAATAATATGAATTGAGAAGATGATACGTATCTGTGTATCAAGCCATTCGTCGGGCAATATGCCTTAAATTCATTTTGGAATAACAGTGCAACAACAACGTTGTGATTTGCTGTATACTGATCTTACGAATGCAACCATTAAATACAACCTTTGATACTCAGTATCGTCTTTCCTGGTGTCACCCACCACTTTTCCTTTAACTTCCTTAAGATTGTGAGAAAAATAGGTTTCAAAAGTGGGAAAGAAGTAATCCTGCTTTGATAGAGTAATCTCTGTCCTTAAGGAATTTAAGCCTCCCACTTTGTTGTTGCATCGATGGTGGCAGAATTCCTCCAGGATTTTACAAAGCCTCTGAAATTCGAATACCAGCAATTAATTCGAATTTCCCACAAGAACAGAGTGTTGTTATTTATAGTGAAAACAATAGAGAAGAAGAGAATCTGTAATTGTTGTAATTATACATTCTTGTTTGAAGGAGTACTAGGTATTTATAATACTTTAAGAGTCTGTTAGCAACAAACACATCTGTTCAAAGAAGCTTTTCGTAACAGTCACATCTTTTAGAAATAGGCACCTCAAGCCTGTCAAGTGGGCCGAGCTAGCCCAGACCCGGCCCAGCAAACCAGGCCCACCATCGGCCCGGCACGGACCCGGCTAAGAGGGGTAAGGGGTTGGGCTAGGTTGAATTTATTAGGCCCGGACAAGGTGGACAGCCCAAAAGCCCGACCCACCAGTGAGCCCGAGTGATGGCCCACCGGGGCATCGGCCCACTTTTTTTTTTTTTTTTTAAAGAAGCTAAAATTATCAAGTAATAGTCAAATAAATCTTACGTCATATAACAATTATCAAGTATTAAACAAAGCATATAGATTTGTAGTACTACCGTTTGAAGTTTGATCTGTTGGAAGCTGGACTGCATTTACAACAGCTAGCTTCTTTAATTGGACAACGACTAAATTTTTTTTTTTTTAGTTTAGTAAATTTATCATTAGATTTAAATGTTAATTTTATTATTATTAGTAAATATAAAAGCCCACGGGGTACCATCCGTGTAGGGGCTGCGGCCTGACCCCCATTTAAACGGCCCGGCCTGGCAAGGCCCAGCCCACTTGACAGGTTTAAGGCACCTTTTAGGAATAGATGCCTTTTTAATCAGACCCAAAAAAAATATAGTTACCAAAATCTCTTCTAAATACTTCCCCATCAATAATACTAATATAAAATTTCTTGCATGCTTTCTCGATCGAGCTCGTCTCATGGGACTTGCCTAGTGCGGTTTATCTCTCTAATTATAATTTGCTATGAAGCATAGTTTACCCGGTGCGTATCCGACGAATAGTGGCTGCAGGTTGCTTGTCGACCCAAAAAAAAAAAAACATTCGATATATTTGGAGAGTCTCACTAACAAAGATTCAACTTTGGTGTTCGACAAAATAGGGAAGTTTGAGATTAATGTAGAAAATTTTTTTAGTGCCCAAGACTTGTTGAGAGATGTAGTAGTTACTAGTTAGTGGAGTAAAGTGTAGGCGGTGACGTGCAGTAAAATTGATGCTTTGAAAGCTCTAATATTGTTACTCCCATGCAAAAATCTGAAGACGTCTCTAGCAACTTCACCACACGTGGATTTTCGTAAAGTGGCATCTCATCTCTTCCTCTCAACAATTAACTCTCCTCTCTTCCTTATTTATGTCTTCCAAACCAAAATCCAGCTAGCAATCCTCTCTTCTTTTGTCTCTATTATTTCCCCCATTCACATTTTATACACTTCAACTACAAGTCCTATTTCTATATGTGTAACAATAATATTTAGAAAAGGTCCTATATATTATTCTTGTGCTAGCTTTATCAATTTTTGGGTAAGAATAATGGGGAAGATATGTGACAAGGTGCATGGGTTAAAGCCAGTAATAATGATGGTGTTTATTCAAATAGCAAATGCAGGAATGAGTTTGTTGTATAAATTAGCTTCAAATAATGGAATGAGTTTGAGGGTTTTGATTGCTTACCGTTTCCTCTTTGCTGCAGCTACTGTTGTTCCTTTAGCCCTCTACTTTGACAGGCAAGTCTCTACTTCTCCTAAATATTTTTACCGGTATTTTTTTATTTATATAGAAAAATATAGATAATGGTCGAACCACACGTCAGTTATCACTTTTTCGTGAGTTTTACATCTAAATTATCAGTTATTTCCTTTTCCTACCTCAATTATCACCATTTATATATGTATTAAAACACATCTAGATGCTGATAGTTCAGGTAGAAAGAGAGAGGAAAAGGAAACAGCTGTTAGTTAGCCTAATTAGGTTCGAGGTGTGTTTTAATACATATATTGTCACAGTTCATGTAGAAAAATGGAACAACAGATAGTTGGAGTGTGAAAACTCGCAATAAAATGATAGATCAGATGTGTTTTTATAACTCTAAAAACATAAGATTCTCTTAGAGTGTCCTGCCTGCCAGTGGTCATTTGTTGAGAAAAAATTACTGATACTTTTTATATTAATTTGACTTGTGGAACAAAGCAATTGCAGGGGTAGTCCCTTAAGTAATTTGTTATAGGGAAAAAATATTCTAGAGTTTTTTCGCGAATAAAAAGATTTTCGTCTATATTTAGTTCTTACTAGAAAGCACAAAATAAAGTGTTAAATGCAAAATAGAAATCTGATAAAGATTCATATAGCATTCGAATATGTTTGTGATCCACCCAATATATGAGTCGAGGGTTCCATGGTTAATTACATGGTCCTTAACCAGTTTTTTTTTTTTTTTTAGTTATATGGGTCATTATTAGGGGTGTAAAAAAAAAACTGACAAACCGTACCAAACCAAGAAAAAAAATCCGATTAGTGATTTGGTTTGACTTGGTTTGGTTTTTTAAAAAAAAAAACCCGACCATAATTGGTTTGGTTTGGTTTTAGCTAAAAAAAAGTCAAACCGAACTAGACCAACCTGACATTACATGTATTCAATTTTTTAAATGTAGTGTAATTTATAAATATTTTCATTGTTTTTGTCTTTTAACATATTATTTCAAGCTTGCACTTAGAATTTGTATGTTAATAGGTTTTATAGCCCATAGATGTTAGTAAATCTCACATACAGGCCAAACCAAAACCAACTCAACACTAATGCTAACAAAAGAAATTCAATTCTAACACTAGAAATGACAATACTATTGGTTATCTATTCTTTAGTTTTGCATAATTGGTTTAAAGAGCGAAACTACATAGCTTAATACTATTTTTTGCTTTCCATGAAGTAATAAGTATTAGCCGTAGTTATTTTGATGTTCAATTAATATTTGCTAAAAAATTCTCTCTCTAGAAATATGACAAAAATAACGTGCCTCACGCGCAGACCTTTTTAACACCATCTCCGACCATGGTCGGCCACCCCCTTCCCGTCGGTGGTCAACCCATCCCTACCCACCTTATTTCTAACGATCTTGATGCCTCAGCCAAACCATCTTATGCAGAAGTTGTTGTCCCCTCAAGCTCTAAAGGTCCTAAGCTAAAATATAGACCACCGGAAATCGTTAAAGGCAAACCGGCTATTTTGTTCTCCCCTTTGGAAGAGGAGCAACTGGCCAAAGCGTGCAGATTCACTTTATTGGGGAAATTTTCTCATGGAAGAGCCACGATTGACGAGATCCGTCGAGATTTCAAAGCTAGGTTTCCAACCAAGGGCCCGATGACGATTGGTCACTACAGCTCAAAGCTAATTTTCATGGATTTCACTGACGAGGCTGATTTTTGCAACATCTATTTCAGAGAAAAACTTGTTATCATGGGGGATCTGATGAGAATCCTTAGATGGACCAAAGATTTCGTCCTAGAAGAGGAGACAACTCTCGCACCGGTTTGGATCTATCTCCCAGGTTTGAAATGGCATTACTATAACTGGGATGCGCTTCAGCGAATTACTGAACCGATTGGAAATCTCCTGGTGGTGGACAAAGCGACAACCACGAAATCCCGACCTAACTGTGCAAAGGTAAAGGTCGAAATCGATTTGGCTATTCAAAGGAGGAATTCGGTATGGGTTGGGATCAAGGATGAAGGAGGTACTGAAATGGGTGGTTTTTGGCAGACGATTGAATACAAATCGGTTCCGGAATACTGTTTCAAATGTATGCACCAGGGACACTCCGAGGCCGTATGCTTTCGCGGGACAGAGTTTTCGGCACACCATGATAAAAGAGCAATTTTTCAGAACGCAAAGGATTTCAATGAAGCTCCTCTTTTTACCAATGATTTTGCTGGACCCAGCAGGAATGTTCATCCCGTAGCTGGGCCCAAGGTCGATAGTGTGATGAAAAAAGAAGCCAATCCTAGGGAAGGAAGGTTCCCCCAAAACGAAAGGCCATCAAAACAGATTGCTAATGAGAAGGGTAAGAGCGAGAGGAATATCAAGAAAAGATCTCACAAATGAGTCAAACCAAATCTTTCTAGCTGGAGGCCTAAACCAGTTTCTAATGTTCTCGATCAGCCTATTACCTCTAGTGAGCAGAAGGATACTCATGAGCCTTTACAATTTGCTTCTGTGGTTGTAAATGACTTAGCCCAAGACAGCGTGGTGAATTCTATTAAGCCTTCTTCGATGGTTGCAGAGGAGACCCCTGTGAAAGTGAATAATATGTTTCGTCACTTGGAAAATTTTGTGGATGTTGTAAGCAGCCCTCTTGGGTTTGAATTTGATGAGGCAGACATGGTCCCTAACACCCCTCCGTCCCAAATTTTAAAATCACATATTGTCCCTACTCTAATTACCAAATCGGTTCAAGCAAAATCTTCATTTGATAATTCTCAGCCCCTGAGGATTTCATCTTCAGCCCCTACTATTAAAAGTGTTTTTTCCCCTACTTCCAAAGATGATTCTGAACCCCGCTCGCCGTCTTCTTCTGAAGAAAGGGCTGGGGAACTGTCTAGTATGCATACGGGTGAAGGTGATTCTAACAGGGTGGTTTTTGCTAACGATCCCATGGGGATAAATCTCACTGTTGACATTTGGAATTCTGATGATAGGACTGATGTAAACCATAGTCTGCGATCCAATGGTGTTGAGGAGGATCCTTTTATTCCAGATGATGTTGAAATAAGTGAATATGAATCGGAAGATAGTGAAGATAAAGCGAGTGACGAAGAAAGGGAGGCTGCTGAGGAGTTCGAAGAATGTAATTCTTCGGACGAGGAGAATCTCATAAAAGCCTTTGCCCCGAGAACTGATTAGCACAAAGGGGAGACTATTAACGCAGCTGATCAGCAGTTGAATCAAATGATTCTCAAAGGAAATCTCTCCCCAAGATTCAAAGGGAAAAAAAAAGAAGTTGAAAAAATTGACTCCGACCTTAGGCCTGTTACTAGGGCCAAGGGCAAAGCTACTCAAATTGGTTCCACCTCTCAATTGGTTTAATGTTTAATTGCTTTATTTGGAATATTAGGGGGTACGATCCGGGGAGCTTTTGACAGGCTAAAGTTCCTCACAAAACTGTGTAAAGTCCATTTTGTAGCTCTCCAAGAGCCCTTAGTGGAACAAACAAAAATTGAAGATTTCGTAGAGGTTTATTTTTTGATGGATGTCACTCTAGTAGTAATGGAAAAATTTGGGCATTCTGGAATTCCGCTATCTCTGCTACTGTTTTTAAAGAAGATGCCAGCAAGTGACATTCAAACTATCTTTTAAAGGCTCGGACGAGGTTTTCTGGTTGTCTGTTGTCTATGCTAAGACCAAGACTCATCTCAGGATACCTTTGTGGGAAAGTTTGAAGAATTGCAACCAAGAAATTAATGGTCCTTGGTGTATAGCAGGGGACTTCAATGCTATATGGGAGGCAGATGAAAAGAAAGGTGGAAGACCACATAGAATGGAAAAAAGTTGGGATTTTATAGCATGTAGTGAAGAATGTGGTATGGTGGATGCGGGTTTCTCTGGCCCAAGATTTACCTGGTGCAATGCTAGGGGCTTTGGCCAGAGGATTTGGAAGAGACTCGATAAGGTTCTCATTAACAACGAATGGACTGCTAAGTTTCATAGATGTGAGGTAGAACATCTTGCTAGCACTGGTTCTGACCATACACCTATGCTAGCAAGGTGTTCTATGACAGACTCAAACCATATCAAGTATTTTAAATTTCTCAACTTTTGGGCTGATCAATCGGACTACCTAGATGTGGTAAGACAGGCTTGGGAACTGGAGGTACAAGGGAATATTATGTGGAGACTTCAACAAATATTGAAACACACTGCTAGATCTTTGAGTAGCTGGTCCAGAAATCAGGTTGGGGATGTTTTCGAGAAAGTAAAGGAGTGGGAAGAAAAAATGGCCCAGATGGAAACTCAATACATTGATGATGATGATGTGAACAGTAGAGCTGAGATCCACCGAGCGCAGGCTGAACACACAAGATGGCTTAAATGCGAAGAATCCATTCTGAGACAAAAATCAAATGTGAAATGGTTGGAAGAAGGTGACTCTAATAGTAAGTTCTTTCATGCTATTATAAATGAAAAAAAGAGAAGACTCACCTTACACAAAATTCAAAAGGAGGACGGCCAATGGATTTCTGGAGATCATGATATTGGAGAAGAAGCCATAAGATTTTTCCTTCACCAGTTCACTAAAGAAGGGTTGCATACAGTCCCCGATCATATTAATTGTATTGAGAAGGTGCTGTGTCAGCGAGATAATGATAATCTGTGCTTTTTGCCCGAGGAGGCGGAAATAAGGAAGGCTGTTTTTTATCTCGACAAAAACAGCGCCTCGGGGCCTGATGGATTTGGGGGCTGCTTCTTTCAAACCAGTTGGGAAATCATCAAGAATGACATTGTGGAATTCGTTCAATGTTTTTTCAAGGGTGCAAATCTAACCAAATTCTACACAAGCACTTGTCTCGTGCTTATTCCAAAGGTAGAACACCCTGTCTCTCTAAACGAATTTAGGTCAATAAGCTTGAGCAACTTCACCAGCAAGATCCTTTCTAAGATTTTGAGCACTAGATTGTCTCCAATGCTCAAAGTTTTAATCTCAAAAAATCAAAGTGGGTTCGTTCCGGGCAGGTTGATCATGGAGAATATTATTCTTGCTCAAGAGGTGATTCATGACATAAGAAAAAGTAAGATCGGGGAAAATGTAGTTTTGAAGTTAGATATGTCCAAGGCTTACGACAGAGCTGATTGGGATTTTCTGAAGAATGTTCTTACAAGATTCGGTTTTCTGACACTTGGATCGATATGGTATTGAGACTTGTTTCTGGGAACTGGTACTCCATCTTGATTAATGGCCACAGGAGGGGCTTCTTTCATTCTACCAGAGGTTTAAAACAAAGGGATCCTCTATCCCCATCTCTTTTTCTATTAGGGGCCGAGGTTCTTTCCAAGCTGTTAAACAGACTCCCTTTGCATCCCCAATTTTCCGGCTTTCAAATGCAGCCTCGTGGCCCTCAGATTACGCATCTTGCTTATGCAGATGATGTGATCATCTTCACATCTGGAACTCGGTCTTCTATTGAGCTGGTCCTTCAACAGCTTAGGTTCTATGAGGAGTGTTCGGGTCAGCTGATCAATGCCAACAAGAGTTGCTTTTTAGTGGCTCCAGATACTGCTGATAATCTAATCCGGGCGCTCAAACTCTCTATTGGCTACAAACATTGTGATTTTCCTATAACTTATCAGGGGTGTCCCCTTTATGTGGGAAGAAAGAAGATTGTTTTATTCAATGAAGTGGTGTCCAAAATTGTAAGAAAACCCAATGGTTGGCAAGGTAAACTTTTATCTATAGGGGGAAGGGTAGTGCTCATCAAACATGTTTTGCAATCCCAGCCCCTTCATCTTTTGGCTGCTATTAATCCCCCCAAGACTGTCATAAAATAAATTGAAGCTTACTTGGCCAAATTTTTTTAGGGATCTTCTGATGGGAAAAATCGATACCATTTGTCTTCATAGGATAATTTATGCTATCCTACAAAGGAAGGAGGGTTGGGGTTCAGAAGAATTATAGACATATCGGAGAGTTTTGCTTACAAAAGATGGTGGAGATTTCGATCGGTCAGAACCTTATGGTCAGATTTCCTACTTGCCAAATATTGCAAAAGAGTTGGACCAGTTGAGAGAAAATATCAATCTGGGCAGTCTCATTGTTGGAAGAAATTCATGGAGATAAAATTAGAAGCTGAAAAAAATATCCTCTGGAGGATTAACAGGGGAGATATTAGTTTATGGTGGGACAACTGGACCGGTCAAGGGGCTTTAGCATTTATGGTCGAGACAGCAGGGGCAAATTTAAAGTTACTAGTGAAAGATGCCAGAATCGATGGAGAATGGGCCTTTCCTGAGCTTCATCAACTTCCTGAATATATTATTGAACTCATTAATTCCATTGAAGTTGGTGATCCTGATATTCCAGATCTCGCTATTTGGATGCCGTCAGTGTCAGGTAAGTTTTCTACTAAATCAGTTTGGAACATGTTGAGGCAGTCCAGAAATAACATGAGCACTCTTGCTAAGCTTTGGCATAAATTTCTCCCCTTTAAAATTTCCTTCCTAATATGGAGAGCTCTCAAAAGAAAGTTGCCTTTCGATGACATTTTAGTGCGTTTCAACATTTCTCTCGTCTCTAGATGTCACTATTGTTTTATGCCACAAAGAGAGACTATGCTACATGTTTTTGTAAATGGGGATTGTGCAACCAAAGTGTGGAAATTTTTTGAGGCTCCTCTCGGTATCATTTAGGAGGATGTTTCTCTTATTGCTATGTTGTTGAAATGGTGGAGCGCCAAGCATTTTAATTCAGTCCACAAGGAAATTCTAACCATCTTACCTTTGATCATTATCTGGGAGTTGTGGAAATCTAGATGTGCCGCTAAATTCAGTGAGAAAAAGATGTATGTTTCCAGAATTGTCTATCAAATTTTCTTTCATCTCAAATGGATCCTGGCTAAATATGATATGAACTTCGACTGGGAATCTCGCTGGCCAGAGATTTGCAATACTCTCATGAACTCTCGAGACGAGTTCAAATGTACCATCATTAAATGGGAAAGGCCCGAACTGAATTGGGTAAAATTAAATACGGATGGTAGTAAATTCGGTGATGGTCACATCGGGGCAGGTGGTGTTATCAGGGATTTCGCTGGCCATATGCACATGGCTTTTGCTAAAAGCTTAGATACGAGCAGCCACAACTATGCTGAGGCAAAGGCTGCCCTCTTTGGGCTTCGGTGGTGCAAGGAGAATAGCTTGCATAATGTCATTTTAGAGTGTGACTCTAAGTTTGTCGTAGATATGTTGAAATTTACTTGTGCTGTACCTTGGCAACTGTACCATATTATTGAGGAGACTAGAAAGATTATTTCTCAGATTAATGTGGTCACACAACACTGTTTTAGGGAAGGGAATCAAGTAGCGGATGCCATGGCTAAAGTGAGCACAAGGGGACAAGATATGATCGTCTACAACTGTAATAACCTCCCAAAAGAGGCTCTCGGCCCCTTCAGACTGGATTTAATCCAGATGCCATCGTTCAGGCGCAAGCATGTTAAGATACAATTTAGAAGCCGCTAAGGATTTCTGCTGTATAGTGCTTATTCTTTTGCTACATATGCCTCCTTCATCTCTCTTCTCTTTGTTCTTATATGAAGGAGCATATGATTCTTTTGTTGCAATTTTTGGGTAATGGGGAATTTTTGTAACCCCGTTTTACCCCAGGCAGGGTGGTAGCTAAGCTCCCCTGGCCTCTTTGCTGTAATTTATGTCTTTATCAATACAAGGGAGACGCCACCTACGGCGGAAAAATTAAAAAAAATAGTTATTTTAGCATGACTTAATATTTTTAGATTAAGATCATTTTCTTTATGACTTATTAATTAGCAATATTTATTTTAGCCGATTTTACTATCTTTTTTATTGAATATTATAATACAATGTCATCACCCATCTCACATTTTGTGTTATTTTCTTAAGAAACGCCTTAATTAGCTAATTGTAACTTATTAGGACTAAAGAAATAATTGTAGGACTAAAGAAATATTTGAAGTAAAAGTTATATGTCTTGTATGAAGACTTTTCTGGAAAAAAAAAAACCCGAAAAAATCGAAAACTCCGAAGAAATCCGAGGTTGAAAAAATCGACTTTTATTGGTTTGGTTTGGTTTATAGATTTAAAAATCCGAAACAATTGGTCTGGTTTGATTTTTGTAAGACCCGAACCAACCCGGTCCATATATCCCCTAGTCATTATCATATGAGATTTCGATGTTAAGACATAGGAATGAATCATTAACTTAAAAAATAAGAGATTTTTATAGGGTCAATTTCTTCTATTTAAATTGTATTGGTTATTTAGGGTGTGTTTGGTATGGACACAAATATTTTTAGTAAGATATTATTCAATTTTCACATGTTTGGTCGGTTAAAATGTTTTTTAAAATATTTTTAGGAAAACAATTTATCACTTCCCAAACTAGAGTAAAAAACAATAAGTTCCACAAATGACTTCTCCACCCCCAAACGCCCACCAATCCCGACCCTCACCTCCACCTCCACCTCCACCTCCACCTCCATGGAATTTTTTTATATTACATAAAAATCCTTTTGAGAATAACTTATTGTTAACTTATCAAATATCAGAATATAAATAAGAAAATCATTTATTTTCTAAGAAAACATTTTCCTTCCTACCAAACACACCCTTAATTTCATAATGTGTTAGTAAAATGTTCGTACTAGTCTTCCAAATTAAAGCATTATTGTTCTTATTGCCGTTTTTTCCTATATGTAGGAAGAGTAGGCCAAAATTGACATGGATGGTAATGTTGCTTGCGTTTCTTTGTGCGCTCTTCGGGTAAGTTCCACTACTTCATTCATTCAATCAACTAAATGCAATGTGAATGACAGTGTAAAAACAACTAACAAATGAATATTATTAGGCTCTCGACTCTTTCTCCACTATCCAATACTGTTGTTGACTCTTGAAACCTCTTGCTAGTAACATTTTAAGGAATCCTATATATACTGCTCCTATTACTTTACGTGATACTATTTCCATGGACAAAAACCGAATACTGAATTATTTTGTATTTTTTTAAATCTATATTATGTAGAAGTGATAAATATTAAAAATGTGACTTAAAAGTCAGATTGATAATAGAAATATTAAAATTAAAAGTTAATTCTTCAAACGAATTTAAATTTCTTAAAGCGTGAACGTTTTTGTCCAAGCATGTCATTATGATTCTAAATTACTTTTACGAATTTAATATAGCCTGCAATTTACTATATTCTTGTAATCTCGTTTTGGTACTAGTGCTTTCAATTAAGTAGATGTCTGCCATTAACTAACTATGATCTACATTTGCATTCATTTCTGATTTGGCTCGTTTAAACTTTGATTTTTTATTTATTTATTTATTTATTTATATATGCAGGGGTTCAATGGCACAAAATTTGTTTGCAGCAAGTTTAGTCCTAACTTCAGCAACTTTTGCTACAGCTATAATTAATCTCATTCCTGGGATCACTTTCGTTGTAGCCATACTCTTTAGGTATTTTTCAAAATTCACTATATTTGACCTTATTTTTCCGTATATTTAATTGGAGGAGATTGGCCGATGAATAGGAAATTGCAAAAAAATAATAAAAACTCAGGTTCATATATTTCAAAGTTGATTCAAGAAGTCCTCGGAAAAAAAGAAAAACTCCAAATATTGATTTAGTGTGTTTTTCTAAAACCTCTTTTTTCACTCGTAAAACACTTATAATTACGTATCTTCAAAAAACTACAACCTTTTCAAACACATTCCACATTTTTCTTTTCAGGAAAAATCTTCCAAATGTTGTCAAACAACTAATTTTTGAAACCTAAACTTAGGTAATATAACGTGTAAGTGGATCGACTCATCAAGTTTTCAGAGTTACAACTATTTCGATCTGATAATTTTGGGAGACTATTGTACCAATAACTATGACAAAATCTTAACCGTTTTGAGAAAAAGACACTTATTGTTTTTTGGTTGCCTTTGTTTTTTTTAGTGGAAAAGATGCATGGTTTAATGAATGCATGCTAGAATTGAATTTGAAACCTAAAATTTAATATTTAATTTCAAGAGTATTAATTCAGCAATAAAAACCTAAGTATTGAACTCGAAAAATTTACATCGGTAGAATACCTAATTAGATCACCTTAAATTTGACGTGTTTTATTCAAATCCCCCTTAATCTATACCTGATTTTAATTACTCCCTTGTATATGATTTTTTTTTTAATAATTGTTACCCCCTCAAATAATAACTGGTCCTCGTTGCTTACCCTCTTGTACTTGGCTTTTCTATAATCCAAGTGATTTCAGATGGCTTTTTTTTTTATTTTATTTTATAATTGCTACCCCCCTCAAATAATAATTGGTCCTTATAACCCCTTTGTACTTGACTTCTCTATGATTTCAACTGACGTATGACGCGTGAGAGTATAAAATAACAGTCACATCATATTAATGTAACGTGTAAAAAAAAATTAAAATATCATTTCCTTTTTTATTTAGTCATTCCAATAGCTATTACCTTATCTCCTTCACATATTTTCTCTATTCTCCATTAAAATACAACTACTTACCATTTTTCCTTCTTTTCTCATTTTCTTAAGAGGTAACAATTATAGAAAAGCCAAGTATAGAGGGCAATTAGGATAAGTTATTGTTTGGGGGTAACGCTTATAGAAAGATCAATACACAGAGGTAATTAGTACTCCCTCCGTCCCAAAAAGATTGTCCTCTTTTGACTTGGCACAAAGTGTAAGAAATAAATGAAGACTTTTGAAATGTGTGGTCCAAAACAAGCCTTAGATATTTATGTGGCTGTAAATCATCTCATAAAGTTAAATTGTTGCTAAATATAGAAAGGAGACAATCTTTTCGGGACAGACTAAAAAGGAAATGAGGATAATCTTTTTAGGACAGAGGAAGTACCAAATATTGTTTAAAGGAGATTTGAATAAAACGCGTCAAATTTAAAGGTCTTTTCGTATTCTTATCAACGTCATGTGAGGTATACTAATGCTTTTATCTATATGGACTGATTTGATTAGGTTGGAGAAGTTGGGTTTGAAGACGAGAGCAGGGCAAGCAAAAGTGTTGGGAACATTAATTGGAATAGGTGGGGCTATGCTTCTCACATTTTACAAAGGCTTGGAAATTCAAACTTGGTCAATCAAAGTTGACTTTAAAGGACACATGGCAGCCTCCCAGCAACACCAAAAACCATATGCTCACATTTTGGGTCCTATTTTGGCTATTTGTAGTTGCTTCTCCACAGCATTATCCCTCATTTTTCAGGTAATATGCATCTAAACTTGTCCTTAATTTTTTTTAGCTACGCACTCTGAATAGTTATTGATAATGCTAGGTCTCATTGACTATTCTAGGGCATTTGAAGTACTTCATCTCTCTCAATTGTTGTCACATTCTTCTCCCCTAACTAGTTTTAAAAAAATGACATCTTTATATATTTAGTTACAATTTAACTTCAAACTTTTTATTTTATCCTTAATGAGATGATTTATAGTCAAAGAATTTTCTATAGCTTATTTAGACAACAAATTTTAGAAATCTTCTTATTTCTCTTAAACTTGTGTTCAGTAAAATACCTTCACACAAATTGGGATGAAGGATAAAAAAAAATGGGATGGAGGAAGAGTTGTTTTACTTCTTTTTGACAAAACAAAATATTTTGAAACTAAAACCATAAAACAAGTGGGATTACATAAAGATTTTAACGGTTTTTTCAATAGCTAGTTTAATTAGTGCCTATTGTATTTTCCTTAGCTTTTAATATTAAACTAGTGAATTGGTTCGCGCTTTGCGCAATTTATTGAATTTATGAAATATATTTTTAATATTGAATAATTTAACTTTTAAAATCTTTTTTAGTATCAAATTCAAATGGATTAGATTTTATGTTCGAAAGCATTTTATTATTGTCACTTAGTTTAATTCCTTTTCTCTAATATTTTAACAATTAATGGTTTTAATCTTCTAGAAATACTCAAATTCTATATAATAATATAAACTATAAAGGTGGACATAGTTTAAACATAGTTTTCATTGTCCATTTTATTTTACGGATTTTAATCTCTTAATGTCGATATACGAATAAATTTTAAACATAGATTTTCTTTGTTCATATCTAATATATTAGCATTTAACTTTCTAACTTCTCTTCACTACCTTTCAATTGTTACATTTTAATTCTTTGTCCTTTTTAAAATTCTTTGAAAAGGAAAATGTATCAACAACAACGTCTACTACAGAAATAATAAAAGGGAAGAAACACAAATGAAATCTCTTTGATTAATTTTTACCTTATCTTTTTCATTCGTTTTACCTTTCTTTTCCCTTTTTCTTTTCTCTTCTTCTTTCTTTCTTGCTTCCTCGCTCATTCATTTTAGGAAAGACTAGTTACCTTTTCATCTTCTTCTTTCACTGGAACATCATATTCTTTATAAACAACAACTCCACTCTAAAGCCACTCTTTTCCATCCTCAAAATCATCAAAACTATACTAAAATTTCATAAATAAAAAAAAAAAATGTTTTTTCGTTTAAAACATTTTCCTATAAATTAACATACGATATCGTTGAAAAAGGAGAGAGAATTCAAAATAGAATGGAATTTTCAAGCTTCAATTTCATTAATAATTCTTTTGACGATTGACAAATTTATCATTTATTAATTTCTTTTTATTGAAAAGATGTAAGCAATAAAAGCATATTTACTCTATTTATAACAATACGGAATAGAGAAATGAGAAGTACAAATTATTTAAAAAAAATGATATAAAATTTTTTAGTACCTGAATAAATCAAAACTTGCTTTCGATAAAGTTCATATCCATTAGAAATCAAAATAGGAAGAAGAAGTGAGTTACACAAATCGATATCACAATAATCCACCAAAAACAATAGTATCATAAAATCACCAAAAAATAAAATAGGGAAATATGACATCCATATATAAACCCATTACTCACCTATTTTAATATGCTAAAAAACATAGCCATGTCTAACAAATAACAATATACTATAATAGAAATAAAAAAGAATACAGGAAAACAGAGTCCAAAAGTACTTACTCACCTGGCGTAAAAAAGGAGGACAAATCGATGATAGGATAGTAACAATACTCATCATATTTTGATAAGGATATTTTGAAGAAAAATTAATGATATGTAATCAAAGCTTAAAAAAAAAGAAAAAACTGAAAACTTTAAGGTACCCATTTATGGGTTAGTTTATAGCTTTATGAATTTGTTGTGAAAGAAACGTTTCAAACCTAAAGAGCACCAGTGATTGTGGGCTGATTCACGTTAATGCAAAAAGTATTTGGTCTTTAGTGCTACATTTATTGTATGAGGCATTTAATTAATTCATAGATTAGGAGCAGAAATGAATTAAAAAATTGCAACAAAAAAATGGAAAAAATGTCAAAAAAAGGAGAAAAAAGATAAATGCAAATGGTGGATATAGAGAGATGTCACATCACCTTGTCTATGCCTAGCTTTATATTATATATAGATATAGATATAGATTTTGCACACTATTATTAGTGCACTGTGCAAAAAATTTGAAAACATAAAAGTGAAGAAACGATTTACCTAGTTAGTGTATCCAATCTCTTTAAACATAGTACCATAATCACGATTTCTCGTTTAAAAATATTACATCACTTCTTGAATTATTATGCTCTGCCACCTTCAACAATGCATCATTTTGTCAATTAAACATACTGCATATGTAATTTTATGAGAAGGCTTGGAAAATTAGTATCAAATATTGAACCTGAGAAGAAAAATGTTTTACAGTTTACATTAAAGGGAAATTAACCAGATGGAAACGAAAAAAAAAAGTAAAAATTGATGAAAATTGTGCTAACTTTTTTTTTTTTTTTTTTTGTTGGCTAATTTACAATGTTTAGGCCAAGATGAGTAAGTTGTACCCTTGTCATTTTTCTAGCACTGCCTTAATCTCCATTATGGGAGCACTTCAAGCTGGAGTTTTTGCCCTTTCTACTGAAAGAGATTGGAATCAATGGAAATTAGGATGGAACCTTAGACTACTTATAGTAACTTACGCGGTATGTTATATTTCCATTACAATATTTAATTAGTTTTTATTTTTTATTACGGTATACAGACCTCTCTATAATATCCATTTTCTATGACAATATTTTACTATAATGACCTAATTTTCTTTGGAACAAAATTAAAATATATTGTCGTTATAGAGAGGTTTGACTTTATATTACTTTAGATAAATGTGTGTTGTTTTTGTAGGGGGTAGTGTCTTCTGGAATAGCAATCATCTGCTTGATGTTTTGTGTAAGAATGAGAGGTCCATTGTTCGTGTCTATTTTCACCCCTTTAATGCTTGTATGTGTTGCCATTGCCGGTTCTTTATTTCTCAACGAGAAATTACACCTGGGAAGGTATTCTTTTCCATTATTTACTTATTTTATCTTAATGTTTTTTAATGCTCTGTAGCGCAACAGTTTAATGTTTACGTCCAGCGTGCAGCAAATCTCATACTTCATAAACTAGATAAGCAGTATTATAGCTCAACGATGTTGTTGGAAGCTATTTAGGTTACACATTTATATCTTGTTCTAGTTAATTAACTCTTGTTTAAAGAAGACATTAATCCGTTGATTGAATGAGATGGATCAAATGATATTATAGGCTGAGTTTAACTTATATATACCGATGGTCTAAAAGAAATTCGCATTGTCATATTATCAAGTATCTTTTCGGTGACTTATAGTGTAGAACTTCTTTATATGGTCGGTTTATGTATTTAAACTCAGGATGGTGTTTCATATGCAAAAAGCTCTGTAGTTGCAATGTAAGGTTTATCATAACAGCTAGGACATTATATAAGTCATTATGATACACTAAACTCTTAGCTTACGTTAACTAAGAACGAGCCAAACATGAAATATTTGAATATTTGGACATTAATTGCCTACAAATATATGTCTAAAGGTAGAACTTCTAAACTAATCAATGACACCAAAAAGGAACAAATTAAATATATCTAATCTTAGGGTACTTTGCATATCTAGGAAGAAATCACTCTGCTTTTCCAATCGTCGTAATAGTTTATAGCTCCTTGCCTAGTTGTTTATATTGTTAGTCTTTTAGATATTACAATAAACATCACCAATGTCCCATATTACACCCTTTGTTTCTTAAGAGCCGCTTTGACTATATATATTCTCAAAACGACTGATACATAGATGCTGTATTGTTTCTTTACTAAAGTGTAATCTATCTGTGTCCTGATAATTCCGAAGGATGTAAAATATGAAAATTTATCAGTCCAGTAGTTTCTAAATAGAGCAATGTAAAATTCGTTTTTTTTTTCCCGCGTACCATTGAACTTAAAATCAATTGTGAAGAGTAATTGCCTTTAAATAAGTTTCCTTTACTAAATGTAGTAATTTTATTTTGTTTATGAATGTAACTTTATTTATTTTTGGAATATTAGTGTGCTAGGAGCAGCGATAATAGTATGTGGATTGTATACGGTGTTGTGGGGGAAGAACCAAGAAATCATCAGGACTTCCAAATTGACACCTTCGACGAACTATGAAGAATCCGATCCAGAAGATCATATAATTACTCCTAATTGTAGCAATGTCATTTGAATTGCTCCAAATTTCCATCCTATGAATGAAATGGAAGAACTATCCAGCCAACAAGTTCTAAAGGAGAAGGAATCTATTAATCTTGATTCAAAGGTTTAGAAGTTCTCTCAATAGATTTATGATGAAAGTTTAAGTTATATAAGTCATCAGTGTAAGGATAATAGTTGCAAATTAATTAAGGTCTTTGCACTGTCCTCCTTTATGCTTTTTATTTAGTTTGCTTTCTTCAGTTGATATCGAGTTATTATTGTTTACCCTAAAAAGAGAACATTTGAATTTTTTTGTGTTTTAAAGGATACGTGAATTGATTTCTTATAAATAATGAATAAAAGCCGATAACAACTAGAGAAATCAAATGAACAAATCAGCATGAAATTATAAAGTGGTAATGAAATAATTACGCCTGGGCTTTATTGATCCTTGGAGTGAATCCTCTAATAGGTTTCCTCCGGTGGAATAATTATACACTCTGGCCTTGAAGAATAAATATTAATCCAGTACAAAAGAATGACAAAATAAGCTAATTGTAAAGGACTGAATTATATGAATGTGAGTAAGTAATTGTGATTCGATGTCCCTTTCCAGAGGCTTTTAGGCTCCTTTTATAGTACAAACTCCTCAGCACTTAAGTCGTGACTTAGTTCTAATAATGAGTAACAATAGACAATAAAATGCTGGTTTAATTATAAATTGTAACGTTTGCTTCGAATCTGGACCGGTCATATAACATTAATCTTCCATTAATGACCCGAGACAACTTCTTCGGAAGGTTTGCTCTGGGTTTATTCGGGGCCTCTAATTCCGACTAAAATGAAACGACTAAGCAACGTTTCAGCCCCCCCCCCCCCCAACTGCCACGTGTTCCTCTCCCATCATGCCACGTGTTGAGCTATATCTTGCCATGTATACAAATAGTCCTCACACTCTCCGGTCGAGAGAAGTTACATCGGGGAGTGGACTTGAAACGTCATCGGACCTATCCCTACTTAATGGCGGCGAATCGTCCCAACCTTTCATTCAAAAAGGCAACCGTCAAATCCGAATTCAATGCTTCTACTGTGAAGCGATTGCAACCTTTCAATCACAATGACTGACATAAAGTTGTCGTTCTTAGAAAATTGTGTCCCTTTGAATACCAAATGTTTCATCTTAGTTGAGTATGAATAAGGCAATAGAACAAGCCTAAATTCAACCAAATCTTTTCTTTCCTTAAACGAGAAAGAACTTCTCTTGAAACCTTCCTTGTCCTTGTCTTCATCTTTTCCACTTTTGCAAAATTTCTAACATGTCTGCTTCCTCATCCTCTAATCGCTCTTCTCATAATGCTACTCCATCTCCAGGACATCGTTCTGGAAAAGCCCCAATCTCACCAACAAGTCCATAAATCGACCTTAATTCTCTTGTCACTGATATCCTCCCTGTTGGGTTCAAGTATCATGAAGATTTTAGCGCAGGTTACCATCATCAATCCGTTGAAGAAATTGATCCCTTCATAACTGCTGACACTATTCCCATGGTTCGAGAGGACTATAACTTCAAACCTGAAGTTGAAATTGCTGCTGTTATTTCTGAAGCTATGATGAACCATCACTTTGAGGGTTTCTCCATGGTATACACCAATCCTTTTACGATAGGTTTCAAGCTCCCAGTTCACAAGATCATTGAAGACTTCTGTCGCTGATACCGGGTTTGTATCGATCAAGTTGCCCCTCAAATTTGGCGCCTGCTCTACTGCATTCAACTTCTGGCCGACCAAGCTGGAGTTGCATTCTCCCTTGATCACTTGATACACTTGTATGCTCTCAGGTTTTCTGAGGAAGGTTAGTACACTTATATATATATATATCCTTGTGGAAAACAAAGCCTGGTTAATCCGGAGGATGATTTTAACCAGGGGTGGCTTCATAGTTTTGGTGATGATTCAGACCAGCCAGCTTCATTGTACCTTGTCTGAGCCGTTTCCGGAGGCATGGAACATTACTCGTAAGCCTTTTCATGGAATTTTCCTTTTTTCCGCTTTTTTGTTTTTATCATTACATCATGCCTCATTTCACTTACCCCTTTTTCGGTATTTTATTACTTTTCCAGAGATTCCTGTTGAGTCGAAAAAGTCGGGATTTTCAAATGGGTTGTTGCACTGTTGCGTGCTACTCCCAATATGACTCGATCTTGGAGAAGTATGACCTTCGATTGGCGGAGAGGAAAAAACCATGGTGAGCCAAACTCAACTTTGTCAGTTTCACAGGACTTCTTATTTCTTCTTTTCTCCCATTTTTTCAAGCCTTTCTGCGAGAAAGTCCACCTCCTGGAGGGTCCACACTCCAAAGATTGCCTTGTCAAATATTGTTAATTTTGTTTCCTCCAGCCATAAGTGTACCCCAAAAGAGGCTTCTACTTCCCCAACAGGAATTAGTTCTAGAGTACGAAGTCGACGTTGGCTTATGGAAGCATGGAGCAAAGCACAGCAGGGCGTGCACCCCGGAATCGTTTTATCGATGATGATGATGGTGAGCAGCCATGAGTTGGTGATCTCCAAGATCCATTACCTGACGGTTCCAGTAAAGCATCCAGGACCCAAGGATTCTCCTGCCGAAGTATGCCCAGGAAACCTTGCTACCCCTGTTTGCGAACCATCGCAGAGAAGCTTCATTCCATCGGTTGAAGCTGGAACTTCGGGCTCATCTCCATGTCCCAAACCTCCGGTTGCCAGCTTGGAATCTTCACTGGCACACCTAGCCAATCCGTTCCTTCAGGTATCTATTCTTCCTTCCTAGTGAGTTTCTTCACAAGTCCCCCCGGTTGACCCTTTTATTATCCCTCTTTCAGGGTCGTGGCTAATACCTACATTTTGAACTTGCAATATTCATTGCTCCCTCCTGTGGCGAGCTCAAGCTCCAGGAAGATAACGATCGTCTGAGGGTTGAAGTAGAGAGGCTCCAGGCTGAAATTCAAGACTCTAATTCTCTCTAGCCCTCCCTGAGAATGCGCTTGGATGATGCGGCTAATTCACTAAGGGACCAGGAGAATTCTCTTATGATTCTAACTTCCTTGTATGTAGGTCTTTAGAATAAAGCTGCCAGGCTCGAGGATGATTTGAACAATATCCGAGGCTAGCTTTTCTGTGTTGAGGCTTCTCGAGATCACCTTGGAGTCCAATGCAAAAAGTTACGACTTCGTCGTGATATAGTCTTTCTAGAAATATGGAGGGATATGCTCGAAGACGCAAGCGCTCCTAATTTTGATCTTCCTACGTCGTTGCTTGAAGCGAAAATTGACTCGGAGGCTGCGAAGATGGCTTACCAGGACATCCAGGATCCTGAAGGGAACAGACTGAGGAGTGAAGACTCTAGGTTACCACCTACTACTAGAGCTACTCCGGATATTTTATTATTATTTTCCCTTCCTTTTTGCATTTCAAACAATTGTTAGCTTTTAATGGAACTTCTCCGAGTTCTGCTTTTAAGCCCAAACGGACCATGGGACCGGTCATACCGGTCCTTTTCGCTGGTTTGTAATGTGGCTAGGTCTATTTTTACGATCAACGAGCGCATTTCTATCTTTCAACGACATAACTTGTTTCCGGATGGTAATGTGTTCACTCTGTTTTTTGTATAATCATCTCCTTCCTCTTCCATTTATTCACCCTAGCTACTTCTATTCCTCAGGCATTTCCCATACCAACCTCAATGGAATATGAAGACGAAGTTGCTGGGCAGCAGTCAAAGAAGAGAACATTTAAGAAATTTAATTTCTTGATGCTCTTCTTTACATGTCTACTGATGGACTTGCCAAGTTGTTCCATGCTCAACCTCACAGAAGATTCCAGAGGGGTTTGAAGAAGAAACCCGTAGGTTAATTCTACCGTAACCACATAGGAAGAGTTTTTACGATTAATGTAATTTTGATGAGAACAGTGAATGTTCTAAATGGTGATTAGCTTGGGTTCAGTAACTTGCTGATACATTGTAACCCTTTCAGTTTTTGCACTTATCTTGAGCCTTTTGTTGTACCTTTTAATCTTTCAACGTGTATTCCCAACTTTTAATTTCATAAACATGACTCTTCTGAATCAACCTACTTCCTTGTCACAACTCTTTTTTTGTTTGTTTCTTATAACTCTGGTAACTGTTTCTTATTTTATTGTAAGACAAAGTAAAGATTTGAAAACAATCAAGACTTACCCGGACGCACTACTTCTGAGGACAAGTCAATTCTTTTATCTTCTATTCACTGGGATTCCTTTCTTCCCTAAGGCAAGTTAACTCTTCCATATTTACTCCGAAAATGACATATATGTGCGATTCCATGTACACTTTTACTGCATTCGGGTGGATAATCCCCGCATTTGTTTCCCACTCGGATTATCTTATTATCATCTAGACTAAATGCTTCCAAATGGATAATAATTTTTTGGGGTTTAAATACATCTATACTTAATTTTCTTGGGTTTAAATACCTCTGAATTTGATTTTTTGGGTTTAAATACCTCTGAATTTGATCTGTTTGGGTTTAAATACCTCTGAATTTAATTTTCTTGGGTTTAAATATCTCTGAATTTGATTTTCATGTGTTTAAATACCTCAGAATTTGATTTATTGGTCGGGAATGATACTTCCGACTCAATTTTCTTTTCATGAATAAGGTCTTCTATTATGCTGATGAATTCGACGTCTCTAATTCATTTGGGCATTATTTGCTTAAGTGTAAGCTTATAATTTGTGTATAACTTGAGTATTTTCAACTACTCAATCAAAGTTTTGCTTGAAGAGAAAAAAGTCTATTTGACTGATACATTTCTCTTTCTACTGTAAATCAAACTTTAGGAAATAAATCCAAAAAATATGGTACAACCTTTTGACTAACCAGTTAAGAGCTTGGCTCACAGTCCCCAGTTTTTACAATATTTAACTTTAATAAAGTTGTTCCAGCTTTTGGATTTGAAAATTTTAACTCCTTCTTTCTTCCGCCAATCCTTAGTTCGTTGCTGCGATTAATCTTCTCGAAATATTTTTTGGATCATTCTTGACTTCTTGCTACCTATGGTGACCAATCAATCTGACTTACTATCTAAAGTAGCACATTTGTTGCTGCCTCATTAAAAACATTGCCGGAAAAATCCTTTCTTTGTTTTTAGGGATAAAATCCCACGAAGGGTAAAAAAGTGCAGCATGTGTTTTCTAAATGCTCCGGATAACTTTGCAATCTTCCCGTGCTTCCAAACTCATTCTTTTTTGGAAACCGCTTTCCTTTTGTTCCTGCAATAAGCGTTGTAACTTTCTTAGAAAAAATATTTAACAATTAAAACTTACCTTGATTGATTTTGTCTTGCGACAATTTGGTGTGAACTTCTTCCCTATAACCATATCTGGTTAAACTGTTCTTCGCTCATTCCTTTTGCTCACTTCTTCCTTCTATCGATTATTCCTTTATCTTCCATGCGAGTTTTTTTTGACAAAATAAATCAGCCTTGACTATGTCACTACCGGACATCCCATTCGTGGAAACTTTTAGTCGGGACATATTCCACTCCCTCCTATGTTTGAAATTCTAACCGTCTGAGTGAAGCTGCGATCACGGCACATGTATCTTGAATCCATGGTATCCCCAACACAACCTTAAAATCTATGCCTTCATTTATTATACGGAACCATATATTCCTTTCACCGCCTCTTGTGACAACTAACAATTCTACAACCCCTTTCATAATTTCTCCGGGTCTAACTATCTCCCCGATTTCCTTCTTGGGTAGTTCTATTTCATCCATGATTGCCAACTGTTTTATAACTTCTCACTAAATAATGTTCACCGCACTTCTTAGAACAACTGAAAGTCCAGAAACTACACAATTAGTAATCAAAGCAGAAATCACAAAATCATTTGGACGCGGTGAAATTTCTTCCACACTTCTATTGCCAATTGGCAACACTTTTTTTCGCTCATGTTCCAGAATTTTCCGTCTACGAACTCCTGTCACCTCATCCTTTCTAACTGGAGGAGTTTCATTGGTTTGTCCGGGCTCGTTAATTATCACATTGATAACATGGCATGGTTCGGTCTGAAGCTCTTGCTTGACTAAATCCCTATTATTTCCTTCGTTATCTTTGGCTCTGTCACTCAGGAATTCTCTTAAGTGACCATCTTTTAATAAACGGGCTACCTTGTCCTTGAGGTGACTACAATCAGCAGTTCGATGACCATAGGTTCCATTAAAAATCACAAAATAAGCTCATATCCCTCTGACTAGGATCTGATCTCATTGGTCTAGTCGTTTCACTCCATCGATCTTATTTATTACCATGACTAATTCCACTAAATCATTGTTGAAATTGTATTCTGACAACCATGTATTTTCAGTATTGCTTGTAATCGAATCAACTGTTGTTGACTTGGACTGCAGTCCTCATCTACTTTGACCAGAATCGACCTTTCTATCAGGATTCGATCTCTCATATTTATTGTCCTGGCTCTGTTCTGGTCTTGAGCGAGACCTTTCCTGTTGACCATGCGGTTGATATCTTTCTTTTCCAAATCTAGAATCATAATCAACATTCCTTCTTGACCTGTCATGGTTCCGACTCCGGCCAGTTGATCCAGCCGGTAATCCGAATTGGTCATCTTCCACTCGAATTTTTGATTCATACCTATTATGAACATCTTCCCAAGTTGTAGTAGGAAATTCTAATAGGTTTTCTTTCATTTTTAACGAGGCACTTGAACTTTTAGGGTTTAACCCCTTGGTAAATGCGTCTACTGCGCATTCATCCGGGACAGCCGGCAACAACATCTGTTCCTTTTGGAATCTTATAGCAAACTCACGAAGCAACTCAACATCGCCTTGGGCAATCTTGAAGATATCTGCTTTCCTTGTTGACATTTTCTTTGCTCTAGCATGTGCTTTGATAAAATCATCCGCAAGCATTTTTAAAGAATGAATCGAATGCTCCGGAAGCAATGAATACCAAGTCACTGCCCCTTTGGGCAATGTTTCACCAAACTTCTTGAGTAAAATGGGCTCAATCTCGTCCAGCTTCATATAATTCCCTTTATTAGCATATTTGTAAGAGGTCACATGCTTCTGAGGATCTATGGTCCTATCATATTTAGGTAGATCCGGCATTTTGAACCTCTTCGGGATAAATTTAGGCGTTTTGCTTGGTGAGAACGGCAGCTGCATATATCTTGTTATATCCAATCCCTTCAGTACTGGCGGGGCTCCTTGAATTTGATCTATCTGGGAATTGAATGCCTTAAATTCTTTTTCATTCGATCCAACTGACTGCTTAATTCTTTTCTAACCAATTGGAAAGAGCCTTCAGGTGTTGCATAACTTTAGGTGTTGCTCTGCCACTACGGGCTCCACTGCCGCTTTCTCCTTACTGCCTCTGTATTAAGTGAAATGGCACCATCATTGCGTCTCCCTGCTTGTAAGTTAGCAATAGCTTTCTGCTGGTTTTATAGCAGTTCTAATATCTTTGTTATCCCTGGGTCTGCTTTCGTAACCACTTTTTCTTCATGGTCATTATTAGGAATCGAATCGTCTCCTTTGTGCTTAGATCCACAAGGGGGAATCGGGGTTCGATCGTTCCTCTCCCTGACTTCTCCTGCTGCCGGATCTTTTTCTTGAGCATTCCAGTTGTTCAACACTCCATCAGCTTGATTTCTAGTGTGTCATTGTCAAAAACTACCTGGTGACAAAGATTTAAAAGTGAGAAGTAAAGTAATTAGAGTGAAAGTTTGGGAGAGAGTGGTGGAAGTGAGAGTGAGGAAGATAGTGTGTATATCAGAGAACCAGTTCAGATTCATGACAGGAAGTTTAACTACACCATTCACCTTGTGAGGAGGTTGGTGGAGTAGTATAGGGATAAGAAGAAGGAATTTCACATGGTGTTTGTTGACCTAGAAAAGGCTTATGACAAAGTCCCGAAAGAGGTGCTGTGGAGATTTCTGGAAGCTAGAGATGTTCCTGTAACTTACATTAGAGTGATTAAGGACATGTATGATGGAGCCAAGACCCGGGTGAGGATGTTTGGAAGTGACTCAGAACATTTCCCAGTCACGTTGGGCCTGCATCAGGGGTCCGTTCTTAGCCCTTTTTTATTTTCTTTGGCGATAGACGCACTGTCATGCTACATTCAAGGAAAGGTGCCGTGGTGCATGTTGTTTACAAATGATATTATGGTTATTGATGAGTCGCGGAGCGGTGTTAGCGCGAGACTGGAGGTTTGGAAAAAGACCCTGGAGTTGAAAGGTTTCAAGTTGAGCAGGACTAAGGCACAATACTTAGAGTGCAAGTTCAGTGATTTGATTCAAGTAGAGGATGCGGACGTGCAGCTAGATACTTAGGTCATCTCGAAGAAAGAAAGTTTCAAGCACCTGGGGTCGATCATCCAAGGGAATAGTAAGATTGATGACGATGTCACACATCGTACTGGAGCTGGATGGATGAAATGGAAGCTCGCATTGGGGGTGTTGTGTGATAAGAAGGTGCCACCTATACTAAAGGGAAAGTTCTACAAAGTGGTGGTTAGACCGACTATGTTGTATTGGACGGAGTGCTTGCCAGTTAAGAATGTTCATGTCCAGAAAATGAAGGTAGTAGAGATACGGATGCTGAGATGGATGTGCGGGCATACCAGGAGAGATATGATTCAAAATGAAGTGATTTGGGATAAGGTGGGCATGGCCCCAGTGGTGGATAAGATATGGGAAGGGAGGCTGAGATGGTTCATCCATGTGCATCGGAGATGCAGTGATGTGTCAGTGAGAAAGTGTGAGAAGCTAGAAGTGGTGGGCCTGAAGAGAGGGAGGGGTAGGCCAAGAAGGCCTGGGGAGAGGTGATTCAGCAGGATATTGCGCTACTTTAGCTTACCGAGGGCATGACCAGTGATAGGAGGGTGTGGAGTTCGATTATCAAGGTAGAGGCCTAGTAGGGGGCCGCGAGGATTTTCCATATTAGGAGTATTATTATCTTTGTTCACTCGCTTATTTTTTCTAGATCTCTCATATAGCTTTCTTTTTTCGTTCTTTCTTTCTTTAAAGTCATTTATCTTATTATATGTTACTATTACTACATATCTTGGCACCTTTTCTTGAGCCGAGGGTCAATCGGAAAGAACCTTCCTACCTCTAAAGGTAGGGGTAAGGTTAGCGTACACTCTACCCTCCCCAGACCCCACCATGTGGGAATATACTGGGTATGTTGTTATTGTAACTAAAGTAATTAGAGTAACAAACAATATCACTATTATCCTTAGCCTCACGATGGGCACCAAACTGCTTACCCTAAAAACAAACAGTTGAATTTGTTTGTGGTTTAAATGAAATGTGAATTGATTTTTTATAAATAATTAATAAAAGCTAATAACAAATAGAGAAATAAAATGAATAAATCAGTATGAAATTATAAAGTGATAATGAAATAATTAACCCTAGGTTTTATTGATCCTTGGAGTGAATCTTTTGATTGGTTTTCCTCCGAGGAACAATTATACATTTTGGCCTTAAAGAATAAATATTAATCCGGTACAAAAGAATGACAAAATAAGCTAATTCTGAAGGACTGAATTGTATGAATGTGAGTAAGTAATTGTGATTTGATGCCCCTTTCTAGAGGCTTTTAGGCTCCTTTTATAGTAATTCCTCAGCACATAAGCCATGACCTAATTCTAATAATGAGTAATAATAGACAATAAATGATGCTTTAATCCTAAATCATAACATTTGCTTTAAATCAGGACCAGTCATGTAACGTTAATCTTCCATTAATGACCCGGGACAACTCCCTCGGAACGTTTGCTCCGAGTTTATCCGGGGTCTCTCATTCCGACTAAATGAAATGACTTCACCCTAACGGCCACGTGTTTCATTCCCATCATGCCACGTGTCGATCTATATCTTACCATGTATACAAATAGTCCCCCGACTCTCTGGTGGAGAGAAGTGACACTGGGGAATTCAATGCTTCTACTGTGAAGTCCCGACAACCTTTAAATCACGATGACTGACATAAATCTGCCATTCATAGAAAATTGTGTCCTTTTGAGTACCAAACATTTCATCTTCCTTAGTGGAGTACAAATAAAGCAATAGATAGAGCCTAAATTCAACCAAATTTTTTCTTTCCTTAAACAACAAATAATTTATCTTGAAACCTTCCTTGTCTTCATCTTTTATACTTTTGCAAAGATTCTAAAATTTCTGCCTCTCTATCTCCTAATCACTCTTCTCATAATACTACTCCATCTCCCGAACATCGTTCTAGGAAAGCCCCAATCTCACAAACAAGTCAAGAAATTGACCTTAATTCCCTTGCCACTGATATCATCCCAATGGGGTTCAAGTATCATGAAGATTTTAGTTCTATTGACCATCATCAATTCGTTGAAAAAATTGATCCCTTCATAATTACTGACACAATTCCCATGGTTTGAGAGGACTGCAACTTCACACCTGAAGTTGAAATTGCTGATGTTAATTCTGAAGCCAAGATGAACCATCACTTTGAAGGTTTATCCATGGTATATACCTATCATTTTGCAATAGGTTTAAGGATCCCTATTCACAAGATTATTGAAGACTTCTGTCACCGATATCGGGTTTGTATTGGTCAAGTTGCCCCTCAAATTTAGCGCCTGGTCTATTGTATTCAACTTTTGGCCAACCAAATCGGAGTTGCATTCTCCGTTAATCACTTGATGCATTTGTACGCTCCTCGGATTTTTCGAGGAGGGTTAGTACATTTATATCCTCGCAGAAAATAATGCCTGTTAATCCGGAGGAATATTTTGACCGGGGGTGGCTTCATAGGTTCGTGATTATTTGGACCAACCACCTTTATCGTTTCTAGCCTGAGCCGTTTCCGGAGGCATGGAACATTACTCGTATGACTTTCCATGGAATTTCCCTTTTTCCTCTTTGTTGTTTTATCATTGCTTCATGCCTCATTTTACTTACCCCTTTTTTGTATTTTATTACTTTTCTAGCGGTTCCTGTTGAACCAGAACTTCTGGTTGGGATTTTTGAATGGGTTGTTGCACTATTGCGTGCTACTCCCTACATGACTCGGTCTTTGAGAAGTATGAACTCCGATTGTTGGAGAGAAAAAATCACGGGGAGGCAAACTCATTTTTGTTAGTTTCGCATGACTTCTCATTTTTTTTTATATTTATTTATTTACTGAACCTATCCTTACAGGCCTTCTTGCAAGAAAGTCCACCTCCCAAAGGGTCCACACTCGAAAGATTGACTTGTCAAATATTGTTAATGCTGATTCCTCTAGCCGTAAGGGTAAACTAAAAGATACTTTTACTTCCCCGGCAGAAATTGGTTCCAGAGTATGAACTCGACGTCGGCTTATGGAAGCATGGAGCAAAGCTCAGTAGGCTCGGCTTATGGAAGCATGGAGCAAAGCTCAGTAGGCTCGGCTTATGGAAGCATGGAGCAAAGCTCAGTAGGCTGTTCACCCTGGAGTTATTTTTATCGATGATGATGATGGTTAGCAGCCACGAGTTGGTGATCTCCATGATCCATTGCCTGACGGTTCCAGCAAAGCATCCAGGGAACCCAAGGATTCTCCTACCGAAGTATGCTCAGGAAGCCCTGCTACCCCTATTTGCGAACCATCGCAGAGGAGCTTCATTCCACCAGTTGAAGCTAGAACTTCGGGCTCATCTCTATGTCCTAAATCTCCGACTGCCAGCTTGGAATCTTCACTGCCACACCTGGCCAATCTATTCCTTCAAGTAACTATTCTGCCTTCCTAGTGAATTTCTTCGCAAGTACCCCCCCCCCCCCCCCCCCCCCCAGTTGACCTTTTTATTATCCCTCTTTCAGGGTCCCATGGCTGCTACCTCCATTTCTGAACTTGCATGATCCATTGCTCCCTCCTGTAGCGAGGTCAAGCTCCAGGAAGATAATAACCGTATGAGGGTTGAAGTAAAGAGGATCCAGGCTGAAATTCGAGACTATAATTATCTCCAGGCCTCCATGAAAATGCCCTTGGATGACGCGGCTAATTCACTAAGGGATCGGGAGAATTCTCTTTAGATTCTAACTTCCTTGTATGTAGGTCTTCAGAATAAAGTTGCCAGGCTTGAGGATTATTTTTAACAACATCCAGGGCCAGCTTTTCTGTGTTGAGGTTTCCTGGGATAGCCTTCGAGCTCGATGCCAAAAATTATGGCTTCGTCGTGATCCTGCCATTCTCGAAACCCAGAGGGATATGCTCGAAGAGGCAAGTTCTCTTGATTTTGATCATCCTATGCCGCTGCTTGAAGAGAAAATTGACTAGGAGGTTTTACAGAGATGGCTATTGAGGACATCCAGGATCTCGAAGGCTACAGACTGGGGAGTGAAGACTCTCAGTCACCACTTGCTGCTGGAGCTACTCCGGAAATTTAACCCTCGTACTTGCTCTAAATTTTCAAAATAGGATTTTTTTTTTGTTTCAAACAATTGTTAGCTTTTAATGGAACTTCTCCAAGTTCTGCTTTTAAGCCCAAGAGGACCATAGGACTAGACATACCAGTCCTTTATGCGGGTTTGTAATGTGGCTTGGTCAATTTTTACAATCTCCGAGTGTATTTCTATCTTTCGATAACATAACTTGTTTTCAGCTGCATCAATCATGTGTTCACTCTATTTTTTGGTATAATCATCTCCTTCCTCTTCCGTTTATTTACCCTAGCTACTTTTATTGCTTAGGCATTTCCCGTACCTACCTCAATGGAATATGAAGGCGAAGATGCTAGGCAGCAGTCAAAGAAGAGAACGTTGAAGAAATTGAATTTCTTGATGCTCTTCTTGACATGTCTACTAATGGACTTGCCAAGTTGTTCCATGCTCAAGCTCGCAGAAGATTCCAGAGGGGGTTTGAAGAAGAAACCCGTAGGTTAATTCTATCGTAAGCACATAGGAAGAATTTTTATGATTAATGTAATTTTGATGAGAACAGTGGATGATCTGAATGGTGATTAGTTTGAGACTAGTAATTTGCTGATACATTGTAACCCTTTCCATTCTTGCACTTATCTTGAGCCCTTTATCGTACCTTTTAATCTTTCAACGTATATGCCCAACTTCTAATTTAATAAACAAGACTTTTCTGAATCAATCTACTTCCTTATCACACCTTTTTTTTTTTTTTTTTTTTTTTGTTATAACTCCGGTCACTATTTCTTATTTTATTGTAAGACAAAGTAAAGATACGAAAATAATTAAGATTTACCCGGACGCACTACTTCTGAGGACAAGTCAATTCTTTTACCTTCTGTTCACCCGGATTCCTTTCTTCCATAAGGCAAGTGAACTCTTCCATATTTACTCCGAAAACGACATATGTGTGCGACTCCATGTACACTTTTACTGCACTCGGGTGGATAATCTTCGTGTTTTTTGTTTTACTCGGATTATCTTATTATCATCCGGACTAAATGCTTCCAAATGGATAATAATTTTCTCGGGTTTAAATACCTCTATATTTAACTTTCTTGGGTTTAAATATCTCTAAATTTGATTTTCTTGGGTTTAAATACCACTGAATTTGATCTTCTTGGGTTTAAATACCTCTGAATTTGATTTTCTTGGGTTTAAATACCTCTGAATTTGATTTTCTTGGGTTTAAATACCTCTGAATTTGATTTATTGTTCGGGAACGCTACTTCTAACTCAATTTTCTTTTCATCAATAAGGCCTTATAATTATGCTAATGAATTAGACGTCTTTTATTCATTTGGGGATTATTTGCTTTAGTATAAGCTTATAATCTGTGTATAACTCAAGTATGGGAAACTCTCAATCAAAGTTTTTCTTGAAGAGAGAAAAGTCTATTTTACTGATACAATTCTCTTTCTGCTATAAATCAAACTTTAGGAAATAAATCCAAAAACTATTGCACAACCTTTTGACTAACTAGCTGATAGGTTGGTTAACCGTCCCCAATTTTTACAATACTTAACTTTAATAAAGTTGTTCCAGCTTTTGGATTTTAAAATTTTAACACCATCTTTCTTCCGCCAGTCCTTAGTTCCTTGCCGCGACTAATCTTCTCGAAATCTTTTTTGGATCATTCCTGACTTCTTGCTACCTATCGTGACTAATCAAATTGAATTACTATCTAAAATAACACGTTTGTTGCTAGCTCATTAAAAACCCTGCCGGAAAAACCCTTTCTTTATTTTGAGGGATAAAAATCGGACGATGGGAAAAAGAGTGCAACACATGTTTTCTAAATCCTCTGGACAATTTTGCAATCTTCCCGTGCTTCCAAACTCATTCTTTGTTTGAAACCGCTTTACTTTTTTTCCTGCAATAAATGTTGTAACTTTCTTAGAAAAAGTATTTAAAGAATTAAAACTTACCTTGAATGATTTTATTGCGACAATTTGGTGTGAAATTCTTCCCTGTAACCATATCTGGTTAAACAGTTCTTTGCTCATTCCTTTTGCTCACTTCTTCCATCTATCGGTTATTCTTCCATATTCCCTGCATGTTTTTTTTTTGAAAAAATAAATCTACCTTGACTATGTCACTACCGGACATCCAAATCGTCGAAACGTTTCGCTGGGGCGTGTTCCACTCCCTCCGGCGTTTGAAATTCTAACCGTATGAGTGAAGCTGCGATCACGGAGCTTGTATCTTGAATCCAAGGTATCCCAACACAACCTTAAAATCTATGGCTCCCTTTATTATTTTAAATTTGTATTCCTTTCACCGCACTTCTTGGAACGACTGAAACTCCGGAAACTACACAATTATTAATCAAAGCATAAATCACCAAATCATTGGGACAGGGTGAAATTTCTTCCACACTTGTATTGCCAATTGACAACACTTTTTTCCGCTCATGTTTTAGAATTTTTCGTCTGCAAACTCCTTTCACCTCGTTCTCTCTAACCGGGGAATTCTCCGGGCTCGTCAATTATCCCGTTGATAACATGGCATGGTTCGCTATGAAGCTCTTGCCTGACTAAATCCCTATTTATTTCGTAGTTATCTTTGACTCTGTCCCTCAAGAATTCTCTTAAGTTACCGTCCTTTAATAATCGTGCTACCTCGTCCCTGAGGTGACGATGATTAGCAGTTCGATGACCATGGGTTCCATGAAAATCACAAAATAAGCTTATATCCCTTTGACTAGCATCTAATCTCATTGGTCTGGGTCGTTTCACGCCATCGATCTTATTTATTACCGCGACTAATTCCACTAAATCAATGTTGAAATTGTATTTTGACAACCTTTGATTTTCAATATTGCTTGTAATCAAATCAACTGTTGTTGACTTAGACTGCAGTCCTCGTCTACTTTGATTAGAATCGACTTTTCTATCAGGATTCGATCTCTCATACTTATTGTTTTGGCTCTGTTCTGGTCTTGAACGAGACTTTTCCTGTTGATCATATGGTGATATCTTTCTTTTCCAAATCTTTAAGCATAATCAACATTCTTTCTTGACTTGTCATGGTTCCGACTCCAACCAGTTGATCCAATCGGTAATTCGAATTGGTCATCTTCCACTCGGATTTTTGATTCTTACCTATTACGAACATCTGCCAATGTTGTAGCAGGAAATTCCACTAGGTTTTCTTTCATTTTTAACGAGGCACTTGAACTTTTAGGGTTTAACACCTTGGTAAATGCTTTTGCTGCCTATTCATCCGGGATAGCCGGCAAAATCATTCGTTTCTTTTGGAACCTTATAACAAACTCATGAAGCAACTCAGCATTTCCTTGGGCAATCTTGAAGATATCTGCTTTCCTTGCTAACACCTTCTTTGCTCCAGCATGTGCTTTGATAAAAGCATCCATAAGCATTTTTAAAGAATGAATCGAATACTTCGGAAGCAATGAATACATGTAATGACCCGTTTGGTCGTTATAGTCTTTTCGATGCTTTTGACTATTCCCCAAGCTTGTTTAGCTCACATTTGACCCGAGGGGAAATTTGACTGGCTTCCCAAGGTTTTTGGATATGATTTGGGTGACTTTTTGGCAAATTTGGGCTTAAAGAGAAAAAAAGTTGACTCAAGTTGACTTTTGGGTAAACGGATATTTTTCGGAAATCTGTCGATTCCGAATGGTCCAGATAGTCTTTTAGAACGCGAGCGTATATTTTGTTCTGTTCCTGGTGCGCTCGGGTACATTTTGGTACTTAGGTTAGGAAGTTGGTTTTGAAGTATCGGGGGTTGACTCGATCAACGAGACGTCCATTGGGAATTCCGAGGCCACGAGCGCGATGGTAGCATGTTTTTATATGTGTCTGCATAAATGGTATGTGAGCAGATGACTTCGGGTGATAGTCGCGATTTCAGGTTGAGATTATGAAACTTGGGGATTTTTCTGGTGTTTGGTGTCCGCTGTAGCGGCACCAGAACCGCAATGGCGGCACCGCTATAGCGGTGGCCATGCTGCAAAAGCGGCCTAGTGTTTTCTTGGTTGACTGCCGCAATGGTCTGAGGGGGTGCTATAGCGGAACCGCCGCAGCGGTCTCGTGGTGCAAAAGCGGTATCGGGCAGATAGATTCATTAAGTGAGTGTTAAAAGCTCTAAGTTCCTCCTTCATTACTATACCGAAAAACTGAGTTATTGGGAGCATTTCAAGGCAATTCTTGGGGGAAATTCATTGTGGTAACTCCCTTTACTTTCCTTTTCATTCCATGATTACTTTATCACCTTAGGAATCCATTATCATGCTAGTTCTTTAAGAGTTTGATGATTAAAAGAGGGTTCAAGGGGTTCTTCATTCTAGGCTTTTAAATCTTGATTTATTGATTGGGTTAGCTTCATTAAGCGTGGAATTGATGATTAGAATCTATTATTGCATGATTCCTTCCTAATTAGTGGTAAATTTGTGGAATTGGAAGTTAGGGTTCATATCCAAATTTGGGAGTTTTTCCTAGAATCCAAATTTAAGAATTTTGTTAGTCCTCCTAGCTTATTATTGATGGGAATTGATCACCTAGAACATTAATTTCATGTTGAGAACCATAGATTCCTATTTTCATATTTCTAGTTCATGAACCCCATTCTATAAATTGGGATTTGGGTCTTGAATAGAAGTCAGGCTTGAATGATGTTCTTCTTAATTCTAATTTCATGATTCAGATATGTTTAGACTTTCGTTATCTCGAGGCTCAACGAAAAGGGAAGACTAAGCTTTGATTTTGAGACCTTGCTGTTCGGCTCTCCAAGTAGGTTATGGTTTACTTTATGGTGAGACTTCGATTAGCGAAGAGTATATTTAGATGATAATGTCAGAGAATTCATGTAAATCTTTGGGTATGAAGTTGGGTTGGATATTGTCTTAGGTTGGGCCTTGTTGTATGATTTGGGCGCTAGCCACCCCGTTGTGTTGATATACTTATCTTGTTCTATTTATTTATTGGCTCATTGCCATGTTGAGACATTGGGAAATTATGACTAGTGTTATATTATGACTATGATATTGTGGTACTTTACTTGATTCAGTAATGAGATGAGATTGTGATTCCATTGTGGCTTATTGTGTATCCTTATTATTGATACTACTTGTGTGCCTTGGGTGGTACTGTTTGGATGGAATTGATATATTGATATTACCTCGCATTGTATTCACACTCATTTCCATGATTCATTGATAATGCATGATTTGGTACTGATGATGGAAGTGAGGGAGTGTAGCCTCCGAGGTTTCTGCCGGAGAGCGTAAAAGAAAGATGAAAGTCCATGATCTGAGGTCATTTATCCGAGCGGACTGAGTGTACGTTTCCCGAGGTTTCTTGATGGAACGATTGAGTGTCCGATGCCCAATGTCTTTGCTTGGATCGTGGGAGTGGTACATGGACTTCGTAGGTCCCTCATTGGTTTGGCTGTCGAGATGTGATGTTCCATCATCGAAGTACATGTGTACGGTGCATATGCATTGCATTCCTCATACATACATTGTTGCATTGCATTGTACCTTTGATTTTGATGACTTGTTGTGACATTATTGTGATTGATTGGTTCAGATTGATCATACTGCGGCCTGACACAGTTGGGTTTAGATGCTATAACATAGGTGATGACTTGTACTATGGATACAAATTCGTATTGACTTGTACTTGTTGGTTTATGTGTTTATCTTACTTTGTTATCTTTATACACATTAGCTAGTCTTAATCGCCCTATTTTACCTACCAGTACTTGCTGTTTGTACTGACCTGTACTTGCTGCATTATTTTATAAATGCAGAGTTCCACATGGGATCGACCTCTACTCCTCGTGGCTGATAGTAGTCGAGCATTGTTGTTTCAAGTCTTACAGGGTGAGCACGAGGACATTCGCCGCCTTGAAGACTCTTCTTTTATTACGTCTTTATTTCCGTCCTGGGACATGATTTTGAGACAATTGATGTATTACTATTGTTCAGACTTGTAGTATTTAGTTATATTCTCTTGTATGACCAAACCAAATAGGGGTGTATTTCATTACTTTCACATTTCTTATATCATTATCGCAAGAATTACGTTATTCTATCTTCTTTCGGTTATTTATTTATTTATTCATGTTTTTATGATTGTTGGAATAAGGGTTCGCTTATCGAGGTGGGAAAGGTAGGTGCCTGCGCGAGTTAGTGAAATTGGGTCGTGACAAGTTGGTATTAGAGCCCTAGGTTACCAAAACTATAATACAAGAGCCTGTCTAGTAGAGTCTCGTGGATCGGTATGATAAGCTCCGTACTTATCTGCGAGAGGCTATGGGACATTTAGGAAACTTTACTTTCTTTCATTCTTTCTTGCTACTTTATTCTAATTGGTATCTGGAATGATCAAATTGGTATCAAACTCTTATCTCTTCTCTCACAGATGGTGAGGATTCGAGCAATGATGGCTCGAGACCAGGTGCCAAAGCCCGCAGCTACGACTGACACCAGGGGAAGAGTGACAACTAGAGGACGCGATCGAGCTAGAGGCCGTGGGGTTTCCCCAACCAGGGGTAGGGCTCCTGTGGTAAGGCAGCGGTGTGAATGATCTCCATCTCCAGAGCCTAAGGTCCAGTAGGTTCGAGAACAGGCCGTTAGGGATGTGTGGCTCCAGCACGGGCACACCGCGTGGCCACTTCAGAGCAGATGATATAGGATACTATGGCGCGTGTTTTACTTCACTTGGATGCCCAGCAGGCAGCCGCTGGAGTTACTTCTCCGGGTGGAGGATCACAGACTAGAGGTGGGGTGCATACCCCCGAGCAAAGATAGACTCGTACAACGCACCCTGCTGCCGCTATAGCTCAACGTATGGATGCAGTGCTGGGCCCAGGAGATGATCTTACACCCATGGCAGGCCCTGTTATGAGCTTGACTGATCAGGAGCTGGTAGGGAGATTCAGGACGATGGAGCCGCCGAGATTTGCTGGCACTTTTGGAGGGGATGCGTATGAGTTTATATTGGACATGCATGAGTTGCTACACAAGATGGGGATTGTTGAGACCCACGGGGTCGATTACGTGTCATACTAGTTTCGCGAAAACGCGAATGTCACGACCCACCCCCATGGGCCGTGACTGGTACCCGACCTGGACACCCGTATACGTACCTGTTAAACATAATCAAACTGAACCTATGAACAATATGGACTTTACAAAGAACTCTGAAGGTTCATAGCGTCAACATATATGTATATTCAGATACACTGTCTCCTGAGGAGTCACAACTGATCATATCATGAAATAATACGCAAGCCGACAAGGCTGCCATCACATATCAATATCATATGCAAGCCGACAAGGCTGCCACTATAGACGAACATCATACCACAACACCTCGTATAGACACAGCTGAACAGAATCCATACACTAGCCACACATATGTCTACAGACCTCTAAGAGTACGAATAGAGAAATATGACGAGATAGGGCCCCGCCGTACCCCTGGATAACATATACATATATATATATATATATATAATCAGATCTGTACTAAAAGCTAAAACCCCGGAACAACGGAGCTCTCCAAAATAGCTGAGTAGAAGTCCTATGCTGAAGGGTCACCCAACCGACTATCTGTACATGCGGGCATGAAACGCAGCCCCCCGAAGAAAGGGGGTCAGTACGGAATATGTACTGAGTATTTAAAGCATGAAATACAGTAAAGAGGATCATAAATGAAATAGAGATTACCAGAAACAAGTATGACTTTTAAAACATCAATACACTTGCCTTATGAAATGAAAGTCATGCATATCAATATCATATATCATATATATAACGTGTCCCGGCCCTATAGTGAGGGACTCGGTAAATAAAATCATATCATCATCATGCATATATATATATATATATATATATATATATATATATATATATATATATATATATACATATAACGTGTCCCGACCCTCTAGTGAGGGGCTCGGTGGATAAAGTCATCATATGCCATCTTGGCCGCCATCACCGTATCATCATATCATCATGTCATCATATCATCATATACATATACATATAACGTGTCCCGACCCTCTAGTGAGGGACTCGGTGAACAATGCAGTGAAGCTGTGCACGAAAACATATCCTGGCCCGGGATTCAGTGAAAGACATATTGAGGCATGCACGAGCAGAGTAGTGAGAAACTATATGCAATTTAAAAACATTTTCAAGGACTCAATAGAATAGTTAACACGAGTTACCATTTGAAAATTAGGACAATAGTCGTATCAAATACCTTTCGAATATCACTCGGAACATATCAAACATCCCTTGAATGTCATCATAAGCATATCACAAAACCTTAAGGGTCATAGTCATATGTCACTATAGTATGAAACACCTTATAGAAGTCCAGTAACTAGTTACCATAGAGTTCCTAAGAATAGGAACGGATATTTACCGACTATTAACCAACATACAGAAAACTGAAGAGGGAGGCTCAATCACTTGAGAATTGTAATATCAAGAAGTGAATGAGAATCATAAATATCACTCCAAGCTTATGAATGGAATTACCCCAAAGTTCATATCAGTCATCACTTAAGTCTAAGACATGCCAAAAGAAAGAAGGGACAACTTTACATACCTGTTAGCGGCTATTCGTAATCCGTTCGTCTCGTCGCTCTTTTAACCTATTTTATATAAGATTAACGTTATCGTTAGCAACTATATTTTCTAGTCCACAAATCTATAACCCATTTCTTATTGAACCTATGTTTTAGTTTATATAATCTCGTTTAGGGTTTTCTATTATCTAAAGATTTAGCGAAAATCCGGCAGCACTTCCCCTATATATATTCATCTATCCCAAATTTCCAATTGCTCTCCTGTTGACACATCAATACCAACAACAAAAATATATATAATAAATTCTCCCAATTCAGCCCATAACAATTCTAACAATCCAACAATTCTTCTGAACCCTTTTCAACCCACAATTCCATATAACAACGATTTCATGTAATTTTCTTCTTCCAATTTCGCCCAATCCAATTTTAATAATTCCATTACAATACTATTAACACAATTACACCATAAAACAAGAAAATCTTACCTTAATTTTCTCGGAGGAATTTCCACTCTTAATTGCTCCAATTTTACAATTTCTTCTTCTCCGACTTAATATCCAATGTTGCTATCACCTCCTTGAACTTTTAATTCAACTTAGAACTTAATCAAAACAAGAAAAATAAAATTTTTCTTCAGCAACCATGGCTGGCCGTGAGCAGCCATGGAAGCTTTACTTTTTTTTTTTTTTTTTTTTGGTAAAATGAAATCAAAAATGGTGAATTCTTCATTACCCCATTGCTTATATATGTTACTCCATCTATGGCCACGTATCCCACTTATCCTTTGACTCACCAAAGCATTTTGTTGAGTTGTCATTTTTTTTTGGGTGGGGCCCACAATTAAGAATTAACTTAATTAATTTAATTAATTACTAATTCCCACTCAATAATCCAATCACAATTAATTAATTCCTAATCTCTAATAATAATATTTTTTTACACTAAATAAAATTTATAACAATTTATGTTCTAATTAAAATTGAAAATTAAAGGTTTCTACTTTTTATCCGAAAATAATTCCGTCTTTAATTCGAGTCGATTTACTTGCGGATAATTTGACGTATAAATATACGCGGTATAACATCCTTCCCCCCTTTAAAACATTCGTCCTCGAATGTTGAACTAATCCTGAGCTCCTAATACTTTCTCAGGTGGTCTCTTACCTAATTATGTCCTTTTATACCTTTTCAGTTTTTCGACTCGCTTTAGTTCATTATAACGCATTCCAGGCCTTTATTTAGTCATTCCTGTAATAACTCCTCTTTCGGTTACTTCTCGAAATTATTCCGTGCCTTTGTTTTTACTCTTCTCCTTGTTCCACAGTTGGTTATCAGCTGCATTTCGAGCTGTTCTGCTGAAGTGTTACTATCTCTCTTATCTGCATACTGTTCGGTTGTACTGTCATTGAGTGATTTGGACTTGTACTCATAGTGCATGCAGTCATGATTTGACACTTTCCTTTTTTATTGTTGTTCCCTTAAGATGACGTATCATTCACTTCATTTTACCTCCTTATCTTTAAACAAGATCTTGTAACGCGCAGACGTCCCTCGTCAGTTCTTTGAACATTAATATTCCTTGAGCACTGCAAGCTTCCTGTAGACCTTTCACAGGTCCTACGAGTAAAATGAAACTTCCCAGAGGGAAACATTTTGTACTCCAGTACCTTTACTTTACTCTGTTGTTATAGTCCGTATTCTGGAATTTTCAACATCTTGTGTCACTTTCTGACTTCCCATAATTGTCCTCGCACTATCACTTGCCTTTACTTATTGATCTCAATCTTTAGGGTTGGCTATCACATAACGCTAGGGTCTCCTTATACTATAATCTTATGTCACCTCGTAATCAATAACCTGCTTGTTACGATCGTTTCGGTTGAATCACTTCATAATTTCCTTTGCTCTAACTGGCCATACCTTAGGCACATCCCTCGTGTCGTTTCTCTATTTTTTTGACTCAAATTCTACCATTGCCTCCTTACTCAAATTTGCTCATAGCCCTTCTATTACAAATCTTATTGCAGCTTTTACGCAAGTATGTGTGGGTGCCCAATCCCAGGAAAGACTTTAGCGTTGCCGCGTTAGTCTTTATATAGACCCCACATGTTCCTCTTATCTTTTGCAGTTGATGTCAAGGCTTAACTATGGCTTTTATTCTCAGTACTTGTTTCATCTCTGTAGTTTTTCTTCAGACCTTATTACACCTTTCTTTGATGTACTCAAACTGTTGCAATCGCATTGTTGTTACCGAGTTCTTACCCTTCTTGTCAAGTTCTTACTTGGTTGCATCTGTAGTATACAAATAGTCGTAGGTCGCATAACTATTCTTGTATGATTCGTACAAAGTATATCTATTCTCAGTTAAAGTCTTTTCCCTGGTTTATTCTGCTCTGCTTATCTTATTGTACTATTACTTACTTATTGTCTATTTCGTCATGCTCTTTCCCCTCCTGCTATTTTCCATTGGGTTTTCTCATACCCTAATATAGGAGAGATTCCCTATTCTTCTTCCTTTGCTATCTATGTGTCGTAACATCGTTAGCCAATAACTCCGTTGTCAACATCTTGACCTTTAATCTCGTATAGCCTTGCTATTCCTGATCATACCCTTTTACGTTACTCGTTACCATTTTCTGGTCATATTCTCCTCTTTTTATAAGTACCCATCTTCTGATGCCATATTATCCCAGGTCCTTACCAATAATTGTCGGCACTGCCTCAAATACTATCTTGACTATTGTTTGTCTATCGCTGGCTCAGGTTTTACCAACTCATTTCAACATGAGATTTCACTTGAGGTTTGAGTATCCATATGGGGTATATCATAACGTCAATTGTTTTCCATCGGTACTTACTTTACTTTCTCCCGCTTCCCCCCTTTGGGGTTGTAATTATATCATTATCTATTCATTTTCCGCTCTATGCCTCCATTTCCAATTTTGAAATTCCTATGATTCTTTGTCCAATACCTTTGGTATACTGCGCCATATCCATGTCTTCCTTTATGTCAGTTATAACTTAGATTACCTGTGTATGAGACCTAACACAATCACGGGGTGATGAGAACACTCGATATATAGTGCAAAATCTCATTTGATGATTGGTATTCGAGTAATGTAATTAAGATAGCAATTTGTTCGAAGCCTCATTCCATTCATCCCAATCAGTAATTGGGTAGTGCTTATCGTTGTTTCAAATTCTCCCTTCAGTAGCACTTATATTCTAATGATAAGTATCTCAAGCTTCCTCATAACACTATCTTTATCCCAACGGATATCGTCTGTTTCTTCTAATAAATTTACAATACATCCGTTATTTTGCGAATCCACAATACTTGTCCTTTAAGGATTTCACTGTTTCCGAGGTAAAGTCACATGTACGTGGCACCCCTTTTTTTTTTGCCTCCCGCTTTTTCATTCTTGTTGTATATCCAACGATAACTTCTAACTTGCTCAAAACCATACCAAATTCGTCTTACTAATGGTTTTGTTTTGTCACCTTCTTGTCGTACTACACCTTAAGTTCATAATCATATATTTGCCTCGCGTCCCATACTCATACTCAATTAGTTACGTCTGTCTTGGGTGCTTCCTTTAGTATCCCTCCCATTTCTCCAGTCTATGTCCATCTTTTATTTGTGAGTGGGCAACCTCATGGTATCCCTACATCCTTCGGAAAGCAACTTTTACATAATCCCTCTTTCGTTTTCAAAACATATTCTGTTCATTTCTATTTGTCCTTATCATGCCAGCCATTCCTGGCATTCATTCTGTCTCGTTGCTCATCTTTCTTTAGGTTGGTCTTTCACAGTTCTGTCACTTGTACTACTCGTTTTCCAAACTATACATGTCATAACGCATCGCTATACTGTAATCCGACTCGTTTTCTTCTTATCTTCCTCTTTCTATTAACTCCTTCTCTTCCTGTGCTCGCTTTCACTTTCGTCATCATTTGATCTTTATTATGAACTTTTCCTATAGAACTTGTAAGTCTTTCTTATTCATTCTATATTTTCTTTTCCGTCTCACACTAATCACACCACATTCGTTAGTTACTTCCCTGCTAGGCTTTATTCATTTCTATAGCAATCCTTATGGTATTCACATTACATCCTGTTCGTAACCTATCTTATAATGTAACACTTCTTAATCTTATTCACAATCCTTACTATGTTTTAATTACACTCTGTGAGCTAGGCGTACTTAACCCTTCACCCTTTCTGATCGATCTTACCCTTAGTACCTCACAAGCTGTCTTATCAATACCTTCATGATTTGGTATAACTCTTTCCCTTCTGTACTTTTGTCTCAATCATACTACTATTCCTTTTTAATTGTAAACTCATTGTAATTTATCCCCACTCATCGATTCAGTCGATACCTCAATAAAATGTTCTGTTACGAGTTGCCACCTTTTTCTAAATCATCCCTCAGTATCACAAGTCCTTCCGAATCATCCTAGCATTTCACCAACAACATATGAAACACATGATCCTAGACAGCCCACAAGTTTAAGTTTCCTTCCACAGATTCTATCTCCAATTAGTTGATTAAGAACTAATAAAATATTACTATGAAGCATTCTCCACTCACCAGCACAAGAAAACTAAAATCCGACAAGCACCACAGAACTTCTTAGTGCTTGGTTCACATAGTTTACTTCCAGGTTTATTCTTGAGTCGTGGACGAACCATTTAGTTCACAAACTGCTTGTCGTATGCTTTGTACTCTTCCAATAGTGGAACCTAATTGCTGTGGCTGGGAGGTATTCTCGTCCATTCAATTGAATTCCAAATTCTGCTGCTTGAATACGCTTCTTCAGAACGAGGTCTCCCAAACAAGAATGATGCCTCTTATAGATGACGTAGGGGTATTTCTTAAAGCTTTAGTCCAACATAATAAATTTACCTTGTCGGTATCGATTTTCAAGACATATTATGAACTTATATCTCATTCTCTTTTTTTTCCTATTTCTGTGAAAATTTGGGCAGAGTTTCCTCTGTACTTCTTACTATCCCAAAACCTGCACGCAGGAAATACCAACAATGCCTCACAGGGCCAACATTTATACGCATATATCATATCGTATCATAGCCACACAAGGCTCCCAATTTATAGAAAAAGTATAAAGTTGTTGGGACTTACCTCACATATCGCACCTCGAGACGTACCTGATCCTTTGACGATCTATTCTGTTATACTTTCTTATCCACCTCCTCTTTCATCCATGAACCTTAACGTTTCAATCATGTTTCAATATTGTTACCTTACCCAACATGCCTCTTTCGCACCGTAACTCACTTGTGTACCTTGTAACTGCCAATATCATCGGTCTCTTTCTTCTGTCGATGTCGTTCTTCAGCTGAAATCAAAGGTTAGTATAAGGAATTTCATTTCCTATGGCTGGGATCTATCGCACGATCTTAGATATGAAAGAAAAGTAACATCCTAAATGTCCTGTAGCTTCTTGTTTATAGATGTGGTGCACAACACACCGATAAACAAGACTCTACTAGACACGGTCTGTAGACACTCCGAGGACGAACTGCTCTGATACCACTTTTGTCACGACCCACCCCCATGGGCCGTGACCGGTGCCCGACTTGGACACCCGTATACGTACCTGTTAAACATAATCAAACCGAACCTATGAACAATATGGACTTTACAAAGAACTCTGAAGGTTCATAGCGTCAACATATATGTATATTCAGATACACTGTCTCCTGAGGAGTCATAACTGATCATATCATGAAATAATACGCAAGCCGACAAGGCTGCCATCACATATCAATGTGCAAGCCGACAAGGCTGCCACTATAGACGAACATCATACCACATCACCTCGTATAGACACAGCTGAACAGAACCCATACCCAACCCACACATATGTCTACAGACCTCTAAGAGTACGAATAGCGAAATATGACGGGATAGGGCCCCGCCGTACCCCTGGATAACATATACATATATATATAATCAGATCTGTACTAAAAGCTAAAACCCCGGAACAACGGAGCTCTTCAAAATAGCTGAGTAGAAGTCCTATGCTGAAGGGTCACCCAACCGACTATCTGTACCTGCGGGCATGAAACGCAGCCCCCTGAAGAAAGGGGGTCAGTACGGAATATGTACTGAGTATTTAAAGCATGAAATACAGTAAAGAGGATCATAACTGAAATAGAGATTACCAGAAAAAAGTATGACTTTTAAAACATCAATACACTTGCCTTATGAAATGAAAGTCATTCATATCAATATCATATATCATATATATAACGTGTCCCGACCCTATAGTGAGGGACTCGGTAAATAAAATCATATCATCATTGTTGACACCCAATTTTGTCCCTCCTTTATTTAATTTTATTTACTCGGGCTTTCTAAATTTACTGACGAGCTAAATATTTTATTTTCACTATTCTATCTTTTATTACTATTATTTTCGCTACTTTTATTTTCAACATTACGAGCATTACTTTATCACAAGTTTTAAATGTTCATCATCGTTTCATTTTCGGGTTTGGAATCGTTAAATTAATTACAAGACAACACTTTGTTAAATCCTTTTTTTTCCTACATATTAATTGTCTCCATATAGTATATATTGTACTAGTTACTAAATTAGAAGCCCAAAAAATAATTAAAATAGCGGAGGAAGGACAAATATTTTCAGCCAAATTAATGGCCCAAAATACAAATACAATATTGTTTCCCTATCCAAATGAACAACCCACATTTTAATACCCAACCATCATTATATCAGCCCACATTTAAATTAATCGACCAGCCCAAATAATTCCTTACTCGGTCCAACCAAAAAACTACCCGACCCGGCCCAACTACCCTTTTAAACAAAATGAAACCCTAAGGTTTCATTTTTCAGCCCCACCGCCGTCCACTTCCCTTCTCTCTCTCCCTCACACCCCCTCCACATCGTCTCCCTCACGTTCCTCTCCAACACACCTGCTCCCTGCCACTTCCACCACGTCTGTCCCCCACGCCTCTGCTTCCTACTTTCTCTTGTTCGCCGCTTCCTCTCTCTCATACGCTCCTCTCTCTCCTTTCTTAAACTCGAATCGAAACCCTATAAATAGAACTTTCTTGAGACGTTTGCAGGGGGGATTTGGCTGCAGAAAGGGGATATTCAGTATCTTTGGGGATTTGGGGGAGACAACACTCAACATTTCCTATTTTTGTTACTCTAAATCTGAGTTTGTTCAAATTCTCTTGTTAGAGTTCTTGGAGTGAAGACGAAATCAATCCTACAAAAAAGGGGCGAAGGATCTGGAACCAAAATGCCCTACAAACGCAAGTTTTAACCATCAAAGATAGCTTTACTCGAAAAAGAACAGCCAACAAATAATCTATTTTTGGTTGGAAACTTTTTGTTACTTTAATCAGTTTCTTCGCGTTCGAGTTTAGATTTCGAGACTCATACCCCATTTCACTGCACCACCAATAGGTAAAATTTGATGCCATTTCGACTCATCGTTCTGTTAAAATTGTGTTAGTATGAAAAAATCATGTTTAATATCTTGTTGTTGCCATTTGTGATTCGAAATTTGTTTGCATTTCTTTTCGCGTAGTAGTTGTAGTTGACGAATGATAAGTAGACATTAAGGTTCGCGTTTTAGTTTTTACCATTTGTTAATATTTAGATATATTTTATGAAGGCTTTAATAAACCAGATTATGTCTAGCTCTGTTTTGTGGAGTTTCTGAATGTGAAGTTCTTCTCCCAGTTTTCATTCTAATTTGTATGAGTTTAGTCTAGTTAACCTTAGTTTGAAATGACAATTAATTCTGTCTTCCGTTTGAGTTATGGCAAAATGAAATAAATAATAGTTGAAACATGATTGCTATTTTGTTTTAGTTTGGTTAATTCAGAATCTGGTTTCTTATTATGTTTGAACCATGTTGTCGGAGTATTACGAGGAAATTCTGCTTATGGGATTTGTATTCTCGAATGCTGTAGAATCATATTCATTCGTTTAAATTTAAGGCCATCTTTTCAGGCTGTACATCGTCTAAAGTATGAGTGTTCGACAAATGTTTGGGAGTGTTCATATGCTTTGTGTCACCTAATACTCTACTCCCTTTTATGTTTTCTGTATTTTTTTTTTCTCTCACTTTCCTCTATGTGCTCTTGGGCTCTGCTTTCTGGACTTTGTTTTATCATGGCCATTTTATTAGTAGATTAGTTCAGTCCCGTGCATAGTATTTAGGCTTTTGTTTAGTTTAGTGATCATGCCTTAGTATAAAGTAATGCTAGTCCTGGAGTATGTGTATGCTTATGTTGGATGACTATGTTGATAGTGTCTATTTTCAGTCGATACTTTCATGTGTTCATGCTGTCTAGTTAACATAGCTGGTGTACATATAACTTGTGGCATGTTACTGCTGTCTACCTCTATGTTGTACAATTATGTAGCTAAACAGAATCAGTATAGACATGAGTGTTATTTTAAATCTAAAACTTGATTATCGTATAAGTTATTCAGGTTAACATTGTCTAGTTTAAAGTTGGAAAACCTGTAGAACTCTTTGATTTAAACTCGATCAGTGGTTCAGTTGAGTTAGAGGGGTGTCTCTATGAATTTACTTCAATTGTTCCTGAAGCAGTTTGCTAGACATACCCATGGTAATCTGGAATCCCACAATGTTGATTTGGTTAAGGCTAGTTCATGGACTGCCTTTTAAAAGTTAAACTTATGCTGTGTAATGCCTCCGCTGTGAGTTTAGTTATCACTTATGTGCTACTGCCCATTATCTGAACATGTGTTTAAACTTGCTATAAGCCTAAATGGCCTAACCCGAGCAGTGTGTCTGGTTAATCATGAGGTTTGGGTCTTCTTTTAGTTGCTTTGTTGTTTCAAACAATTGACAGATTGAACAGGTGTCTACTGTTCTGTTAAGTTTATGGCTATGGTATTTATATTGTCGGATTTGGTGACTGGTATTAATGTAATGCACAATCAATTGGGTGGGATGTTGTAAAGATCTGTGGTGTGTGAATTGTGAAGTATGGACCGTTTACGAATTGAAATACTCTATATCTGATGAAAATGGATTCGGTTTGACTATCTGCTTAATCAATTTAAGTGTGTAACAAGTTATTTTGCTAAAACCTTCAGTTATTATCTCTTTCACCAAGCGAGATTTTGGTTCTGCCTCTCTGCTTTCGAGCGGGTTCACTGTCTGATTCATATTGTGTTTTCCTCATATCTAAATCTCCTGTAAAGACCTGTTTCTAACTACCTGAACATGGAAAGATTTAAACCCCCTCAGTCCCCTTTGGCTGCTGCTTTATTGTCGGGTTTGTGAGCCACATTTGATAAAATAGCTACTGCTGAACTTTGGGATAAACAACGGCACTATGGCCACTACTTTTGGCTAGCTGTTGTTGCCACTCTTGGGCTGCTGCTATACTACCAACAGCTACTGCGTTTTGCGTAGTAATCCAATGCCTATGTCGAAAAAAAAAAGTGATTATACTTGGCCGTTACGTGGATGTCACACTCGATAAAATAATTGATGTTTTTCTGCTACTCATAGCTGTGCTAATTGCTGCGTTTGGAATTATGCTAGTGGTCATTGTGTATTGTTTATTGCCCATTTCTTCACATGTCACTTAGTTTCGGTTGCAAGTTCTTATATTTTGGGCTGAATATGTCTTTTGCACCTGTTAATCATCTGTAAGTTTCCCATAGATGATGATTTCGTATGTTATAGAAATTATACCATCGCACTAATTTCTTCTCTTTTCTTATGCATGACATCCGGGATTGCAAGGAGTCTCGAATGAGACTCGACTTTGTCGCGAGATCAAACAATTGTATTACCTCGAGTCAGCCCACCCGCAAAAAATAAAGAAAAGAATTCTGGGCCGAGGCCCCATCACATTGGCAGCAAACAGCAGCAGCCTCACAATGGGCTGAGCCCATCAATTATATTTGTCCATCTACTTTATTTCATGCAATTAATTTGTAATCACATGACTAATATTTTACTTGTTTTATTTGCTTAGATTAGGTGAACCTTAGCGTCATTAAGGGGTTTAGTTTAGTAAAGGGTAGTTAATTCCACAAACTATATTCACTTCTATTTATGTTCCAAACTATTTATAGTATCCATAACATTTATTTGAATGATTGATTTTTCAAAGTACCACGACCACATCGAGCTAAAAGAATCAAGTTTTATTCTTTCTATCTTAGAACACTTGAGATACATATTTGTTAAAACATTGATATTAATCTTGCAATAACTTTACAGATACATTTAATTTGCTAGTTGGCGTAATTCATATTCCGAATACATATAACTAAACTCTTTTTTATTCAATCACTACTTTTCTACAAGTTTTACTTTAAACAACATTTTATTTCTATCTATAACTTTAGCAATACTTTCAGGATATTTTCTTAAATATTTAAAAATACTATATTTACACTTAAGTCTAACTAATCATAAGTCCGGTCGGATTAACCATTATTAATGGAATTTAGAGGATGCCTATTACCTTCCCTCTAGATTAGTTGAACCCGTACCTAGAATCATTTGGTTTCGTAGATTTTAGAATAAAATCAACTTTAGATAAATACTTTAAGTAACTTTAGGTGCCCTAATTCACCATAAATAATTAGGTGGCGACTCCTTAAAACAAATGAACAAAAATAGGAATCACCAATATGTCGTACTCTACTTTAACCCGATTAAAATGGGGTATGACAGCTTGGCGACTCCGCTGGGGAATCATTAGGTTCTAACCATAACGGACTTAGTTTAAATAGGCTTTGTGTGCTTATTTTAATTACTTTATTTTTTTGTTAACTGTTTTTACATGCTATTAATTGTTTGTTTGATATAAACTGTTTGTTTGATATAAACTGCTTATGTGTTACTTGATTTGATAAAATTGTCATTCCGTTCATATTTCTTCTACTCCTGGAAAATTCACACATATTCACACACTTAAAACGGCTTCACGGTTCGCGCCCGTGCACTACTAAATTACCCCTTTAGTTGGATTGGTCTAGTGGATTTAGTCGATCGGCGGTGCAGTCGACGGCCACGGACTTTCCACTCCCAAGTTGTCCGCTTGGGAGGACCTTGTGTCATAGGAAGCCAACTCTTAGTCAGCCTAAGATAGAGCTAAACCAACACCCTTTATTAGGAGCATACATTTCATGACCTAGGAGACTTAATACCCTTGGTGTATTAAGCCCATTAGATGACTTTACCCAAACGTCCAAGCGGGTTCACGACCCCGAGTGACACTAATCATACTTTATGTGCATGTTTGAGGATAATTGTGCCTAAATATTGACTATATCCTCTAATTAATTAAACTTTAGGAGGGAGGGCATGACTAATATTTCTATGACAGGTATGATGTTGTATCGGAGTTCATCAATAAATGACGAAGACCAAAGATATCACAAAATGGAGCTAGATGTCATATTTACTTTACTTAGCTTAGGAAGCATTTTATATTGTACTCATTCGACATGTAATAAATATTACATTATTCTTGTACTTTATTTTGGGAAATAGAATTTGTTTAATTAATCAAAAGCAATGGGATGACGTATTATGGCACACTTTACCCTTCAAACAAACGTTAGGCCTACCTCTGGCACGAAGAGGTCACATGCATACTAGGATGCGTTATTGTTTGATATAATCGTTTACATTTGTTTGACAACTTGTTTGACTTTATTTGACGAATTATTTGCTACATGACTTACTTGACTTTACATGATCATGACTTTACCTAGATATGTTCATGAGACTAACATCATTTACACTTTATGTTTCTTTTATTTTATTCCCAACAAAAGTTGATTCGTGTTGACACTCGAGCTGGCTGACCATCCTTACCTCACAAGGTCAAAGACATCATCATTACCGCGACGTAGTTGGGCTATTCAAGGAAAAGAAATTAGTATGTCTGATCCAGCCGCATCTATTTCAACTGGTTTGGAAAACATCGTGATCTCCAGTGATCCCCCCGAGACTTCCGAACATAGAACTAATATTCAACATGATGAACATATCGCCCGCCTGACTCAAGAAATTGAGAATCTACGTGAAGAACTAAATCGGGTTAGGGACTTGACCAATTTATCCATCATACTCCAGAGTCCACCCCTGAACCTAGAAATACTGCACCAAACCCACCTCGTTTCCCATCACTCGAATCTCCAGTTCCTGAGCATTTTCCTCCACAAAACAATGCACCTACCAACAACAACTTACCTCCGATCACCCCCGCAAATCCACCAAATCCATCATCCGCCTATACTCCCCCACAAAGTCAACCACCCACTTACACTAACTATACTCCTCCACAAAATCAACCACTCACTTACACTAACTATACTCCTCCACAAAATCAACCACCCACCTACACTACCTATGCTACTCCTAATCCACCACCCGTCAACCCACCAAATCAATCACTAGGTCATACTCCTTACATTCCTTTACCCACCAACACTAACCCACCACCTACAACTACTCCCCTAAACCCACCAAACCAAGCCATTACATACTTTAACCATCCACAACAGCCTTTCTACCCTTACCACTACGCTGAAATCTACCAAGCTCCACTAACTACTTACCCTGTCTATAATGCCCGACCAAATTACTACCAACCCCGAGCACCTCACTATCAAAACCCACGTCCATACCAAACTGTTCAAGTTCCCACTTACCAAAATCGACCACATACCACACATAAAGCCCGTCCAAACCATGACACTAAAAACACCCGTAATTACACTCGGTTCGCCGAACCCTTGGCTCAATTGTTTGAAAGAATGAAAGCAGCAGGCGTGATACAACCTATTGAAGGGAAAATTCTCAATCCTATTCCAAAATGGTTTAACTGTTCCAAGCGTTGTGCATACCATTCTGGAGTTGTTGGGCACGACACTGAAGATTGTTATGGGCTCAAAAACAAATTGAAGCCTTGATTAAGGAGGGAGCAATCCAGCTCACTAGAGCTCGGCCCAACGTGGACAACAATCCCTTTGCCTACTCAGGAAAACGCCAACGTGAACATGATAACTATCGAAGAAGTTAAGAATTTGAAAAGACCATTACGCTAATTGGAAAGAGGGAGATGGGCACGTCATCAACTTTTGCTCCCGTGGGGACAATCCAAAACAAATACCAGTGAAGACAACTACTCACAACACCAAGACACCGACCATACGGGGTGCCGAACCAGGAGAGACTTTGAAGAATTGTGCTTGTACTCCGTCCTTGATTCGCCGGGAGTGTTGGTGGATTGAACATGTAGTGAACGTTTTATAGCATGATTTTTCTGTTTGCTTTGCTTCATCTTTTGGAAGCTTAATTGCAAAATCTATGAATGCATTTCTGATTTTCCTTAATCATCTATTATTATTATTTTCTACTTTATTTATCAAAACTGCCAACTCTATGATTGCGACATAAAATGAACGAATAGACAAAATACATCTCGAGAGAATAACAAAGAATTTAGATGATAAGACAAGATTCCATTTTGAAAGAAAATGAAATAGTCGATAGGTGATTCAAGAAGAAATCAAAATACGACGTCAGGTTAGACAACCTAGTTTGCAATCTTTCCTTTAACAATAGTATGAACTACGTTCCGACCTGATTCCCGTGGTGGGATACGTAGGCAGCCCACATAGGGTTCGGTTACACTATAATAGAAAATCCAAAAAATCTTACGTAATGCGAACTACGCTTGACCTGATTCCTCGGTGGATACCTAGGCAGCCCACATAGGGACTCGGTCATACTAGGTTAGAATGTTTCCCATTTGCATGCATTCGAACTACGCTGACCTGATTCCCATGGGGGGATACGTAGGCAGCCCACATAGGGTTCGGTTGCATTACAACAAAGAATCCAAAAATCCTTATACAAGGAAAACTACATATGGCCTGATTCCCTCGGCGAGATTCATAGACTATTAACATATGGCTCAGTCATGTTTAGTTAGAAATCCAACAAACCTTTATCATTTACATAACAGAACTACGCTGACCTGATTCCTTTGGTGGGATACGTAGGCAATCCACATCGGGTTCGGTCCCTTTATGAGAAAATTTCAAACCATTTTTTTTATGAACCTTACGAACTACGTTCTGACCTGATTCCTTGGCAGGATACGTAGGCAACCTATATAAGGTTCGGTCACACCACAACATAAGTTTAGTATACCCCCACGAGGACAAAACTAGGGCATATTTTGAAAGATTAGACAAGAGCAGAGTTAGACATTGATAATATTAAGACTATCAGACACGAAGTACTTTAGACAAATGACCTTTCAATTGTTCAGAAATGTCACAATTTGAAGTTGGTAGAAATATTTTACAACTTACATACATATATTTATATATGTGTATATATATATATCTTTCCCTACATACATACATTTACATATATATATTTCACAATTTATATATAGTTATATTTCCTCATACATATACTTACATACCTACCCTTCAAATGAAATACTTTCTTTCAATTGATTCACTACTGTTCATCTACTGAGGCTTGAACGGAGATCGCAAGATCCAAACAAACAAGACGAACGGAGCGCCAACAACGTCAAGCTTCGAGTCAAACACGAATCAGCTTCCCCCTCCCAAACTAAGAATTTTTCTTTGAGTGCAGGAACCTAAAATCGCGAGATCAACAGTCAAGTCTATCAATCAGGGCCAAAAAGAATCATTTGGCTCATTATGGCCTCGCCTCAAAAGCCATACGACTTTACTTCCAACTTTATCTTTTAATTTATCTTATTTTTATCACAATAATTTTATGACTTTATATACCTGTTTTTGTAGGTTGACGAGATTGAAGGCGAATTAAATCAGGATTACGTGTCCTTAATTTGGCCTGTCACGATACCATCAATATCATTAGCCGAGCGAACCGACTCTTACTTTACTCTCCGTTTTATTATTTATTTTAAATACTTTAATGACTTTACTTTAAATTTTGTAGAAATCAATATCACACTCCGAGGATAACTATACACTTTAGGCTCGTCCGCCTTTAATAGGACATTTTAGGCTCGTCCGCCTTTAATAGGACACTTTAGGCTCGTCCGCCTTGAATAGGACATTTTAGGTTCGTCCGCCTTTAATAGGACATTTTAGGCTAGTCCGCCTTTAATAGGACATTTAGGCTCGTCCGCCTTTAATAGGACGTTTTAGGATAGTCGGCCTTTAATAGGACATTTAGGCTCGTCCGCCTTTAATAGGACATTTTAGGCTAGTCCGCCTTTAATTGGACACTTTAGGCTCATCCGCCTTTAATAGGACATTTTAGGCTCGTGTGCCTTTAATAGGATATCATTTCTTTAAATGCCTCACACGGCATATGCATCATGTCCTCGAAAACAACCGGAGACATACATGGGTTTGTCCACTCTAAAATAGGATACATCGGGTTCGTCCACCCTAAAATAGGACATATTGGGTCCTTCCACCCTAAAATAAGAATTCACATTTTTATCTTGAATTTTACAAGATTGGCGTCAAGTCTCCGAAGACAACCGGGGGCATCATTCAGCTATACAGTCTCATATGCATAAGCCAGACGGCTACACTATGACTTTACTCTCTACTTTATCATTCACTTTACTAACTCTAACGATTTTACCTTGAACTTTACAGGAATTATCATTAAGCCTCCGAAGACAATCGGAGATATATCATCAAGTCCCCGAAGACAACCGGAGATATATCATCGAGTCCCCGAAGACAACCGGACACATCACATGGCTACACAGCCTCACCTGCATAAGCCAAACGGCTACACACTTACTTTATTCTATACTTTATCGCTTTATTTCATCATCTACTTTACCTACTTTAACGACTTTACCTTAAATTCCGCAGATATCATTTATCATCGAGTCCCGGAAGACAGCCGGAGGCCTCATTATCATTTAAAGTCTTCAAATACAACTGGAGATATTCAGCATAAACATCGCGCATTCATTCAAGTCCTGGAAGACAACCAGAGACAACATTTGGCCACACTGCTTCATTAAAAGCCACACAGCTTCATCTTCATTCCCACACTCATATTTACTATCATTTTACACTCTTTATAATTTTACACTTCCAACTTTACTACTAATTTTGACATGAATTTCAGTTTTGACAGAAAATACAACCTACAGAGATGCAGCGCAACGTGGAACTTTATCTTATGCAGTGAACTGGGGCAAACATGCTGAAGAGGAATATCAAACTCACAAGCAAAGGTCACAGATCTACTCTCGAACTCGACTCCGCCTACGTCCACAAACATGTGATACGTAGGTTATCCAAAAAACTCTTCTTTCATATATACCGCTAAGACTCTATTCAATCAACTCTTTTCACAATCTCGTTTCCTTTGCTATATCCCAGTGTCTCCATAACTCAACACTGGGGCATTTTTGAAGAATTTACGTCGTGTCCATTAGAGTCCTACTTATGGGTGTGCTGTGCACCACATTTATAATTAGCAGGCTATAAACATACGGTCCATTCTCAACCACTGTCGTCATCTGTCTACGACCCGCGAGGATACAAATGACATTTCATCCAACATCTTTTCAAATCATTAACACCTCTCAATAATCCGTCAATTTTCGCTTCCCAACATCCTAATCTCACCATAATTCTTTCAATCTCATAATATTTTCCACCAATTCTCCTAACCCATATTTTCTCAAGTTCGTATTTGTTGGTCGGAACAAAATTGGCTACTACGTCAACTTCTTCGCCCGAAGACTCTTACATCATCTCCGGTCGAAGAGGGGCATCTGTTGACACCCAATTTTGTCCCTCCTTTATTTAATTTTATTTACTCGGGCTTTCTAAATTTACTGACGAGCTAAATATTTTATTTTCACTATTCTATCTTTTATTACTATTATTTTCGCTACTTTTATTTTCAACATTACGAGCATTACTTTATCACAAATTTTAAATGTTCATCATCGTTTCATTTTCGGGTTCGGAATCGTTAAATTAATTACAAGACAACACTTTGTTAAATCTTTATTTTTTTTCTACATATTAATTGTCTCCATATAGTATATATTGTACTAGTTACAAAATTAGAAGCCCAAAAAATAATTAAAATAGCAGAGGAAGGACCAATATTTTCATCCAAATTAATGGCCCAAAATACAAATACAATATTGTTTCCCTATCCAAATGAGCAACCCACATTTTAATACCCAACCCACATTATATCAGCCCACATTTAAATTAATCGACCAGCCCAAATAATTCCTTACCCGGTCCAACCAAAAAACTACCCGACCCGGCCCAACTACCCTTTTAAACAAAATGAAACCCTAAGGTTTCATTTTTCAGCCCCACCGCCGTCCACTTCCCTTCTTTCTCTCCATCACACCCCCTCCATATCGTCTCCCTCACGTTCCTCTCCACCACACATGCTCCCTGCCACTTCCAGCATGTCTGTCCCCCACGCCTCTGCTCCCCACTTTCTCTTGTTCCCCGCTTCCTCTCTCTCATACGCTCCTCTCTCTCCTTTCTTAAACTCGAATCGAAACCCTATAAATAGAACTTTCTTGAGACGTTTGCAGGGGGGATTTGGCTGGAGAAAGGGGATATTCAGTATCTTTGGGGATTTGGGGGAGACAACACTCAACATTTCCTATTTTTGTTACTCTAAATATGAGTTTGTTCAAATTCTCTTGTTAGAGATCTTGGAGTGAAGACGAAATCAATCCTATGAAAAAGGGGCGAAGGATCTGGAACCAAAATCCCCTACAAACGCAAGTTTTAACCATCAAAGATAGCTTTACTCGAAAAAGAACAGCTAACAGATACTCTATTTTTGGTTGGAAACTTTTTTTTACCTTAATCAGTTTCTTCGCGTTCGAGTTTAGATTTCAAGACTCATACCCCATTTCACTGCACCACCAATAGGTAAAATTTGATGCCATTTCGACTCATCGTTCTGTTAAAATTGTGTTAGTATGAAAAAATCATGTTTAATATCTTGCTATTGCCATTTGTGATTCGAAATTTGTTTGCATTTCTTTTCGCGTAGTAGTTGTAGTTGACGAATGATAAGTAGACATTAAGGTTCGCGTTTTAGTTTTTACCATTTGTTAATATTTTGATATATTTTATGAAGGCTTTAATAAACCAGATTATGTCTAGCTCTGTTTTGTGGAGTTTCTGAATGTGAAGTTCTTCTCCCAGTTTTCATTCCAATTTGTATGAGTCTAGTCTAGTTAACCTTAGTTTGAAATGATAATTAATTCTGTCTTCCGTTTGAGTTGTGGCAAAATGAAATAAATAATAGTTGAAACATGATTGCTATTTTGTTTTAGTTTGGTTAATTCAGAATCTGGTTTCTTATTATGTTTGAACCATGTTGTCGGAGTATTACGAGGAAATTTTGCTTATGGGATTTGTATTCTCGAATGCTGTAGAATCATATTCATTCGTTTAAATTTAAGGCCATCTTTTCAGGCTGTACATCATCTAAAGTATGAGTGTTCGACAAATGTTTGGGAGTGTTCATATGCTTTGTGTTCATATGTTCGACAAATGTTTGGGAGTTTAGGCTTTTGTTTAGTTTAGTGATCATGCCTTAGTATAAAGTAATGCTAGTCCTGGAGTATCTGTATGCTTATGTTGGATGACTATGTTGATAGTGTCTATTTTCAGTCGATACTTTCATGTGTTCATGCTGTCTAGTTAACATAGCTGGTGTACATATAACTTGTGTCATGTTACTGCTGTCTACCTCTATGTTGTACAATTATGTAGCTAAACAGAATCAGTATGGACATGAGTGTTAGTTTAAATCTAAAACTTGATTATCGTATAAGTTATTCAGGTTAACATTGTCTAGTTTAAAGTTGGAAAACCTGTAGAACTCTTTGATTTAAACTCGATCAGTGGTTTAGTTGAGTTAGAGGGGTGTCTCTATGAATTTACTTCAATTGTTCCTGAAGCAGTTTGCTAGACATACCCATGGTAATCTGGAATCCCACAATGTTGATTTGGTTAAGGCTAGTTCATGGACTGCCTTTTAAAAGTTAAACTTATGCTGTGTAATGCCTCCGCTATGCGTTTAGTTATCACTTATGTGCTACTGGCCATTATCTGAACATGTGTTTAAACTTGCTATAAGCCTAAATGGCCTAACCCGAGCAGTGTGTCTGGTTAATCATGAGGTTTGGGTCTTGTTTTAGTTGCTTTGTTGTTTCAAACAATTGACAGATTGAACAGGTGTCTACTGTTCTGTTAAGTTTATGGCTATGGTATTTATATTGTCGGATTTGGTGACTGGTATTAATGTAATGCACAATCAATTGGGTGGGATGTTGTAAAGATCTGTGGTGTGTGAATTGTGAAGTATGGACCGTTTACGATTTGAAGTACTCTATATCTGATAAAAATGGATTCGGTTTGACTATCTGCTTAATCAATTTAAGTGTGTAACAAGTTATTTTGCTAAAACCTTCAGTTATTATCTCTTTCACCAAGCGAGATTTTGGTTCTGCCTTTCTGCTTTCGAGCGGGTTCACTGTCTGATTCATATTGTGTTTTCCTCATATCTAAATCTCCTGTAAAGACCTGTTTCTAACTACCTGAATATGGAAAGATTTAAACCCCCTCAGTCCCCTTTGGCTGCTGCTTTATTGTCGGGTTTGTGAGCCACATTTGATAAAATAGCTACTGCTGAACTTTGGGATAAACAACGGCACTATGGCCACTACTTTTGGCTAGCTGTTGTTGCCACTCTTGGGCTGCTGCTATACTACAAACAGCTACTGCATTTTGCGTAGTAATCCAATGCCTATGTCGAAAAAAAAAGTGATTATACTTGGCCGTTACGTGGATGTCACACTCGATAAAATAATTGATGTTTTTCTGCTACTCATAGCTGTGCTAATTGCTGCGTTTGGAATTATGCTAGTGGTCATTGTGTATTGTTTATTGCCCATTTCTTCACATGTCACTTAGTTTCGGTTGCAAGTTCTTATATTTTGGGCTGAATATGTCTTTTGCACCTGTTAATCATCTGTAAGTTTCCCATAGATGATGATTTCGTATGTTATAGAAATTATACCATCGCACTAATTTCTTCTCTTTTCTTTTGCATGACATCCGGGATTGCAAGGAGTCTCGAATGAGACTCGACTTTGTCGCGAGATCAAACAATTGTATTACCTCGAGTCAGCCCACCCGCAAAAAATAAAGAAAAGAATTCTGGGCCGAGGCCCATCACATTGGCAGCAAACAGCAGCAGCCTCACAATGGGCTGAGCCCATCAATTATATTTGTCCATCTACTTTATTTCATGCAATTAATTTGTAATCACATGACTAATATTTTACTTGTTTTATTTGCTTAGATTAGGTGAACCTTAGCGTCATTAAGGGGCTTAGTTTAGTAAAGGGTAGTTAATTGCACAAACTATATTCACTTCTATTTATGTTCCAAACTATTTATAGTATCCATAACATTTATTTGAATGATTGATTTTTCAAAGTAGCACGACCACATCGAGCTAAAAGAATCAAGTTTTATTCTTTCTATCTTAGAACACTTGAGATACATATTTGTTAAAACATTGATATTAATCTTGCAATAACTTTACAGATACATTTAATTTGCTAGTTGGCGTAATTCATATTCCGAATACATATAACTAAACTCTTTTTTATTCAATCACTACTTTTCTACAAGTTTTACTTTAAACAACATTTTATTTCTATCTATAACTTTAGCAATACTTTCAGGATATTTTCTTAAATATTTAAAAATACTATATTTACACTTAAGTCTAACTAATCATAAGTCCGCTCGGATTAACCATTATTAATGGAATTTAGAGGATGCCTAATACCTTCCCTCTAGATTAGTTGAACCCATACCTAGAATCATTTGGTTTCGTAGACTTTAAAATAAAATCAACTTTAGATAAATACTTTAAGTAACTGTAGGTGCCCTAATTCACCATAAATAATTAGGTGGCGACTCCTTAAAACAAATGAACAAAAATATGAATCACCAATATGTCGTACTCTACTTTAACCCGGTTAAAATGGGGTATGACAATCATCATGCATATATATATATATATATATATATATATATATATATATATATATATATATATATATACATATAACGTGTCCCGGCCCTCTAGTGAGGGGCTCGGTGGATAAAGTCATCATATGCCATCCTGGCCGCCATCACCGTATCATCATATCGTCATGTCATCATATCATCATATACATATACATATAACGTGTCCCGGCCCTCTAGTGAGGGACTCGGTGAACAATGCAGTGAAGCTGTGCACGAAAACATATCCTGGCCCGGGACTCAGTGAAAGACATATTGAGGCATGCACGAGCAGAGTAGTGAGAAACTATATGCAATTTAAAAACATTTTCAAGGATTCAATAGAATAGTTAACACGAGTTACCATTTGAAAATCAGGACAATAGTCGTATCAAATACCTTTCGAATATCACTCGGAACATATCAAACATCCCTTGAATGTCATCATAAGCATATCAAAAAACCTTAAGGGTCATAGTCATATGTCACTATAGTATGAAACACCTTATAGAAGTCATCACTAGTTACCATAGAGTTCCTAAGAATAGGAACGGATATTTACCGACTATTAACCAACATACAGAAAACTGAAGAGGGAGGCTCAATCACTTGAGAATTGTAATATCAAGAAGTGAATGAGAATCATAAATATCACTCCAAGCTTATGAATGGAATTACCCCAAAGTTCATATCAGTCATCACTTAAGTCTAAGACATGCCAAAAGAAAGAAGGGACAGCTTTACATACCTGTTAGCGGCTATTCGTAATCCGTTCTTCTCGTCGTTCTTTTAACCTATTTAATATAATATTAACGTTATCGTTAGCAACTATATTTTCTAGTCCACAAATCTATAACCCATTTCTTATTGAACCTATATTTTAGTTTATATAATCTCATTTAGGGTTTTCTATTATCTAAAGATTTAGCGAAAATCCGGCAGCACTTCCCCTATATATATTCGCCTATCCCAAATTTTCAATTGCTCTCCTGTTGACACATCAATACCAACAACAATAATATATATAATAAATTCTCCCAATTCAGCCCATAACAATTCTAACAATCCAACAATTCTTCTGAACCCTTTTCAACCCACAATTCCGTATAACAACGATTTCATGTAATTTTCTTCTTCCAATTTCGCCCAATCCAATTTTAATAATTCCATTACAATACTATTAACACAATTACACCATAAAACAAGAAAATCTTACCTTAATTTTCTCGGAGGAATTTCTACTCTTAATTGCTCCAATTTTACAATTTCTTCTTCTCCGACTTAATATCCAATGTTGCTATCACCTCCTTGAACTTGTAATTCAACTTAGAACTTAATCAAAACAAGAAAAATAAAATTTTTCTTCAGCAACCATGGCTGGCCGTGAGCAGCCATGGAAGCTTTACTTTTTTTTTTTTTTTTTGGTAAAATGAAATCAAAAATGGTGAATTCTTCATTAGCCCATTGCTTATATATGGTACTCCATCTATGGCCACGTATCCCACTTATCCTTTGACTCACCAAAGCATTTTGTTGAGTTGTCTTTTTTTTTTCGGGTGGGGCCCACAATTAAGAATTAACTTAATTAGTTTAATTAATTACTAATTCCCACTCAATAATCCAATCACAATTAATTAATTCCTAATCTCTAATAATAATATTTTTTTACACTAAATAAAATTTATAACAATTTATGTTCTAATTAAAATTGAAAATTAAAGGTTTCTACTTTTTATCCGAAAATAACGTCTTTAATTTGAGTCGATTTGCTTGCGGATAATTCGACGTATAAATATACGGGGTATAACAGCGAAGACCTGGTGGAGGTACCTCATTTCTTGCAGACCAAAGGGTTCTCCTTCACTTACTTGGACACAGCTTTATCGGGCCTTCCTTGAAAAGTATTTACCCCCTGCTTGAAAAAGAAAATGTGCCCTCGGCTTTAGGAGAGACACATAGAGATGAGTTTCTCCACTTGCAACAGAGGGAATTGTCCGTTCATACTTACTTGACTTGCTATTTGTATTTGGCCCGTTATTCAGCACCCCTGATTCCTATTGAGCCTGACAGGATTAGACGATTTGTTGGTGGGGCTTTCTACTGCTCTCCAGTTTCCATGGCTTCAGCTTGAGGCCATGGGTGCTTCTTTCCAGTCCATTGTTGAGCATGCTTCTTTAGTCGAGGCCGCTAAGGCCCGTGCATTTGAAGGGGTTAGTGAGAAGAGGCAGTGACTGTTTAGGGTTTATGGTGGTTGCAGCTCGAGGGCAGCCGAATAGTCTTCTCGGCAGTATCAGCCCTATTCCGGCCGCCCTGTGCATTCAGGTTTGTAGGCTTCCTCTAGTGGGAAATCCAGGCAGAGAGCTTCTGAGAGCTCGTTCTTTCGACCTGCAGACAGAGTTGTTCCAGTTGGGTCTTTAGTTTCGGCCTATCAATCTCTGCCTTCTCAGGTGTCACGCCCCAAAATTCACCCTAGACGTGACCGACATCCGACGTCATGAACAACATCGAAAGAACCTAAAAGATGCACAATGACAATTGAACCCGCCAGGTTCACTCATCAGCTCCAACAGTTTATAAAATAAATTTAAACAAGTCATGATGTAAGAATAAAATCAACGGAAGTCTTTATAATTTATAATTCAACCAAAACATGATAGTGTGGCCAAAAGAGTTAAACAACAACTCTTCTTCTACCAACATTCGAATGTATACTAAGGAGCTTCTAAAAAGAAGGAATAAACGTCTAACTCATTGGAACGCAACCCAGAAACTAATATAAATAAATGGAAGCAATAAATGGGGTGTCCCACGAACAAGCATGTGGGCTCACCAAATCAGCAGCGTCAGCAAGTTCTCCTAAACGTTCTGAATGTAACGAACCTGCTCTTCTTCGCTACCAAACACACCATCAAAACAACAAAGGTATTCCTGAGTACTTCGTACTCAGTGAATACCTTGAGAACAACAAGTGATACGAAAATAAAGTGTAATAACATATAAAGAAATCAGTTCTGAGGACAGTGTGACACAATATGGAAACAGTTATTCAGCTTGTTTATCTCAATGAAAGACAATTATAAAAAACAGGTTATAAAGTCCTTGTCAAGTTCCAACTTCCAAATATGCCATTTAAGTTGATCATTATTATTAACAATAGTTCCATTAAAAGATAGGAATATCACACTTTCCAATACAGGCCCAAAAATCAATCATAACGAAGGGATGACCTTTGAGGTTTCCTAATCATAGTAGCGCATCACACCAGAATATGAAATTCAACGGTGGCTATCTTTCCTCCTGAATAGCTAGGCATAATCACACCCCAGGTAGCGAACCCGGAAGTGGCCACTCTTCCTCCCGAATCGCTAGGCATTATCACACTAGGATCCATAGTGGCTACGCTTCCTCCCGAGTAGCTAGGCAAAACACAACAACCAGTTTTCATAGCATAGAAGCCAATTCATAATTCATTTGTAATGTAGTCACATCATCAATTGTCATTAAGGTTCATTATGCCATATTGAAAGAGTAAGTCATTCCAATCAATGTTTTGGAAACGTTTAACTTCTTTACGAAAGATTTCCATGTCCTAATTCATCAATGAGAATATCATTACCAACCCTTAACCATCATTATTAAGCATCTCTTATAGAGGAAAACATTCATAATATCATATACATATATAGGGTTTGTTATAATCTAGGTTTAATGTGGGTTTGTCCCCTCACACACATTAACCACCATTTAGACATGAATTAGAGTTCAAGAAACATGAAAAGATTACTTTTCTTTTTATTCATTAAAGAACCTTGAATGAAATTTATACTTTCAACAATAGTTTCAAAAATGATTTTCATTCAAAATAAGTTTTGAAAAGAGAGACATACCTTAATGAAGAACACCCAAAACCCTAGCTCGAATCACTTTAGGTAGAATTACGTTCCAAACCCTTGTTGTGGGAGGTTGATAGGAGAATAACACATTGTTCAAGGGTTTACAGAATGAGGGAAATCGAATTTTTCAAGTTAAGGGATGAATTTATATAAATCCTAGCTCGGCAGGGTCCGTGCTTGGCACGAAAGTGGATGAGAAAAGCCGAAAGCTGATTTTTCTTGTCTCGCCACCACCCTCGCGAGGCACGGACTTGGGCGAGCCGAGCAAAATCACTCTCGCCTTGGCCTCACTTTACTGGCTTGTGGCACTTAACATAAGCTTAGCTAGTCCCATTTCTCGCGCAACAAGACCCCTAAACGAGCCCGAAAGTCTACCAACTCGTCTGGCTCGCTAAGGTTCGTGCTTGGCAAGACTTGAAGACGAGCCGAGATAAGCTTCCACCATACGAATCAACATACTTTCGAATCATGGACGTGGCTTAGCTTAGAGGTATGAGGTGTTACAAACTACTTATCACCAAAATCACCCCGAATGGATTCATATGGATAAAATATCAACTTAATACTGATTTTCATACATTCACACCTAACTCAAATTTTCGGGAAGTTACATTATCCCCATTTGTCCCCGAATGAAAGTCATGGCCTAGGATTCTTTACTAAACCTCAAATTTCCTAATTTCAAGAGTTTTTCTAGCAAGGTGAAACATCCTCAGAGATAACATACGACTAACCATATAACGAATGCATTATTCAAGCATAAAAACAATTGTGAGATTTATACTTCACTCTAAACTTTCACAGGAAAACACATCCGAAAGGTTCAACACATACATGTAGTAGGGAATAATTGAAGGTAATACGGCTTGAGTAACACTACAACAACTAGATAGAACTACACCCCTTTCGAGTTCATCCCGCAAGTCTTAAGGTACGACATAAGTCTACCCTGAGGTGTTAACAATATCACTTTTTCGCTCTATAATTGGTCTATCAATAAATTCAAGCCTAACTATTTCTGATTGACAGTCTAGAGTTTCAAAACACTCGGAAAACTAGTCTATCCCCAAAAATCACATCAAAGTTCACAATTTCTAATTCAAACACATAAACGACCCTTACTACAATGATGCAGTCTCTATATATTATAGAAGCGATGACAAGGACACTAGCAAGGGTATTCCTAGTAAAAGGGTGCCAAAAATTGTTCGAGTTCCTAACCTAAATCAAGGGTAAAGTACAAAGTCACATAAGAAGGATTTCGAACCTGGATCGATCAACGACTACGCATCAAGAGAACAAATAGTGAGAATACCTGTGACCACAACATCTGAGACTCCAGCCAACTCCCTATGAGCCAAATCACAAAGTAGAGCTTTCTTCATACTAAACGACCCCGGAAAGATAAAAATACATCTTCACCCAAGTAAGAACAACATAGCCCTCACAGGGATTTCTAACCACTAGAACACTCAAGTCTGAACACGAATAAGGGGGTTTCTACCTTCATCTCACTTTCCCAAGATTTAGATACTCAAAAGGTTTAACACTTATATGCTTTGACTAGGAAGCGCACAATATATCAATCTAGACAATATACTCTGACAAGGAGGCTAATTCAACAACACATGATTCAAGCTTAACTTGCCTCTTGCCAAAACTGAAAATAACAAATTAAAGCCTAAATCAACTACATCATCCTCTTAAATCATTATTCTACAAGCGGTTGTTTTCGAGTTTCAAGCCTACAATAAAGTTCTTCCACTAAACATCAAAATAGTACAGATCTTTTAACCCAATAAGAATATAACCTCAATGTACGATAATTCTTAATTCACTACAAGAGACCCTCAATTGTTCCCTTCACCCTAACCTCCAGTACTTGAAACATATCACACCTTAATTATTCCTTTCAGCCTAACAATATTTCAAAAAAGTTCTCCTTGTAACAAGGACTACTTTTGTTTCTATGCTTGTCTCAATTTATCAATAACCAAACCCTACAACAACCATATATACCAAACACCTACAATACAATTTTAGCGACTTTGTACCATCCATCAAACTACCCATCAGAACAATGTGCACTACATAACACCATTGTTCGCTTGGTTAACATATGCAACACGAGTTAAAGTCATATCTATAAAGCACGAGTAACGAACACGTTAGAATGATCCTAAAGGAAGTTCAAGCTCTATAGCACAATCTAGAATAAAGAAGAATGAGAAACACCTATTAATGTCTCGGTAGTCTTTCAATCATGCAGGTGATCAGGCTGCACACGGAAAACTCCACTAGACACAACTCCACAGACTCAGACAACTTCTAGGACATATCAAAACCTAGACTCTGATACCAAGCTTGTCACGCCCCAAAACCCACCCTAGACGTGACCGGCATCCGACGTCATGAGCAATATCGGAAGAACATAAAAGATGCACAATGACACTTGAACCCACCAGGTTCAATAATCACCTCCAACATTTTATAAAATAAATTTAAGCAAGTCATGATGTAAGAATAAAATCAGCAGAGGTCTTTATAATTTAAATAATTCAACCAAAACATGATAGTGTGCCCGAAAGAGATAAACAACAACTCTTCTTCTACCCACATTCAAATGTATACTAAGGAATTTCTAAGAATAACTAATAAACGTCTAAATCACCTGGACGCAGTCTGGAAACTAATATAAATAATTAGAATCAATAAATGGGGTGTCCCATGAACAAGCAAGTGGGCTCACCAAATCAGCAGCATCAGCAAGTTCTCCTAAACGTGATTAATATCATGAACCTGCTCTTCTTCGTTACCTAACATACCATCAGAACAACAAAGGTATGCCTGAGTACTTCGTACTAAGTGAATCCCTCGGGGACAACAAGTGATAAGAAAATAAAATGTAATAACATATAAAGAAATCAGTTCTAAGGATAGTGTGACACAATATGGAAATAGTTATCCAGCTTGTTTATCTCAATGATAGACAATTATCAAAACCAAGTTATAAAGTCCTTGTCAAGTTCCAACCTCCAAATATGCCATTTAAGTTGATCATGATTATTAACAATAGTTCCATTAAAAGATAAGAATATCACACTTGCCAATAAAAGCCCAAATATCAATCATAACGTAGGGATGACCTTTGAGGTTCCCTAATCATAGCAGCGCATCACCATGGAATATGAAATTCAACGATGGCTATCCTTCCTCCCGAATAGCGAGGCATAATCACACCCCAGGTAGTGAACCCGGAAGTGGCCACTCTTCCTCCCGAATGTCTTGGTATTATCACACTAGGATCCATAGTGGCTACCCTTCCTCCCGAGTAGCTAGGCAAAACACAACAACTAGTTTTCATAGCATAGAAGCCAATTCACAATTCATTTGTAATGTAGTCACATCATTAATTGTCATTAAGGTTCAGTATGCCCTATTGAAAGAATAAGTCATTCCAATCAATGTTTTGGAAACGTTTAACTTCTTTACGAAAGATTTCCATGTCCTAATTCATCAATGAGAATATCATTACCAACCCTTAACCATCATTATTAAGCATCTCTTATACAGGAAAACATTCATAATATCATATACACATATAGGGTTTTTTATAATCTAGGTTTAATGTGGGTTTGTCCCCTCACACACATTAACCATCATTTAGACATGATTTAGAGTTCAAGAAACATGAAAAGATTACTTTTCTTTTTATTCATTAAAGAACCTTGAATGAAATTTATACTTCCAACATGAGTTTTAAAAAGTGATTTTCATTCAAAATAAGCTTTCACAAGAGTGACATACCTTAATATGTTAAACGAAGTTTAACAATTCACTTTTCTAATGAAGAACACCTAAAACCCTAGCTGGAATCACTTTAGGAACAGTTATTGTTACACCCCGTAGTTTTGCACGTTGTACTTTATAAGTGTTGATTGTTTTAAGTAAGGACTCTGATGTTGCCTTCAAGGATATATATATGATTGTATGCGTTTATCTTATGGTTATGAAGGTTTTAGTTCATATAATGAGCTATGGGAGGATTGGAGAGCAAGTGAATCAAGGAGACTAAGTTGTAGGAACTTTGGAGAAAATATGAAGGGCAATTTTTGTCTGATTTAGAGAAAGAATATCTTTTAGTAGTTAAGATTTTTTGAGGGAAAGCAAAAGCCTAAATTGAAGTTAAGGGAGTCTAGTTTCCAACGCAAAAAACTGTACATCGATCGGACTTCGGGATCAAGTGTTATGATCATTTTAAGACAAGCTGCCAGAGTAGGGATTAACTTTGTGTGAACGTGCCTAAGGGTGACGCGACCGCGCAGAGGAGCCAGGGGACTGTTACACCCTGTAGGTTCGTACGTGGAAATTTATAAGTGTTGGATGTTCTAAGTATGGATACTGGAGCTCCCTTCAAGGATATATGATATTATGCGAACTAATCCTATGGTCATGACGATTTACGATCATATAATAAGCTATGGGAAACTCCGGGACCAAGCAAATCGAAGAAAATAAGTTTGTCGAAAATTTGAAAACAATTGACAGAATTTTGGGTTAACTGTGGAGGGGTATATATCCTAGTATATTAAGAGTTTTAAGGTGTTCCAAAAGCCTAAAATTAAGTTCGTCGAGTCTAGTTTCCAACGCAACAAACCGCTCGTCGATACGATATCGGAGTAGAGAATTATGGACGTTAAAAGTTCATTTGACAGAGCAGAAACGCATGCTACAGTAACTGCCACAGTAACTGACCTGCTACAGTGCTGCTGCAGTGCCCGAACCACACTTATAAATACCCCTCTAACCCATTAAGTTTCATGATATTTCACCATTTTCTCATCCTCCACTCTTCTAGAGAACTGTTGAGAGTTCTACAACATTCCATAACCCTCCATAACTTTCTATAATTCTCCCTAATCTTCCATAATACTCCATAATCTTCTATAACCCTTTCAAATCATCAAGAGAGAATATTAACATCAAAACCTCAAGGAATATTTATGGAAGATAATTGTTCTTGTTTCATCTTAAGGTGGTGTTGAACTTGATTTTGGAAAGGGTGAATAAAGTGAAGTTCTTCTACTATAAGGTATGTTCTTGCTATTATTTACATGATTAAGATGATATAAAGGTTTAGCAATTCTTGGAAAGGAAAGAATCATAAAGAGTTGAATTAACGTTGATGGCCATGAGGTGAGTTTGAAAGAGAATTTTGGATTAATTTGAGACTAAATTGAACATAATTCTTTGATTATGGTATTATGGATGTTGTTATGGTTGGTTTGAATATTGGAGAAACATCGTGTGGGGTGTTTTATGGAATATATTGGTATTGATATGGTTTTTGATGTTGTTGGTATTGTTTGGGAGTTTTTTTGGTATTTGGAGGAGGTAAAGAATACAGGGGAGATGCTATCGAAATTTTGGCAGATTCTAGAAAGATTTATTTGAAGGACTAAGACAAGCGTATAAAGGTGAGTCTAACAATAGTATAAATTTTCTTGAATATAGATTTACGAGCCTGGGAGGACAAGCGTTGAGTAGTTAAAGTTAAGGCGACCAAGAAGGTATGTTAAGGCTCGTCCTTTCTTTCAAAGGCATGATTCCTATGTTATGATCCCATAAATGTTTCCATAACCTCTTTGTTTTCAAAAGCTAGAAGTTTATGACTCTTAAATCTTCTTATGATGTTAAATGAAATATGTTTTATGATGATTGTGACAATGATGATAATTCTCCTCCAGCAACTCCGAAGCTATGATTTGAGAGCATTATGAGATTATTGAGCCATTCCATGAATCCCTTGATTTTACTTATTGCTGATGGTCTCTTCTCATGTCATTCGTTCCTTCAAGGTGAGATATAACGAAGATAACGATTCTATTTTTAGTGCTACCTAAGTTCATGATTCTCGACACTCCCGTGACATTATCGATTTCATCATACGATGGTTAATTCTTCAAGGAATGATATAGTGACGATGGTAACGCTAATGATGACGTTGATTTCATATATGTATTTTTATGTGTATGTAAGTATGTATACATTACATCCAACTGATTAGTTGGGTATAACACCGCGCCAACATGGCCGGGCAAGATGATACCGTGCCTACATGGCCGGGCAAGATAATACCGTGCCTACATGGCCGGGCAAGATAACACCGGGCCTATATGGCCGGGCAAGATAATACCGCACCTATATGGCCGGGCAAGATGCTATACATATTACCGTACCTTAATGGCCGGGCAAGATAACACCGCGCCTATATGGCTGGGCAAGATAATACCGCGCCTATATGGCCGGGCAAGATGCTATATATATTACCGTGCCTTAATGGCCAGGAAAGATAACACCGCGCCTATATAGCCGGGCAAGATCATACTACTATTCATGCCTTACATACTCAGTATATTGCTCGTACTGACGTCCCTTCTTGTGGATGCTGCGTTCATGCCCACAGGTGTAGATAGACAAGACGAGGATCTTTCATCGTAGGCTGCCTTCAGGTGCTGGTCTCGAGTGGTGGCTCCACTTCTTCCTGGAGCATTGCCGAGTTTGAGTCTATATATATAGATATATATGAATTGTGTTAAGGGTACGTCGGGGGCCCTGTCCCGACTTATATACTTCAGTCATGTTCATAGAGGCTTTGCAGACAGCTCCTGTGTACAGCTTAGTCATAGTGTGACAATAGTAATGTCGTCATCATGGGTCTATTGTAGATTTACTTATGCATGATATTATGTTCATATTTAGTCTCTTGATGTTATTGTTTCCATTTGAGACATGAAGGATGTAAGTTATAAGTTGGTTTGCTCAGTTCCTGTAAGGTGCCGGGTGCCAATCACGCCTTACCAAGGGTGGGGTGTGACAGGGACAACTCAGCCCGAACGCGCCCCACGGTGGCACGAACGCGTTGAGCAATTTTTAAGTCAGTTTGGGCAGAATCTAGAACATTATATAAGGGGGCTCACCCCCTCATTTCTGACCCAAAACATTCCCAAAACTTCTCTAATTTTCTGGAAAATTCTCCCAAGCTCCAAACCTTAAATTTTAACGCGAATCAAATTTAATCTCCGGATTTAGGTTCTGACGGCGCATAGTTGCGATTATAATATCATATTGCGGTGAAACTTGGCTGGAATTCAAGGTGGATATTGAAGATATCGCAGTTTTAGCGGGAGTAAGGTATGAATTGTCCTTTTTTGTATTGATTTAGGTTTAATTATGGAGATAAAGTTATTTAATTATCGTATAGCGAATTTGTTGGTTGAAAAATTGGATAAACATCGTGTGGGATGTTTATGGAATATTTTGGCATTGAGGATGATATTACTAGTGTTGTTCTTTTTGCGGGTTGCTGAATTGTGATTCGGGCTAGGTATATAAACAGGGGAGATGCTGCTCGAATTTTGATAGAATTCTCTAGAAGTTTAATTTAAAGGCTTGAGATAGGCACATGACTATAAGTCTAACTGTAGTATGACTTCTCTTGAATGTAGAATTACGGGCTCGGGAGATAAAGCATTAAGTGGTAGCAAATCAATCTGGTATGTTAAGGCTAGTCCCTTTCTTTCGAAAGGCATGATTCCTTTGTTATGATTCCATATATTTTTCCATAACCTTCTTACTTCCAAAAGTTAGAAGTTCATGATTGTTAAAAGCTTCTTATGATACTAAACATGAGATGTTTTCTATGATGAACATGATGATGATGATTTTAATTTTAGAAATTCCAAAGCTTATGATTTTAAAGCTATTATGAGATTATTGAGCTGATTTCATAATCTTCTTGGTTCCACTCATTGTTCTTAATCTCACCTTATAATCATTGTTAATTTAAGGTGAGGTAAAGCGATGATAATTGTTCAATAATATAAATCAGAGGTTACCGACTTTACGTCACTCCGATAAAGTAATAACCTTTGCTTGGGCTCTCATGCATGCTATTTGTTATATATATATATATATACACACACACACATATGAGGTACGGGGAAAGGTGAGGCGTTATATACGCATAGCCACCTGATCAGCTGGATATCATCTCGGACGCGGGATGCCCGGACGCGGGATATATGACATAAATAGATCGGGTCGTTCGTTCCGCGGCAATATATATATATATATATATATATATATATATATATATGTAAAATGATGATATGATATATGGATTGGGCTGCACGTTTCGCAGCAACGTAAAATATTTATAGATCGGGTTGGACGTTTCGCAACACTATTATTTATTTATGGATCGGGCTGCACGTTCTGCAGCACTATTATATATATATATATATATATATATATATATATATATATATATATATATATATATAAGGAATGTTTTTTTAAAGAAAGCTAAGCATGCATGGTATCCGCCTTATGAGGCAATCAGATGTACAGGTTATCGTTATCTTATGTTATGTTTTATATTTCTTATTATGTGGTTATTCATGCCTTAGATACTTAGTACATCGTATGTACTAACGTCCCTTCTTGTGGACGCTGCGTTCATGCCCACAGGTAGACAGGTACACGGATTTGACTCGTAGGTAATTTATCAGCGGATTCTCAGGAGCACTCCACATACTTCGGAGCTGCAGTCTACTGGTATTGGTCCTTATGGTCATACGTATTTTAGTTAGACGCTCGTAGACAGGTGTATGTAGCTAGATGTTCCTTAAACGTCATCAGTTCTTATTGTTGTATAATATTTGGTAGCCTTGCTGGCCTACACTTATGGGCATAGCTGTTGATAACTGTTTTAAGCATGAAATTCACGAGTTGCCTATGTGGCCCACCTAGAAGTGTTTATGAGATGTATGTTCAGAGGTGCTCGGTGTGTTAGCTCCGGGTGCCCGTCATGGCCCTCTGGTTGGGTCGTGACAAAAGTGGTATCAGATCAGTTCATCCTAGAGAGTGTCTATGAGCCATGTCCAGTAGAGTGTTGTTTATGGGTGTGAAGCGTGCCACACTTATAAACGGGAGGCTGCAGGGAATTTAGGAATGATTGACCTTTCCTTCTAATCTTAGATCATGCGATAGAGCCATGTTATCAGGTTTTCATTTTTCCTAATTATGTGTTTTGAAAATAGCAGCCCAGGAGGGCAAGACGGTGGCCGGAAGAAGGACGGAAGGGGAGCCACCGACAGAGATAAAAGAGGGTGATTCCCATAATGAGGTTCCATCTCGGACCTCCTCGACTCCACCCTTGTCAGAGGAGCAGGAAAGGGTGCGAACTCCAGCTCCAGTACCCCCAGTTCCACCACCAGGTGCCTCCGGCCAGTAGATGACCGAGGCTATTCAGTTGCTGACCCAGTTGGTTGCCACTTAGGCCCAGCGACAAAGTGCGGGCCAAGGTGATAGAGCAATTAGTGCAAGAGCTTGCGATTTTATTAGGCTGAATCCTCTAAAATTTTATGGGTCAAAGCCAGATGAAGACCCGCAAGGCTTTATAGATGAGATGCTGAGGACGTTGAGACTAATGCATGCTTCTGATATTGAATCAGTGGAATTGGCTTCCTATAGACTACGGGATATGGCCGTTCACTGGTATAACACTTGGATATTTTTGAGAGGGGCGAATGCACCTCCCCCAGTATGGCAGGAGTTCGTGGAAGCCTTCCTCCGAAATTACTTGCCACCGGAGGTTGGACGGGCTCGAGCCGACAAGTTCTTGAATCTCTGACAGGGGAGTATGAGTGCCCGAGAGTATAGTCTTCGCTTTAAATCTCTGGATAGGTATGCCCTAGCTATGGTAGCTGACATGGCAGACCGTGTACACCAATTCATGTGTGGGTTGTGGCCACATTTGATTAAGGAGTGCTTGACAGCCTCGCTCTAGGATGGGATGGATATTGCTCGTATTCAGGCCCATGCTCAGAATTTGGAGGAACAGAAGCAGCCACAAAGGGGTGAGCGTGATTCGAATAAACAGTATAGTAAGAGGGACAGACTTTCTGGTGCTGCTAGCGAGCTCAGAGGGAGTCAAGGCAGCAGTATTACAAGCATTCAGGCCAATTAGTAGCCAGTGCACCTTCTCGATTTGCGAGCATGATATTTGATCGTCCTATTTACTCTGGATCGGTCCAGAGCTCCAGAATTTTGGGTTTCCAGTATAGGGATGATTCAGGCCGGGTCAGACCACCTTCACCCCGGTGTGCTCAGTGTGGTAGGCCACACTCTGGACAGTGTCTCTTAGGTTCAGGTGCTTGTTATGCCTGCGGTCGGGTTGGTCATATGATGCGCGATTGTCCATTGAGGAATGGCAGAAATAAGGCTCAGCCCATAGGATCAATAGTTGGTTCTTCATTGTCAGTACGCCCGCTGGGGAAAGGTTCGCAGGTGTCAGCAGGTCGTGGTAGAGGTAGGGGAGGAGCATCCATTTCAAGTGGTCCTCAAAACCGTATCTATGCACTAGTTGGACGAAAGGATTTTGAGACCTCCCCCGATGTTGTCACAGGTAAATTGTTAGCATTCTCTCATGATGTATATGTGTTGATTGATTTGATTTCTACATTGCTATGTGTTATCCCTTATATTGCTGGTTGGATTGGGTCGAATTTTGAGTTGATTAAACCTTTCAAAGTGTTTCATTAGCGAGACGTTAGTATGATTAGATGGGGCATTGTAACTTCTTCTTGAAGTAAGAGGTAGAAGGGATAAGTATATATTTATGCATGACCCTTGAGTATAAATAAGCTAATAATCGATAAGAGCAAAAGAGTAGAAGAGGTAAGAGAACGATGTGCGTGCTAAAAGAGCTAGATATCGATAAGAGCCTTTTTATCATATAACGTATATGGGCAAGGATGTTGTACGGAGGTACGAGTATAAGGATATATGGATATAATACAAAGTTAGGACTAAGGCATAGAAAGATTCTTTTTCAGAAAATCCTCTTGTCACAAGATTATTGAGTTAGTAATATAAGGCTGAATACCTAATGAAGGGTATGAATGATGCTTTGAAGAGATTGGTGATGTAGTGGTAGGCGAATGAGTTGGAAATTGCGAATTGATATAAAATGTACCCTCCGTTAGGAAGATGAATTTTTAATTTAAAAGAAGTTCTCTAAAGAACAAGTGGTTATGTGGCAAAAAGAAGGAGGAACATTATCAATTAGGGCAGATTTTGAGAATAAAAATTGGCGCTAGATACCATCATGGTGAGGAAATGGGGAAAACGAATAATAGGAGAAAGGTGAACTTGGAAGACCAGTAACTATGAAGATCCTTTTGATGAAAGCTTAGGCCCATCCAGGATCAGTACGCCTATGAGGATATGTGACTCATTACGAATAAGTACAACTGATCAGATAAATTTAGACGGCGAATAGTTATGACTAAGATTGGTTACGGATTTGCTGAGAGTGTGTAATTACAAGGAAAAGGAGAACTAATGGGATGTTAAATATAGGATAATGGGCTAACACCCTAAGGGGGAAAGATGAGACAAACAAGTATTGGACCAGAAGTAGGCCTTGTTAAAAGAAGGAAATATGGCAATAAAGGAATTGTAAACCACCTCAGAGGGATACTACATTAGCAGGAAGATAAGGTGAAATGACGATTCGACGATAACCATAACCATAACCAGCTAGTCATGTGCATGACCAAGTAAAGATTGAAAGGAAGTACACTAAGGAAGAAGAAATTACTCAGAAATTCAAGATAAGAGTGTAATAGGAAATTCAGAAATGAAGAGGCAGAGAAGGAGTGAGTACGATGGTATTCGAAGTCGATAGTAGATTACGATAAAAGTTAAGTAGAATAGCCACTAAGAACAAGAGGAAGGATAGTAGGCTAACAAGTCTGGTCAAGAAACAAAACATTGATAACAGGGGATGACAGTCTTGGTAAGGAGTGTAGAAATTCGATCACAAAGGAAATAGGATGAATATACGAGGGATATGTATAAAAATGAATAGTTTATGGTATTGAAGGGAAGATAAGAAGGAAACAAGTATTGGCAAGATATTGGAATAACTATGACGCCTGACTATGGTACAACTACTTAATAAAGAGGGATTACAAAACAGTATGAGGTGGGAAAATGAAAGAGCGGGTCGTGGAAAATAGATGCAATAGTACATCAATTACGATAGTATTGAAAGAAGGAGATCGTTGAGGAGGGGGTTCGAAATATTCTAGATATAAGTATAAGAAGTACCGAAAGCCCAGATCGAGTGTAGAGAACCTTATGAAAATGAAAAAGCAAAGCGAGAAGCCAAGTAAAGTGCATGGTGAAAGGAAATTTCAGTGTAAATTAACTGGAAAATAAAATACCTTAAAGATCGATTCAGGCGCAATAGAAAAGCAAGGGATACTATATTACAAATTCTGAGGTTGTCCTTCAGAGAAGAAAGATAAGTTAAACTCCAAGAGAATGAAGGCATGGAATATCTATAAAGCGAAAGGAGGATACATAAAAGTATAAGGAATAAGAGTTTCAACTATACAAAAAGGGATAAAAGTATGTTGTAAGCACTGGGTACACGACCATATAAAGGTATAAACAATAGAGATTGAAAAGACAGTAAAGATGATAAAGTATGAAGGATTAGTGAACAAACAGGTGATAAGAAAAAGGGATGACAGTCAATACGAGTATAACTTTTAGCCACAGAAAGAAGAAGATTAATATCCAAGAATCGATCGAGCAAGAAATTCAACAACTCGAGTCCATAGGTATGTAAGGATTATGAGCTAGTAGTTATACGAGGAAGAACTGCGTGTGTATTAAGAAGAAACCATGTTATTTCTTATATAAAGAAACCAAGGAATCCAATAAAGATTAGTCATCAGAAATTGAGGCGCACCCTAGCGTAAAGGATCATCGAATTCTATTGTAGTAAAACTAAGAATGCCAGAGATTCAGTGCTAGAAAACCCAAAAAGTTAAGAAAAATACCGGCCAGTTGGACAACTCGGTCAGTGCCAGTACAACCGAACGGTATGCATACAATAAATGATGTAACCTCTCCCTAGAAGAGCTCCAGACAGGGACACCAGCACCCCAGGTATGGAATGCTTCTTTGCAAGATTTCTGGGTCGTGTGTGGTCAGTATGGATATGGATGTTGTAACCCCGTAAGGCAACTGTATATTTTGGGTTGTTGTGATAGGATGGTAGTGGTACAATTACAGGGGAAACTCTGGCAAAATTTTCGTAGAAATTCCTAAAGGCTTAACATTCGAGGACGAATGTTTTTGAAGGGGAGGGGGGGGGGGGGGAGAATGTTACACTCCGTAGTTCTGTACGTTGAAATTTATAAGTGTTGGTTGTTTTAAGTAAGGACTATGAAGTTTCCTTCAAGGATATGTATATGATTGTATGCATTTATCTTGTGGTTATGAAGGTTTTAGTTCGTATACAGAGCTATGAGAGGATTGGAGAGCAAGTGAATCAAGGAGACTAAGTTGTAGGAACTTTGGAGAAAATATGAAGGGCAATTTTGGTCTGGTTTGGAGAAATAATATATTTTAGTATATGAGAAGTTTTGAGGCAAAGGAAAAGCCTAAATTAAAGTTCAAGGAGTCTAGTTTCCAACGCAACAAACCGTACATCGATCAGACATCGGGATCAAGCGTTATGATCATTTTAAGATAGGCTGCCAAAGTAGGGATTAACTCTGCGTGAATGCGCCTAAGGGTTACGCGACTGCGTAGAGGAGCCAGGAGACAACTCAACGCGAACGCACATCAAGGTGGCGCGAACGTGCTGAGCAATTTTGAAGTCGGTTTGGGCAGAATCTGGAATGCTATATACGGGGGCTCACCCCTTCATTTCTGACCCAAAACATTCCTAAAACTTCTCTAATTTTCTGGAAAATTCTTCCAAGCTCCAAACCTTAAATTTTAAGGCAAATCAAGTTTAATATCTGGATTTTGGTTTTGACGGTGCATAGTTGCGATTATAATATCGTATTGCGGTCAATCTTGGTTGTAATTCAAGGTGGATATCTAAGATATCACAGTTTTAGCGGGAGTAAGGTATGAATCGTCCTTTTTGGGTATTGATTTAGGTTAAATTATGGAGATAAAGTTATTTAATAGTAGTATAGCAAATTTGTTGGTTGAAAAATTGGATAAAAATTGTGTGGGATTTTATGGAATATTTTGGCATTGAGGATGATGTTATTGGTTTTGTTGTTTTTGCTGGTTGATGAATTGTGATTTCGGGCTAGACATATAAACAGGGGAGATGTTGTCTGAATTTTGATAAAATTCTAAAGAAGTTTAATTTAAAGGCTTGAGATAGGCACATGACTATAAGTCTAACCATAGTATGACTTTTCTTGAATGTAGAATTACGGGCTCGGGTGATAAAGCGTTAAGTGGTGGGAAATCAATCAGGTATGTTAAGGCTAGTCCCTTTCTTTCAAAAGGCATGATTCTTATGTTATGATTCCATATATGTTTCCATAACCTTCTTACTTCCAAAAGTTAGAAGTTCATGATTCTTAAAAGCTTCTTATGATACTAAAGATGAGATGTTTTCTATGATGAACATGATGATGATGATTTTAATTCTAGAAATTCCAAAGCTTATGATTTTAATGCTATTATGAGATTATTGAGCTGATTTCATGATCTTCTTGATTCCACTCATTATTGTTGATCTCAGCTTATAATCATTGTTCCTTCAAGGTGGGGTAAAGCGATGATGATTGTTCCATAATATAAATCGGAGGTTATCTACCTTACGTCACTCCAATAAAGTGATAACTTTTACGTGGTCTCTCATGTATGATACTTTTGTTATATATATGTACATATGGGGTAAGGGGAAAGCTGAGGCGTTGTATACGCATAGCCACCTGATCAGCTGGATATCGTCCCAGACGCGGGATATATGGGATAAATGGATCGGGCCGTTCGTTCCGCGGCAATATATATATGTAAAATGATGATATGATATATTAATCGGGCTGCACGTTCCGCAGCAACATAAAATATTTACGGATTGGGCTGCACGTTCTGTAGCACTATTATTTATTTATGGAACGGGTTGCACGTTTCGCAGCACTATTATATATATATATATGAGGAATGCTTTTTCTAAAAGGAAGCTAACCATGCATGATATCCGTTTTATGAGGCAATCAGATGTACTTGTTATCATTATCTCATGTTATGTTTTATATTTCTTATTATGTGGTTATTCATGCCTTACATACTCAGTACATTGTCCGTACTGATGTCCCTTCTTGTGGGCGCTGCGTTCATGCCCGCAGGTAGACAGGTACACGGATTTGACCCGTAGGTAATTTATCAGCGGATTCTCAGGGGCACTCCACATACTTCGGAGTTGTAGTCTATTGGTATTGGTCCTTATGTTCATATGTATTTTAGTTAGAGGCTCGTAGACAGATGGATGTAGCTAGATGTTCCTTAAACGTCATCAGTTCTTATTGTTATACAATATTTGGTAGCCATGTGGACCTACACTTATGGGCATAGCTGTTGATAATTGTTTTAAGTATGATATTCACGAGTTTCCTATGTGGCCTACCTAGAAGTGTTTCTGAGATGTATGTTCAGAGTTGCTCGGGGTATTAGCTCCGGGTGCCCGTCATGGCCCTCCGGTTGGGTCGTGAAAATTATGTTGTAAACTCTTGTTGTGGGAGGTTGATAGGAGAATAACACGCTGTTCTAGGGTTTAGAGAATGAGGGAAATCTGATTTTTTGAGTTAAGGGACGAATTTATATAAATCCTAGATCGGCAGGGTCCATGCTTGGCACGAAAGTGGATAAGAAAAGCTGAAAGTTGATTTTTCCTATCTCGCCACCATCCTCGCGAGGCACGGACTTGGGTGAACCGAGAAAAATCATTCTCGCCTTGTCCTCACTTTACTGGTTTGTGGCACTCAAAATAAACCTAGCTCATCCTATTTCTCACACAACAAGACCCCTAAAAGAGCCCGAATGTCTACCAACTTGTCTGGCTCGCTAAGGTTCGTCTTGGCAAGCCTTGAAGACGAGCCGAGAAAAGATTCCTTCATGAATTCCTATGCATGAGAAATCCTTAGTACGAACTCCATATCCACCGTACAAATCAGCATACTCTCGAATCATGGACGTGGCTTAGCTTAGAGGTATGAGGAGTTATAAACTACTTATCACCAAAATCATCCGAAATGGATTCATATGGCTAAAATATCAACTTAATACTGGTTTTCATACATTCACACCTAGAGTGTCCACGATCCAAGCAGGGTTATCACCCCAGAGGACCCCGGCAACTTCAGGTTGCCGAGGTGGTGCTTCTTCGAAAGGCAGCGCTCAGTCAGGACGTAGTGGTATTGGTGGATCCCAGGCCGGTAGAGGTGGGTCCCAGAGTTCGAGAGGTGTATCATAGCCCAGTCGTGGTGGGGCTCAGTGTTATTTGTTCCTAGGTAGACCCGAGGCGGAGGCCTCAGATGCTGTTATTTCAGGTATCGTTTCTGTCCAACATAGAGCAGCGTCTGTATTATTTGATCCTGGATCCACTTATTCATATGTATCTACATATCATGCTGTTGGTTGGGACATGACTTGTGATAGCATAGCGATACCTATTCATGTGTCTACTCCAGTCAGAGATTCTGTTGTGGTTGATCGAGTCTATCGGTCGTGCTTGGTTACTTTTATGGGTTATGACTCGTGGGTAGACTTGATGATACTTGATATGGTGGATTTTTATATTATTTTAGGTATGATCTGACATTCTCCTTATCATGCGATCTTGGACTGCCATGCCAAGATAGTCACTTTAGCCATGCTGGGCATTCCTAGACTTGAGTGGAGGGTTACTCCTAGCCCCGCTCCAAAGAAGATTATCTCCTTTCTCCAGGCTAAGAAATTAGTCAACAAGGGGTGTTTAGCTTATCTGGCTCATGTGCGTGACATTGCTTTTGCATCTCCACCCTTTGAGTCCATCCCTATTGTGAGCGAGTCCGCGGAGGTACTCCCATTGGATCTGCCCGGTATGCCACCCGATCGCGATATTGACTTCTGTATTGACTAGGATCCGGGCACCCGCCCTATTTCTATTCCACCATATCGGATGGCACCTGCCGAGTTGAGAGAGCTTAAGGAGCAGTTGCAGGATTTGTTATGCAAAGGATTCATTAGATCGAGTGTCTCCCCTTGGCGTACTCCTGTGTTGTTTGTGAAGAAGAAAGATGGATCTATGAGGATGTACATCAATTATCGCTATCTAAACAAGGTTACTATTTGAAACAAGTGTCCTATGCCTCGTATTGATGATTTATTTGACCAGCTTCAGGGTGCTTCAGTGTTCTCAAAGATTAACTTGAGTTCAGGCTACCACCAGGTGAAGATCAGGGCTAAGGATATTCCCAAGATAGCTTTTCAGATGAGATATGGGCAATATGAGTTTCTGGTGATGTCATTTGGGCTTAACAATGCCCCGGTTGCATTCATGACTTTGATGAATGGCATCTTTAGACCATTCCTTGACTCATCTGTGATTGTGTTTATTGATGATATCTTGGTGTATTCCAAGAGTAGAGAGGAGCATGAGAGCCATCTTTGTACTGTACTTGGGTTGTGAAAGAAGAATAGTTTATTTGCTAAATTTTCAAAGTGCGAGTTTTGGTTAGATCATGTGGCGTTCTTGGGCCACGTTGTGTCTAAGGACAGGATCATGGTTGATCCTCAGAAGATTGAGGCAGTGAGGGTTGGGCGAGGCCCACTACTATGATCGAGATCCGTAGTTTCGTGAGGTTGGCCAGCTACTATCGCTGATTTGTGAAGGGTTTTGCTTCTATTGCTTCGTCGTTTACTAGATTGGCCTTGAAGGATGTTCCCTTCCAGTGGTCCGATAATTGTAAGGAGAGATTTCAAAAGCTCAAGACTCTTTTGACTTCAGCCCCGATTCTACCATTACACGTGGAGGGTAAGGACTTATCAGTCTATTGTGATGCATCCCTGTTACACTTCGAAAAAAAATTCATGTCGTCAAGAGGTAGATAGACTAATGCAGGGTGAGATGTATGCGATGTACCTACAAGTAAGAAAGGGTACTTGGCGATTCTAATTAAGATTCCAAAGACATTTGAAGCGAGAGAAGAAATTTCGATGAAAAATGTAAGGTATAAGTCGTGTTTTGGAAGGGTTTTGCAAACCACCGAACTAATGTTGACTTAATGATGTCTTGAGGAAGAGTTATGACGCCCCTTAGGTTATTAATGAAGTGTTAAACAAGTGCTAAGAAGGTTCCATAAGGATTGGAGATCAAACAAAACGACGAAAACAAGTTCAGAGAAAAGGTGGATTATACGACCATTTATACGGTCCGTAAAATATTATACGATCCGTATAATGGTCCGTATAACCGTTACAGTAAGGTCCATCACTGATGGAGTTATACGGTCACTTATACGGACCGTATAATGGTCCGTATAACTCCCGAGAGCAAATTTTATCTTTTATAAAAAGATGACTCCAAGTCTCATTTCTCATTTCTTATTTCCTCCACTTCTCTCTAAACCTCTAGAATATTCCACACTCTTCATTTACATGAATTCAAGGGAAATCAAAGATCAAATATGTTATAACCCGTATTTTGAACATTCGGATATTTCAAGATAATTGCGAGAAGTTAAGGACAAGACTATGTTCCAAAGTTAATTTAATATACAAGTTGTTTATTAGTAAGGAAATATTGAGAAAGGCTAAGGGTACAACAACAAAAACAACATACCCATTTAATCCCACAACGTGGGGTCTGGGGAGGGTAGAGTGTACGCAGACCTTACCCCCACCTTAGGTAGGAAGACTGTTTCCGGAAGACCCTCGGCTCAAGAGAAAGCATAAGAAAGGTCAGATACGGGCAAACACATCAACGCAGTTATGAAAATGAAAACAGTGAAAGTAAATAAGCCATTATAAACCATTATAAACCAACAGATACTCGCAGAAATCAAGAGACAAGAAACTATAGAGAAACATAGCTACTCGTAAGAAAGGATAAACGCAACTACTTACTAGCCTTCTACCCTAATATGAGTCCTCCATACCCTCCTATCTAAGGTCATGTCATCGGTAAGCAGGAAATGCGCCATGTCCTGTCTAATCACTTCCCCCCAATACTTCTTCGGCCTACCTCTACCTCTTCTGAAACCGTCACTGGCCAACCTCTCGCACCTCCGCACTGGGGCATTTGCATCTCTCCGCATCACATGCCCAAACCATCTCAGCCTCGCTTCCCGCATCTTGTCTTCCACTGAGGCTACCCCAACCTTGTCTCGGATGACTTCATTCCTAATCCTATCGCTCCTAGTGTGCCCACACATCCATCGCAGTATTCTCATTTCTGCCACTTTCATCTTCTGAACATGAGATTTCTTGACTGGCCAACACTCTGCCCCATACAACATAGTCGGTCTAACCACCACTTTGTAGAACTTGCCTTTAAGTTTCGGTGGCACCTTCTTGTCACACAACACTCCAGAGGCAAGCTTCCATTTCATCCATCCTGCACCAATACGGTGTGTGACGTCATCATTAATCTCCCCATTTCTTTGTATAGTAGACCCAAGATCCTTGAAACTATATTTCTTCTGTATGACCTGGGTGCCAAGGTTCACTTCCATATCAGCCTCATGCACTATCTCACTGAACTTGCACTCCAAGTACTCTGTCTTGGTCCTACTCAACTTGAACCCTTTAGACTCCAGAGTTTGTCTCCAAACCTCCAACTTAGCGTTAACCCCGCTGCGAGACTCGTCAATCAGGACTATGTCATCCGCAAATAACATACACCATGGTACCTCACCTTGAATTTTCCGCGTCAACCCATTCATCACCAAGGAGAATAAAAATAGGCTAAGAGCTGATCCCTGGTGTAACCCCATCATCACTGGGAAGTGCTCTGAGTCTCCTCCCATAGTCCTTACCCTGGTCTTGGCCCCATCATACATGTCCTTGATCGCCCTAATGTTCGCCACAGGTACACCTCTAGCCTCCAAGCATCTCCATAGAACCTCTCTCGGCACTTTGTTGTATGCCTTTTCTAGGTCGATGAATACCATATGTAGGTCCCTCTTCCTCTCCCTATACTGCTCCACCAGTCTCCGTACAAGATGAATAGCTTCTGTAGTTGAGCGCCCCGGCATGAATCCAAACTGGTTCTCTGAGATAGACACGCCTCTCCTCACCCTCATCTCCACCACCCTTTCCCACACTTTCATAGTGTGGCTTAGCAGCTTGATCCCTCAGCAGTTGTTGCAACTTTGAATGTCGCCCTTGTTCTTGCACAATGGAATCATTGTACTACATCGTCATTCTTCGGGCATCTTAGACGTCTTAAAGATGATATTAAAGAGTCGGGTCAACCACTCTAAACCTGCCCTGCCTGCAGTCTTCCAAAATTCCCCAGGAATCTCATTGGGCCCGGTCGCTCGACCCCTACTCATCCTACGAACAACACCCTTAACTTTCTCAACCTTTATACTCCTACAATATCCAAAATCATGACACCTCTCAGAGTACTCCAAATCTCCCAACACAATATCTCTGTCCCCACCATCGTTCAAGAGTTTGTGGAAGTATGACTGCCATCTCCGTCTAATGAGAGCGTCCTCCACTAGTACCCTACCATCCTCGTCCTTGATGCACTTCACCTGATCCAAGTCACGCGCCCTCCTCTCCCTTGCCTTGGCTAGTCTGTACAACTTCTTATCCCCGCCTTTGTCCTCTAGTTCTGCATACAGGCGTTCAAAAGCTGCTGTCTTTGCTGCCGTAACTGCTAACTTTGCCTCCTTCCTCGCCCTCTTGCACAATTCCCTATTCGTTCGCTTCTCCTCATCATCCTTGCTATCTACCAACTTCGTATACGCCACATTTTTTGCTTCCACCTTCTCTTAAACTCCTCCATTCCACCACCAGTCCCCTCGGTGCCGACCACGGCTACCCTTCGAGACCCCAGCATCTCTCTAGCTATTTCCCTAATGCAACTGGCCGTCCTATCCCACATGTCGGCCGCCTCCCCACTACTCTCCCAGGCTCCCATAGCCCTCAACTTCTCCCCAATCTCTAGGGTACCCTTCATGGTCAAACTCCCCTATTTAATCCCGGGCCTGTCATCCACGACCCTCTTTATCTTCCTCATTTTGATTTCCAAATACATCCCCAAGAGCTTATGCTGGGTCATTAGATTCTTACTCGGAATCACTTTGCAGTCTTTACAGAGACCTTTATCTTCCTTCCTAACGAGTAAAAAGTCTATCTGCGTCTTAGCCACCGAACTACGAAAGGTTACCAAGTGCTCCTCCTTCTTTGGGAAACTCGAATTGGCTACCACCAGCCCAAAGGCTTTTGCAAAATTCAACAGTGCAATTCCTCCTCTGTTCCTGTCCCCGAAACCACAACCTCCATGCACATCATCATAACCCCTTGAAATTGACCCAATGTGCCCATTGAAATCTCCTCCGATGAATAGCTTCTCAGTGGACGGTATTCCTCCCATCACCTCGTCCAAATCCTCCCAAAAACGTCTTTTTACCTCCTCACCCAAGCCCGCTTGCGGCGCGTAAGCACTAATAATGTGCAAAATAAACCCTTCAAAGACTAGCTTAATCGTCATCAACCTATCACTAACCCTCTTAACCTCTACCACCTGTTCTCTTAAGTCATTATCTACTAAAATGCCTACCCCATTCCTATCCCTCGACCTACCTGAGAACCATAACTTCACAAGATGGTTCATGGTAATATTGTGAAAGGCTAAGGGAAAAATGGGAATTTCACAAGAAGTCTTGAAAGTTCTTGAAAGGGCCATGTTGGCCGTGTGGTGTGTGAGAGTGGGACCCACCCATGGCTTGGCCAATGGCCTTGAGCCATGAGGTGGGGCATGTGTAAACCTCTTATGGACTATACATTTATATATATAAGAAAGCTTACAAGGCAAGACAAAAAATATTTCATCTTCCAACTTAGGAAACATGAAGAAAGAAATATGGTAGTGTTCGACCATGGCTCAAAAATGGAGGCCATGGAAATTGATCAAGAAAAATCATTTTCTTCTAGTAATTCAACCAAGCGGAACGTCCCTAAAAACATGGAGTGATTGTTGGAGTAAGCAAAGTATTCGTTGTGCAAGTTGTGGATTCTAGCCGAGTGAAGAGATGTGTGGAGAAAGGTATGTGTTCAATTTTCTTTTACTTGTGTTAGGGATGATTTATGAATGTTGTAGTATGTAGAAATGGATGAAATTCATGAAATATGTATGTGTATGGTGTGGCCGAATGGAGGTGGTGTTGTGTAGATGTGATGAATTGATTTTATTTAGTATTTTGATTGTTGTTGTTGTGGATTCCATAATAAAAATGAAGATTTGATGACTTGAAATGAATTTGTAATTGTTGAGGAATTGTTGAATAAGTTAATGTGACATTAGTATGGTTTCTCATAATTATGAGGATGGAGTTGTTAATGAGTAGACTATTAGTGTAGTTTATGAATTTGGAAGGAAAGGAAAGGTGTTGTTATCGTTCTTGTTAAATTTGGAAGGTTTCGGGTGAAGTGGTATATTGGTTGAATTGTTTGAAGTTTTCTTGAATCATGTTAGAATGATTTCGGATTAATGCTTGAATGTGAAATCATCGGTGTTAGCTTGACTATATGAGGTTGAATTGAATATAAATGAAATGTCGTCGAATTGTCTAGAAAGGATTGCTAGTGCTAGAATGCATTTGAAATAATTGTTGAAGTTGGAGATATGATTGTTGGTATTGTTGTTGATAATTTGGCCGAGTTGAATTCTCGGATTGTTGTTGATAATTTGGCCGAGTTAGATTCTCGGGGATGGTTGTACTTACAGGGGAAATGCTGCCGAAATTTCGATAGAATATAAGTGAATTCATTTGAAAGACTAAGACAAGTATATGTCGATAAGTCTAATGATTATGTCAATTCTCTTGAATGTAGACTAGCAAGCTTGGACAATTAAGCGTAGCTAATAGGACGTGGAATAGGTATGTAAGGCTTACCCTTCCTTTCTTTTGCCATGTCGTAGAGCCAAATAAGGTATGATATGCACCTTGGGGTTACTCTATTCTTTGATTCCGAGCTTGTTTATGATTCTTATTAACTTTGGTATGTTTTTAAAAGAGTTCCAGAAGGATTAATGTTCCTAACTCTCGTAGACGGTCTCGGATGGCTTTGAAGCGTTCGTAGAGGTTTCTTTACTAAAATGTTCATAACATTCTCATACTAACTCAGATTGACTTGAAACGACTTTATGATCCTCAAGTGTCGATTTATGTACGTATCCATCGAGTCTTTGAAAATGTTTTAATTTGCATGTAGTTTCTCACTACTCTGCTGGTGCATGTGTCATTACCTCTTTCACCGAGTCGCGGGCCAGTATGTATCGTGCGTATGGTTCACCGAGTCCCTTGCTTGAGGGCCGGGTTCCATATATATAAATTCCGCAGTATGATGTGTCCGGTTCCCGGGTACCCTGTATATATGTCCGGTTCCCGGGTACCCTGTATATATGTCCGGTTCCCGGGTACCGTGTATATGTTATGGAGTATGATGTGTCCGGTTCCCGGGTACCGTGTATATATGTCCGGTTCCCGGGTACAGTGTATATGTTATGATGTGTTATGTGTTACGGAGATGTTACGGATATATGAAATCTTCTGGAGTATGATGTGTTATGGCGCCAAGGACAGGAGTGGCGACCATGTTCCTGTGCCCTATGCATGATTTTGATATGCATCATTTGTGTTTCAAAAGTAAGCATTTCGATATTCTGGATGAGCTACTTACCTTCTGTACTTTTTCTGACATATGACTTCGGTATACATGACTTTTGTGTTTGGAAAATAATCATTTTGGTATTCTGAATAATGTACTTACTTTTGTACTGCTTGTTTCGATCATGGTTCTGTTTTCTGTATTCTATGCCGTACATGTTCAGTACATATTCCGTACTGACCCCCTTTTTTCGGGGGCTGCGTTTCATGCCACGCAGGTACACCCAGATGAGTAGAAGCCACAATAGAAGATGTTCCAGCAGAGTTGGCAAGCTCTATTTGCTCCTGGACTGTTGCCGAGTCAGAGTATTATGCTACTATGTTTTGGGTCGAAGTTAGAGACTTTGTAGAAAGAGTCGTGGGTATAGGATGTCAGTCTTGGACGCGGCTCCATCAGCTGATGTGTCATTCTGTGTAATGCTATTAATTCCATATGATTACAGATTTTGTTTGATCTGAGAACAACGAAAAAGAACATATCTGAAAGCTCTTACTATGCATTTCATTTTATTTGAGTTAGAAGTCCAAAATGATTATGTGTGTACTAAGGGTCAGAGGGTTCGCTCGGCCCTAGGTAAGGGTCGGGTGCCCATCACACCCTAGCGGGATTAGGGTGTGACAAAGTGGTATCAGAGCAGGTCGTCCTAGGGCTTGTCTACAAAGTCGTGTCCAGTAGAGTCCTGTTTATGGGTGTGAAGCCGGCCACATTTATAAACAGGAGGCTGCAGAGCATCTAGGGATTTTTGACCTTCTTTCTATCTTAGATCATGCGATAGAGCCAAGTCATAGGGAATGGGATTCCTTATATAAGCCTTACATACGACGGAAGAAGGTGAGTGGAGATATGGAAATTCACAGGGGTAAGTATTGATATCTTGTTCTTTTACCTGAAATTGGAAGGTCTGGATGGCTGTAATGTGTCGTACAACTGTATGCCCGTGAGGCATGGTTGGTGTTTGCTACGTGCAGATTCTGAATAGTAAGAACTGTAAAAGAAGACTCTGCCAGAAATCATTCAAAACCAGGTAATTTAGTTAGGTACGCCTAACAAAAGGAAGTGCGGGAAGGAAATATCGTAAACAGACGATAAGTGGGATGCGTTGTTTCGGAAGGGTTATGGACATGGCATGGCATGCAGAATAATTGCGAGAAAGACGATTAGTAGTCCGAAGGATTAAAATGGATAACATCCGAGGTTTAGTAGGAGCAAGTTCTGTTGGAGGATTCAGAAAGTCGACAATCGTTTTTGTTGTAGATTATTATGTAAGGATGGTGAAGTGGAAATTCAAACAGGCTGATAATCGAGTATGCATAAGTAACGGCGACGAAGGCATATTCGTTACCATCGTGAATCTAGGAATCTGGGACGAATAGTAGTTATACACATAAGTGAAAGGTGAATATTGAGGATCGAAAAGGGTAAAATAGTAATTGTAAAGGGAAGGACGTGTTAAGAAAATGTCTCGGAATCTGTAAGATTTCGACTTGCTCCAGATCCTGTAATAAAGGTCATGCGAGGATGTGGACGCGATTATATCAGCATTAAGGCACCGAATTTCATAAAAGTTTCGGGGTTAAGCGCGCTGGAGTGAGAGAAATCTTAGGATGGTTGACCCCCTAGAAAGTATGCAAGAATCCTATAGATTTAGACATAAGAGACAAATGAGAAGTTAGAATAGCCTAAGGGAAACTAGAGTATATGGGATAGTTGGAGACCATAAGAGGACGCGTAGGACGAGGCAGACTAGATTGGTGAAGAGACAGGGAGTGTATCACAGCTTTGGAATTAGGATAGGCTTGAATAACGATTGGAAATATTTTGTGGGCGAGTTGGTAGTAATTATATATATATATATATATATATATATATATATATATGTGAATGCGTATGATATCCCACATGTGATTGTATCGGTGGGCATGTGTGTCCCAGCAACCAGTACTACAGTATAGAAGGCATCAATCGAGTAAGGGTACCGAAGTTCAAGTGACAACAAGAATAAATGGCACGAATGTTATAAGGTAAGCTGCTGTTATTTTCTCTACTGGTTATGATTGAAAAGTTCTAATACAATGACACTTGGAGAAGAAAGAGAGTGAGTTAATGGAAGGCAAGGAGACCAAAAGGTCGGGAAAAGTAAAAGGTAAGAAACCTCAGTGAGTGAAGCCCGAGAGAAACTACCGGCAAAGCACGAGAGGACTTGGGTAAAAATTCAATGATAGGCGCGTGAAGAAAATAAAGTGCAGTAATATGGAACAAAAGAGGAATGTTTGAGGTTCGAGAATCAATTTCAATGAGTGGGACTAAAAGAATATTGACTATGACAAGGAACGTGAAGTAGGAGAAAGAATGCTCAGGCTTTGTGACGATGTTAGAAGATTTCGGCCCTTGAAAGATATATAAAGGAATAAATGTGTAGCCATATTAATGTGGTTGCCTCGGACGTGAAAGAGCTTTCCTGAAAGGGTGACTTAAGAATAGGACGGATTTTCGCGTTTAAAGGAATATTTTACGAACTTCAAAGCCGATGCCACAAATGGCAAAAGAAGAAAGGTGCTCGAGGAGGAAGAAACCCAAGGAAGGTTAAGGATGAAAGCAGAAAAGGTATAACAACAGGTTAGTTAAAGGATTCGATGAGTGAGGATAGAGAGAGTGAGAACTGTAAGGATTCTGTGCTAAGAACAAAAATAGCGGGACGCCCGAAAAATATGGACGCACAGCTGCAACACAAACGCATAGTTAAGAGGAATTACGAGTAAGTGAGCTAAATGAGTGAAAGGACTAATAGTGGATGGAAAGATATGGGAATGTTGACAAGAATGATGATATAGACAGAAAGTAGAAGAAAAACTTTGGCTAAGAAGTTTTCGATATGTTATGCATAGAGTTGGAAAGAAAGACGAGGACTAAGGTAATTGTCGTGGACGAGGATACTTGAAGACTGTTGGCTTATAAGGAGCCCCTTTAAAGGGGGGGGGGGGGGGGAGAACATATTATACTAGGCTCGAAAGGAATCGCAACCTTTTCAGGCTACAGAGGAGGAAAATTTATTAGTTCGGGGCCGGAGTTCAAAACATATCGGCATATCAGAAAGACACTTGAATGTAGTAGAAACGAATTGACAATGAGTGTACCGTGAGGCCGACATGAAGGGAAAGGATGGAAGACACTTTAAGAGAATGCTTCATGCCGACATGAATTATGATATGGTTAGACCATAATTTGAATCCCCCGTATCGAGCAAAAATTGCGCAGTATCTAAGTAGGCGGTGACGTGTTATATAGGATAACAAAGAGAGCAGGAAAGGTCTACAAGCTAAGTTCACAAAGGATGATGGAGAAAATGATAAGATTCAAAGGATATTTCGGACAACAACGACTATTATAATAAAAGTATCAACAATTGGTAGTCTGGAAATTTTTGCAGGAAAGAAAGAACGCAGCGCCTGTGAGTGAAATAAAAGAGTTCACCGGATACTATAAAATAATTCATGGACCATTAATTATACGGAGCATGGGAGTATACACTATGGAATTATATGAACCATCAGCGTGAAGTTATATCCAATTATGATTGTAAGGAGTTCACATCGGAGGGCCAATAAGGAATAACGATGGATGAAACGAGCGCCAATACAAAGAAATCAAAGACAAGTGTACTTGTGTCAAGAGATGTGAGGGAAGGAAGTAAAGAAAAAGTTGTAGCAAGAGCTCAAGGGTGTGGCGAACTAAGAAGTTAAGTGAACTTGGATCATAAGTTACCATAAGTGTAACTGGACTGCAATGCTGTGAATAAAATGAGAGCAAGGAACAACTTGTGGCCGTATTGGATCGTCAAGTGAAGATTGCGTACCAAAGACATGGCTTCTGTTAAGGTGTGGTGACGAAACAATAACAGAAAAGAGATGATCTGGGGAATACAAGGATAATAAGTTGGCGCAGCGGATTAGAAAACCCATGACACGGAATGAGGACTCATGTAAAGACCGAGGAGTTCGATCATAATGAAAAAGAACAACGATAAGAGGGACCCCCCCCCCCCGAAGTGTTATAAGACCCCATAAGATCAGTTGAACAATCGAGGACGAATGTTCTAAAGGGGGGGGGGGGGATGTTATAGCCCGTATTTTGAACATTCGGATATTTCAAGATAATTGCGTGAAGTTAAGGACAAGACTATGTTCCAAAGTTAATTTAATATACAAGTTGTTTATTAGTAAGGAAATATTGAGAAAGGCTAAGGGTAAAAAGGGAAATTCACAAGATGGTTCATGCTAATATTGTGAAAGGCTAAGGGCAAAATGGGAATTTAACAAGAAGTCTTGAAAGTTTTTGAAAGGGCCATGTTGGCCGTGTGGTGTGTGAGAATGGGACCTATCCATGGCTTGGCCAATGGCCTTGAGCCATGAGGTGGGGCATGTGTCCAGCCTCATATGAACTATACATATACATATATATAAGAAAGCTTACAAGGCAAGACAAAAAATATTTCATCTTCCAACTTATGAAACATGAAGAAAGAAATATGATAGTGTTCGGCCATGGCTCAAAAATGGAGGCAATGGAAATTGATCAAGAAAAATCATTTTCTTCTAGTAATTCAACCAAGCGGAACGTCCCTAACAGCATGGACTGATTGTTAGAGTAAGCAAAGTATTCATTGTGCAAGTTGTGGATTCTAGCCGAGTGAAGAGATGTGTGGAGAAAGGTATGTGTTCAATCTTCTTTTACTTTTGTTAGGGATGATTTATGAATGTTGTAGTATGTAGAAATGGATAAAATTCATGAAATATGTATGTGTATGGTGTGGCCGAATGGAGGTGGTGTTGTGTAGATGTGATGAACTGATTTTATTTAGTATTTTGATTGTTGTTGTTGTGGATTCCATAATAAAAATGAAGATTTGATGACTTGAAATGAATTTGTAATTGTTGAGGAATTGTTGAATGAGTTAATGTGACATTAGTATGGTTTCTCATAATTATGAGGATGGAGTTGTTAATGAGTAGACTGTTAGTGTAGTTTATGAATTTGGAAGGAAAGGAAATGTGTTGTTATCGTTTTTGTTAAATTTGGATGGTTTCGGGTGAAGTGGTATATTGGTTGACTTGTTTGAAGTGTTCTTGAATCATTTTAGAATGATTTTGGATTAATGCTTGAATGTGAAATCATCGGTGTGAGCTTGACTATATGAGGTTGAATTGAATATAAATGAAATGTCGTCGAATTGTGTAGAAAGGATTGCTAGTGTTAGAATGCATTTGAAATAATTGTTGAAGTTGGAGATATGATTGTTGGTATTGTTGTTGATAATTTGGCCGAGTTGAATTCTCGGATTGTTGTTGATAGTTTGGCCGAGTTAGATTCTCGGGGATGGTTGTATTTATAGGGAAATGCTGCCGAAATTTCGATAGAATATAAGTGAATTCATTTGAAAGAATAAGACAAGTATATGTCGATGAGTCTAATGATTATGTCAATTCTCTTGAATGTAGACTAGCAAGCTTGGACAATTAAGCGTAGCTAATAGGACGTGGAACAGGTATGTAAGGCTTACCCTTCCTTTCTTTTGGCATGTTCTAGAGCCAAATAAGGTATGATATGCACCTTGGGGTTACTCTATTCTTTGATTCCGAGCTTATTTATGATTCTTATTCACTTTGATATGTTTTTAAAAGAGTTCCATAAGGATTAATGTTCCTAACTCTCGTAGACGGTCTCGGATGGCTCTGAAGCGTTCGTAGAGGTTTCTGTACTAAAATGTTCATAACTTTCTCATACTAACTCGGATTGACTTGGAACGAGTTTATGATCCTCAAGTGTCGATTTATGTACGTATCCATCGAGTCTTTGAAAATGTTTTAAATTGCATGTAGTTTCTCACTACTCTGCTCGTGCATGTGTCATTACCTCTTTCACCGAGTCCCGGGCCGGTATGTATCGTGCGTATGGTTCACCGAGTCCCTTGCTTGAGGGCCGGGTTCCATATATATAAATTCCGGAGTATTATGTGTCCGGTTCCCGAGTACCGTGTATATCTGTCCGGTTCTCGGGTATCGTGTATATGTTATGGAGTATGATGTGTCCGGTTCCCGGGTACCGTGTATATGTTATGATGTGTTATGTGTTACGGAGATGTTACGGAGATATGAAATCTTCTGGAGTATGATGTGTTATGGCGCCAAGGACAGGAGTGGCGACCATGTTCCTGTGCCGTATGCATGATTTTGATATGCATCATTTGTGTTTCAAAAGTAAGCATATCAATATTCTAGATGAGCTACTTACCTTCTGTACTTCTTCTGACATATGACTTCGGCATACATGTCTTGTGTTTGGAAAATGAGCATTTTGGTATTCTGAATAATGTACTTACTTTTGTACTGCTTGTTTCGATCATGGTTCTGTTTTTTGTATTCCATGCCTTACATGCTCAGTACATATTCCGTACTGACCCCCTTTCTTCGGGGGATGCGTTTCATGCCACGCAGGTACACCCAGATGAGTAGAAGCCACTATAGAAGATGTTCCACCGGAGTTGGCAAGCTCTATTTGCTCCTGGAGTGTTGCCGAGTCAGAGTATTATGCTACGATGTTTTGGGTCGAAGTTAGAGACTTTGCAGACGGAGTCGTGGGTATAGGATGTCAGTCTTGGAAGCGGCTCCATCAGCTGATGTGTCATTCTGTGTTATGCTATTAATTCCCTATGATTATAGATTTTGTTTGATCTGAGAACAACGAAAAAGAACATATCTGAAAGCTCTTACTATGCATTTCATTTTATTTGAGTTAGAAGTCCAAAATGATTATGTGTGTACTAAGGGTCAGAGGGTTCGCTCGGCCCTAGGTAAGGGTCGAGTGCCCATCACACCCTAGCGGGATTAGGGTGTGACAAAGTGGTATCAGAGCAGGTCGTCCTAGGGGTTGTCTACAATGTCGTGTCCAGTAGAGTCCTGTTTATGGGTGTGAAGCCGGCCACATTTATAAACAGGAGGCTGCAGGGCACCTAGGGATTGTTGACCTTCTTTCTATCTTAGATCATGCAATAGAGCCAAGTCATAGGGATTGGGATTCCTTATATAAGCCTTACATACGACAGAAGAAGGTGAGTGGAGATATGGAAAGTCACAAGGGTAAGTGTTGATATCTTGTTCTTTTACCTAAAATTGGAAGGTCTGGATGGCTGGAATGTGTCGTATAACTGTATGCCCGTGAGGCATGGTTGGTGTTTGCTGCGTGCAGATTCTGAATAGAAAGAACTGTAAAAGAAGACTCTGCCAAAAAACATTCAAAACCAGGTCATTTAGTTAGGTACGCCTAACAAAAGGATGTGCGGGAAGGAAATATCGTAAACAGACGATAAGTGGGATGCGTTGTTTCGGAAGGGTTATGGACATGGCATGGCATGAAGAACAATTGCGAGAAAGACGATTAGTAGTCCGAAGGATTAAAATGGATAACATCCGAGGTTTAGTAAGAGCAAGGTCTGTTGGAGGATTCAGAAAGTCAACAATCGGTTTTGTTGTAGATTATTATGTAAGGACGGTTAAGTGGAAATTCAAACAGGCTGATAATCGAGTATGCATAATTAACGGCGACGAAGGCATATTCGTTACCATCGTGAATCTAGGAATCTGGGACGAAGAGTAGTTGTACACATAAGTGAAAGGTGAATATTGAGGATCGAAAAGGGTAAAACAGTAATTGTAAAGGGAAGGACGTGTTAAGCAAATGCCTCGGAATCTGTAAGACTTCGAGTTGCTCCAGATCATGTAATAAAGGTCATGCGAGGAAGTGGACGCGATTATATCAGCATTAAGGCACCGGATTTCATCAAAGTTTCGTGGTTAAGCGTGCTGGGGTGAGAGAAATCTTAGGATGGGTGACCCCCTGGGAAGTATGCAAGAATCCTGTAGATTTAGACATAAGAGACAAATGAGAAGTTAGAGTAGCTTAAGGGAAACTAGAGTATATGGGATAGTTGGAGACCATAAGAGGACGCGTAGGACGAGGTAGACTAGATTGGTGATGAGACATGGAGTGTATCACAGCTTTGGAATTAGGATAGGCTTGAATAGCGATTGGAAGTATTTTGTGGGCGAGTTGGTAGTAATTATATATATATATATATATATATATATATATATATATATATATATATATATATATATATATATATATATATAGATATATATATGAATGCGTATGATATCCCACATGTGATTGTATCGGTGGGAATGTGTGTCCCAACAACCAGTACTACAGTATAGAAGGCATCAATCGAGTAAGGGTACCGAAGTTCAAGTGACAACAAGAATAAATGGCACGAATGTTATAAGGTAAGCTGATGTTATTTTCTCTACTGGTTAAGATTGGAAAGTTCTAATACAATGACATTTGGAGAAGAAAGAGAGTGAGTTAATGGAAGGCAAGGAGACCAAAAGGTCGGGAAAAGTAAAAGGTGAGAAACCTCAGTGAGTGAAGCCCGAGAGAAACTACCGACAAAGCACGAGACGACTTGGGTAAAAATTCAAAGATAGGCGCGTGAAGAAAATAAAGTGCAGTAATATGGAACAAAAGAGGAATGTGTGAGGTTCGAGAATCAATTTCAATGAGTGGGACTAAAAGAATAGTGACTATGACAAGGAACGTGAAGTAGGAGAAAGAATGCTCAGGCTTTGTGACGATGTTAGAAGATTTCGGCCCTTGAAAGGTATATAAAGGAATAAGTGTGTAGCCATATTAATGTGGTTGCCTCGGACGTGGAAGAGCTTTCCTGAAAGGATGACTTAAGAATAGGACGGATTTGCGCGTTTAAAGGAATATTTTACGAACTTTAGAGCCGATGCCACAAATGGCAAAAGAAGAAAGGTGCTCGAGGAGGAAGAAACCTAAGGAAGGTTAAGGATGAAAGCATAAAAGGTATAACAACAGGTTAGTTAAAGGATTCGATGAGTGAGGATAGACAGAGTGAGAACTGTAAGGATTCTGTGCTGAGAACAAAAGTAGCGGGACGCTCGAAAAATATGGACGCACAGCTGCAACACAAACGCATAGTTAAGAGGAATTACGAGTAAGTGAGCTAAATGAGTGAAAGGACTAATAGTGGATGGAAGGATATGGGAATGTTGACAAAAATGATGATCTAGACAGAAAGTAGAAGAAAAACTTAGGCTAAGAAGTTTTTGATATGTTACGCATAGAGTTGGAAAGAAAGACGAGGAATAAGGTAATTGTCGTGGACAAGGATACTCGAAGACTGTTGGCATATAAGGAGCCCCTTTAAAAGGGGGGGGGGGGAGAGAACATATTATACTAGGCTCGAAAGGAATCGCAACATTTTCAGGCTCCAGAGAAGGAAAATTTATTAGTTCGGGGCCGGAGTTCAAAACATATCGGCATATCAGAAAGATACTTGAAAGTAGTAGAAACGAATTGACAATGAGTGTACTGTGAGGCCGACATGAAGGGAAAGGATGGAAGACACTTTAAGAGAATGCTTCATTCCGACATGAATTATGATATGGTTAGACCATAATTTGAATCCCCCGTATCGAGCAAAAATTGCGCAGTATCTAAGTAGGCGGCGACGTGTTCTAAAGGATAACAAAGAGAGCAGGAAAGGTCTACAAGCTAAGTTCACAAAGGATGATAGAGAAAATGATAAGATTCAAAGGATATTTCGGACAACAACGACTATTATAATATAAGTATCAACAATTGGTAGTCTGGAAATTTTTGAAGGAAAGAAAGAACGCAGCGCCTATGAGTGAAATAAAAGAGTTCACCGGATACAAGAAAATAATTCATGGACCATTAATTATACGTAGCATGAGAGTATACACTATGGAATTATATGAACCGTCACCGTGAAGTTATATCCAATTATGATTGTATGGAGTTCACATCGGAGGGCCAATAAGGAATAACGATGGACGAAACAAGCGCCAATACAAAGAAATCAAAGACAAGTGTACTTGTGTCAAGAGATGTGCGGGAAGGAAGTAAAGAAAAAGTTTTAGCAAGAGCTTAAGGGTGTGGCGAACTAAGAAGTTAAGTGAACTTGGATCATAAGTTACCAAAGTGTAACTGGACTGCAATGCTGTGAATAAAATGAGAGCAAGGTACAGCCTGTGGCTGTATTGGATCGTCAAGTGAAGATTGCGTACCAAAGACATGGCTTCTGTTAAGGTGTGGTGACGAAACAATAACAGAAAAGAGATGATCTGGGGAATACAAGGATAATAAGTTGGCGCAGCGGATTAGAAAACCCATGACACGGAATGAGGACTCATGTAAAGACCGAGGAGTTCGATCATAAAGAAAAATAACAACGATAATAGGGACCCCCCCCCCCCCCCCCAAAGTGTTATAAGACCCCATAAGATCAGTTGAACATTCGAGGATGAATGTTCTAAAGAGGGGGAGGATGTTATAGCCCGTATTTTGAACATTCGGATATTTCAAGATAATTGCGAGAAGTTAAGGACAAGACTATGTTCCAAAGTTAATTTAATATACAAGTTGTTTATTAGTAAGGAAATATTGAGAAAGGCTAAGGGTAAAAAGGGAAATTCACAAGATGGTTCATGGTAATATTGTGAAAGGCTAAGGGAAAAATGGGAATTTCACAAGAAGTCTTGAAAGTTCTTGAAAGGGCCATGTTGGCCGTGTGGTGTGTGAGAGTGGGACCCATCCATGGCTTGGCCAATGGCCTTGAGCCATGAGGTGGGGCATGTGTCCAACCTCTTATGGACTATACATATATATATATAAGAAAGCTTACAAGGAAAGACAAAAAATATTTCATCTTCCAACTTAGGAAACATGAAGAAAGAAATATGGTAGTGTTCGGCCATGGCTCAAAAAGTGAGGCAATGGAAATTGATCAAGAAAAATCATTTTCTTCTAGTAATTCAACCAAGCGGAACGTCCCTAACAACATGGAGTGATTGTTGGAGTAAGCAAAGTATTCATTGTGCAAGTTGTGGATTCTAGCCGAGTGAAGAGATGTGTGGAGAAAGGTATGTGTTCAATCTTCTTTTACTTGTGTTAGGGATGATTTATGAATGTTGTAGTATGTAGAAATGGATGAAATTCATGAAATATGTATGTGTATGGTGTGGCCGAATGGAGGTGGTGTTGTGTAGATGTGATGAATTGATTTTATTTAGTATTTTGATTGTTGTTGTTGTGGATTCCATAATAAAAATGAAGATTTGATGACTTGAAGTGAATTTGTAATTGTTGAGGAATTGTTGAATGAGTTAATGTGACATTAGTATGGTTTGTCATAATTATGAGGATGGAGTTGTTAATGAGTAGACTGTTAGTGTAGTTTATGAATTTGGAAGGAAAGGATATGTGTTGTTATCGTTCTTGTTAAATTTGGAAGGTTTCGGGTGAAGTGGTATATTGGTTGAATTGTTTGAAGTGTTCTTGAATCATGTTAGAATGATTTCAGATTAATCCTTGAATGTGAAATCATTGGTGTGAGCTTGACTATATGAGGTTGAATTGAATATAAATGAAATGTCGTCGAATTGTGTAGAAAGGATTGCTAGTGTTAGAATGCATTTGAAATAATTGTTGAAGTTGGAGATATGATTGTTGGTATTGTTGTTGATAATTTGGCCGAGTTGAATTCTCGGATTGTTGTTGATAGTTTGGCCAAGTTAGATTCTCGGGGATGGTTGTATTTATAGGGGAAATGTTGCCAAAATTTCGATAGAATATAAGTGAATTCATTTGAAAGACTAAGACAAGTATATGTCGATGAGTCTAATGATTATGTCAATTCTCTTGAATGTAGACTAGCAAGCTTGGACAATTAAGCGTAGCTAATAGGATGTGGAACAGGAATGTAAGGCTTACCCTTTCTTTCTTTTGGCATGTCCTAGAGCCAAATAAGGTATGATATGCACCTTGGGGTTACTCATTCTTTGATTCCGAGCTTGTTTATGATTCTTATTCACTTTGATATGTTTTTAAAAGAGTTCCATAAGGATTAATGTTCCTAACTCTCGTAGACGGTCTCAGATGGCTTTGAAGCGTTCGTAGAGGTTTCTGTACTAAAATGTTCATAACTTTCTCATACTAACTCGGATTCACTTGAAACGAGTTTATGATCCTCAAGTGTCGATTTATGTACGTATCCATCGAGTCTTTGAAAATGTTTTAAATTGCATGTAGTTTCTCACTACTCTGATCGTGCATGTGTCATTACCTCTTTCACCGAGTCCCGGGCCGGTATGTATCGTGCGTATGGTTCACCGAGTCCCTTGCTTGAGGGCCGGGTTCCATATATATTAATTCCGGAGTATGATGTGTCCGGTTCCCGGGTACCGTGTATATATGTCCGGTTCCCGGGTACCGTGTATACATGTCCGGTTCCCGGGTACCGTGTATATGTTATGATGTGTTATGTGTTACGGAGATGTTACGGAGATATGAAATCTTCTGGAGTATGATGTGTTATGGCGCCAAGGACAGGAGTGGCGACCATGTTCCTGTGCCCTATGCATGATTTTGATATGCATCATTTGTGTTTCAAAAGTAAGCATTTCAATATTCTGGATGAGCTACTTACCTTCTGTACTTCTTCTGACATATGACTTCGGCATACATGTCTCGTGTTTGGAAAATAAGCATTTTGGTATTCTGAATAATGTACTTACTTTTGTACTGCTTGTTTCGATCATGGTTCTGTTTTTTGAATTCCATGCCTTACATGCTCAGTACATATTCGGTACTGACCCCCTTTCTTCGGGGGATGCGTTTCATGCGACGCAGGTATACCCAGATGAGTAGAAGCCACTATAGAAGATGTTCCAACGGAGTTGGCAAGCTCTATTTGCTCTTGGAGTGTTGCCGAGTCAGAGTATTATGCTACGATGTTTTGGGTCGAAGTTAGAGACTTTGCAGACAGAGTCGTGAGTATAGGATGTCAGTCTTGGAAGTGGCTCCATCAGCTGATGTGTCATTCTGTGTTATGCTATTAATTCCATATGATTACAGATTTTGTTTGATCTGAGAACAACGAAAAAGAAAATATCTGAAAGCTCTTACTATGCATTTCATTTTATTTGAGTTAGAAGTCCAAAATGATTATGTATGTACTAAGGGTCAGAGGGTTCGCTCGGCCCTAGGTAAGGGTCGGGTGCCAATCACACCCTAGCGGGATTAGGGTGTGAAAAAATACCCAAAAACTAGTAGAATCAAGTGCAAGAATGCAAACTAGGGTTGATGGAAGCTAGAACTCTTTTTGGAATTGAAGCTACAGTTTTCTACAAGTGAAGTATTTCTATCCAAAACCCATTCCTACACAATTAAAGGTGAGTTTTATGTTCATTTCATGCTATTAAGAGTATTGAGTGGTTGAAAGACTTGAATTACAGAAGAAAGTTGAAAATGGATTACAAATATGAAAATATTGGTATTCTTGAATAGTAGTTTCATATGAATCATGATTCTTGAGATGTTATGTGTGAAATCTTGTTTTAAATGATACAAATGATGTTAAAGAAGTATTATATGAGAACAAGTATGATGTTATGCCATAGTTATGGTCATGAATCATTTTGGTAGGGAATTGTGGGAATTGGATAATGTCGAACTTGTCGAAGTTATTGATTATGATATTATGAATGTTGTTATTGATGTTTGGGAGTTGTCATATCATATGGAGGAAGTTGTAGAAATAAAGGAAATGCTGCCCAATTTTCATTAGCTTTAGCTTAAGCTTAAGTATGTTTCCGATTATCTAATCTTAGTACGAATTCCCTTGAAGGTAGAATTACGAACTTGGAAGGAAGCATTTAGTTGGCAAGTTAGAAAGGCGTAAAGGTATGTAAGGACAGTCCCTTCTTCTCTAAGGCATGATTCCTGCAACATGACTTCCTTTAGCTTTCCATGACTCTTTTATATTCCGTAAACTATGAGTCTATGATTATCAAGAGCTTCTTATGAAATAAAGATAAGAGATGCATTGTGAATATGACAATGATGATGATGAGTCTAAGTCTAGAGATACCAAGGCTTATGATATGATATTCTTATAGAGCTAATGATTCCTTGATGTTATTCATTGTTGCTAGATTCACCTTATAATGCTAGTTCCTTCAAGGGGAGGCATGATGATCATGCCTACTCCATAATGGAATCGGGGGTTCTCGACCTTACATCACCTCGATAGAGTTATAGCTTGTCTTTGAGTTCTTATGCATGCTTTATGACAAGTATATGATAATGAGATCACACCGTGCCTATATGGCCGGGCAGACACCACTACGATGGGCGTAGTGGGTGGCTTATGATTACACCATGCCTAGTTGGCCGGGCAGACACCACTAGCGGGCGGCATGAGATGGTTACCCCGGATGCGGGCTAATGATGATCACACTGTACCTATATGGTCGGGCAGCTTATATATGCATACTTGATATGATGTTGTTTATGATGTAAGTTAGCATGCCTTATTCCGTCTTAAGTGACATTCAGTTACAAATTGTTTCCTTACTTGATGCTTCCTTATCTCTTCGATGACCGAGGTGCTTTGGGTCAACAGATGACCGAGGCCATCCAGTTATTGACTCAGTTGGTTGCCGCCCAGGCTCCATGGCAAAGTGCGGGACCTAGTGATAGATCCACTAGTGCAAGGGTCCGTGATTTCATGAGTTTAAACCCTTCATAATTTTTTGGGTCAATGCCGGATGAAGACCGGCAAGGTTTTATTGATGAAATGCTAAGAATGTTGAGAATCATCCATGCCTCTGCTACTAAATCTGTGGAATTGCCATCTTATAGACTCCGGGATGTAGCGGTTCTTTGGTACAATAATTGGATTTCTTCAAGAGGAGAGGATGCACCTCCCCCAGTTTGGTAAAAGTTCGTGAAAGCTTTTATTTGTCATTATTTGCCACCCGAGGTCCGTCGAGCCAGAGCTGATAAATTCATGAATCTGAAGCAAGGGAATATGAGTGCTCGGGAGTATAGCCTTCACTTTAATTCATTGGCTAGATATGCTCCGACTATAGTGGCTGACATGGGAGATAGAGTACATAGATTTGGGAGCGGCTTAGGGCCATACTTGTCCAAGGACTGTCTGACGGCTTCACTACAGGAGGGGATGAACATTTCCCGTATTCAGGCTCACGCCCAGAATTTAGAAGAGCAGTAATAGCCGCATAGGGGTGAGCGTGATATTGATAGAGGACAGAGCAAGAGGGCTAGATTTGCCGGTGCTAGTAGTGAGTATAGAGGGGGTCAACGACAATAGTATTTCAGATATTCGGGCTAGTCCGCGATGAGTGCATCTCCTCGGTTAGCTGGCAGGAGATTTGATCACCCTATTTATTCTAGTCTGGGTTAGAGTTCGAGAGTCTCAGGTCCTCAGTTTTGTGGTGATCCTAGCCATCAGAGACCATCAGTGTCACGATGTAGCCAGTGTGGTAAATTATAATCCGGTCAGTGCCGCCAAGGTTCAGATGCTTGCTATGCCTGTGGTCAGGTTAGGCATATGATGCACGATTGTCCATCGGTGGGTGGTAGAGTTGGGGTTCAGCCCACAGGATCAGCAGCTGGTTCTTCCTCGTCTGTGCGCCCGATAGGGCAGACTCCCCAGATTCTAATAAGCCGTGGTAGGGGTAGAGGGCGAGCATCCAGTTCAGGTGGCACCCAGCCTCGTATTTATGCTTTAGCCGGACATCAGGATCTTGAGTCCTCCCCGGATATGGTTATAGGTATACTATCCATATTCTCTCACGATGTTTATGTATTGATTGATCTGGGTTCTACGTTGTCTTATATTACTCCTTATATTGCTGGCCGCATTGGGGTGAAACCCGAGCCAATTAAACCTTTTGAGGTATCTACTCCGGTTGGTGATCCAATAATAGCCAGAGAAGTGTATACAAATTGTGTGATTGTGGTATGTGATCGTCAAACTAAAGTTGATTTGGTTGAGCTGGAAATGTTAGATTTTAATGTGATTATGGGCATGGATTGGTTGGCCTCTTGTTATGCTAATGTCGATTGCAGAATGAAAGTAGTTCGATTCCAATTATCGGGAGAACCCGTGCTTGAATGGAAAGGTAATACAGCATCTCCAAGAGGTAGGTTTATTTCCTACCTTAAGGCGAGGAAGATGATCACCAAAGGCTATATTTATCATCTATTCCGAGTTCATGACACCGAAGCAAAGCCGTCGACTTTTCTATTCGTCCCGGTAGTGAATGAATTTTTGAATGTATTTCTAGATGAACTTCCAGGCTTTCATCTGAAAAGAGAGATTGATTTTGCTATCGATGTGTTGCCGGATACCAAGCCTATATCTATTCCTCCTTACCAAATAGCTCCTGCAGAATTGAAAGAGCTAAAGGCACAACTGAAAGATTTGCTTGAGAAAGGATTTATTAGGCCCAGTTCATCACCGTGGGGAGCACCTGTCCTATTTGTGAGAACGAAAGATGGTTCCCTACGGATGTACATTGACTATAGGCAGTTGAACATGGTGACGATAAAGAATAAATATCCGTTTCAAAGAATCGATGATTTGTTTGACCAATTACAGGGTGCCAAATGGTTTTCCAAAATTGATCTAAGATTGGGGTATCACCAAGTGATAGTTAGAGAAGAAGATATTCCCAAAACAGCTTTCAGAACGAGATATGGCCACTATGAATTTTGGGTGATGTCATTTGGGTTGACTAATGCCCCGACAGTGTTTATGAATCTGATGAATAATGTATTCAGGCCTCTCTTAGATCTGTTTGTGATCATGTTGATTGATGATATTCTAGTATACTCTCGGACAGAAGCAGAGCATGCAAACCATTTGCGTATTGTCCTTGGGATTCTTTGGACTCGTGAATTGTATGCTAAATTTTCGAAATGTGAGTTCTGGCTAAATTCTGTGACTTTTCTGTGCCATGTTATCTCAGCAGATGACATTCGAGTAGATGTTCAAAAGATTGAGGCTGTGAAGACTTGGTCAAGGCCTACAACGCCTACAGAGGTCCGTAACTTCTTGGGATTAGCGGGCTATTACAGAAGATTTGTGGAAGGATTCTCTTCTATTTCAGCACCATTAACGAAGCTAACTCAGAAATTAGCAAAATTCCAGTGGACCAATGCTTGTGAGCGCAGTTTTCAGGAATTGAAGGATAGATTAACCTCAGCCCGAGTCCTGACACTTTCAGAAGGATCAGAGGGGTATGTTGTTTATTATGATGCCTCTGGTGTCGGATTGGGCTGTGTGTTGATGCAGCACGGTAAAGTCATTGCCTATGCTTCCAGGGAGTTACGAAACACATGAGAAGAATTATCCGACTCATGATCTTGAACTGGCTGCGGTTATTCATGCGCTAAATATATGGACACACTATTTATATGGTGTTCATGTTGATATTTATACAGATCACAAGAGTCTCCAATATATTTTCAAGAAGAAGGAGTTGAATCTTCGGCAGAGGCGGTGGTTAAAACTACTGAAGGGTTATGATGTGAGTAATTTTTATCACCCCGGAAAGGAGAATGTGGTGGCTGCTGCACTTAGCCGCAAATCAATGGAAAGTCTATGTGAGGTCCGTCCGGAGAAGAAAGAATTAATTCGTGAGCTTCACCAGCTAGCCAGCCTCGGAGTTCGTCTAATTGATTCAGGCAATGCAGAAATTGGTATTCACAATCTAACTATTTCGTCCTTGGATATGGAGGTGAGAGAGAGCCAATATGAAGATTCCCAGTTGAGCCATTTGAAGTTTCTATAGATGGAGTTCTTAGGTACCGAGATAGGCTATGTGTTCCAAATGTTGCAGGACCACGTTGCCATATTCTAGAAGAAGCTCATTACTCTCGGTATTCCATTCACCCAGGAGTGACAAAGATGTATCACGATCTCAAGTTAATGTATTGGCGGGATGGAATAAAGAAAGATATAGCCGAATTTGTAGCTCAATGTCCAAATTGTCAACAAGTGAAAATTGAGCATCAAAAGCCTTGAGGATTGTTACAAGTCATGGAAATTCCAGCCTGGAAATGGGAAGTGATCAATATGGATTTCATTGTAGGGTTGCCTCGTTCCTACGCAAGTATGACTCCATATGGGTAATTATTGACAGACTGACGAAATCATCTCATTTTCTTCCAGTCAGATCCACATATTCAGCAGAGGATTATGTAAGGTTATTGTCATGACCCAGCTAGGGGCCGTGACGGGTACCCGGGGCTAGCCACCGAGCACCACTCGTTCTGCTACTCACCTTACCCATTTAATGCTCTTTTATCAATTCATGCTTAGGACATAAGAAGTTCATCTTTTCATTTGAGAAAATAAAAATACTTTTATATACATAAGCCTCTCGGCCATCAAAATAATACATGCATATACAAAAAAACCTCTCGTGAGACCATCTACCCACACTGCGCATCTACGAGCCTCTACTGACATACTATACATATAGGTGGAACAAGACTCCACCATGCCCAAAATGTACATATACCAAGAGAATAATCATGATCACCTCCGGACAATGGAGTGCTCATAATCAGCTGGCAGCTACTAAGGATCTGGATCTAGCTCACCACCCTGTCTACCTGTGGGCATGAACACAGCGTCCAAAGAAAACGGATGTCAGTACGAATATTGTACTGAGTATGAGAGGCATGAACAATAATAATGCATCAAGGAAACAAGGGAGGCATCAAGTATGGAGCAACTGTACCTGACTGGGAATTACATGAAAAGTAATGCATGCTGACTTACTTTTAAGCTTATCATCATCTCATGTTTGCATATCATATATATATATATATATATATATATATATATATATATATATATATAAACTTCCAGACCATATAGGTGCGGTGTGATAATCAGTAACATTGGCCCGCGTCCAGGCCTCCCGCGTCTGGGGTACCATCTCATGCCACCCACTAGTGGTGTCTGCCCATGCCAACTGGCCATGGTGTATCGTGTAGCTGCCCGCTTTCGCGGTGACTGCACGGCCAACTAGGCCCGGTGTGATGCAATCATGACATGCTCATCATAAAACACTTATAATAATTATTCTTATCAAAATATACTTGTCATCGTACATGCATAAAGACTCTAGAACAACTGCACTCTATCGAGGTGACGTAAGGTCGTGAACCCTCGATTTCATTATAAACATATATGAACATTCTGCCTCACCTTGAAGGGATTAGTATATAAGGTGAGTGTATACAAGGAACAACATCATTTACTTTATAAGAACGTCATATCATATCTCTTCACTCATATAGTTATTCATGATCTTAGGCTCTTGGCTTTCCGGGTTATAGGAGAATCATGGAAAGGAAGAAGAATCATATCACGGGATTCAAGCCATAGATAGAAAGGACTAGCCTCACATACCTTTTTCTTTTAGCTAAGCCATCGTTCACTTGCGCTCCTTTAATGTCACGTCGTTACCTTCACGAAAGAATTCGTATTGACGTTAGTTAATCGACTACGGGAATGCGTCACTATTTCTAGAGAAAATTGGGTAGCACTTCCTTTATTTATACTACTTTTCTCATAGTCTATATCAAATCCCAAACATTTACAACAACACTTCACAATATCGTATCAACAATCGTCATTCATATACTTTGAGCAAAATCCACCATTTTTTTCTCTATTTTCTCCACATTTATTTGTTGTAGTTCGTTATCGTGTTTTCTCATATATAATGCTTATTTCCTGGTCTAAACCTCATTTACAACGTATTCATAATCATGGCACATCAACGTTTAGGGTTCCATTCTACTACTATTCAATTATGACACTATTCTCCCATTTAACACCCATTTTCCATGTCTTTCTACAATTCAAGCATCTTAGCTTTCCAATATCTTAAACAACATGCTAAAGTCATAAAATTTACCTTAGATGGTGGTGGAACAAGCCTAGAGTGGAGTTCTTCCTTCAACTCTAAAACCCTACTTCACCTCTTTTGGAATTTCTTGATTTGGATGAACCTCACTTGAGTTTCACACACTTTGTTTCATGGATTTGGTGTTGTTGTCTTGATCTCCCTTTGATTCTCTTTAATTTTGTGGATGAAATATTTGGATAAGTTCTAGAGGGTTCTTGAAGGTTGTAGATGAAGTATGAATGAAAATGAATGAGAAAGTCACTTATAATAATCACAAAATCTGATTTTTAATGAACAGTCGTCGGGGTGTACAGTGGTCGTAAACCATAGTTTACGGACCGTATACTAGTTCACGGGCCGTATAACGTGGTCATATTTAAGCATATCAAAAATAGAAAGTTTTGCTGAAGGTCATGATGGTTTACGACCACAGTTTACGGGCCGTATTTCAGTTTACGGTCCGTAAACTGGGTCGTATTTTACCATTTAAGCTTTGGACAGAAAGTTGAAATTTTGGAACGTTGGAGGACGATGGTAGTATACGGTTCGTAAATAACTTTACGGGCCGTATTATGTTTTACGACCACTGGCTGAATTGAAATTCTACAACTTTCTTATTTCCAAAAATTGATGAATCGTCATTCCCTACTTAGTAAAACGTCACACACTCATGCCCTTCGTTGGTCTATTCATTGCACATGTACGGGGAATTTTCCGAGGTGTAACAGTTATATCTTAAGGAGATAGTGCGACTTCATGGTGTCCCGATATCTATTATCACAGATAGAGAAGCACAATTTACAGCTAAATTCTGGAGATCCTTTCAAGAAGGTTTGGGGACTCAAGCGAGACTCAACACAACATTCCATCCACAAACTGATGGACAAGAGGAACGCATTATTCAGACCTTGGAAGATATGTTACGGGCATGTGTGCTAGATTTTGGGGGTAGCTGGGATGATCACTTGCCTCTTATTGAGTTCACATACAACAACAGCTACCATTCCAGTATTCAAATGGCCCCGTATGAAGGTCTATATGGAAGAAAGTGTAGATCCCCAATTGGGTGGTTTGAAGTAGGAGAGGTACGGCTAATAGGTCTGGAGTTGATTCAACAAGCGGTGGAAAAGGTCAAGGTTATCCAAGATCGATTGTTGACTGCCCAAAGTTGCCAGAAATCATATGCGGACAACCGTCGGCGAGACTTAGAATTTCAAGTTAATGATTAGGTATTCTTGAAGGCGTCACCGATGAAAGGCGTGATGAGATTTGGCAAGAAGGGAAAATTAAGTCCTCGATACATTAGACCTTATAAGATTGTCCGCCAGATAGGCCATGTTTCTTATGAGCTGGACTTACCTCCAGAACTTGAATCAGTCCATCCAGTTTTCCATGTATCAATGCTTCGTAAGTGTGTCAGAGACCCTACTAGAATCATGCCGGTAGATGATGTTCAAGTTATGGAAAATTTGGCTTATGAGGAGGTGCCCATTGCCATACTAGATAGGAAAGTACAGAAACTTAGAAATAAAGAGGTAGCCTCAGTTAAGGTCTTGTTGCGAAACAATAATCGAGAGGAAATGACTTGGGAAGCGGAAGAAAATATGAAATCCAAATATCTGCAATTGTTTCCACCCCCGAAAGAGATTCAAGATGAGACATCAATATTATGAGGTATGTAATACTTTCTTTTTAATGCTTTTGGTCGTGTGTGGCCAGAATTTCTTGCTATTGTGTTGCAGCCCTGTGAGGCGATGTTATTGTGGGTTGCCGTGACAGGATGGTAGTGCCATATTACAGGGAAAACTCTGACGGAATTTCTGTAGAATTCCCGAGAACTTAACATTCAAGGACGAATGTTTTTAAAGGGGGAAGAGAGTTACACTTCGGAAAAAATTTCATGTCGTCGTGCGGTAGATGGAATAATGCAAGGTGAGATGTATGCGATGTCCCTACAAGTAAGAAAGGTTACTTGGCGATTCAGATTACGATTCCAAAGACATTTGAAGCAAGAGAAGAAAGTCCGATGAAGAATGTAAGGTATAAGTCGTGTTTTGGAAGGGTGTTGCAAAGCACCGAACTAATGTTGACTTAATGATGTCTTAACGAAGAGTTATCACGCCCATTAGGCTATTAATGAAGTGTTAAACAAGTGCTAAGAAGGTTCCATAAGGATTGGAGATCAAACGAAATGACGAGAACATGTTCGGAGATCAAACGGATTGGATTATATGACCATTTATACGGTCCATATATTATTATATGGTCCGTATAATGGTCCGTATAGCATTACAGTGCAGGTCCATCATTGATGGAGTTATACGGTCACTTATACGAACCGTATAATATTATACGGACCGTATAACTCCCAACTGACAAATTTTATCTTTTATAAAAAGATGACTCCAAGTCTCATTTCTCATTTCTTATTTCCTCCACTTCTCTCTAAACCTATAGAATATTCCACACACTTCATTTACATGAATTGAAGGAAAATCAAAGATCAAATACCCAAAAACTAGTAGAATCAAGTGCAAGAATGCTAACTAGGGTTGATGGAAACTAGAAATCTCTTTGGAATTGAAGCTAAGGTTTTCTACAAGTGAAATATTTCTATCTAAAACCCATTCCTACATAATCAAAGGAGAGTTTTATGTTCATTTAATACTATTAAGAATATTGAGTGGTTGAAAGACTTGGATTATGGAAGAAAGTAGAAAATGGATTACAAATATGAAAATAGTGGTATTCTTGAATAGTAGTTTGACATGAATCAGGATTCTTGAGATGTTATGAGTGAAATCTTGTTTTAAATGATACAAATGATGTTAAAGAAGTAATATATGAGTACAGTGTTATGCCATAGCTATGGTCATGAATCATTTTGTTAGGGAATTGTGGGAATTGGATAATGTCGAACTTGTCAAAGTCATTGATTATGATATTATGAATGTTGTTATTGATGTTTGGGAGTTGTTATATCATATGGAGGAAGTTGTAGAAACAAAGGAAATGCTGCCCAATTTTCATTAGATTTAGCTTAAGCTTAAGTATGTTTCCGGTTATCTAATCTTAGTACGAATTCCCTTGAAGGTAGAATTACGAACTTGGAAGGAATCGTTTAGTTGGCATGTTAGAAAGGCGTAAAGGTATGTAAGGCTAGTCCATTCTTCTCTAAGGTATGATTCCCACAACATGACATCCTTTAGCTTTGCATGACTCTTTTATATTCCGTAAACTATGAGTCTATGATTATCAAGAACTTCTCATGAAATAAAGGTAAGAGATGCGTTTTGAATATGATAATGATGATGATGAGTCTAAGTCTAGAGATACCAAGGCTTATGGTATGATATTCTTATGAAGCTAATGATTCCCGGATGTTATTCATTGTTGCTAGACTCACCTTATAATGCTAGTTCCTTCAAGGTGAGACATGATGATCATGACTACTCCATAATGGAATCGGGGGTTCTCGACCTTACGTCACCTCGATAGAGTTATATCTTGTCTTTGAGTTCTTATGCATGCTTTATGATAAGTATATGATAATGAGATCATACCGTCCCTATATGGCTGAGTAGACACCACTACGATGGGCGTAGTGGGCGGCTTATGATTACACTGTGCCTAGTTGGCTGGGCAGACGCCATTAGTGGGTAGCATGAGATGGTTACCTCGGATGTGGGAGGCCTGGATGCGGGCTAATGATAATCACACCGTACCTATATGGTCGGGCAGCTTATATATGCATACTTGATATGATGTTGTTTATGATGTAAGTTAGCATGCATTATTCCATCTTAAGTGACATTCAGTTACAGATTGTTTCCTTACTTGATGCTTCCTTATCTTTTCGATATGTTATTATTGTTTATGCATTAAATACTCAGTACATTGTTCGTACTGACGTCCTTTCTTTTTGGACGCTGTGTTTATGCCCAAAGGTAGATAGGGAGGTGGCCCAGATTCCTAGGAGCTAGTCAGTAGATTTACAGGAGCACTCCACTATTCCAGAGGTGCCATTTTTGATGCATTATTTTGTGTATATATTTGGGCACGACGGGGTCCTGTCCCGTCCTTATGTCTCAATATTCAAGTAGAGGCTCGTATATACGGATATGTGGGTAATAGTTGTCTCATGGATTCATCAGTGTATATTCTTGAATATCATTTTTGTAGCTGAGACGGCTTATGTATAATTATGTATTGCTTTAGAGAGTATATGTGTTCAGGTGGGGTATGATGAACAACATGATGAGTGGTGCTCGGTAGTCAGCTCCGGGTACCCGTCATGACTCCCTAGTTGGGTCGTGACAATCCAGTGTTGGTTTGGGTGTTGTGTTGATGCAGGAGGGTAGAGTCATAGCTTATGCTTCGCATCGGTTGAAGATCCGTGATAAGTATTACCTTACCCATGATTTGGAGTTGTTAGCTATGGTCTTCGCTCTGATAATCTGAAGGAATTACTTGTATGGGGTCCATTATGAGGTTTTCACCGATCACTGTAGCCTTCAGCACGTGTTTTCCCAGAGAGATCTTAATCCAGGCAGCGTCGATGGATGGAACTCCTGAAGGACTATGATATCTCTATTTTTTATCATTCGGGAAAGCCAATGTTGTTCCTGATGCCTTGATTCGCAAGGCCATGAGTATGGAGAGTTTAGCCCTTTTGGTTGTTTCTAAGCGTCCATTGGCCATGGAGGTTCAGACTCTGGCCAACAGTATTGTTTGTCTTGAAATTTTATCCCCAGGCAGAGTTTTAGCTTCTGTGGAGGCGAGATCGTCTATATTAGATTAGATCAGGACTTATCAGTTTGAGGATGCTTAGTTGAGCAAGATTCGAGATATGGTTCGGAGGCGTGAGGCCAAAGAGGCCTTGTGTTGGTGACTTGATTTATTTGATTTTGAATGAGGCCCATAGCTCTCAATATTCCATTCATCTGGGAGCGACTAAGATGTATCGGGTCTTGAGGCAGCATTACTGGTGGCGTCGTATGATGAGGGATATAGCCGATTTTGTGGCAAAGTGTTGGAATTGTCTACAAGTTAAGTATGACCACTAGTGACCTGGTGGTGTACTTTAGAGGATGCCCATTCCCAAGTGGAAGTGGAAGAGAATTTCCAAGGATTTCATTGTTACACCTCTCATTTTGGTCGTGGGAGAACCTATGGTTTCCTAGTCGAGTATGCCTTTGGAATAGAGACCCGAGCCCGAGCTTGGAGGTACAAAGTGTCTTACACCGTGTATAAAGGTACCAGCATGTGTTCCGTGCAATTTATAGGATAGAAGTTGAACGAATCGGATCGACGCGATCTGAATTGAACCGTAGAAGTCTGCAGACACTAGTCATCGTCGACGAGCCATCAGTAATGTGGCATCGATGGGCTTCAACCCTAAATCTGCATGCGCACGTCGATGGGTCATCGACCCGCTCGTCGAACCGCACCGCTTTAACTTCTTAACTTCCAAGTATAAATATATGATCCACGACTTTATTTCTCATTTTCCTCCATTCCAGATTATAGAAAACCTATAATTTTCTCTCCCAACATTTTTCATCATTATTAGTGGAGATTTGATAAGATCCGAGCCCCGTGAACCCGTGCTTGTCAAGAAGAAGGTTGTTTCAAGGGTTTCTTCAAGTTAGAAAGCTTAGGAAGTTGAGTTGAAGTGAATCCTTGGAATCTTAGGCCCCTCAGGGTATGCCAATGCTTTCTACCCTTGTATTTAAGTTATTTATCAAGGATTTAATGGTTTTAAGAAACAACAGGGTATTTGTGGAAGTGGTAAGTTGATGAAGGTTGAGATAGTGATTTGGGGATATTTTAAGAGATGATTGGGAATAGATTTGAGTATATTTTTATATATAAGTGTTGTTATTTTTGTTGTGGTCGATGTTGGATTGAATGGGAACTTGAAGGATTGTTAAGCTTATAAGGGAAATGTTGCCCATAATTTGTTAAGCTCTATTCGTATTTAAAATGATTAGTAAGCGAGGTAAATAGTCTAATTAAGGCCCACGTTATCTTGATTGTAGACATACGAGCTCGAGGATTAGAAGTTGGACGATTGGATATACTTCGAGGTATGTTAAGGCTATCTTTTCTTTCCTTTGGCATGATCCAATGATATGAGCCAACAAGCGAGTAAGCGAGCTTCCATATTACTCTACTCTTAGAAGCATTAGGCGTACTTCATTCTTTGATGTTCATGTACCCCGTTTATGATAATTCCTTCTATTCACAGGACAAGTTTTATGTATACAGTTTATTCATGCATTACAATCATTATATATCATTGTACATTGACCCATGATCAGAAGGAGTTATATACACGAATATTAGATATATTTGGGGTATCAGAAGAGAGATAGGTGTTATACACGCATTACCACCTGATCAGCTGGTGCATCATGATGATGATATAGGGATCGGGCTGCACGTACCGCAACAATATATATGATGATGGTCGCAGAGAGGCCGATTTGATGTGATGGGATGCCATAAAGGCTTGACAGGCGTTATACACGCACATATATATAGATGTATGACGTACATTGATAGGCATGAGCATGCATATTATGCGCCCACAGAGGCATTATCAGTTATACAGATTCATGCAGATACATACAGATACTAGTTCATACAAGTACATGCAGATAGTCATTTAAGCTTATGAGTTCAGATTTTATTCATGATTCTTACATATACATATTGCTCTTTTGCCTTTCATACTAAGTACATTATCCGTTCTGACTCCCCATTGCTTGGGGGGCTATGTTCATGCCCGCAGGTTCAGGTAGACCAACAGGTGGTCCAGCGTAGTAGGACTTCTATCCAGCGGTGGTCAGTGTGCTCCATTGATCCGAAGCTGCAATATATTTTGGTATGCTAGCCTTTTGAGATGTATATGCATATGGGTATGACGGGGCCCTGTCCCGTCCTTTCTACAACTTTTATTCCAGTAGAGGTCTGTAGATAGATGTATGTATTTGTTAAATGATGTATCCTTTTTAGCTTCCATTCTTTTGTGTACAGTATATATAGCAGCCTAGCTGGCTTGCACTGTTCTTTCAGCATGTTTATGTATATATGCAGATTGTTCATAGTTCATGATGTCGCCTAATTATGAGATCAGTTTAAGTCATGTTATGGGTCCTTGATATTAAGTCTGATTCAGATATGAGTATAGGGGTGTTTGGTCACTAGAGGTCAGACATTAGTCACAACTCATCGGTTTGTGTCGTGTCAGAAGTGGTATCAGAGCAGTTCCGTTCTAGGATTGTCTACAGACCGTGTCTAGTAGAGTCTTGTTTGTGGGCATGTTGTGCACCACACTTATAAATAAGAGGCTACAGGACAATTAGGAAATTGTCATTCTTTCTCCTTCTTAGATTGTGCGATAGATCCATGTGCTACGAGTTCGTTCCTTAATAAATCGTTCTGATTTCAGCGATGCTGCGCAAGAACGCTACAGCCGCCTAGAAGGGACAGAGAATGGAAGATGAGGCTGCTAGCCGTACTCAGCAGGCTATGAGAGCTCAGGACGAGATTAAGAGTGAGGGGCCGTCTGAGACATCGCATACCCCGCCTCCAACACCTACCCGAGTTCCTCAGCCGGATGCACTAGGCCAGGATCTGCGGGATGTTGTATAGTTATTGACTAGATTAGTAGCCGCCCAGGCTCAGTGGCAGGGAGTTAGTGTTGACCAGGAAGATAGGGCTAGTAGTTCAAGGGTTAAGACCTTCCTTAGGTTAGGTCCTCGAGATTTTTCGGCACTGAAGCAGAATATGGACCCCCAAGATTTTAGTGATGGTATGCAAAGGACTTTGAGGGTTATGCATGCCGATGAGTTTGTGTCGGTGAAGTTGGATTCATTTAGACTCCGGGATATTGCGGTACAGTGGTATCAGGAATGGGAGTTATTTAGGGGAGAGAATGCCCTTCTAGCTGGGTGGCGAGAGTTCTCAGATGCTTTTCTTCGCCATTATTTACCTCTGGAGGTCTGACGAGCCCGAGCAGATAGGTTCCTACGTATTGAGCAGGGCAGTATGAGTGTTCAGGAGTATTGTGTACACTTTGATTCCTTGGCTAGATATGCCCCAGCCATGGTGGCTGAGATCGAGGATAGAGTTCATCGCTTTGTGGCTAGTCTAGGGCCACACTTAATAGATGAGTGTACGACTACTGCGTTACAGCCAGCATGGATATCTCCTGTATGCAGGCGTATGCGCATAATTTGGAGGATCATAAACACCAGCAGAGGGCATAGTGTGAGCGTGACCGGGGCCGTGGTAAGAGGGGCAGATCTTTTGATATGGTTGGTGAGTTCAAGGGGGGGACAGAGGCAACAACATTCCAGATATTCTTATCAGTCTGCAGGGACTGCACCTCCGCGATTTTCAGGCCCTAAGTTTGATCAGTCTTCTTATTCCGGAGTGGGCCACAGTTCTAGAGCATCAGGCTCTCAGTACCGACCAGAGCTAGGCCAGGTGAGGCCACCGTTGTCGCAGTGTGCTCAGTGTGGTAGGCTACATGTTGGGCAGTGTCGATTGGGATTGGATGGTTGCTATGCTTGTGGTCAGTCAGGCCATAGGATGAGGGAGTGCCCGATGAGGGTTAGTACGGGTATGGTTCAGCCTACGGGGTCTATGGATAGTTCTTCCTCTACAGTACGCCCTTCAGGGAAAGCTTTCCAGACACCAGCAGGACGGGGTAGAGGGAGGAGTGGAGCATCCAGCTCGAGCGGTCCTCAACACCGCGTATATGCATTGGCTGGTAGACAGGATAGTGAGACGTCTTCTAATGTTGTTACAGGTATATTATCAGCTTCCTCTCATAATGTTTATGCACTGATTGATCCAGGTTCCAACTTATCATATGTTACACCATTTGTTGCTGGCAAGTTTGGGATAGAGCCTGAGTCGATTAGACCGTTTGAGATGTCTACCCCAGTTGGGGATCCGGTTATAGCCAGGCGAGTATATCGGGGCTGTGTTTTTATAGTTTGCAATCGTCATACCCTAGCGGACCTGATTGAGTTAGATATGATTGATTTTGATGTTAGTATGGGGATGGATTGGCTGACTTCCTGTTATACTAATGCTGATTGCAGAACAAAGATAGTTCGATTTCAGTTTCCCGATGAGCCAGTTCTTGAGTGGAAGGGTAATACTATTTCATCGAAGGGCAGGTTTATTTCCTACCTTAAAGGAGAGAAGATGATCAGAAAAGGGTATATTTTTCACCTAGTTCGAGTTTAAGATGTGCAAGCAGAGTCGTCGACTCTTCAGTCTGTCCCTGTGGTTAATGAGTTCCCAGAAGTGTTTCCAGATGAGCTTCCAGGCATTCTTCCAGAGAGAGTGAGATTGAGTTTACTATTGTTTTATTGCCAGATACTCAGTTGATATCTATTCCTCCATATAGGATGGCACCGGCGAAGTTGAAATAATTGAAGGAGCAATTACTGGGTTTGCTCAAAAACGGCTTTATCAATCCTAGTACATCACCGCGGGGAGCACCGGTATTATTTGTAAGAAAGAAGGATGGCTCTTTCCGAATGTGTATTGATTATAGGCAATTGAATAAAGTGACTGTAAAGAATAAGTATCCGCTCTCGAGGATCGATGATTTATTTGACCAGTTGCAAGGTGCTAAATATTTATCGAAGATAGACTTGAGATCAGGATACCACCAGGTTAGGGTGAAGGAAGAGGACATTCCGAAGACGGTATTCTAGACTTGATATCGACACTATGAGTTCCGTGTAATGTTGTTCGGGTTAACTAATGCCCCAGCCGTATTCATGGATTTGATGAATCATGTATTCAGAACTTTCCTAGATTTGTTCGTGATTGTGTTTATAGATGATATTCTGGTTTATTCACCATCAGAGGCTGATCATGCAGAGCATTTACGAGCGGTGCTTGGAGTTCTTCGTAAAAGAGAGCTATATGCCATGTTTTCCAAGTGTGAGTTATGGTTGAACTCTATGGCTTTTCTGGGTCACATTATTTCAGAAGAATGCATTAGAGTGGATGCCCAAAAGATTAGGGCTGTGAAGGATTGGCCAAGGCCCACGACACCAACGGAGATACGTAGTTTCTTGGGCTTGGCAAGTTATTATAGAAGGTTTGTAGAAGGATTTTCCTCTCTTTCAGCCCCATTTACTAAGTTGACTCAGAAATCAACTAAGTTCCAATGGACAGATGCTTGTGAGCAGAGTTTTCAGACGTTGAAGGATAAGCTGACTTCACCACCTGTTTTGACTCTTCCAGAAGGAGCAGATGGCTATGTGGTATATTGTGATGCTTCAGGCATTGGATTGGGATGTGTGTTAATGCAGCCCGGTAAGGTTGTCGCTTATGCTTCTAGACAGATGAAGAAGCACGGGAAGAATTACTCAACCCATGATCTTGATCTAGTGGTAGTGATTCACGCTTGAAAATATGGAGGCACTACTTATACGATGTCCATGTTGATATCTATACTGATCATAAGAGTCTCCAGTACATCTTTAAGCAGAAGGACTTGAATCTGCGTCGGAGGTGATGGCTAGAGTTGTTGAAAGACTATGATGTGGATATTCTGTACTATCCCGGGAAGGCTAACTTAGTAGCTGATGCCCTCAGTCGTAAATCTATGGGTAGCTTGTCATATGTTCTGCCAGGGACAAGAGAAATGGTCCGTGAAGTTCATCGATTAGCTAGCCTCGGAGTTCGATTGATAGATTCAGGTGATGCAAGAGTTACTGTTCAAGACACCACAGTGTTATCTTTGGTAGCATAAATAAAAGAACGTCAGTACAAAGACCTTGTTCTAGTTCGTTACCGAGATACAACACCTCAGAAAGAAAAGACATCCTTTGTGATTACAGGTGATGGAGTACTCAGGTATCGAGGTAGATTATGTGTTCCTAATGTTGCAGGACTCCGTCAGCAGGTTATGGGGGAGGCATATTACTCTCGCTATTCTATTCATCTAGGCTCAAGAAAGATGTACCGTGATCTCAATGAAGTTTATTGGTGGGATTCAATGAAAAGAGATATAGCTAAATTTGTTGCCCAGTGTCCAAATTGTCTACAGGTCAAGATAGAGCACCAGAAGCTCCGAGGTCTATTGCAGGATATGGAAATTACATCATGGAAGTGGGAGGTAGTTAATAAGGATTTCATTACAGGTTTTCCCCGTACTCCGTGGAAGTATGATTCCATATGGGTTGTAGTTGATAGGCTCACAAAGTCAGCCCACTTTCTGCCTGTCAGAACTACTTATGCAGCCGAGGATTATGTGAAGCTTTATCTCAAGAAGATTGTACTACTTCATAGTGTTCCTACAACCATTATTTCAGATAGGGGAGCACAGTTCACATCTAAATTTTGGAAGTCTTTTCAGCACGGATTTGGGACTCAGGTGAGTCTCGGTACTGCATTTCATCGGCAGACGAATGGGTAGGCGGAGCGTACTATACATACACTTGAGGATATGTTGAGGGCTTGTGTGATTGACTTTCAAGGTAGTTGGGATGATCATTTTTCTCTTATCGAGTTTGCATATAACAATAATTACCATTCCAGTATTCAGATGGCTCCGTATGATGCCTTATATGAGAGGAGATCGCTCATAGGATGGTTCGATATCAGGGAAAATCAGTTGGTAGGCCCAGACCAAATTCAGCAAGCAGTTAACAAGGTGAAAGTCATTCAGGAAAGGTTCTAACAGCTCAGAGTCGACAGAAATCCTACGCGGATAATCGGTGACGGAAATTAGAGTTTGAAGTAGGCGATTGGGTTTTCCTAAAAGTATCACCTATGAAAGGAGTGATGAGGTTTGGTAAGAAGGGTAAGTTGATCCCTTGATATATTAGGCCATATCATATTATTCGTACTGTGGGTAAAGGGGCATATGAGCTAGAATTTCCTTCTGAGTTGGAGTCTGTGCATCCGGTATTTCATGTGTCTCTGCTTCGTAAATGCATCGGAGATCCTTCAAGAGTTGTACTAGTAGATGATATCCAGGTGACCGAGCAGTTATCATACAAATAGGTTCTAGTGGCTATATTGGACAGACAGGTCCGTCGGTTGCGGACCAAAAATGTAGCCTTCGTTAAAGTTTTGTGGAGTAATAAGAATGTTGAGGAAGTGACTTGGGAAGCGGAAGAAACAATGAAGATTAAGTACCCGCAATTGTTTCCAGCAGTATAGGAGGATCAGTCTGAGGCATCACCTCCCCCAGGTATTATTTCATTTTCAGTTATCGTGATTGGTCTTGTGAGGCCATAGTATTATATGTTGCAGTATGTGGCCCTGTGTGGCAGTATTTTGGGTTGTTGTGTGCAGGTTGGGTTGTATACTTACAGGGGAAAATCTGCCGAAATTTTTATAACCCATGATTTTTTGAACATTCGAGGACGAATGTTCCTAAAAGGGGGAGAATGTTACACTTCTCATTTTCGTCGTGGGAGAACATATGATTTCCTAGTCGGGTATGCCTTTGGAATAGAGACCCGAGCCTGAGTTTGGAGGTAGAAAGTGTCTTACACCATGTATAAAGGTACTAGCAGGTGTTCTTGGCAATTTACATGATTAGAAGTTGAACGAATCGAATTAACGCGATCTGAACTGAATCGGAGAAGTCTGCAGACACCAGTCATCGTCGACAGGGCCATCGACATGTCGACGGGCCGTCGTTAAAACGGCTTCGATGGGCTTCTGCAACCCTGAATCTGCAGGTGCAGGTCGACGGAGCACGTCGACGGACCGCCGACAAGATGACGGGTCGTCGACCCGCTCGTCGAAACTCACCGCTGTAACTTTTTTAACTTCCAAGTATAAATATATGATCCACGACTTTATTTCTTATTTTCCTCCATTCCGAATCAGGGAAACCCTAGTATTTTTTCTCTCAACATTTTCCATCATTATTAGTGGAGATTTGGTACGACCCGAGCCTCATGAACCCGTGCTTGTCAAGAATAAGGTTGTCTCTAGGGTTTCTTCAAGTTGGAAAGCTTAGAAAGTTGGTGTTGAAGTGTATCCTTGGAATATTAGGCCCCTCAAGGTATGCAAATGATTTCTACCCTTGTATTTAACTTATTTATCAAGTATTTTAGTGTTTTTAAGCAAAGAGAGGGTATTTGTGGAAGTGGTAAGTTGATAAAGGTTAAGATAGTGATTTGGGGCTATTTTAAGGGATGATTGGGAATAGATTTGGATATATTTTTATATATAAGTGTTGTTGTTGTTGTTGTGGTTGATGTTGGATTGAATGGGAAGTTGAAGGATTGTTAAGCTTACAAGGGAAATGTTGCCCATAATTTGTTAAGCTCTATTCGTATTTAAAATGATTAGTAAATGAGATAAATAGTCTAATTAAGGCCTACATTATCTTGATTGTAGACTTACCAGCTCAAGGATTAGAATTTGGACGATTAGATATAGTTCGAGGTATGTTAAGGCTATCTTTTCTTTACTTTGGCATGATCCTATGATATGAGTTAACAAGCGAGTAAGCGAGCCTCGATATTACTCTACTCTTAGAAGCATTAGGCATACTTCAGTCTTTGATGTTCATGTACCCCGTTTATGATAATTCCTTCTTTTCATGGGTCCAGTTTTATGTATCCAGTTCTATGTATACAGTTTATTCATGCATTACATTCATTATATATCCATGTACATTGACCTGTGACCAGAAGGCGTTATATACACGAATATTAGATATATGTGGGGTATGAGAAGAGAGATAGGTGTTGTACACTCATTACCACCTGATCAGCTGGTGCACCATGATGATGATATAGGGATCGGGCTGCACGTACCGCGACAATATATATGATGATGGCCGCAGAGAGGCCGATATGATATGATAGGATGCCATAGAGGCTTGACAGGCGTTATACACACACACATATATAAATGTATGACCCACATTGATAGGCATGAGCATGCATATTATGCGCCCACAGAGGCATTACAAGTTATACAGATTCATGCAGATACTAGTTCATACAAGTACATGCAGATAGTCATTTCATCTTATGAGTTTAGATCTTATTCATGATTCTTACATATACAAGTTGTTCTTATGCCTTTCATACTCAGTACATTATCCGTACTAACTCCCCGTTGCTCGGGGGGGGGGGGGGGGGGGGGGGGCTGCGTTCATGCTCGCAGGTTCAGGTAGACGGACAGGTGGTCTTGCTTACTAGGACTTCTATCCAGCGGTTGTCAGTGCGCTCCATTGATCCGGAGCTGCAGTATATTTTGGTATGCTAGCCTTTTGAGATGTATATGCATATGGGTATGACGGGCCCTGTCTCGTCCATTCTACAACTTTTATTCCAGTAGAGGTCTGTAGACAGATGTATGTATCAGTTAGATGATGTAGCCTTGTCGGCTTCCATTCTTTTGTGTACAGTATATGTAGCAGCCTAGCTAGCTTGCACTGTTTTTTCAGCATGTTTATGTATATATGCAGATTGTTCAGATTTCATGGTGTCACCTAATTGTGAGATCAGTTTAAGCCAAGTTACGGGCCCTTGATGTTCAGTAAGATTCAGAACTGAGTATAGGGGTGTTTGGTCGCTAGAGGTCAGACACTCGTTACGACTCATCGGTTTGGGTCGTGACATTCGTTGTGGGTATTTCGAACACCTTGAGTAAGTTTGATTCAATTTGGGTGATAGTTGATCAGTCGACTAAGTTCGCTAATTTCATTCAGTTCAGGTTTCTTATTCTGTAGAGAAGTTAGCCAAGTTGTACATTCGTGATATTATGAGATTGTATGGGGTTCCCATATCTATCATATCTGATTAGGGTACCATCTTCACTTCCCATTTTTGGAGAGCTTTCATGATGAGTTAGGTACCCGAGTGGATCTTAGCACAGGTTTCCACCCCCAGATTGATGGGCAGTCCAAGCGGACCATTCAGGTGCTCGAGGATATGTTAAGGGCTTGCGCTATAGACTTTGGTAGACATTGGAATCAGTACTTGCCGTTGGCAAAGTTTGTGTACAACAACAATTACTACTCAAGTATCGACATGGCGCCTTTTGAGGCTTTGTATAGTAGGAGATGTAGATCTCCAGTTGGTTGGTTTGATGCATTTGAGGTTCGACCATAGGGTGAGGATCTATTGAGAGAGTCTTCTGAGAAGGTGAGGGTCACTCAGACCAAGCTTTTGGTAGCTTAGAGTCAACAGAAGATGTATGCGGACCGGAAGGTCCGAGATTTAGAGTTCGCCATTGGTGATCAGGTTCTATTGAATATTTCACCTATGAAAGGTGCTATGAGATTTGGGAAGAGAGCTAATTTGAGTCCGAGGAATATTGGGACATTTGAGATCCTTGATCATGTGGGCGATGTTTCTTATGAGTTAGCCTTGCCACCTAGCTTGGCAGGCGCTCATCAAGTTTTTCATGTGTCTATACTGAAGAAATATCATGCCGATGGTACTTATATTATTTGTTAGGACTCAATATTTCTTGATGAGAATTTGACTTATGAGGAGGAGCCTATTGCGATTTTAGATAGGCAGGTCCGGAAGTTGAGGTCCAATGTAAAGACCCAATTTAGGATCGCGCGGGCACCTAACTTTCCCCCCTCGGTAGGCGAACCCTCAATCAATATCACATTAATCATGTAAGGAAAATTTGAATATTCCAATAACTAAGTACAATTAACAACAGAAATAAATTACCTAATAAATTTCAATTATCACGACCCAACTGGCGGGCCGCGACGGGTACCCGGTGCTAACCCACCCGGGCACCTCTTATCATACATTCTCATTTACATCTAGGTGATCCACATAGGAAAATCATACTTTCCATCCATTATTCATACTAATCCCATTAGGCAACAATACATATATATCACCATCAATAACAATGCCCATATCAATGTACATAAGCCAACGAGGCTAACAAAATGATATCCAAAATATGGGCCGACAAGGCTAAGTACATCTAACCATATACACATGTCTATGAGCCTCTAGGAGAGTATGTCATATTATATAGGCGGGACAGGACACCGCCATGCCCATAAGTATGTATACAAAAGAATAAATACCAAAAGTTGTAGCTCCGAATGAAATGGAGCTCCGCTATGTAGTCCTTGAGTAATAAAACTATAGATCAAGCCTGTCTCCCTGACCACCAACGGGCATGACGCAGCGTCCATAAACTAAAGGACGCCAGTATAAAGAATGTACTGAGTATGTAAAGCACGAGCAACATCATTATGAAAGAATAATAGACAACATAAGAAATAGCATAGGATGGGAGATAGTAGTATCATCGTCATAAACACTTACTTGATTTTCATAGGGACCTTCCGTTTCTAATGCGTAACCGTGTACATACATCCATATCTGTATCCATATTCGTATCCATTTTCGTATTCATAGCATATTCGTATTCATATTCATATTCATATAGTATACATATTCATATCATATACTTAGCATACCCGACCATAGAGGTTCAGTGTTTCACATACCCGGCCATGGCAAGGCTCGGTGAGTATACATACCTGGCCCTACCAAAGCTCAGGGTTATCCGTACCCAACTGTAGTGGTGTGCACGCAATATATATATATTCTACCCGGCCATATAAGCTCGGGGTTTCATAATAGTCATACAAAGACACATATACATAAAAGCTCATAAGCATCTTTAGAATCATTACTATCGTCATTCATTGCATCTATCCTTAGAGGATTACTCATCATATAAGGAATTTGGTATAATCGTAACATATCGAGAGTCATGAGCTTAGTAGCTTTTTAAAGATAGAATCATTTGGAGGACATTATAGGCTCATGAAAGGATAGGTGTATAGCCAAAGAACCATGCCTTATTGAAAGAAGGGTTAGCCTTACATACCTTTTAATTCAACTATTCTATCGCTTGAACGTTTTCCTTCAATGCTCACGTTTCTACCTTCATTAGAGTATATGCTAACAATAGAAAATCGATAGCTTTGCATACTAAACTAAAGCTAGACAAAATTGGGCAGCATCTCCTTTGTTTATACAACTTCCTCCATATCATATATCAACTCCCAAACATATATAATAACATTCACAACATCATAACAATAGTCTTCATTCGCCCACATTATCCATATCTCTCAATTCACTTCAAATCATCCATATCCATGTTCATAATACACTATTACGTTCATTCATATGAAACGTTTATCACATGTTCTTAATGTCATTTATTGCATAATCATAATCACAACATATCAAGAATCATGACTCAATCCAAACTACTACTCACAAATGTCACTATTCTCACATTCAAGACCCATTTTCTGTATTCTTCTACAATCCAAGTCTCTCAATGTCTCAATACCTTAGACAACATGGAAATACCATAAAACTTACCTTAGATAGTGTAGGAATGAACCTTGAGTGGAAACACTTCACTTGAGCCAAACCCTAGTTCCACCTCCATTTAGATTTCTTGTCTTGGATGAACTTTAATGAGTTTCTTACACTTGATTCACTTTGTTTGATGAAGTTGATCACTAATATCTCTTGAATTCTTATGGAAGAAGTGTGGAGAAATGTTCTAGAGAGTTCTAGAGAGAAGGGGAGTGAAGAGGAAATAAAATGAAATGAACTTGGTCCCTTATTAATAATACTCAAATCTGTCCCGCTCCAAATCTACGGACCAACATACGGTCCATATAAATTATACTGACCGCATGTTTTGTCGTACTCTTGGTCCAGTGAGGGGTGATAATCTGGGCTGAATATTCGGCCAAACATACAGCCAGTATGTTGGGCCGTATAATGCCCAGTTCCTCCGAACTCGTTCTCGTCGACTCGTTTGATCTCCAATCCTTATGGAACCTTCTTAACACTTGTTTATCACCTCATTAACAACATAAGGGATGTTATAACTCTTCTCCAAAACATTATTATGCCATCATTAATTCAGTACTCGTAAATCCTTTTCGATACATAACATATACCTTCCCCTTTCTTGGCAAACTTTCTTCTCTTACCTCGAATGTCTTTGAAATCTCACTTAAGGTCATCAAACGCTATTTATTACTTACCAAAATATCGTATGCTTCGTGCCCTTCGTTATTCTATTCACTGTGCATTAACGGAACATTTTCCGAGGTGTAACATTCTTCCCCTCTTAGGAACATTCGTCCTCGAATGTTAAGTTCTCGGGGATTCTATAAAAATTTCGCCAGAGTTTCCCCTGTAATATGACACTACCATCCTTTCACAACAGCCCATAATAACAATGCCTCACAGGGCCACAACATAATAGCAATATAGTTTGGCCACACACGACCCATATGCATAAAATAAAACATACATACCTCAAAATCTTGATGTTTCATCTTGGATCTCTTCCAGGGGCTGAAATAGGTGCGGGTACTTGGATTTCATACTTTCTTCCACTTCCCATGTCATTTCTTCTCAGTTATTGTTCCTCCACAAAAATTTAACTGAGGCCACTTGTTTGTTTCTAAGCCTCCGTACTTGCCTATCTAATATGGCAATGGGGTACCTCTTCATAAGTCAACTTTTCTGTCACTTGAACATCATTTACTGGCACGATCCTCGTAGGGTCTCCAACACATTTACGAAGCATCGAGACATGGAAGACTGGGTGAACTGAATGAAAATCAGGAGGTAAATCTAATTCGTAAGCCACTTTGCCTACCTTGCGCACAATCTCATAAGGCCCAATGTATCGGGGACTAAGCATCCCCTTTTTGCCAAATATCGTTACACCCTTCATTGGTGACACTTTCAAGAATACCCGATCTTTCACTTGGAACTCTAAGTCCCTTCGACGATTATCCGCATAGGACTTTTGGCGACTTTGGGCTGCCAATAGCCGATCTTGTATGAGCTTATCTTTCTCTATGGCTTCCTGGACCAAGTCTGGCCCTATCAATTTAGTCTCTCCTTCTTCAAACCACCCAATTGGGGATCTACACTTTTTCCCATATAAAGCCTCATACAGTGCCATTTGGATGCTAGAATGATGACTATTATTATAAGCAAATTCAATAAGCGGTAAGTGATCATCCCAATTACCTCCAAAATCTAGCATACATGCCCGTAACATATCCTGGAGGGTCTGAATGGTACGTTCAGCTTGTCCATCATTTTGTGGGTGAAATACCGTGCTAAGGCTCACTTGAGTCCCCAAACCCTCTTGGAAGGACTTCCAAAAATTAGCCTGTAAACTGAGTCCCTCTATCATAGATAATAGATACTGGAACACCATGAAGTCGCATTATCTCTTTAACATAAAGCTTTGCATAATCTTCTGCCACATATGTAGTTTTGAAAGGTAAGAAATGAGCTGACTTCGCGAGTCTATCCACAATCACCCATATAGAATCGTATTTATGTCGAGAACGGGGTAAGCCTGTAATGAAATCCATATTAATTACTTCCCACTTCCAAGTTGGAATTTCTATAGCTTGCAACAATCCACCTGGCTTTTGGTGTTCGATTTTCACTTGTTGACAGTTGGGACATTGAGATACAAATTCTGCTATATCCTTCTTCATCCCATTCTACCAATATATAGACTTAAGAGTATGATACATTTTTGTTGCTCTGGGGTGGACAGAATAACGGGAGCAATGAGCTTCTCTCAATATTTGGTGGCGTAATCCTGCCACATCAAGCACACATAATTTGCCTCGGCATCGAAGAACTCCATCTCCTGAGATTTCAAATGATGACCTTGTCACGCCCCGAACCTGGGCCTGGACGTAACACGGCACCCGGTGCCTGACTGTATGTGACCGAGCGAACCAACTGGCTGGCTGAATCAACATGTGATACCAAAACATAACTAATTTATAAAATAAAACTAACACATGCTGATTAACTAAAAGTCTCACTGAAATATCATAATGCGGAAATACTTAGACAATCTGAAATATATCTGACAGTAGCCGGCATGGCTAAACCAAAACGATTGAACAACTGCCAACAAGGCTAACATAATAAATATCTGACTGTCTGGGCTGTGTCTATGAAGCCTCTAAGAGTACTGAATGATAGAGCTGTCTATAAACTGAAATAACTGGATAGCTGACAATGCCCCGAAGGAAGGTGGGGCTCACCAGTAGCTGATACTTGCACTCCTAATTAGCTGGGTCGTCAACCTGTGTATCGTTACCTGCATCGTGAGATGCAGGCCCCCAAGAAATAAAAAGGGACATCAGTACATTTGAATTGTACTGGTATGTAAAGCAACTGAAGCAATAAAATACTGGAACTGAAACTGAAAACTGAAAACTGAAACTGAACTAAACAGGAAAGCAAGAAGCTGAAGTACTCCCTGTTCTGGATGAAGAATCACCTGTAAAACTGTATATATATAACTGTGGCCTAGGGCCCAAATAATGTGCACAAAACTGTGGCCTCTGGCCCAAGCAATACGTATGCATAAACTGTGGCCTAGGGCCCAAAAGTACAGATACAGGTGTTCAACATTGATATTTTACAAAACTGAGACTGGCTATAGCTGATAGCATGATAACTGTTTCTGATTCGGGGACTCTTGCAGTTAACTGGTTATACACTGACTGAGACTCATGTGATAATAATGCATAAGTCTATAAGGATTACGTGCTGGGTTCATGATGTTCAAAGTGACAACCATGAACGAATTCTGTAACTGCAACCCTAGAAGATAACAGTTCTATATCATTTCATGAAAACTAGAGCTAACTATATGCTGAGTCAAATTTCTAACAAGTATGAAGAATGAGGCGTAGGGAGAATCATGAACATTCCCTAACGTAGATAGTTAGCCTCACATACCTCAATTCCAGCCTTTGAGCGTAATACAATGTTCGTCAACCCTCTCAACTTTGATCTATATCAATACAAGTCAAAGGGATTCTATATTAGCAATAATATTCATGCTTTGGTCATCTAAGCATTTTATCAAACACTTGGTGGGCATGAAGCTCCACAACCTTCATTAATGGTGTTTTCTTCACCCAATCCCATTCTATTACTTCTAGATGATTCTACAATCTCAATTAGATGTAATTAACATCATTCTTCATCACTCATATGAATACAACAAATCCCAAGTCAACAATCCAACAACCCTAGCATAGTTCATATAATTCCCTTCATCAAACCCAATTATTATTCTCCCAAGAATACATCAACACTTTAATCATCATGAGAAAGTCATGAAACTTACCTTAGATAGTGGTTGAACAAGTCTTGAGTGGAGTTACTCCTTTAGCACCAAAACCCTACTTCACTTCCCTTGGGTTTTCTTGAATTAGATGAACTTTGGCTAGGTTTCATACATTTGGGTTCATGGATTTGGTGTTATTGATCATGGATTTCCCTTGAATTTTCTTGTGGATGAAATGTTGAGAGGGTTCTAGAGGGTTTTCGGACCAAAAATGGTGAGAAAATGGGTTAAAAACGAAGTTGGGTCTATATATAATTGTCCAGAAGGTTCGGAACTGGCACAACATGCGACACCATATGCGAGTCGCATGTCGAACATGCGAGTCGCATGTTGTGTCGCAAATCATGCCAGCAGCCTAACTCTCACTGGCACAACATGCGACACCAAATGCGAGTCGCATGTTGAACATGCGACACCAAATGCGAGTCGCATGTTGAACATGCGAGTCGCATGTTGCGCCAGAACGTGATGAACTATCTGCGGTAAAATGGCCATAACTTTTGATCCCGATATGCTGTGAGGACCCACGACCTATGGTTGGAAAGCTCTTTCAATTATCTACAACTTTCATCCTGTGGTGGTTTTCCCAAATTCCAACTTTATAATAGCGTTTTGGCCCCTTCACATCAGAACATCCGAAAACGTTTTCCTTAACTCGCCCTTTTGGATGGCTTTTGCCCATATTTGGCTTATGGGTCTTTCTTGAAACTTACTTAACACTTCATTACCAATATAAGGGACATTATAACTCTTCTCCAAAATTTCATTAAGCCATCATTAATTCGATACTCGAAATCCTTTCCCGATACACAACATATACCTTGCTTTCCTTAACAACTTTTGTCTCCTACCTCCAATATCTTTGAAACCTCATTTAGAATCATTAAATATTATTCCTTACTTATCGAAACATCATATGCATCATGCCCTTCGTCAGTCAATTCACTGTGCATGAACAGACAAAGTGACGAGGTGTTACAGACCTCTCCTTCTGAGGGAGTGTATCCCTGAAATGCATTTGCATGGGATCTTCGTATTGTCGTTCTTTCACTTCTACTACTAGGGGCGAGACTACTGAATTCTAAATGGTAGCTCCCATGCTACCTGAGTCCACTACCTGAACTCCTAGGCTAGCTAACTGCGGGAGCTCATGAGCCATTTCCCTTTTCACTGGTTGTACAGCACACAAACTTCCCATAGATCTATAGCTAAGGGCATCAGCCACAACATTTGCCTTTCCGGGGTGATATAGGATATCAACATCATAATCTTTTAGTAATTCCAACCATCGTCGTTGCCGCAAATTCAACTCTTTCTGCTTGAAGATATACTGAAGGCTCTTATGATCTGTATAAATATCCACATGGACACCATATAAATAATGTCTCTACATCTTTAATGCATGAATCACTGCAGCCAATTCAAGGTCATGGGTTGGATAATTTTTGTCATGTTTCCATAATTGCCTTGAAGCATACGCAATCACCTTACCGTGTTGCATCAACACACAGCCTAGCCCAATGCCTAAAGCATCGCAATAAACAACATAACCTTCCAATCCCTCTGGAAGTCTCACGACTGGGGCAGAAGTTAATCTATCTTTTAGCTCTTGGAAACTACGTTCACAAGCATCTGTCCATTAAAACTTTGCTGATTTCTAGGTCAGCTTTGTTAGTGGCACAGAAATAGAAGAAAAACCTTCAACAAATCTCCTGTAATAACCTGCTAAGCCCAGAAAACTACGAACTTCCGTAGGAGTTGTGGGCCTTGGCCAAGTCTTCACGGCCTCAATCTTTTGGCTATCTACCCGAATACCATCGGCTGAAACAATAACTCTCGAGTTTGAAGAACTCTAAGGACAGTACGCAAATGATCTACATGCTCTGCTTCTGATCTAGAATACACCAAGATATCATCGATGAACACAATCACAAATAAATCTAGGAAGGGTCTGAACACACTGTTCATCAAATCCATAAACACTGCCGGTGCATTAGTTCGCCCAAATGACATTACTCGGAACTCAAAATAGCCATATCTTGTTCTGAAGGCTGTCTTAGGGATATCTTTCTCCCTAACTCTCACTAGATGATACCCGGACCTCAAATCTATCTTTGAAAACCATTTGGCACCTTATAATTGATCAAATAAGTCATCAATCCTCGGAAGAGGATATTTATTCTTAATCGTCACCTTATTCAATTGCCAATAGTCAATGCACATTCGCAAGGAGCCATCTTTCTTTCGGACAAACAATACGGGTGCTCCCCACAGGGATGAACTAGGCCTAATAAAGCCTTTCTCAAGCAAGTCTTTCAATTGCTCCTTCAACTCTTTCAACTCTGCAGGAGCCATTCTATAAGGTGGAATAGATATAGGCTTGGTGTCCGGCAATACATCAATAGCAAAATCAATTTCCCTTTCTGGAGGAAGGCCTGGAAGCTCTTCCGGGAATACATCCAGAAACTTAATCACTACAGGAACTGACTGAAGAGTTGGCGGTTCAGCTTCTACATCTTGAACCCGAACTAGATGATAAATGCAACCTTTTGTGATCATCTTCCTTGCATTTAGATTGGAAATAAACCTACCTTTTGGTGACGCAGTATTCCCTTTCCATTCTAAAACTGGTTTTCCTAGAAATTGGAAACGAACCATTTTCATTCTACAATAAACATTGGCATAGCAAGAAACCAACCAATCCATGCCCATAATAACATCAAAATCCACCATTTTTAACTCATGCAAGTCAATCATGGTACGACGGTCACAAATCACAACTATGCAGTTTCTATATACTCGGCTAGCTATTACCGATTCGCTGACGGGCGTAGACACCTCAAAAGGTTTGATCGACTCCCGTTTGACTCTAAACCAACCCGCAATATATGGAGTACCATATGACAATGTGGAGCCCGGATCTATCAAAGCATATACATCATGAGAAAATACCAATAATGTACCTGTGACCACATCAGGAGAAGACTCAAGATCGTGGCGTCCAGCCAAAGCATAATAAGATGTTGATGACCGCTAGAATTGGGGACTCTCCCTCTGCCTCTACCATGGCCGACTGACACATGTGAACCTGGCCCCATAGGGCGTATAGATGATAAAGATCCGACTACCGACCCTGAAGGCTGGGTCCTACCTCTACCACCAACTGAGGGGCAATCACGCATAATATGGCCTGGCCGACCACATGAATAGCAAACCTCTGAACCCAATTGGTACTGACCCCAATGTAACTTCCCACACTGGGAACATCGTGGCATGGGTGGCCTCGCTTGAACTGAATCACCCCTGAACTGAGAACCGGAAAAACTCTGACTCGGTCCGGAATGAGTAGACTTATCAAATCTCTGGCCTGAAAACCGTGGAGGCGCACTAGTCATAGAATGGCCTAAATGCCTAGGAAAATGTTGTCTCTATACTCACGCATCGGACCCGAAGATCTGGCCCTCTATACTCACTCATCGGACCCGAAGATCTGGCCCTCTTGCTATATCCCTTATCATGCTCACGCTCACTTGTTTGTTGTTATAGGTTTTCTTCTAAGTTTTGAGCATGGGCCTGAATGCGTGAAATATCCATGCTGTCCTGAAGGGACGCAGTCAAGCACCTATCTATCAAATGTGGCCCTAGGCCTCTCACAAATCGGTGCACTCGGTCACCCATATCCGCTACCATGGTCGAAGGATACCTAGCCAGAGAATTGAAGCGGAGACTATACTCTAAAGCACTCATACTTCCTTGCCTCAAATTCAAGAACTTATCGGCTCTAGCTCGCCGAACCTCTGGAGGAAAACAATGTCGGAGAAAGGCATCCACAAATTCTTGCCATACCGGGGGAGGCGCATTGGCTCCCCGTGAAGCCATCTAAACCTTGTACCAATGAACCGCAACATCCCTCAATCTATAGGATGCTAACTCCACCGATTCGGTGTCCGAAGCATGTATCAACTGAAGTGTCCTCAACATGCCATCAATAAAATTTTGAGGGTCCTCATCCGGCTTTGATCCAATGAATTTCGAAGGGTTCAAGCTAATAAAATCACGAGCCCTTGCACTAACAGCCTTATCACTCTGCCCTGTACTTTGCCGCTGAGTCTGGGCGGTAACCAATTGAGTAAGCAAATGAATGGACTCTTTTACATCTTGGCCTGAAGCATCCGGTGGAGGAACTGGAGGTGCTAGAGCTGGGGCTGAGGCTCCCTCAAGATCCTCAGAAATAGGAACTGAATGGGAGGACTGAGATTGAGCCGCATTCTGGGACTTACTTTCCTCTACAACCGTTAGCGGTGCTCTTTCAGCCCATTTTTCCGCCACTATCTTGCCCTTTTAGGCTGCCGTAGCCTTTCTCTTTATAGGCATCTCTGAAATACATAACTCACGGTTAAGGAAAAATAATGTTCTTATATCATAGCTCTATGGCACGATCTTATGAAGAAAGAAGGTCATTAATTCCTAAAATGCCCACAGCCTCTAGTTTATAAGTGTGGCGCGCAACACACCCATAACCAAGACTCTACTGGACACGGCTCATACAAACACCCTAGGATAGAATTGCTCTGATACCACTTTTGTCACGACCCAACCGGAGGGCCGTGATGGGTACCCGGTGCTAACCCACCCGGGCACCTCTTATCATACATTCGCATTTACATCTAGGTGAGCCACATAGCTAAATCATACTTTCCATCCATTATTCATACTAATCCCATTGGGCAACAATACATATATATCACCATCAATAACAATGCCCGTATCAATGTACATAAGCCGACGAGGCTAACAAAATGATATCCAAAATATGGGCCCACAAGGCCAAGTACATCTAACCATATACACATGTCTACGAGCCTCTACGAGAGTATGTCATATCATATAGGCGGGACAGGACACCGCCATACCCATAAGTATGTATACAAAAGAATAAATACCAAAAGTTGTAGCTCTGAATGAAACAGAGCTCCGCTATGTAGTCCCTGAGTAATAAAGCTATGGATCATGCCTGTCTCCCTGACCACCTACGGGCATGACGCAGCGTCCACAAACAAAAGGACGTCAGTACGAAGAATGTCCTGAGTATGTAAAGCATGAGCAACATCATTATGAAAGCATAATAGACAACATAAGAAATAGCATAGGATGGGAGATAGTTGTATCATCGTCATAAACACTTACTTGATTTTCGTAGGGACCTTCAATTTCTAATGTGTAACCGTGTACATACATTCATATCTGTATCCGTATTAGTATCCATTTTCATATTCATAGCATATTCGTATTCATATTCATATTCATATCCATATCGTATACATATTCACATCATATACTTAGCATACTTGACCATGGAGGTTCAGTGTTTCACATACCCGGCTATGGCAAGGCTCGGTGAGTATACATACATGGCCCTACCAAGGCTCAGGGTTATCCGTACCCAACCGTAGTAGTGTGCGCGCAATATATATATTCTACCCGGCCATATAAGCTCGGGGTTTCATAATAGTCATACATAGACACATATACATAAAAGCTCATAAGCATCTTTAGAATCATTAGTATAGTCGTTCATTGCATCTATCCTTAGAGGATTACTCATCATATAAGGAATTTGGTACAATGTCACGACCCAATTTAGGATCGCGCGGGCACCTAACTTTCCCCCCTCGGTAGGCGAACCCTCAATCAATATCACATTAATCAAGTAAGGAAAATTTGAATATTCCAATAAAAAAGTACAATTAATAGCAGAAATCAATCACCTAATAAACATCAACTGTCACGACCCAACCGGAGGGCCGCGATGGGTACCTGGTGCTAACCCACCCGAGCACCTCTTATCATACATTCTCATTTACATCTAGGTGCGCCACATAGCAAATTCATACTTTCCATCCATTATTCATACTAATCCCTTTGGGCAACATTACATATATATCACCATCAATAAAAATGCCCATATCAATGTACATAAGCCGACGAGGCTAACAAAATGATATCCAAAATATGGGCCGACAAGGTCAAGTACATCTAACCATATGCACATGTCTATGAGCCTCTAGGAGAGTATGCCATATTATATAGGCGGGACAAGACACCGCCATGCCCATAAGTATGTATACAAAAGAATAAATACCAAAAGTTGTAGCTCCGAATGAAATGGAGCTCCGCTATGTAGTCCCTGAGTAATAAAACTATAGATCAAGCCTGTCTCCCTGACCACCAACGGGCATGACGCAGCGTCCATAAAAAAAAGGACGTCAGTACGAAGAATGTACTGAGTATGTAAAGCATGAGCAACATCATTATGAAAGCATAATAGACAACATAAGAAATAGCATAGGATGGGAGATAGTAGTATCATCGTCATAAACACTTACTTGATTTTTATAGGGACCTTCCATTTCTAATGCGTAACCGTGTACATACATCCATATCTGTATCCGTATTCGTATCCATTTTCGTATTCATAACATATTTGTATTCATATTCATATTCATATCGTATACATATTCATATCATATACTTAGCATACCCGACCATGGAGGTTCGGTGTTTTACATACCCGGCCATGGCAAGGCTCGGTGAGTATACATACCTGGCCCTACCAAAGCTCAGGGTTATCCGTACCCAACTGTAGTGGTGTGCACGCAATATATATATATTCTACCCGGCCATATAAGCTCGGGGTTTCATAATAGTCATACAAAGACACATATACATAAAAGCTCATAAGCATCTTTAGAATCATTACTATCGTCATTCATTGCATCTATCCTTAGAGGATTACTCATCATATAAGGAATTTGGTATAATCGTAACATATCGAGAGTCATGAGCTTAGTAGCTTTTTAAAGATAGAATCATTTGGAGGACATTATAGGCTCATGAAAGGATAGGTGTATAGCCAAAGAACAATGCCTTATTGAAAGAAGGGTTAGCCTTACATACCTTTTCGTTCAACTATTCTATCGCTTGAACGTTCTCCTTCAATGCTCACGTTTCTACCTTCATTAGAGTATATACTAACTTTAGAAAATCGATAGCTTTGCATACTAAACTAAATCTAGAGAAAATTGGGCAGCATCTCCTTTGTTTATATACAACTTCCTCCATATCATATATCAACTCCCAAACATATATAATAACATTCACAACATCATAACAATAGTCTTCATTCACCCACATTATCCATATCTCTCAATTCACTTCAAATCATCCATATCCATGGTCATAATACACTATTACGTTCATTCATATGAAACATTTATCACATGTTCTTAATGTAATTTATAGCATAATCATAATCACAACATATCAAGAATCATGACTCAATCCAAACTACTACTCACAAATGTCACTATTCTCACATTCAAGACCCATTTTCTATATTCTTCTACAATCCAAGTCTCTCAATGTCTCAATACCATAGACAACATGGAAATACCATAAAACTTACCTTAGATGGTGTAGGAATGAACCTTGAGTGGAACCACTTCACTTGAGCCAAACCCTAGTTCCACCTCCACTTGGATTTCTTGTCTTGGATGAACTTTAAAGAGTTTCTTACACTTGATTCACTTGGTTTGATGAAGTTGATCACTAATATCTCTTGAATTCTTATGGGAGAAGTGTGGAGAAATGTTCTAGAGAGTTCTAGAGAGAAGGGGAGTGAAGAGGAAATAAAATGAAATGAACTTGGTCCTTTATTAATCATACTCAAATCTGTCCCGCGCCAAATCTACGGACCAACATACGGTCCGTATAAATTATACTGACCGTATGTTTGGTCGTACTCTTGGTCCAGTGAGGGGTGCTAATCTGGGATGAATATACGGCCAAACATAGGGCTAGTAATTGTTATACGGCCAGTATGTTGGGCCGTATAATGCCCAGTTCCTCCGAACTCGTTCTCGTCGACTCGTTTGATCTCCAATCCTTATGTAACCTTCTTAACACTTGTTTAGCACCTCATTAACAACCTAAGGGACGTTATAACTCTTCTCTAAAACATCATTATGCCATCATTAATTCAGTACTCATAAATCCTTTTCAATACATAACGTATACCTTGCCCTTTCTTGGAAAACTTTCTTCTCTTCCCTCGAATGTCTTTGAAATCTCACTTAAGGTCATCAAACGCTATTTCTTACTTATCGAAATATCGTATGCTTCGTGCCCTTCTTTAGTCTATTCACTGTGCATTAACGGAAAATTTTCCGAGGTGTAATATCAATATTGAAAGTATTTAGAACCGTTAAATAATAGAGACTCTTTTCAAGTTCCCATGACCTGGTTTAGACTAGTACAAGATCGACTAAATGATACAGATTACAACAACACTTTAAGACCCAACCTCCGTCCTGGAATGAAGTAGGAGAAGGCCTTCAGATTAGGCCTCACGCATCTCCGAACATGTTGCAATCAATAACCTGAAACACTCTACACCACAAGACAAACCAACCAGTAAAAACCACAGATAATCGAAGACATGTATACATCATCGCCTAAGTAGAATCTAATTCCAATTATGCCAAATATCAATATATCAATCCGAATACAACATCACAAGTAAACACCAATTCATTTCAAACAGGCCATAATGCAATGCAATGATGTATGAATGTAATGCAATGTCATGCCAATGTTGTGTACACATGTACTCCGGACGGAAATATCGACATCTCTGTAGCACAACATAGTGTGACTTGCGAAGTCTAAGTGCCACTTGTCCCGAATCTTTGCCCAACAGACAAACGGGACCCTGGATCTTTGCCCACGGGGGGTTCTCACCGACACCACTCTGGGGGACCCGCGGAGTCCATGCACTCACTCAATCAACGATTTCGGAACTAACATTGGATCCGACCTCTCACGTCACTCAAGTTAAAATCGAGCCCAGCTTATCACAGTGTTTCATCAAGTATCATCAGTGTCTCAACAGTATATCATGAAGAATGAGAGTGCGCGAAATGCATGTTTCATCATCAGTAATCATACTCAATAACACAAGCACCAACAATGGTATGTCAACAATATATCCGAATCACAAACACCAACAATGGGTGCGCCAACAATAAGGCAGAGTCATAAGTACCAACATGGGTACGCCAACAAAATAGCAAAGTCACCAATAGCAACATGGGTATGCCAACACTATCATCAATATCTACACAAGTCACACGGAATTCTATCCACGTATCAACACCAAATTAAGGTACCACCATAACACAAACAAGTTGTAACAACAATCCTCAATACCAAATACTCACTCGTGGCATCAAGCCAACACAATAGGTTAAGTCAGGCACAACACAATATTACTGCTCTTCCTTTATTAGCCTATTAGCTTAGTATAAGTAGATTCACCTCCTACTCACAAGGCATTCATTCCTACTCAGTCAAGAACTCAATCGCAACCGTTGGTACATTTTATCCTTTAATTTGTCAACTAGATTCACTATTAATAGCATAACACATTTAATCACATACTACGGAAATTCTCATCGTGAAACACAGAAAATATGTATCACCCACTGCTCCCAAGTCACATAAAATCCACCGATACTCAGGAAACCAAATCAAGCATCCTAAAGAATATACAGGCCACAAGCCCGAACATACAAATCACACAACAATACCATTCTAGGATTCTATCCCAAATCTCAAATTCCTACACATGAATTTTCCGTTCCTTCTAATACATGAATATGGGAACTAACCGGAGTCTACTGAAAGGGAAGCCATTACCTACCTGGCAGCCGAAGAGGTGCCACGAACCTGCACATTTGCATTGTCTTTCAAAGGCTCTCCGATAATCAAACTCTATTCACATGTAAATTCTATGTAAGAAACCATGAAGAATGATATCCATATTGACTACTTTCTATTCGGGTTAAATTCCACCCTTTAATTTAGGAAAAACGGGTCTCAAGGACAAAACGGTAATTTTATGGTCCAATTAACAAATTCAACACCAAAAGGTCAAAACCTATTACTGTAATCATAGAAATACTCAATTAATTCTCAAAATCATCATTTATATGAAAACCCCTAAATTTGGGTCTAAGAATAACTTTTATTCAAGAAATTCAACTCTAGAATGGAAGATTATTGATTAGCAAGCCTAGATATAACATTACCTAGCATGAGCAATAACAATTACTCATAACTTAGGAAGCCTATTCATTTTTAAGATCCCTTTAAGAAAAACCCCATAAACCCTCTTTTGATTCTAAGGATTCTACGGTTAGATTAAGGATTAGGAGATGAAGCTAAATGATTATGGAGCCAAGAACTTTACCTTAGTGGAGAAATAGGTAGAAAAACCTTCAGTTCGTCTCTCTCTATCCCTTAGAACAAAATAAGAATAATGACCAAGTGTCTAGGGTTTTTAAAAATATAGATGTATTCTGGTACAGCTATACCGCTACAGTGGCCATCGTCCCGCCCCAGTCGTACGCACCGGCAGTGCCCAGACATCTACGGCGGTCTAGTTATACATCTCTGAATGCCGCTCCATCGGCACCCTTACGGGTCAGCGGTACCGCTATAGCGGTCCTAGTGCCTCTGCGGCGGACACCAGTTAATCAGAAACCAGAAACAGTTCAACTTTTTCATAAAATCAACCCCGAAACTCGATTATCATTTGAGACCCAAGACACACAAACAAAATATGCAGATATACAAAAAAACACGCTACGAACTCACCTACGGCTTTAGAATTCCCAAATAAGGTCTCGTTGACCAATTCAACTCTCGATCAAAGGTTCTCACTTAGGGTCAAGATTTCTCACAAGTCAAAATAAACACTAACGGGGCTCGAAAATGGTCAATAAGGGAAAAATCACGCTAACGACCAAACAGGTCGTTACATCAGATACCAATTAAACCATCGCTCGTCCTTGAGCGACAAAAAAGTGAGTAGAAGCATCGGCGGCAACCAAGGAGATCATAAACGCAAACCACATGAAGCCTTCACAACAAAGACATATCAAACCGCACTCGCTCACCTCATTAGTCAAAACTTCTTATACCTAACCAAGGACGCAAATCCCATGTAGCCATACTCGAAATGCTTCTTAAAACTGATTCATAAACAACATAGCCGCTTTCCAGAACTCTTTGATTTAACGTAACTATACCTTTAAAGCAACGACGGGAGCCTCACATATATTCCTGGATACAACACAAACTTAGACATAAACACAATCATAGTCCAATAGGGATCCATCTGATCACTCTAGGACCGTTATCAAAAACGTACCTCCTCTTCTCAATACTAAGCCCATAGCACATCATCATTCTAACAGGAAAGCTAACCCCGGTAAAATATCACAACAAACATAACCCAGCTGGAATTCGTTAAACCTATGAAATTGATTTTTTGTAACCCATAAATTCTTTTGAGGATATGAGCACAACTCATCAAGTTCTAATCAAACAACCAAGACCCTAAATGAATGCACCGATCCTGAATATTATCCATAACGTCACAAAGGACTCTAGATTTCGAACTAATCACGGTAATACCACTCACAATAAATCAGGTCTATCGCTCTCGACTCCAAAAGCTAGACCACATCCAAATGATCCACAAAGTACCAAAAAACTAATCCTGTAAATGCAATCTCGAGTTTCTCAACCTTACCCACACGCATATCAGGCACAATTCGAACCGTCAGACTCTAAGAACCGACTGTCTCGTGCAACGATCCTTTAATCAGTGGAACTCCATTGTAAAATTCGATAATCCATAATGTTGTTGAAAGTATCAAAGCTCGTCACCTCTTACGTCAGTTTGCATAACAACCTTCAAGTCCTTAATATCCAACATCATCTCGTCAATGCTACTCATAACATAAAACACTTACCACGAATACAACCTCGTATCGAGAATACAATGTTAGCTCTTACATAATGAGAACATTCACAAATCCCTTCCCTTAACCCACACTATCTCATTCAACAGAGTATTACGAAACAGTCCACTGAGGTATCATACAAGTCACTTCCTATAAAACTCAACATGTCGGTTACCTGAATCTTACTTCTTACTTAGTCACTGATCACAAACCTCACAAAATTTCCCTTATCACTAGTCCATATCCGTACACTTATCTTCTCAAGATTACACAATAGTCACAAGCTCACCGAATCCATGCCAGACAACGATACCACAAACCAAAATAGACTCGAGCCATTCCCAAGGATGTGCCTCATCCTTGCCAACTATTAATCAACTATAACTTCATCAACCTATCAATTTCCCATCTCAACAAAATAAGAATCACAGATATCGCGACCAATTCCTCGAATCCACTGCATTGAATACTGAGTAAGCATAAGTCTCGCAAACCGGCCGAACCAATCATAGAGATAGAATCACACACATACTATGCATATTAGGGTTCCCCTTAACATATCAAACTCCAACCGAATACCCTCTAACCACTCAAGCAATTAACCCAATAACTCAACCAAATAACCATACCAGTAATAGTAGAAACTAGCCGAATCTAATCCAAACAAATACGAAGCTCTCAACCTCAATCTGATACTAGATATAACACTTAATAGTTGCTTGGTTACTAGAATCTCACTCTTATACGACACTAAGGTCATTCTCACAAATCAACCACTGGCTCCCACTGGCCCACGACGTAACTACATTCATCGACTCAACTTTGATTCCTCATGCATAATTTACCATGTATGAGGCGACATAACCCTCAATACGACTAACTAACCTTGATACAATAATATCCTTATCATTCTTCTAAACTCGTAGACCCAGTGAATATACCATTTGCTGAAAGAGTAGAACTACCACTGCCCAACATCTAAAGTCCCCATTCATCATAAGAAATCTTTCTTTCCAATCTAGAACCGATAAACGCTTACCTGAAAAACTCCACATGCATCATAGTAGTAAATCACGTAGAAGCCCAACTTAAATCCTCACGACCACATGCGAAATTCACTCTCATATCAAGCGTGACCTCAATCTAATAAGCATGTCAGATACCAATTATTCCTTTCTTAGTAACTGAGACCAACCTATCCCAAAAATTCACTTTCTTACGCTTCGATCCATTAACGCAAAACACATTAATATCAACATACCCCAAGAAATCTCAATCTATTTCACCTTTACAACAAAATTCATCCTTTTCATACTTATGCTCAACGTCTCTTCTCTGCTACACGCGGTTGCTATACTAGTTGAATCTGATAGCCCTTAACAAACTTACACTTGTTCCCGCATATCAATACTGAATACCCAACAATTGAAGAAATGCTAACCTATCATAGATATAACCGTACCACGCATACCATCACCCACCTTGTCGAAGTCGAAACTTTTTTCCCAAAACTAATCTTACCATCAACCACAATTTGAATATTCCAATAACTAAGTACAATTAACAACTGAAATCAATTACCTAATAAACTTCAATATTGAAAATATTTAGAACTGTTAAATAAATAGAGACTCTTTTCAAGTTCCCACGACCTGGTCTAGACTAGTACAAGAGCTACTAAATGATATGGATTACAACAACACTATAAGACCGAACCTTCATACCGAAATAAAGTGGGAGGAGGCCTTCAGATTAGGCACCGCGCATCTCCGAACATGTTGCAATCAATCACCTGAAACACTCTACACCCGAAAAGGGTGTAGCAAGAGCAGTATCGGTACAATCAACGAGTACTGAGTAAGTATCATAGGCCGACAATGGTTTGAAACATATATCAGTAAAATAAGTCACAAATAAACATGATTAGCAACTAAATCAAGTCCTACGTCTATTTACCGCACAATATGACACCAAGACCCTTAACTCATTCACCTTCCGCTAATAAACACATGCCAGATCCACAACAATATCACGACAAACATATATCATTAATACCATTCGATTTTAGACTAGAGTCGACTCTTCATTATGATACATTTAGTCTACATCCTGTAGAGGCCAAATATATAACTGATCCTACGAATGATCCACAAGACAAACCAACCAGTAAAAACCACAGATAATCGAAGACAAGTATACATCATCACCTAAGTAGCATCTAATTCCAATTATACCAAGTCTCAATATATCAATCCGAATCCAACATCACAAGTAAACACCAAATCATCTCAAACAGGCCATAATGCAATGCAATACAATGCAATGCAATGATGTATGAATGCAACGCAATGTCATGCCAATGTTGTGTACACATGTACTCCGGAAGGAAATATCGAAATATTGGTAGCACAACCCAATGAAACTCGTGAAGTCTAAGTGCGACCCGTCCTGAATCTTTGCCTAACAGACAGACGAGACTCCCAATCTTTTCCCACGGAGGGTTCTCACCGGCACGACTATAGGGGACATGCGGAGTCTATGCAGTCACTCAATAACCGATTTCGAAACTAACATCGAATATTGGCCCTTCACGTCACTCAAGTAAAAACTGAGCCCAGCTCATCACAGTGTTTCATCAAGTATCATCAGTATCTTAACAGTATATCATGAAGAATAAGAGTGTGTGCAATGCATGTATCATCATCAATAATCGTGCTCAATATCACAAGCACCAACAATGGTATGCCAACAATATATCCGAATCACAAACACCAACAATGAGTGCGCCAATAATATAACAAAGTCATAAGTACCACCATGGGTACGCCAACAAAATATCAAAGTCACCAATACCAACATGGGTATGCCAACACTATCATCAATATCTACACAAGTCATATGGAATTCTATCCACATATCAACACCAAATTAAGGTACCACCATAACACAAACAAGTTGTAACAACAATCCTCAATATCAAATACTCACTCGTGGCATCAAGCCAACACAATAGGTCAAGTCAGGCACAATACAATATTACCGCTCTTCTTTTATTAGCCTATTAGCTTATTATAAGTAGATTCACCCCCTACTCACAAGGCATTCATTCATACTCAGTCTAGAACTCAATCGCAATCGTAGGTACATTTTATCCTTCCATTTATCAACTAGATTCACTATTAATAGCATAACATATTGAATCAAATAGTACAGAAATTCTCATCGTGAAACACAGAAAATATGTAACACCTACTACTCCCAAGTCACATAAAGTCCACCGATACTCACGAACACTATATAAAACATCCTAAAGAATCTACAGTCCACAAGTTCGAGCATACAAATTACACAACAATACCATCCTAGTATTCCATCCCAAATCTCCAATTCCTACACATAAATTCTTCATTCCTTCTAATACATGAATATGGGAAACTAACCGAAGTCTACCGAAAAGGAAGCCGTAACCTACCTAGCAGCCGAACATGTGCCACGAACCCACACATTTTCCTTGTGTTTCAAAGCGTCTCATATAATCAAACTCTATTCACATGTAAATTCTATGTAAGAAACCATGAAGAATGATATCCATATTGACTACTTTCTATTCGGGTTAAATTCCACCCTTTAATTTAGGAAAAACGGGTCTCAAGGCCAAAACGGGAATTTTATGGTCCAAATACCAAATTCAATACCAAAAGGTAAAAACCCATTACTATAATCATAGGAATACTCAATTAATTCTCAAAATCATCATTTATATGAAAACCCCCAAATTTGGGTCTAAGAACCCTAACTTTGATTCAAGAAATTCAACTCTGGAATGAAAGATTATTGATTAGCAAGCCTAGATATCACATTACCTAGCATGAATAACAACAACTGCTCATAACATAGGAAGCCAATTCATTTTTAAGACCCTTTTAAGAAAAACCCCATTAACGCTCTTTTGATTCTAAGGATTCTATGGTTAGATTAAGGATAACGAGATGAAGCTAAATGATTATGGAGCAAAGAAACTTACCTTAGTGGAGAAATAGGTAGAAAACCCTTCAGTTCATCTCTCTCTAGCCCTTAGAACGAAATAAGAATAATGACTAAGTGTCTAGGGTTTTTACAAATATAGATGTATTCTGGTACAGCGATACCGCTACAACGGCCATCGTGCCATCCTAACGGTACCGCTCCCGCGGTGCCCAGACATCTACGACGGTCTAGTCATACATCTCTGAATGCCGCTCTATCGGCACCCTCACCGGCCAGCGGTGCCGCTGCGGTGAACACCAGTTAATCAGAAACCAGAAACAGTTCTACTTTTTTGTAAAATCAGCCCCGAAACTCGCTAATCATTCAAGACCCAAGACACAAACAAAATATGCAGAGATACATAAAAACGCGCTACGAACTCACTCGCGGCTTCAGATTTCCCAAATAAGGTCTCATTGACCAATTCAACTCTCGATCAAAGGTTCTCACTTAAGGTCAAGATTTATCGCAAGTCAAAATAGACACTAACGTGGCTCGAAAGTGGTCAATAAGGTTAAAATCATGCTAGCGACCAAACGGGTCATTACATCTAAGGAGATAGCTTCTATAAAAGTGCAATGGAAGCATCATCCTATTGAGCAGGCCACTTGGGAGACTGAGTCCGACATGCATAGCCGATATCCTCAGTTGTTTGCCGATTAGGTACTTTTCCATTCTTCTCCTTTCGTCGCTCGAGTACGAGCAATGGTTTAATTGGTATCTGATGTAACGACCCAAAGCGTCTCTATTGTATTTTAGGTAATTTTGACCCTTTCTCGAGTTTTTTTAGCTCATATTTGACCCGAGGAGACCTTTGAAACGCTTTCCGATGTGTTTGGATATCATTTGGGTGACTTTTTGGGAAATATTGTCTTAAAGGAAAAAAGAGTTTACTCAAGTTGACATTTGGGTAAACAGACCTTTTTAGAAATTCGTGTATTCTGAGAGGTCCGGATAGTCTTTTAGAACGCGAGTGTATATTTGGTTCGGTTCCCAATAAGCTCGGGTGTATTTTGGAACTTGGGTTGGGAAGTTGATTTTGAGGTATCGGGGGTTGACTCAGTCAACGAGACCTCTGTTGGGAATTCAAAGGCCATGAGTATGTTTGTAGCATATTTTTATGTGTGTCTGCATATATGGTATGTGAGCAGATGGCGTCGGGTGATAGTGGGGATTTCGAGTTGATATTGTGAAACTTGAGATTTTCTGGTGTCTGGTGCCACAACCGCAATGGTGGCACCGCTATAGTGGTGGTCATTCCTCAAAAGCAACCTAGTGCGTTTTTGGTTGACCCCCGTAATGGTCTGACGGGGCGCTAAACCGGAACCGTCGCAGCGATCTCGTGATCGAAAAGCGGTATCGGGCAGATAGATTCATTAAATGAGTGTTAAAAGCTCTAAGTTCCTCATTCATTACTATTCCAAAAAATTGAGTTATTTGGAGCATTTCAAGGCAATTCTTGGGGAAATTCATTATAGTAAGTCCCCTTACTTTCCGTTCCATTCAATGATTACTTTATCACCTTAGGAATCCATTATCATGCTAGTTCTTTAGGAGTTTAATGATTAAAAGAGAGCCTTCATTAAGCATGGAATTGATGATTAGAATCTATTATTGCATGATTGCTTCCTAATTAGTGGCAAATCTGTGGAATTGGAAGTTAGGATTCATACCCAAATTCGGGGGTTTTGCCTAGAACCCGAATTTAAGTATTTTGTTTGTCCTCCTAGCTTATTATTGATGGGAATTGCTCACCTAGAACATTAATTTCATGTTGAGACCCATAGATTCTTATTTCCATCTTTCTAGTTCATGAACCACATTCCATAGGTTGGGATTTGGATCTTGAATAGAAGTAAGGCTTGAATGATGTTCTTCTTGATTCTAATTTCCTGATTCGGATATGTTTAGAGTTTCATTATCTCGAGGCTTAATGGAAAGGGAAGACTAAGGTTTTATTTGGAGACATATTGTTCGACTCTCTAGGTAGGTTATGGTTTACCTTATGGTGAGACTTCGATTAGAGAAGCAGATATTTAGATGATATTATTAGAGAATGCATGTAAACCTTCCGGTATGAAGTTGGGTTCGATATGGTGTTAGGTTGGGCCTTGCGTTGTATTATTTGGGGGTTAGCCACCCCATTGTGTTGATCTACTTATCTTGTTCTATTTATTTATTGGCTCATTCCATGTTGAGACATTAGGAAATTGTGACTCGTGTTATATCATGACTATGATATTGCAGTACTTTACTTGATTAGGTATTGAGATGAGATTGTGATTCCATTGTGGCGTATTGTGTAGCCTTATTATTAATACTACTTGTGTGCCCTGGGTGGTACTATTTGGATTGAATTGATACATTGATATTACCTTACATCGTATACATACTCATTTCAATGATTCTTTGACACTGATGATGGAAGTGAGGGAGTATAGCCTCTGAGGTTTCTACCGGAGAACGTAAAAGAAAGATGAATTTTCGTGATCCAAGATCATTTATCGAAGTGGACTGAGTGTACGTTGCCTGAGGTTTCTTACCGGGAATGATTGAATCTCCGATGCCCTAGGTTTTTGCTGGGATCTTAAGAGTGGTACATGGACTTCACGGGTCCCCCATGGGTTGTGCTGCTAAGATGTGATGTTCCATCGTCGGAGTACGTATGTACGGTGCATATGCATTGCATTGTACCTTTGATTTTGATGACTTGTTGTGACACTATTATGATATATTGGTTCAGATTGATCATACTGAGGCTTGGCACAGTTAGGTTTAGATGCTATAACATAGGTGATGACTTATATTATGGATACAGATTCATGTTGACTTGTACTTGTTAGTTTATGTGTTTATCTTGCTTTTTTATCTTTATATAAGTTAGCTAGTCTTAGTCGCCCTATGATACCTACCAGTACTTGTTGTTTGTTCTGACCTGCACTTACTACATTCTTTTATGGATGCAGAGTTCTAGGTGGGATTGACCTCTACTCCTCATGGCAGATAGTAGTCGAGGATTGCTGTTTCGAGTCTTACAGGGTGAGCACGAGGACGTTCGCCGTCTTGAAGACTCTTCTTTTATTATGTCTTTATTTCTGTCCTGAGACATGATTTTGAGACAATTAATGTATTACTATTACTCAGACTTGTAGTATTTAGTTAGATGCTCTTGTATGACCAGACCAGATACTGGGGTTTAATTTGTTACTTTCGCATTTTCTTATATCATTATTGTAAGACTTACATTATTCTATCTTCTTCTGCTTATTTATTTTTTACTCATGTTTTTATGATTATTGGGATAAGGGTTCACTTACCGAGGTGGGAAAGGTAGGTGCCCGCGCGACTTAGTGAAATTGGGTCGTAACAATACTAAGTCATTGCCCCTTCGGACAATGTTTCACCAAATTTATTGAGTAAAATAGATTTGCTCTCGTCCGAATTCATATCATTCCCTTTAACAACATATGTGTAAGTGGTCACATGCTCCTCAGGATCTGTGGTCCTATCATATTTAGGTAGATCTGAATTTTAAACCTCTTCAGGATAAATTTAGGCGTTGTGCTTGGTAAGAACGACAACTGCACATATCTCTTTAAATCTGATCCTTTCAGTACTGGTGGGGCTCCTAGAATCTGATCTATCAAGGAATTGAACGCCTTAAATACTTTTTCATTCTGATCCAACCGAATGTTTAATTCTTTCTCATTCTTTTCTAACCAATTAGAAAGTGCCTCTAGGTACTACATAACTTCAGGTGTCGCTACGCCACTATGGGCTCCACTACTACCTTCTCCTTATTCTACCTCTGTATTACGTGGATTTACACCATCATTGCGTCTCCCCGCATGTAAGTCAGCAAATGATTTCTACTAGTTTTTCAGTAGTTCCAATATCTTTGCTATCCATGGGTCTTCTTTCGTAACCACTTCTTCTTCATGGTTATCCTTAGGAATCTGCAACGACCCTCTAGGTGGTTATGGGGGTTGACTTAGAAAACTAGACCTCTGTTGGGTATTCTGAGGCTATAGGTGAGTTTGTAATGTGTTTCTATCTATCTGTACATGTTTTGTTTGCGTCTGTAAGGCCTTGGATTTGTGTTGGGATTTTTCGGTCATAAACTGATGCAAAAACTCAAGCTACTGGTCAAAATGGACTGCTGTAGCGGGTCTGTCGTAGCGGGTTGTGGGTCGCCGCCGTGGGAGGCGGGACTTTAATGAGGTCCGCCATAGTAGGATCTTTCCCGCAATAGCGTGACTGCTGCAGTGAGACACCTACTGCTGCAGCGGTCGATGGGAGGCAGAATCTTTTTTTATATTCATTATTCCGAACTCATTCCCCACATAACACCAAAACAGTTTCCAAGAACTGTTGTGGCAAAAATTTAAGGCTAGGGCTAAAGCGCACTAGAAAGCTAAGTCTCAACCCTTGACTTTCTTAATTCCATCATCATGATAGATTCCATGAGTAGTTAAAGGTCCATTAATGGTTAATGAAAGGGCTAAAACCGTAGAACTTAAGAAAACCTTGATTAATATATTGGTTGTTGATTTATTGGTTTTTAATCATCTAGGAGTATATATTATCACTTTCTAGGATGAGAACATGTCTATTAATGGTTGAACTTGTTGATTGAGACCTAGGACTTCATAAAGATGATAACTTTAGCATCAAAACTGCTAGAATAAAAAAAGGTTGAATTTATGATAGAACCGATGAATGGGAATAGTATGATGGTTTGGAGTTGATGTTATGATGAATTCACGCTTAGTGATAGTTCACCCTCTGAAAAGGGTAGAATGTAATTGGGTTCTTTTCCCTAAGGTGTTGTATTGTTTGAGTTGATGACTTGAGTACTTATATAGCTCTATATTTCTAAACTTTGAACATTCAAAATCTTTATGAAAAGGGAAAGCTATCGCGGAGTGATTACATTGTTCCAGTTCTTCTTTGAGGTAGGATGTGGTCTACGTGTGTTAGACTTTGATTAGTTGATTGTATGTGATTCCAAATTGATAGGAGAATCATAGTGGATCCGAAGAAAATTGCGGCAGTGAGGGATTGGGCCAAGTCCACGTCCGTGACAGAGATCCGCAGTTTCGTGGTGTTGGCTAGTTACTACCGTCAGTTTGTGAAGGGGTTTGCTTCCATTATTTCCCATTTGATGCGGTTGACTCAGAAAGAGGTACCTTTTAAGTGGTCCGACGAGTGTGAGGAGAGCTTCCCAAAGATCAAGACTTTATTGACTATAATTCCTATTCTATCTTTGCCCGTGGAGGGCAAAGACTTTGTAGTTTATTATGATGCTTCTCATTCTGGTTTGGGTGCTATTTGGATGCAGGAAAAGAAGGTGATTGCTTATGCTTCCACACAGCTGAAGATTCATAAGAAGAACTATCATAATCATGATTTGGAGTTGGAAGCGGTGGTGTTCACGTTGAAGATTTGGAGGTACTACCTGTATGGTGCCCGTTGTGAGGTATTTACTGATCATCGCAGTCTTCAGCATGTGTTTACTTAGAAGGATCGAAAGTCTAGGCAGTGGAGACGAATGGAGTTGCTTAAGGATTACGACATTACTATCTTGTATCATCTCGGCAAGGCAAATATGGTGGCAGATGCCTTGAGCAGGAAATCAGCTAGCATGGCAGTTTGGCTTGTGTGATTGCGTTAGAGTGTCAGTTGGCCAAGGAGGTTTAGACTCTGGCTAACAGTTTCACGAGGCTTGAGGTGTCTAATTCAGGCAGGGTGTTGGCTTGTGTTGAGGCGAGATTATCATTTTTAGAGAAAATAAAGGCCAGACAGTTTGAGGATCAGAGTTTGAGTAAGATTCACGATAAAGTCTTGCGTAGTGAGGAAAAGGAAGCCATGATTGATTATGAGGGGGTCTTGAGAATCAAGGGGCGTGTTTGTGTTCCCCGTTTTGATGATTTGATTAGGACAATATTAGTGGAGGCTCACAATTCTAGGTATTCCATTCATCTTGGTTCTACTAATATGAACCAAGACTTGAGGCAGCACTATTGGTGGGCTGGGATGAAGCGTGATATTGTTGAGTTCGTTGCATACTGTTTGAATTGCCAGCAAGTGAAATACGAGTACCAAAGACCTGGGGGTACACTTCAGAGGATGCCCATTGCAAAGTGGAAGTGGGAGAGGATAGCGATGGACTTTGTGGTTGGTCTTCCGGAGACCTTGGGCAAGTTTGATTAGATTTGGGTCATTGTTGATAGATTGACCAAGTGTGCCCATTTCATACCTGTTCAAATTACCCATACCGCCTATAAGTTGGCCCAGATTTATATTCGTGAGATTTTTCGTCTGCATAGGGTTCCTATTTCCATCATATCCGATAGAGGCACAACGTTTGCATCTCGATTTTAGAAGAATTTGCATTTGGAATTGGATATTAGATTGGACCTTAGTATAACTTTCCACCCTCACATAGATGGTCAGTCTGAGCGAACTATTCAGGCCCTAGAGGATATGCTCCGAGATTGTGTGATTGACTGTGGTGGCCATTGGGATCAGTTCTTACCATTGGCTGAGTTTTCTTATAATAATAGTTATCACTCGAGCATTGAAAGTGCCCCGTTTGAGGCTCTTTATGGGTGGAGTTGTAGGTCTTCTATTGGATGGTTTGATACTTTCGAGGTAAATCCATGGGGTACAGATCTTTTAAGAGAATCATTAGATAAAGTTAAGGTGATTCAGGAAAAGCTCTTGGCTTCTCAGAGTAGGCAGAAGGAATATGCGAATCGAATGGTCCGAGATCTTGAGTTTATGGTTGGGGAACAGGTATTATTGAAGGTCTCACCCATGAAAGGTGTAATGCGATTTGAGAAGAAAGGTAAGCTTAGTCCCAGATTCATTGGTCTGTTTGAGATTCTCAATCATTTGGGGGATGCAACCTATGAGTTGGCTTTTCCCCCAGGTTTGTCGGGGGTCCATCCAGTGTTCCATGTTTTATATTGAAGAGATATCATGGAGATGGTTCAATTAACATTCGTTGGGATTCTGTCTTGTTGAATGAGAATCTGTCCTATGAAGAAGAGCCTATTGCTATTTTAGATGGAGAGGTTCGTAAGTTGAGGCTGAAAGAAATAGTGTCAGTAAAGGTTCAGTGGAAGAACCGTCTTGTTAAGGAAGCTGCTTAGGAGAAGGAATCCGATATGCGTAAGAATTATCCCCAGCTTTTCACTGAGTCAGGCATCTTCCCCTGGTTCCTTCTTTTGTCCATTCGGAAACGTACGGTTGTTTAATTGGTATCTGATATATCCGGGAGTTGAACGCCTTAAATACTTTTTCATTCTGATCCAATGAATGTTCAATTCTTTATCATTCTTTTCTAACCAACTGGAAAGAGTTTCCAAGTACCGCATAACTTCTGGTGCTACTCCGCCACTATGGGCTCCACCGCTGCCTTCTCCTTGTTCTGTCTCTGTATTAAGTGGGTTTGCACCATCATTGCTTCTCTCCGCTTGTAAGTCAGCAATAGCTTTCTACTAGTTTTCTAGCAGTTCTAATATCTTTGTTATCCATGGGTCTGCTTTCATAACCACTTCTTCTCCAAGGTCATCATTAGGAATCTATAACGACCCGCTAGGTCGTTATGTGATACGAAATTGATAGGAGAAGCCTGATTAGGGCTTCGGACATAACGTGTGGCTGATATTTCCTCTCTCTCTTTCTCTCTCTCTCTCTCTCTCTCTCTCTCTCTCTCTCTCTATATATATATATATATATATATATATATATATATATATATATATATATATATATTGATTAATTATTTGATGAATTGATATGAAATGATAATGAATGAGTTCATATATACTGTTCTTGTTGACGTGGAGTAATCCCTTATTCATGCTTATTGATGAATTAATTTTTGAGTTTTGATATCACTTGTGATATGGTGACTTGTGTTCCTTGATATTGATTCTAGATTGTTCACATTCTTTATTGATTGTGGAATGTAAATACATTGTGATGAGAAAGATATATAAATATGAAAAGACACATTTGACAGGGTGTGGCGTAAGTTAAAGGCTCGTAGTCAGAGGTAAGATTCCGGAGCAAGGGTATATGGACACCATGGGTCCCCTACAGGTCATGGCTAATGGGTCAAACACTACCATTTAGTATGTGTGTACGGATATGTGACAGAGTTGAGATAATTTTTATTTTACGATTGTGTTTGTTGATTACGTGTTGAGTTACTCTTATTGATTTCTATTTGTGTGGATTTATCTTATCCCTGTGTTGGCTGATATTTTGGTGTTGGATGATACTTGTTGATGATTTCGGGTGTGGTTATATGCTGTTGTGCCTATTTGTCTATTTTATTGATTTTGTGATTGTATGCATAATACTAATCTTGTATGCATGATACTAATCTTAGTCGGCCTATGATATCTATCGGTGCATAGTATTTGTAGTGATACTACCTTACTGCATTCTTTTGAGTGCAGATTGTGATCAAAAGACTTCTACGAGACCTCATATTTAGCTTGAGGGAAGTTTCCGACAGATTTGAATGTGAGCTATTATCCATGCTAGGCCGCTTGAAGATCTTTCCTATTTTAGATGTCTATTTCGTTTAAGACATTTATGTTACTTTTAGACAACGTTTCTTTCTTAGATAGTTATATTAGAGTCCTTGTACGATGACTTTCGGATTTTAGGGTTGTAATAGCTTAGACTTTCGCAGATTTTATTTAATTATGGCATGACTAGACTTTTGGAGATATTTATACTTGTTATATCCTTGAATGCTTTAAAATTGGCTAAGTAATTTGATAATGGTTTGGATGGTTGGTTAAGTACATGGTTCGCCCACTTGGGGATTTGGGTGGGTGTCACTCACGACTGTTTAGGTCGTGAAAAAGTTGCTATCAAAGATTTAGGTTTGTCGATCTCGTTGTTCAAGGACATGTCTAGTCGAGTCTTGCGTATCGGTACGGAAACGTCTGTACTTACCTTTGAGAGGCTACGAGACACTGGGAAAATTCAATTGTTTTCCTTGTTTCGTGCTACTTGATTTCAATTGGTATCTGGATGATTCAAATAAGTATATGATGTTTCTTTCTATTCTCTCATAGATGGTGAGGACTCGTGCGGCACCAGCAGCTAATGAGGTACTCGCACCGGCTGCTGGGGTCGCAGCGCGTGGTGGAGGACAGGCCGCTGGGGGAGAAGGTTAGGACAGAGGCCGTGGTCATAGTAGAGGTAAGGGAGTAGCAACACCAGCCAGGGGTGGGGCTCCTGCGGCTAATCAGTAGCGCACTTAGTCCACTGAGCCTCCGAAAATTCCAGATGAGGCAGCAGAGTTTGCAGCATCACCGGCACAACCAGATATTATAGCTCCTCCAGTTTTGTCAGATGTCATGGTCCAAGTGTTGAACCTGTTGAATGGTTTGACTGAGGCAGGTGTGTTACCAGCTATTCCAGGTGCACAGGGTACCAGAGTGGGTGATCTAGCTTTGGGCGGGGTTCGTGCTCCGGAGTTACCGCATGCTGCAGCTGTGGCTCCTCGCTTGGATGAGGCTACATAACTGGTGTATTCCCTAGGCCAGTGGAAGGTCCAGTGTTGACCAGGGATGAGCATGGTATGTTTTGGAGGTTCATTAAAATGAAACCTCCAGAGTTCTACGACACTGAGGTTGAAGATGCTTACGAGTTCATTATGGACGGTCATGAGAGGCTCCATAAGATTGGGGTAGTGGAGAAATATGGTGTTTAGTTTGTGACCTTGTAGCTCATAGGTGATGACAAGTTATGGTGGAGGGCGTTTGTGTCACGACCCAGCTCTGTGGGCCGCGACTGGTGCCCTATTTGGACACCCAAACTGACTTACGTACCAGATCGACATATCAAAGATTCATTCAGATTTAACATACGTTATTTCAAACAGATACTAAGAACAAATGTTATCTTAAGCGGTTGCCCGTACAGAAATATCACATCAAATCCGGTAGGCTGGCGGAATACACATCTCCCAGATATACAAACATATGAGCCATTTTGGCCATACAGCAACCGGGACCGCTTAAGGCACAGATCATAAACAGAAACGAACAAACACGACCCATGGCCCACATATATGACTACAGGCCTCTACAAAACGTAACAGAATCACTTGACGGGACAGGGCCCCGCCGTACCCCAGATAGTCATACATATATGCAGAGACACATACAACGAAAGGTCTTTACCAAAAGTATGGGCTCCGAGTCAAAAGAGCACTCCAAAGTAGCAGAATATATCCTACACTGGCGGGTCACCAGAACAAACGTCTGTACCTGCGGGCATGAAACGTAGCCCCCGAAGAAAGAGGGTCAGTACGAAAGATGTACTGAGTATGTAAAGCATAGAGTCCAGAAATCCAAATCATAAGGGAGATAAGGAGTACGGAAAGTGATTACAAAATCAGTATATCAAACCTGTTCTGAAAAACACATATAATGACAATAAAAATCATGCATAAGGCTCAGGAACGTGGTCGCCACTCCGACGCTGGCGCCACAACACATCATACTCCATAAAGTTTCAAATCCCCGTACAATCCTCGAACATATCGTATCATCATAACATATCACATCATCATCAGAACATATCATATGCCATATCACATCATAACGCCGTATATGAGCGGTACCCGGCCCTATGCTGAGGTCTCAGGAACCGTAACACATCATACTGCCGAATATAACATAGTGCGCACGATCACAAAACCGACCCGGGATCCGGCGAACGAAATCATAGTAGTAGGCACGAGCGGAGTAGTGCGGAAACCATATGCACACAAATAAATAAATTCCAAGACTCGACCAATGAATATATATACCGATAGTAGAAGGCTCAAAGTAAGTATAGAGTCCATTGGAATTATTATACAAAAATTGCGAGCCTTTAAATTACAAAGCTTTCGAACAACACTTCATAGGTCATTTTCTTGAAAATTAAGTATCATTTATTTTTAAGGAGCTTTCAAATAACATTATAGAGTACTTCCAACGGAGCCTTAAAAATCATATGCACATATCCAGAATATACATATTCAAACTCGATAGCCAAATATTTTTACAGACATCTGAATGCTCAAATAAGATTCGGATCGATTGGGATTAGTATGAGAGAATTACAAATTTTCGAAGTACTGAACCTTCTAAAAATATTTCATAAGTCATTCTTATAAATTCAAGTATCATTTATAATAAGGAGCTTCCAAGGAACGTTATGGAGCAAATCAAACGGAGCCTAAGAATCATATCAAAATACATGTATCCAAACTTTAGCCATTTCAAATATTTTTCGGACATCATTCGGAACATACCAACTAGAATCTTTTGGACATCATAATTTCGTAGCAAATCATATGAAATAATTTGGGGAGATCAAAGACATCGGCCATCGTAATGGCTCTGAGAATAGAATTCTCCTTTAGAAGCATACGTATATGTCATATGTTCATTTCATAAAGGTCATGCCAAAAACAAAGAAAGCTAGGCTTTACATACCTCGAACGCTCGCTAACCAAATTTCGATCGCTCACTAATAAATCCCGACTCAAGTCTCGGGCCCTCCAATATCTACAATAATATTATCGATTACCAAATATTAGCTACAAGTACTTATAATTTTAATTCTAATTAGTATCTGTCTACCGAAATTTCGGCAGCACCTCCCCTGTAAATTCAACATCCCCGAGAATTAAACTCGGCCAAATTCATCAACAACCATATCAACATTACCAACAACCAAATCAATAACATCAAAACCAATCAAAAATGCATTCCAACACTAGTAACCTTCCTTTCAACATAATTCATCGACATTCAATTCAACTACGAATTTTTCAAGCCAATATCGACACTTACACATTCATTACCGATTCAAGATCATTCAAAAGCATTTCAAGGCATTTCATACCATTCTACAAAATATACAAAAATAAATCATCAAGACTAGAATTCATCCGGAATCTCCAACCTTCGACACAGCATTCACAACACATCTTTCATCTTCCAATTTCATCAACAACAACCACAATTTGCACTTTAACAATTTCATTTCCATAATTACATAAATCTAACATAAAATCACAGAATTTCCTAGAACAACTCAACAACCAATTTCTCATGCCAACTTGAACTAGAATTCTTCCATTTGCATTAAAAGGCCATTACAACACAATTAACATAATAAATAAAATTTGATCATTCCTCTCCATCTCACCCATTTTCGGCCACACACACACATACCCATAACACAAAATTCACATACTTTACATTCACTTCCATATACTACAACATATATATAAAGTTCTTCCAAGATAAAAAGAGTTTTTTTTTTTTGCCCATTTAGTCCGCCTCGTTCTGCGCGACTCCCGAAAGGGCACCAATTCCTCCACACATATTCTATTTACCTGTTGGTTACCCTAAATTTCCATTTATACTTATCGCACTCTCACTTATGAAAAACTTTACATTACTTCCCAGGGGGTCACCCATCCCAGAATTGCTCTGGCTTGAGCACGCTTAACCCCGGAACTTTCATGCATTTTGACGCGTTAGGGCTGATATAACTTCGTCAATTGCCCCGCACGACCTTTGTCACGTAATTTCAGGGCCAATCGGGGTTTTAGCAAATTTTTCGGGAAGTTTTCGTAGCGGGTCCCACTCCGACCCGAATAGGTCGTCTGCCCTCCTGGCTATGTGGTTTCTCGTTTTAGCCTGAAAAACTCCCTATATTCGCCCCCCACATGCATAAATAGCCGCCTCAAATATTTTCATTGATTCGGATTCTTACCCTACCTTTTCTGACACGCAGAAAGAGAATATCGCATAATATATTGGAATACAGACCTATCATTGCACATATTCATTCAGGAAAAGGTTAGTAATATACCTGGGTCTGCGTCTGGTGATGCCTCTGGGTCACGCCGACCAGCCAAAGCGTATATGCGGTTCGAGGGACCGCTAGAACCTGAACAGCCACCGCGGCCTCGACCGCGTCCTGCCGGTGCTGGCATACCTCGCCCTCCAGGGCGTGCAACAGATGGAGCAGATGATGAACCGGCGGCTGACCCTGTCGGCTGAGCCACACTACCAAAACCGCTAGCCAGCGGACAGTCTCTCATGAAGTGGCCCTGACCACCACAAGAAAAGCAAGCTCCAATCGCTCGATAGCACTCCCCAGGATGAGACTTCCCGCAATGAGAACAACGGGGCCTGGGTGGTCTGGCCTGGCTGGGACCCGTGGATACCTGTGAACCTGCCACCCTGGGCTCTGACCGGCCCCAGACGGTCCCGCACTATCCAATCGCTTATTAGCAGACTGTTTGTCCCGGCCTGACGGAGGGAAGTATCCACTGGACTGATACTGAGGCTGCCCGCCCCGAGAATCTCCAGAATACCCCACTGATCTGGCCCTCTTGGGCCGTCTCCCATCATACTCTCTGCTGGGCCGATCTGCTCGGTGCCGGTTCTCCATCCCCTGGGCGTAGGCCTGTAGACGGGCAATGTCCATATCTGTCTGCAATGACACCGCCATACAGCCGTCAATCAGGTAACGATCCAACCCCATAACATATCTATGCATCCGATCAGACATATCAGCTACCACGGCAGGTGCATACCAGGCCAGGGAATCAAACTCCAAATTATATTCACGAACGCTTCGACCCCTCTACTGCAAATGTAAAAACCGATCAGCTCGCTCCCGTTGTAACTCTGGGGGCAGAAAGTGGCGGGTGAATGTTGTCACAAACTGATCCCAAGTGGCTGGAGGGGCACCCTCTCCCCTAGACAACTCCCAAGTCTCGTACCAGTGGGTAGCAACATCTCGAAGTCTGTGCGAAGCCAGCTCGACTGACTCGGTCTCTGAGGCCCTGACTAAGTCCAGTGAGCGCCGCATCCCTCGAATAAAGTCATGGGGGTCCTCGTCGGGCTTAGACCCGAAAAACTTTGGAGGGCCACATAATAGAAACTCCCGAACTCTCAGACTGTCCCGCCTGTCATCGTCATCATCGTCCCTCCGCCCGCGTCTGCGAGCCTGCCCTGCTACCAGTGTAGTCAACAACTGTACAGCCTCTCTCAGGGTCCTATCCTCCGCCCCAGGCTGAGGAGCTGGAGTCTCAGGAGCGGGTACACGGACCTCTGGAGCTGCTGAAGGTCCTGCTCCAGGCTGTACTAGTAAGGGTGTAGCAGACCCCTCAGAATGAGGCACACCCTCGGGCAAATCATAGACACGAGCCCGGGTAGATCGCTGTGCCTGACTGGTCTCTCCCATCCTCGCTTTGCCCTTCTGGGCCGCCGTTGCCTTCTTCGGAGGCATCACTGCAAACATAATAACGGGTCAGATCAGAATGACCCTAATAGCACAGCTCTATCGGACAATCTAAGATTCCAAAGAAAGTAACACCCTAAATGCCCTGTAGCTTCCTGTTTATAGATGTGGTGCACAACAAATCGATAAACAAGACTCTACGAGACACGGCCTGTAGACATTCCGAGGACAAACTGCTCTGATACCACTTTTGTCACGACCCAGCCCCGTGGGCCGCTACTGGGCACCCTACCTGGGTACCCAGACCAAACCGCATATTCATTTACCAAGTCCGAGCATATTCTAAAAATTCATAAAAGTCATATCAACAGAATTTATATCAAAATATGTCTTAAGCGGTCGCACAAATCAAAATGTCATATCGAATCCAAACTGAGCGGTGGAATAGACATCGCCGGTCAAAAGTGCAACATAAGCATAAGGGCCATTTAGGGCCATCAAAACAAACGGACCGCTTTAAGACCAGAAAACAAACTCAAACAAACATATATAGGACCCTCGCCCCACATATATGACTACAGGCCTCTACGAACTCAAAACAAAGACTTATGGCGAGACAGGGCCCCGCCGTACCCAAATCGTCAAATATACAGAGCATATACATAGCAAAAGATGTCTGTACCAAAAGTGGACTCCGGATCAGAAGGAGTACTCTGAAGTAGCAAAGAGTGAAGCCTACAATGGAGGATCACCAATATTTGTACCTGCGGGCATGAAACGCAGCCCCCGAAGAAAGGGGGTCAGTACGAAATATGTACTGAGTATGTAAAGCACGGAGTACAGAAATATGGATCAAAACTGAAAGCAAATCAGATAACAAAGTGGAGTACAAATCGGGATGTCAAAATCCGTATTAAAATCATATACGTATACATAATGCAAACGAAATCATGCAAACGCTTAGGAACGTGGTCGCCACTCCGACGCTGGCGCCACACACAGCATAACACCAGAAGGTTTCAAATCTCCGTATCTCCGAACACAAACACAAACATAGGTGAGCGTATAGCATCACGAGCCATATCACAGCATAACTCCAAACGGAACCCGGCCCTATGGCGAAGCCTCGGGAACGTAACACAGCATACGGTCGAATTATTGTAAGGCGCACGAATCATAACCGGCCCGGGAACCGGTGAACGAAGTCATAATAAGGCACGAGCGGAGTCGTGAGCAAACAAATGCAAATCATACTTCAAAATAGCCTTTCAAAACTTAATAGTCTCATAAGTCATTTCACAGTACAAAATAATTGAATACCTAGTCGATACAAAGTTTCATTTCACAAAACGTTTCCAAAATATTACGTATGGCTCAAAACGTAACTTAGCATATCATAATATCCAAAACATATCTCGTAGGAGGAAGTTCCAAAACCGAAAGTATCATATCAAACTTTATTCAAAAGGACAGCCCAATAAGACAAATAGGGCGTCTCGGGGTTAGCGGGTCCACCTCGAGTCGAATTGAGGTGGCGAACAAAATTTACGAACATTTAGGGGCCAAAAGTTCATACATAATCATTTCTAAGATACCCGACCACATTTCGATAGGTTTCGGACGATTGGTGGCATTCTAGCCAAAATAGAGCCCTTAGGCTTCAATTGAATTGAATGAATAGTAACTTTTCTGTGGATCGGGTTTCGAGGAGCAGAAATGCTCCGGAGGTTCCAATATTCACCTAACATACTAAGACATGCCAAACGAAGAAGTGGGAAGCTTTACATACCTTACAGACGTCGTATGCTCTCCCAAAAGTCAAGTCCCGTTTCGTCTGAAATCTGCAAATGGTCAAAGTTACCAATTGAAATTCTTAGGCTTAAAAATGCCATTAACTTCATTTTTCGCCTACCGAAATTTCGGCAGCACCTCCCCTATAAATCTAACACCCCGAGACCTAACTCGGCTCAAAATACATCAACAACAACAGCCCACACATCATCAAACAATACAAATCACTCTAGCTTCAAAGTTCTACTTTATTACACAAGTTGGCAACTTTTCATTCAAACTTCCAAAACTCCAAATCTATATCCACATCATTATATTCATTTACTCATTCAAGATCATTCAATCACATCCCAAATATATTCCACACCATATACGAAAGTTCCCGAAATTCATTATTTCCCATATTCCGTTCAAAACACCAAAAGTCACGACGAACTTTCTAACTTGCGTCGTTTCATTCCGAATTCATTAACATCAACCATAAATCACATTTAAAGTCTTTAGCACCCTAGATATACAATGATATACACAATTATACCAAAGGTATACACTTTCCGATAACGTTCCGAAATCATTTTCCAACGCCAATCCAATTCATCAATCAATCATTTACGACACAAATGTCACAACGACACATTATACAAACTAAACAAGATCAATTCACATCACTTTCTTCTTCCTAGGGCTCACGGCCAACATGCAATATATACAAACACTCACGGCTTTCTATATACATCAAGGTTACGGGATTCTCGTCTATTCTCAATCCTTAGCACATTCATCTCAATTCTATAACATTAGAGGGGCAAAATTCTTACCTTTTCTTGAATTTCCGACTTGTCGCAAACGAGGCTCTTGTGCCAAACTAATTATACCCCGTTGAAGAGGGTCTTGAGCACTTCACAACTATGTCGAAACTAATATTTTTGGATCAACAACAAAGCTTGGAAATTTTTCTTTCTCTTTCCCTTTAGCTTCGGCCGAACCCCCTTTTGTGGTGTTCTTGAATTTTTTTGCTTTGCGTCTTGATAACTATCAAGTGTAACATGATATATATCCTTTTAAGAGTCATGTGCTATGCACATGACATCAAAATAATGGGTTTGGGCCATGGCTAAGGTCGGCCACCCTCCATTCTTTGGGCCTAAATTTTGTGTTGTATTTTCCTTGGCCCAATTCATAAAACGTCCCGTTTTGTAATTCCCGAAACTAATTTCCGAAATTCCAAATTTATTCTCGGCCTTCCCCGATGTCTTAACATTAAAGATTCCACAACCAACATAGTCATATTCACTAAAATTAAATTATGTCCTTATAACACACAAGTCGTAATTATTCCTCGATTTCCAATTATACGAAAACACGGGACATAACAGGTATAGAGACGTCCATACTTATCTTCGAGAGGCTATGTGACACTAGGAAAGTTCAAATTCTTTCTTTCTTTTGTGCTACTTGATTCCAATTGGTATCTGGATGATTGAAATTGGTATCTGACTTTTCTTTCTATTCTTTTATAGATGGTGAGGACTAATGTGGCAGCAGCAGCTAATAAGGTACCCGTGCCGGCTGCTGGGCCCGCAAATCACGGTGGAGGCCAGTCCAGGGGTCGTGGCCCTGGTACAGGCAGAGGAGCCGCAGCTCCAGCCAGGGGCGGTGCTCCTACGGCTGGTCAGGCCCACGCTGAGTCCCCCGAGCCTCAAGCAATTCCAGATGAGGCAGCAGAGTTTGCAGCAGCACTAACTCAACCTAATATTATAGCCTTTCCAATGTTGTCAGATGTGATGGTTCGAGTGTTGAACCTGCTAAATGGGCTGACAGAGGCAGGTGTGTTACGAGCTGTTCCAGGTGCTCAGGGTGCCAGAGTGAGTGATCTAGCTCCAGGCGAAGTTTGTGCTCCGGGGTTACAGTATGCTGCAGGTGTGGGTACTCGTATGGATGAGGCTCTAGGACTGGAGGTATTTCCTAGACCACTGGGAGGTCCGGTGCTGACCGGGGATGAGCATGATTTGTTTTGGAGGTTTTCTAAGATGAAACCTCCAGAGTTCTTTGGCACTGAGGTTGAGGATGCTTATGAGTTCATTATGGACTGTCATGAGATGCTCCATAAGATTGGGGCTGTGGAGAAGTATGGTGGTACACCTCGCCTTCCCAGGAGCTAAGGACATTCCGTACTTATGGATTATTTTCAGAGAAATAGCTTATGGAAGGTTAACGTCATGAGCATACGTGGGAGATAAGCCATGACAAACGGGTGTTACAACTTGAAAGAATTTCGTATCATTAGTACCATTACTAGATGAACGTGAGCCCGAAGAGGCCATGGAAGTCTTATAAGGCTAAGAAAGACTTCTAACAAGTAATAAGAGGATAGCTAAAGGTTCCGACGTTAAGCGGGTTAGAGAAAGTAAGTTGTCAAAGCTTTGGCAAAAACTGGGCAAATTTCAGAAAGAATTTTTGGTCCAAATTGAGCAAGGTATATCTCCTAGCATACGAGGAGTTATGGAGCGAATAAACTATCCAAATTGAAGGTCGAGTCTAATTTACAACGCAACAAACGGTTCGTCGATACGACATCAGAGTAAAGAGTTATGGGTATTTTAAAACAGACTGCCAGAAGTCTGCGAACCTGCGCGAAAATCCTTAAGGCCCACTAATTCGACCCAATGGAGCCTAACCCGACCCACACACTTATAAATACCCCTCTAACTCATCACTTTTCATCATTTTCACCACCCGTAAACATCTAGAAGCCTCCATAATCATCTCTCAAGGTCCATACTTCAACGTCAATCAAGCTCGGAAGACTTGGGGTAGCATCGTGGTATCGTGGTTGTTGCTGAAATAAGGTGAAGGATGGAAGATTTTGGAATGCAAAAGCTATCAAGGATCAATTCAAGTTTAGCAAGGTAAGATTCCCCCTCCGTTAGCATAAATTCATAATGGGTATCGCTAGAATTAGCTCGAATTGGCGAAAATGTGAAGTAAATCTATGGAAATTGTTGTTGATGGATTTTTATGGTGATTTTGACAAGTTGATATGGAAATTGAATTGGGAATTGGATTGTTGGTATTCGGTTTTATTAAATTCGAAGATAAACTCGTGCCAAGGAAAGCGGTAGCGAATAAGGTGTGTAAATTAAACCATATAATATGCCATTCGAGTCTATTCTGGATTTCCTACATTTTACGAAATATATATATTTTACAAAAAATATGTATTTTATGAGAAGTACATATATTTTATGACAGATGCATATTTTTTCTAAAATCTCTATTTTTACGGAATTTTCGATATTTTATGAAATTAAGTAAATGTCCCCAGCTAAGTCGTTCATTGTCTCCTATTGAAGTGTCTGTATACTTTATGAAAGATCCTTATGATGTTAATGTGAGTATTATCATTTGAGTCATTCCTAGTCCTCGATATGTGTTCCATAATGCATTCGGAGGTTACGGATGGCAATTAAAATATATGTACTTCTCACGCATGGCATATTATATGGTTTCGGATGTCACAGGTTACCCGTTATCACTATTCTCCCATGTTTACATTTATATTTTACTGATGTCATTACTTCCCTGCCTTACGTACTCAGTATTTTTATCCGTATTGACTGACCCACTTCTGACGGCACTGCATTTTGTGCTGCATGTCCTGACAGGTTGAGCAGAAGAACCCTCTCAGTAGGATCACCAGTTTCAGTGGGACGTTAACGAGTACCATCATACCGGGCTTGCTAATTGGATATTTATTGAGTCTTCAGGTTATGTAAGTGACAGATGTACGTACTTCTAGATGCTCATAGACAGTGTAGCGGGTATCAGAGTCATGAATGTTTTCGTTACTTATGATATACATGTTATAGCCTGGGCAGCTATGTGATATTTTATGATGTTCATGTTGCGGCCTTGTCAACCAGCTTATGTATACAGTCATTCACAAAGAGGTTATGTTATCCTTGTGTTAGGCCTTTCGGTGTACCGGTGCTCTTATATGTGCTTGCAAATGATTACAATCAGGATTGTTGAATTAAGGTTATATTATGTCATGTCAGGTGGTACTCGGCTGTTAGGGTCGGGTTCCCGTCATGCCCCTCGGGGTGTGACATATGGCGTGGAGTTTGAGACCTTCCGACTCTTGGGTGATGCAAAGTTATGGTGGAGGGCTTTTGTAGAGTGCAGGCCAGCGGGATCACCTCCGTTGACATGGACTCATTTTTATCAGGTGTTCTTAGACAAGTATGTTCCTCATACTTTGAGGGACCGTAGGAATGATGAGTTCAGTAATATTGAGCACAATAATTAATCTGTGGCTGCTTATGAGGCTCGGTTCCATTTGTTATCTCGTTATACCCTCCGGCTTGTGCCTACTAAGGAGGAGAGGGTTAGGAGATTCGTGAAAGGGTTAAACACTACTCTTCAGGTTGTCAGTTCTTCAGCTTGCAACGACAGGTTCTTTCTTTCAGGAAGTGGTGGATCATGTTAGGACCGTTGAGGGTGTTAGGCAGGATGGATACAATATGTACGCAGAGAAGAAAATCCCGAAAGGATGGCTCTTTCTCTAAGGGCCGGAGTTCCTAGGTCTATTCGCGATGCCCTATTCAGTCATCCATGCAGGATTCAGTTTGAGGCCCATCAGGGGCCAAGTCAGCACTATTCCAGTCAGCCAGGGGGTTTGCAGTCCAGAGCTCTAAACTATGATGGTTATTTGGCTTCGTCCGTTTTTGTTCAGCATCCGACACTAGGCCGCAGATGATTCAAGTGTGGTGATAAGGGGTATTTCAAGAGAAATTATCCCAGACTTAGGCAAGGTGGCAAGGGTACTCAGTTTCAGACTCCCAGAGCTCCAGCATCAGGTAAAGGGGGAGGATCTTATGGGGGTAACCGCGTTCAGTCTGGGAATGGCGGTCACACAGCTGGTAGAGGTGGCACCCAGCCTAACAGAGGTGGGTTTCAGTCTGGTAGAGGTGGACATTAGCCCAGCAGGGGCGGAGCTCAGACAAGGCAGATTGATCGCAAGGGTTTGCAGGCTACTATCGAACGGGTTCATTATTATGCCTTTCCTGACAGGACAGAGGCTGAGGGCTCAGATACGGTCATTATAGGTAACATCTCAGTCTGTCACCGGATGGCTTCTGTATTGTTTGACCCGAGATCTACATTTTCTTATGTGTCTACATATTTTTCTATGGGTCTTGATATGGTTTGTGATTTTCTTGATGCCCCTATACATGTATCTACTCCGGTTGGAGATTCTGTGGTTATAGATAGATTTTTTCGATCTTGTACTGTCACACTTATGGGGCTTGGCACCTGGGTTGATTTAGTGATTCTAGATATGATAGATTTTAATGTCATCCTGGGTATGAGTTAGTTAGCTCCTTATTATCCAATTCTAGACTGTCATGCCAAGACAGTCACCTTAGCTTTACTCGGGGTGCCTAGACTTGAGTGGAAGGGTAACCTTAGTCCCTCCCCAAAGAAAATTATTTCCTTTATTCGTGCAAATAATCTAGTGGATAGGGGGTTCTTGGCTTATTTGGTACATATCTGTGGTACTAGTTTTGATAGTTTATCTCTTGAGTCAGTTCTTATGTTATGTGAGGTTGCGGAGGTGTTTCCCGCAGACTTTCCGGGCATGCCCCCAGACTGTGACATTGATTTCTGCATTGACTTAGAGCCAGGGACTCACCCTATTTCCATTTCACCATATCGGATGGCACCAGCAGAGTTAACAGAAATAAAAGAAAAAATTTAGGATCTTCTTATTAAGGGTTTCATTCGTCCGAGTGTCTCCCCGTGGGGCGCTCCTATTCTATTTGTGAAAAAGAAATATGGAACTATGCGGATGCGTATTTATTACCGCCAGTTAAATAAAATCACTATCCGAAATAAATACCCCATCCCTCGTATTGATGACTTGTTTGATTAGCTTTAAGAGGCTTTTGTGTTTTCGAAAATTGATTTGAGATCGAGTTATCATCAATTGAAAATTCAGGTAGAGGGTATTCCTAAGACAGCTTTCTGGACTAGGTATGGGCATTATGAATTTCTTGTTATGTCTTTCGGGCTTACTAAGGCCCCAACTACTTTTATGGATTTGATGAATGATATTTTTAATCCATACTTAGACTCCTTTGTGATAGTGTTTATTGATGACATCCTGGTTTATTTGAAGAGTAAAGAAGATCATGAAAGGCACTTGAGAGTTGTTCTTAGGTTGCTGAGGGACAAGGAGTTGTATGCCAAGTTCTCTAAGTATGAGTTTTAGCTCGCGTATGTGTCCTTCTGGGGACATATGGTTTCGAAGAAAGGAATTATGGTTGATCCCAAAAAGGTTGAGGTAGTGAGAGATTGGGATAAGCCTACATCAATGACAGAGATCCGCAACTTTATGGGGTTAGCTAGTTACTACCATCAGTTCGTGAACGGGTTCTCCTCTATTACTTCGCATTTGACCTGATTAACTCAGAAAGAAGTACCTTTTCAGTGGTCCGACGAGTGTGAGGAGAGCTTCCAAAAGCTCAAGTCTCTATTGACTAAAACTCCTATTTTATCTTTGCCCATGCAGGGTAAGGACTTTGTGGTTTATTGTGGAACTTCTCGTTCTTTTTTGGGTGCTATTTTGATGCAAGAAAAGAAGGGATTGCTTATGCTTCCAGTCAGCTGAAGGTTTATGAAAAGAACTATCCTACTTACGACTTAGAGTTGGCAGCAACGGTTTTTGCGTTGATGTTTTCGAGGCACTATCTCTATGGTGCCCGTTGCGAGGTATTTACTGATCATCACAGTCTTCAGCATGTGTTTACATAGAGGAATCTTAATTATAGGCAGCAGAGATGGATGGAGTTGCTTAAGGATTACGATATTACTATCTTGTATCATCCTGACAAGGCAAATGTGGTGGCAGACACTTTGAGCAGAAAATCAGCTAGCATGGGTATTTTGGCCCATTTGATTGCGTTAGAGCACCCGTTGGCTAGGAAGGTTTAGACTCTAGATACCAGTTTCATGAGGCTTGATATGTCTGATTGGGGCAGAGTGTTGGCTTGTGTTGAGGTGAGATCATCGTTTCTGGAGTATATTAAGGCCAGATAGTTTGAGGATGCGAGTTTGAGTAAGATTCGAGATAAAGTCTTCTGTGGTGAGGCTAAGGATGCCGTGATTGATGATGAGGGTGTCTTGAGAATCAAGGGGCGCGTTTGTGTTCCCCATGTTGGTGATTTGATTAAGACAATTTTAGCCGAGGCTGACAGTTTTAGATATTTCATTCATCCTGGTGCTACCAAGATGTACCGTGACTTGAGGTAGCACTACTGGTAGGCTAGGATGAAGCGTGCTATTGTTGGGTTCGTTGCACAGTGTTTGAATTGCCAGTAAGTGAAGTACGAGCACAAAAGACCTGAGGGTACGCTTCAGAGAATGCCCATTCCAGAGTGAAAGTGGGAGAGGATAGCGATGGATTTTGTGGTGTCTTCCAAAGACCTTGGGTAAGTTTGATTCAATTGGGTCATTGTTGATAGATTGACCAAGTCTGCCCATTTCATACCGGTTCAGATTACCCATACTGCCTAGAAGTTGGCCGAGATTTATATCCGTAAGATTCTTCGTCTGCATGGGGTTCTTTTATCCATCATATCCGATAGGGGCACGACGTTTACATCCCAATGTTAGTAGACTTTGCATTTAGAACTGGTACTAGATTAGACCTTAGTACATCTTTCCACCCTCAGACAGGTGGCCGGTCTGAGCGGACTATTCAGGTCCTAGAGGATATGCTCCGAGATTGGGATCAGTTCCTATCATTGGCTGAGTTTGCATATAATAATAGTTACCACTCGAGCATTGACATGGCCCCATTTGAGGCTCTTTATGGGAGGAGATGTAGGTCTCCTATTAGGTGGTTTGATGCATTGAGGTAAGGCCATGGGGTACAGATGTTTTGAGGGAGTCATTAGATAATGTCAAGGTGATTCAAGAAAAGCTCTTGGCAGCCCAGAGTAGACAGAAGGAGTATGCGGATCGAAAGGTATGAGATCTTGTGTTCATGGTTAAAGAACAGGTCTTGTTAAAGGTCTCACCCATGAAGGGTGTGATGAGGTTTGGGAAGAAGGGTAAGCTTAGTCCCAGATTCATTAGTCCGTTTGAGATTCTTAATTGTGTGGGGGATGTAACCTATGAGTTGCCTTTGCCCCCAGGTTTCTCATGTATGCATCCAGTGTTCTGTGTCTCTGTGTTGAAGAGATATCATAGTGATGGGTCATTTATCATTATTTGAGATTCTGTCTTGTTGGATGAGAATTTGTCCTGTGAAGAAGAGCTTATTGCAATTCTAGATAAAGAAGTTCGTAAGCTGAGGTCAAAAGAGATAGGGGCAGTGAAGGTTCAGTGGAAGAACCGTCCCATTGTGAAAGCTACGTGGGAGATCGAATTCGATATGCGCAATAACTATCCCCAGCTTTTCACTAAGTCGGGTACTTTTTCCCTTATTTCTCTTCCTTGTCCGTTCGGGGATGAACGAGTGTTTAATTGGTATCTGATGTAACGACTAATGGGTCGTTATAGGGGTGACTTAGTAAACTAGACCTCCATTAGGAATTTTGAGGCCGCGAGTGATTCCGCAGCATATTTTTATGTATATGTGCATGTTTGGTTTATGTCTGTAGAGTCTCGGATTGGTGCTGGGATTTTTGGGTGAAAAACTAGTGGGATCACTGTAAAGATTCCGTCATAGCGGGTAGGGGACAACCTTCGCGGGGTAGGGGAATTAATAAGGTCCGCCATTGCGGGACTGCTGCAGTGAGAATTCGACCATTGCAGCAGTCGACGGGAGGTAGAATCAGCATTTTATATTCTTATTTTCGAACCCATTCGCCACGTAACTCCCAAACAGTTCCCACGAACTCTTGTGGCGAATTTCTGAGGCTAGGGCTAAAATACTCTTGAATGGTAAGTCTCAACCCTTTACTTTTTTCATCCATCATCATTTTAAGTTTCATGATTAGTTTAAGGTTCGTTGATGGTGAATGAAAGGACTAAAGCCCTAGAACTTAAGAAACCCTTAAATAATGAATGGGTTAATGGTTTTAATGTTGTTTATTCATCTAAGATTATAGATTATCATTTCCCAGGGTGGGAATTCAATAATGGATGAGAGGTGATGTATTGAGACTTAGGGTTTTATACAGATAACAACTTTGGCACAAAAACTGCTTGTAAAAGGGTGGAACTAATTAGAAAACCCATGAATGGGAAAAGTATGATGGTTGGGGTTGATTTTATGATGAATTCACACTTAGTGATAGTTCATCCATTTGAAAAGGGTAGAGGTTGTTGAGTTCTCTTCCCCAATTGTTAGTTTGATTAGATAATCCATTACACACTTAGCGTTATGATTTCTAGACTTTGAACGTTCTGAAGCTTTGTGAAAAGGGAAAGCTATTCCGGAGTGTGCATTGTTCTAGTTCGGCTTTGAGGTAGGTTACAATCTACTTGAGTTAGACTTTTATTAGTCGATTGTATCTGTTATGAAATTGATGAGAGAAGCATGATTAGGGCTTCAGACATAAAGTGTGGTTGGAAATTCCTAAATTTGACATTGATTGATTTATTATGTGATGAATTGTGATATGATAAAAAAGAAGTTAATGAGTACTCTTCTTGTTGACCTGGAGTAACCCCTTATTCATGCTATTGATGAGTTGATTCTTGACTCTTGATATGACTTGTTACATGGTGACTTATGTTCCTTGATATTGATATATTGACTGTTCACAATTCCTTATTGATTGTTGGAACAGAAACACAGTGAGATGAGAAAGAACATATAAATATGAAAAGCCACATCTGATAGGGGGTTGAGGATGTGGCCTAGTTATGGCTTGTGATCTGAGGTTAGTTTCGGAGCGAGTGGTACATAAACACCATAGGTCCCCTGCAGGTCATGGCTATTTGGGAAAACAATACCATTTGACATGTGTGTAGGGCTATGTGACAGAGCTGAGATAATTCGTGAGTTACGGTTGTGTTAGTAATGACATGAGTTGAGTTACTCTTATTGATTGTTGTTTGTGTGGGCTTATCTTATTTCAGTGTTGGATGTTTTTTGTTGATAATTTCATACGGTTATGTGTTGTTGTTCCTATCTGTCTATTCTATTGATTTTGTGATTTATGCATAATGCTAATCTTAGTCGGCCAATGATATCTACCGGTACATAGTGTTTGTACTGATACTACCTTTCTGCATTCTTTTGAGTGCAAATTGTGATCCAGCGATATCTATGATACGATCCTGCTTGTGGAAGACACGAATTCAAATAACAAATACGCGGAAACAAAAGATAGAGTAGAAATCAAAGATGAGAAGTGAAGAAATTGGGATGAGAATAAAAAGGATAGGAGCAAGACCCAATTAGTAAAGGAATTATGGGCAAACTTAGGTATATGAAACTTAAACCCTTCTAATCGATTCCTACTAACAAATCTATACTATTTGATAATCAATCAGGAGTAATCCAAATGAATCCACAAATGAACAACTCTATTGAAAATCAATGGAAAAGGGTTTCATAGCCAACAATGGAATCCACCATGATTAACTATCACTAATCACTAGATTAGCACTACACTAAACTACCAAACAAACTATCACTCAATTTAGAGTATTCATCTCAATTCAACATAATCTAGGTAAATGAAATTTTTAAGTCTAGTATTTATACTCCTAGACTAAAGAAGACTAAGTTATTACAAAAATGTCATTAATGAGGCAAGGGCCTTGTTTGGCTAGTTGGGATGTTGACTTGGAATTCGAAATGTTTCTTCCTTGTACAAATAGCCATCATCCAATCCTTAAAGCTTGCAATTGCGACCATTTGCATGTATGCCCCTTCTTTGCATGTTTGGCCACTTTTGCGTTTCTACCTCTTTGCACATCTAGTCACTTTTGAGTGTTGGCCTTCTTTCTTGCCCAAGCCTTGCCCAAGCTACCTTCCATACGTCGTAAGCCATCTTGTGTGGCTTGTAGGAGCCTCCAAAGGCCTCAAAACGACTTCCTCATCTTCCATATAGCTTGAAGTCTCACATCTCGTCCTTGAATGTATGTCTTGAAATAAAATGTGCTAAGTAGGATCATATCATCCTCCCCTTCTTCAAAAGGATTTGTCCTCGAATCCGAACCTAGCAAAATCCAAGGGAAGACATACGAAAACATACTCCTCAAGGATTGAGGGTTAGCACAAAAAGTAATAACCACACATACATGTCAAGGATGGACAAATTTTGGTACAACCACACATCAATAGCAATCATGACTAACAAGTGCACATATGAGGTATCAAGAAGTTGATTCCTCCAAGGTTCATGACATAAGGGTAAAGTAATAAATCCAATGGATGCAAAATATGAAGCATGTAATTCTACATTGGTTCTATTTTACATGAAGCACCATGAAAATTCAATTTTTTAGTAAGGACTCTTCTAAGATAGTGTCCCTAAATCACACAAGGTATCACCTGGATCAAATGGATAGATTAGCCACCTAGTATGGTCAAGGACACAATCATTTACCCTATAAGAGTCTCCCTTAACATAAGATGCACCCAAAACATACACATGAGCATCATCAAATGCAAACAAATAGTAAAGAAAGGTATTGGGTAGAGCAACTTCCTCTTCTATGTCATCCTCAAGTGTAACCTCACTACTAGAATCTAGAATAAGATCATCCAATAGGTTACTATGAAGTTGAGCATGAATGGAAGAATTAGCAATTTCTAGACAAGAATCACCTTCCTTTGCAACACTTTCCTTCCCTATAAGTGGGTTACAACCTCTCAAGGGAAGATTTCCATCACAGGGAAGAGTGTCGTCATCCCATAGTGGGTTACATATCACATTATAGTCTCCAAAGGAAACCAAATACTCAACATTACCAAACACCCCACTAGGTTCATCATTCCCAATAGTCATGTCAATATCAAATAACGCATTATCTATAAAGATAGAGGAATCAATGAACAATGAAGTATCAAAGCATGCAATCTCACTCTCAAAAAGACAAAGGTCATTCTTCAAAGCATTTTTAATCTCATGACTATATACTTAACACATAACAAACAACTTTAGAATCTTGAGTCTCAGCAAATGACAACAAATCAAGGTCGTGAGACTCATCTCCATAAGTGTCAAACACGGGTAGTGTGTCATTTTCGCATTCAATATCAACTTGGCTAACTTCAGTACTAAATTGAGATTCATTAAGCACATCACGACATTTATCAATTAGTGGACTATCGATACAAGCAAGTTGACCCAAACAATCGTCATCCACACTAGTTGGACACAAATCGACCTTACTAGATGATTCAATTCAGTCATCGCTAGGATCAACTAGTGGGTTTTCTAACAACTCACATGACAATGTACTAAATGCATATTAAGAGGATCAACACTAGGTGGACACAACTGGAACTCAAAAAAAGAGTCAAGATAGTCATCAATAGGATCAACTAGTGTTGGATCACCCATATCAAATACATTGTCAATTGTCACAATAACACTAGCTCATCACAAGGCAAAGATTCATTAAGCTCAATTAAGGGAAAGCTAACATTCACACTCATTTCAACAACATGGTCATTCACATTACTTAGAGAGGTAAGATTAGCCATTTTACCTTGACGTTCACATTCATCTTCTTTGCCTTGGTTTTCAACTTTGGAGCTCGTTTGCTCCTTCGGGAAGCTCTCAACCACCTCAAGAACCTTCAAAGGTTGAGGTTCATCATTAGGCTTGCTTCCGAGAATTCTTGCACTATCATTAAGACCACCAGAGAAGAAAAAAGAGTCACAAGGGTTAGATAAAGGTTGTGACAAATCCCTCACATCACTCCTCACATCCTCTCATTTTTCCTTTCTAGAATTGTCACTTTTCACTCCCTTACCCCTCTCAATTTCATTGGAGTTGGGACAAGTGGCAAGCATTCTTTGGGAAGGGTTAATTTGGTGGTGAACTAGGTTAGGTTCTTGATATGAGCCTTGTGGGTTGATAACAAGACTCGGACTCTTATTTAGCCCCCTTCTAGCCTCCATAATCCCTAGTCTCTCTTCCATCCCACTTAATATTTTATCTATCTTTGCTATCTCCCTCGATATCCTCTCAATGATCGATTTTGCGTCCTCCACAGACAAGCTCTCCTTCCTTTGAATCCGACTTCCTTGATTAGTCATTACAACCTTTGGATTAGGATAAGACGTCGGACTTGAGTAGTGACAACAAGAACTTCCATAACCAACAAGTTGGTCACCTCCCGTCAACACTTCTCTCCTCCTACCCTCCACACCATAACCATATTGAGAACATGGCACCTCTGGATTAGGATAAGAATCATAGTTCATTGTGTTTCTTGGATTAAGAAATGTATAATCACTTCCCTTCCTCGGACTACTCCTACTCGAACCAATCCACACACTTATACCATTTTGCTTGGAATAGGTAGTATTACAAGGTGTACATGAATATCTGCTTGAAGACCCCTCATAAGAACCATATGCAACTTCATTGTCTTCACAAATATATTCACCATGAAGTGCATAGCCACTAGGCTCATCATCACCACATTCTTCCCATTCTTGCAAGTTCTCACCAAGAGATTCATAACGTAAGTGTGAGGAAGGAATATACCTCAAGTCGCCTCCATATCCATGGTGTGTAGGATGAGAATCGTCATAGCCTTCATCTTCACTATAAGATTCTTCATAGACTCTTCTACTCTTTCGTCATCTTCATAAGCCCTATAAGATCCACTCGTCTTATATTCACCCCCTGAGTAGTAAGGCTCACCATCATATGGGTTATGATCAAATTGACCATTGTCATCTCCATAATTCCCATACTCATCATAGTCATATGTTGCACCATCTTCCCTATAGCATTCTTCACAATCAAAGCCACATCCTCCATTACTAGAGGCATAGCCTTTCATGTCATCACCAAAAGATTCCAAAGCTATGGATGACATCCTTATGTCTCCTCCTCCTTATGACCTCTCTCCTTGTACCTACAAAACGAGCAAACAAGATTAGTAGTGAAGTTCCTCAGGTCACCCGTATTTGCACTCAAGCTTACCTCTCAACCTAAAGCTTCTTCCAAAGTTGGCAATGAACCGCTAATCCTAAATTAATTCACAAGGTTGCTAATCTTTTTGGAAGAATAGATTTTTGTTTAGATGAAAGAAGGACGACTCAAAGCGAACGGACAAGTGCCAATAAAGTTTCAACGAAATAAAAGAGAAAAGCTTGAAAGAAATTGGCACGAAATGAAATTCAGACTCAAGAACTAGTTAACAACCAAGTAAGGATTAATTACTAGTTGTTAATTAGCTAGGATAATCAAATAAATGAGAAGAAGAAGCGAACAAACCTTCGCCAAACACTTAGACAAAATTGGGAAGTTTTTGGCCGACACTTAGAAAATTCGGAGCTGCTTCCCACATGTTTTTAAAACGCAAATAATTCTTTCTACATAGCTCCAATTGATGAATGGTTTGTTGATTTGGAAAGTAGACTCGATGCACTTCAATTTAGATAGGTTATGGCTCTCGTAAATCCTTATACACACAAAGATATGCCCCTCTCAATTTGGACCAAAATCTGCCAATACTTCGAAAAATTTGAAACTTTTTTGAAAAATTTGCTCTCTGAATCTGTGGGCCACGCGCCTGCAGAAGCGCGTCAAGCTGCTGACGTCAGCGCTGACGTGGCAGATGATGTGGCAATTGTTTTTTTCAAAAATAAAAAAATTGGACTTAATATTTCTGATTTTTTTTTGAAACTTACTTGGGCCCACAAACACCTTTTGGCGTCTTGACTTGAAGAACTTTGAATCAAACACTCGTTTGAGTCTTCTTCTTCACTATGAAGATATGAAGATGCTTATGAACTTGAAGAATACCCAAATTTCAAATCACCTTCAAATCAATTTGTTTTTGCACCAAAATTCGGATCGAAGCTCCCCTCAACTAGGAGAAAAAAGCCCAACACCAATTGAAGCTAATTTCACCTTCAATCACCAAGACCCACTTTCAATTTTCAAACTTTCAAGCTTCAACAATGGCTGAATCTTCAAAACACCTCCAAATGGCACGAAATTTGAAATCTAGGGGTTTTTAATATCAAGGAACTCAAATTTGACCTCAAATCCACCAAAAACTACAACAAAGTTTCAGATTTGTTTTTTGGGAAATTTTGAATTTTGATTTTTTTTTCAAATATGAAGAACCTAGGATTGAGGATTGTAGAAACAACACTCTAGCCTAAGCTCTGATACAAAATGATACGATCCGGCTTGTGGAAGATACAGATTCAAACAACAAATACGCAAAAACAAAAGATAGAGTAGAAATCAAAGATCAGAAGTGAAGAAATTGGGATGAGAATAGAAAGGATAGGAGTAACACCCAATTAGTAAAGGAATTATAGGCAAACTTAGATATATGAAACCTAAACCCTTCTAATCGATTCCTACTAACGAACCTATACTATTTTATAATCAACCAAGAGTAATACAAATGAATCCACAAATGAACAACTCTATTGAAAATCAATGGAAAAGGGTTTCATAGCCAACAATGGAATCCACCATGATTAACTATCACTAGATTAGCACTACACTAAACTACCAAACAAACTATCACTCAATTTTGAGTATTCATCTCAATTCAACATAATCTAGGTAAATGAAATGTCTAAGTCTAGTATTTATACTCCTAGACTAAAGAAGAGTAAGTTGTTACAGAAATGTCATTAATGAGGCAAGGGCCTTGTTTGGCTAGTTGGGATGTTGACTTGGACTTCGAAATGTTTCTTCCTTGCACAAATAGCCATTATCCAATCCTCAAAGCTTGCAATTGCGACCATTTGCATGTATGCCCTTTCTTTGCATGTATGCCCCTTCTTTTCATGTTTGGCCACTTTTGCGTTTCTATCCCTTTGCACATCTAGTCACTTTTGAGTGTTGGCCTTCTTTCTTGCCCAAGACTTGCCCAAGCTACCTTCCATACGTCATAAGCCACCTTGTGTGGCTTGTAGGAGCCTTCAAAGGCCTCAAACGACTTCCTCACCTTCCATATAGCTTGAAGTTTCATATCTCGTCCTTGAATGTACGTCTTGAACTGAATTGTGCTAAGTAGGATCATACCAATCTACCTGACCTCATATTTAGCGTGAGGCTAGTTTCCGATAGATTTTGAGGGTGAGCTCCTATCCATGCAGGCCGCCTTAAGATCTTCTTTTATTCATGTCTATTTCTATTCCTGACATTGTTTCATAGAGTTGTTATTTCCTTAGACAGTTTATGTTTTAGAGTCCTTGTATGATGACTTTTGGATTTTAGGTTTGTAATATTTAGACTTCCACATTTGTATTTATTTATGGCATGACTAGACGTTTTAGGTGATTATTACTGTTGTTATATCCTTGATTTATCTAAAAGTGGTTAAGTAATTGGTAATCGTTTCGATGGGTGGTTAAGTAGATGGTTCACCCACTAGGGGATTTGTGTGGGTGCCACTCACGGCTACTTGGGTCGTGACAATAACTCACAATATATACTGAGGTATATATCATGTATATCTGGTGTGTACCCATGATAAAAGATAACAAACAAGACGGGAGGGGAAAACGAGAAACAAGGAAAACAAACATGGTATATCGCTAAATTTGAAATAGTCTTAGACACAGATGTATATGGACTCACACTGTGGGTGTTACACTTGCATACTCATCATATTCATTGACAAGGAGTAGTCACAGTCAATATGAGACATTTATTTTCAAGATTAAGTCATCAAGCAGGCTATTCAATACTCCACAGACACAGAAAGAGGAAAAAGATAGAAAAGAAATAAAGGATGGTGGTCACAAGTGGGATATGATATCTCTTTTAATCTTCTTTAAGCACACAAGCATACACATACATATATGAATGCCATATTTACCCAAACTCAATATTCTCATGCTTGGAAACTGTTATCATCTAAAGTTAGACACAAGCAGCATGTACCAAATGATTTTCATGAGGGAGCATAGACATGGCATAGCCTAAACATCCCTATAAGAGGGACAATACTTTAATCCACCAACTCTATAACATTTAGAAAGCAACAGGGGCAGGGTGCAATAAAGAAAATACAAAAAAGGAAACAAAATTACACATGTACAATGCTTCCCTACACCTAGAAACCCAACATCTCATTTCAACATGTCATTTCACATAGTATCCCTCTTCTCCATTTACTAGAACCTTAGAGGTCCCATAGGAGTGTGATTTAACATAGAGTAACCTAGCAGCCTAGGATTAGTAGTACTAGGCTGACCAGATTTGTTATAACCCGCCAGGTCGTTATGGGACCTTTGACCATCTTACCCTTGCTAGCACCTTCCGGAGAAAGAAATAAGCTTAAGGAGAACTCAAAGATTTAGAAGTCTAAAAACTAAAACTTCATTTGTTTGCTGTTGTGCATTGTTTGAAACTTGTTTTATGTTCATTTGGTTGGGGGGGGGAGGGAGGGACTGGGTAAATTAGACCTCCATTAGGAATTCTGAAGCCACGGGTGAGTCCGTAGCGTGTTTTTATGTATATGTATATGTTGGTTTGTGTCTGTAGGGCCTTGGATTGGTGCTGGGATTTTGGGTGAAAAACTAGAGCTCACTGGTCGATTTGGACCGCTGTAGCGGTTGTATTACCGCTGTAACAATTCGCCATAGTGGGGCGAGGCTTGCTGCTACGAGAAAATGAGATTTAATGGTGTCCGCTGCACTGGAACATCGACAGCTGCAATAGTAGACGGGAGGCAGAACAAACTTTTATATTGTGGAATTTCGAGTCATTCCTCACTTTACACAAAAAACTGTTCCCTACACAATAAGAGGCAAATTCCTTAGAGTCTTGATGGGTCCTCCGTTGAAGGTAAGTTCCAACCATTTTATTGTTCATTCCATTTTCATTCTTAAGTTTCTACATCCATTACAGGTCCTTTAATGGTGGAAGAAAAGGTTAGAACCCTAGAAATTGCGAACCCTTTAATAATTGATGGGTTATTGATTTTATTGTTGTTTAATCATCTAAGAGAATATATTATCACTTCCTAGGGTGAGAAATTGATTATTAATGGTGGAAATTATTCAGTAAGACATAGGGTTCCGATAAAAATGGAAACTTTAGCCTAAAAACTGTTTGAAAGGGGTTGAATTGATTAGAAAATCCATGAATTTGAATATTATGCTCTTTGGGGTTGATTTTATGATGAATTCACACTTAGTGATAGTTCACCCACTTGAAAAGGGCATAAGTAGTTGGGTTCTCTTCGCCAATTGTTGTTTGTTTGAGTAGATGATCCATTACTAACTTAGCGTTATGTTGCTAGACTTTGAACGTTCTAAAGCTTTGCGAAAGGGAAAATCTATTGCGGAGTAATTTCATTGTTCCAATTCGTCTTTGAGGTAGGTTATGGTTTACTTGAGTTCTACTATGATTAGTTGAATGTATATATAATAGAATTGATGGGAGAGAGCATGTATAGTTCTTCAGACATGAAGTCTGGTTAGAAATTCCTGGGGTGGTACTGATTGATTGGTTATGTGGGTTGGTCGCCATTACTTTTTGTATTGAACCTGAGGTGGAATTGTTGTGATATGAGAAGGGAGGAGTTAATATATATTCTTCTACTGATTGAGTTGATTTTATATTAATATTGATTGATGAGCTGATTTGTTGAGTCTTGATTGAATTGTGGCATAGTGCCTTGTGTTCTTGACTTTGATATTGTTGAATGATCCTATTCCATATTTACTGATGAACTGGAAATAAGTCAAGAAACACACTGTGATGAAAAACAGAATATATATATATATATGGAAAATAGCTACAGTGCACCCTAAATGTTTGGCCGGATTATTTATAACACACTCAACCTTTATGGGTGACCTATTACCCCCTTATACCAATTTATAGTGTATTTTACACACCATTATCAGGTGATTATTTTGTGACCCCGAATTGTTTCCCTTGAAGTAAGATAGACGCGCCTAATAAAACGCTAAAAATCCCTTACTTGTCATTCTAACCACACCGAACTGCAACCTTTACCCAAAAACACAAATATCATCTTCTTTGATATTCCATCATCTTCCAACCATTTTACTATCAAATTCATGGAAATTTAAGCAGTAAATATCTAAATCTCAGAAATAATCATTGTATCTGGTTCTTGGCTTCTGTGTGGACTGAGTTTAGGATTCGTCGATGCTACACCATTTGCAGGTTAGGGTTTTAATTTCTCCACTAATATAGTGTTAATATAATGAGATTTAACACATAAACCTATTTGTTTGCATTATAGGGTTTTGAATCGGTTTATTGGTTAATTAGGTTGGTGGTTAAATTAGGGTTTTCTTCAGGATTATAGTTAAATTAACAATTAAAAACATGTAGAATTTAGGGTTATGTTCATTAGTCATATGTATTGCTACAGATTTAGTTAAAATCATATTTTTGCCTTTGAACTTGTTTCTGTTATTTTAGTAAAGGCTTGCTTGTAACTTTCAAGTATGGCTGGCTTTATATTAGATCTCGTACTTTTATACGTTGGATTTGTCGTAATTTAATCGACATAAGTTCAAGGACAAGAATATATTTGGAGGTTACAAGTAATTATGCTATGTTTAACAAGTGACAAGTAAGTGTCGTAAAGGTTATAGGTTAAGCGAATCGCAGAATAGAAGTTTCATCGATGTAATATCCTGGACTTTCATGCTATGGTTTGAACCGTTCAACATACGTAAGTAGACTCGAGCCCCAGAATGTTTTGGTCATTTACAAGTATGCTGATCAAAAGCTCAGTGTATAGAAGGATGATGTCCCTAAATTATTTAGGACTGCAAAGTGTGTCAACGATGATTGGAAATTTTGTTTGTGTGTGCTAAAAGAGGCTATGGATTAGTGATATATTACGCGACCATGATAAGGAGTATATGAAGTGTGTTAAAAATGATTATATTTAAGTAAATTGGTCAAGAAATTAATTATGTGTGTAATTGATTAAATGTTGGATTTTAGTGGAGGACTAGTGGATTAATTAGTGCATAATTGTTAGGAAGATCATCCACGTGTTGTACCTATAAGTGACTAAGCATTATAATTTATTTAGGAGGCCTCTTGTGAGTTAAGTGCTTTATTAACTGTTATCATGTTAGGGGGCCCACAATCCATTATATTTGGTCAAAATTTTTTATCTAACTAAAGGGACTTATTTACTTAAAAAGGAGGAGCAATGGGCAGAAGCAATACATACATATCAATGGTGATTTCCATTTTATGGGGAAAGGGAATTTACTCTTAAAATGATACAAAGGTCTTAGATGGAAGCAAATGGAGGCTGTAACGTGACTCTCATTTTTGTGTAGCATCACATGATTTATTTCTGTAGCAACTACGTTCTCTTCTCCATTTTTAACGAGATAAGTTATATTTGTTCCCAACATGAATGGGTAATAAGTTCTACAATTGAGGCAAACGCGAAAAACGACATAGAGGTTATACCCACGCCGGTTTTCACCGAACGATAGCAAATTGGTGTTTTTTCCCGACGTAAAGTAAAGTGGAAGAAGAGCAGTTCTTGGAATATAAGGTAAAAATTCTCCTGTCCTAGGCATATTTAAATTCATCCTGGTCATAGCTAAATTGTGAGATGAGAACTACAAAATTAATGGCGAGAAATCGTATAAGTGTTGTTGTTGTGTGGACTGATTTGGAGTGTATTCTTGAGTTGTTGTGGCTGGAAATTGCTGAAGTAAATTGAGTATATTTTTATTGTTATCATTGATATGTGTTTTGAAGGAAAGAAAAGATTGGAGGAGTGTGTTTTATAGTCGTAGCCGAGCTTGCCGCTCGTTGTATCATTGTTTGCATTGTAAAACTTGTTATTAAAGTTGTTGGTTGTTTCAAGTTAGTGTTGTGCGTATTGTGGACTTTTGGAAAGTGAAAGAAATAGGGGAAATGCTATCCGTTTAGTTATAGAATAAGTTTAAATTTCGATATACGAAAATGGATTCGTTTGTAGTTTAACGATAACATCATTATTATTGTTGTAGGTTAAAGTGATGCTCACGTTGAGCGGCTTGGGTTGTCTAGTAAGTGACAGGTATGTAATGGCTATGCTTTCTTTTCTTGGCATGATCCATAAACAGTACGTGCTTATCGAATCTTAAAGAAAGAGAACTATTGTTTAGAGCTGTCATAGAGGTGTAACGTTTCTAGATGTGGTATTGTATCTTCAGAGGGACTTCTATCTGCTCCTTAGTTCATTGTTGGTAGAAGAGTTAGAGAAAGACATGTTGATATCTTCATATACTTCAGTGTACAAATGATATACAACATGTTGTACATATATTTTATTAGGCCTGGCCACTTGGTCAGTGAGACATTTTATTTTGCCTGGTTACTTGGTCAGTGAGACATTTTATTTAGCCTAGCCACTTGGTCAGCGAGACATTTTATTTAGCCCGGCCTCTTGGTCAGTGAGACAGTATTGCCTGGCCGATGGGTCAGCGAGACAGATTTGCCTGGTCGACAAGTCAGTGAGATTTTACAGTTGCATGGCCACTTGGTTAGTGAGATTTATTATAGTACTATATTTCATTTCATATGAGACAGGTCAGGTGAGACATTCAGGGCATTCCTTGTCCTCTAGATTATTATGTTTTCAGTTCAGTTTCTATTTCAGGTAACTATTGCCTTACACACTCGGTACATTATTTAGTACTGACGTCCCTTTTGCCGGGGGGCATTGCATTCATGCCTGTAGGTACAAGTAGGCAGACTGATAGACCTTCCAGTAGGCAGGACCTGATATCAGCTGATTGGTAACCTTCTTTTGTTCGGAGTTGCAAGGTCTTTTAGAGTCTTTCTTATGTGACTCCAGATTGGATGGGTAGGCCGGGCCCTGTCTCGACCATGATAATGTTATGCTTTCCTTAGCGGCTTATAGACAAGTCCTGTATATAGTGTGTCAGTGTGATAGCCTTGCCAATTTGTATATGTCTATTTTGGTACTGTTGGCTTTGTACGATCATAGTAGCCCCGTCAACTTGCTCAGTTGTATGTATATGTTTTGGGTGTGTGTGCCCTATTCATACGAGATGGATAGCGTTTATATATACCAGTTTGTGGCCTTGCCGGCTTGTTTGTATTGTCTGTGTGTAGGTAGGCCCTACCGGCCTAAGTTGAGGGTTACCCTTCCAGAGTAATAGATTCAAAGTGGTTCGCTCGGGCCGGGCAAGGCACCAAGTGCCGCCACGCCTCTCCATATTTGGGACGTGACAAAATTGGTATCAGAGCAGGTATATCCAATGAAGTCTACATGCCATGTCTAGTAGAGTCTTTTTTATAAATGTGTTGTGCACCACATTATGTAAACAAGAGGCTACAAGGCATTTAGGAGTCTGTTACCCTTCTTTCAAATCCAAATCGTTCCGTAAAGCTGGGTTATAAGAGTTTAATTCGGGATTTATGTTTGCTATTGATACACAGAGATGCTTGCGATCAGAAAAATTAAAGCTAGCCAAAGGGCTAATATATCAGTAGGGAGGAACACTGGCAGAGAAAGTTCTAAATGATGTGACAAGTTTCAGGCCTTATCAGGATGTGTATATTGGATGAGCAAATTTCATGCTTAAGACCCTATGATGGGGATATCTAGGAGGCTATGAGAGTATCAGAAGGTAAAAGTATAAGCTTCAGCAGGCAAAAGGGGCAAGGTGAAAAGGGTACGAGGTACCCAGTCAGTGAAGATTATAAGTACTTACAATTCAGGCAGAGAAATATAAGCATTGTGAGTCCCGTTCTAACAGTAATAAAGGTACGTACAATTAGCTGCACCTATTTCAGATATTCTTTATAAGAACTAACAGATATAGCTTAAGGGAAGGACGGGGTTTTAGGATCTAGCTTGGGTTAGAGAAACCCAGAACTGTGGACAGATTGTTAGTACTGGTTGACATTTTTGAGTGATATTGTGAGTGTGACAAATGTTCCCCTTACGAGGCGCCATGGTGGTGTATTCTAAAACAGTACAGTTAGATATTATTAGCAAAGTGTTTAGAAAGTTCAAAAGCTAGGTGTTTGAATCCTAAAAGGGATAAGTACTAATCTCAGTATGGTTCTCATTCCAAGTAAAGGAACATATTGGGTGTCCAGACGAACAAAGTGGGCTAAAACATGGAGAGCTAAAGGCGATAGATGCCTTGTTGAATTTTTTAGAATAAAGTAAGAGACGGGAGCATTAATAATAGGATAATAGGAAGATAAGTGAAGCATCACAAGTAAAATAATATAAATCGGTTATAATGGTAAGTCAAAATATGGCAGGATGATGAAGATCGTGGCCAAGTACATGAGGAGACAAGAGAATACGGATCATGAGGTCATAAGAGAGCATAAGCCGTAAGGTTATACCCATATTTCAAGAAATGAATTGGAGGTTCCAGTAAGATTATTGGAAGGCTAAGTTAGATTCCTGGGGTAACAAAAATTAGTATAGGCTATTAAACAAGATAATCGAAAAGGAATTAGGAACCCGAAGGATTTCAACAATACTTGGCGTCGAGAGAATTACAGAGACCATATTCCAGAGATAATAGAATGGGCGACAGAAGATTAGCCTTTAAAGGTCATTGAAAATGTTAAAAGACGCTGAAGATGCAGAGGTAAAACATCTACGAGTAGAACTCCAGAGTATTAAATGTTAGTAGTCCCCTAACGGGCGCAAGATGGTGCGATATGATATTAACTCGGGATTTAATATCTATATAAATATAGAATGGTAAAGGAAGGGAGAAACGAATGAGGTTATATTTTGCCAAACCCTAAAGTTAATATGTCACAACCCCAGAATGTTATTAAAGTATGACGTTAGAAGAGAGAAAATAAGGGTTCGGGCAAAAGAGGGTGCCAATTGAAAGTAAGCGCAAGCGGATACTTGATACATAAGGAGATGGTATGAAAGGAAAATTAAGATAAAAGCAGAATTCAGGGCAGGTAACCTGAAGCATAAATACGAGAATAGACCAGCAAATGGTTAGTAGTCGATTAATGAGGAGCCTAGTTATGGCCAAAAAAGAGACCACATGTAAATCATCAGATTATACGGAATAACATAGTGAACCCCAGCATATAAAATTTAGTTTCGCAAATAAGATCATATTCCTTTGGAGGTGTTCAGATAGGAGTTATATTAGATGAGTGTACAGAAGTAGAAGAGAATATCACTAGGCCTACAGAAGAGGCATTAGAATTTGAGTTCAAAAGTAACCCTATGAGCACAAGGGCACAAATGTAAGCAACTAAGGATAATTATAGGCGAGAAGAATCATCAAGAATTTTGTCAAGTATACAAAATAATGGACCGTAGTTTTACAAATATCAGAGGGTCTACTACAATTAAAGACTAGCTGAGAAAATGTTACATCACAGAGATTTTGGTTTGTTGTGTTGTGATTATACTAACGCAAGATTAAGGTGAACACGAAGTCGATAGGATATTAAGGAGAGTATCTGATAGCTTTAAGCGCATACCATAAGATTTTGGAGTCATATGAATCGATGAAACCAAGTTCGTTGAAGGAAGTGGAAATGTAAGACATATTTAGGAAGGTTTCGCAACAAGTGAGCTATGATGTGTTTAGTAATGTCTTGAGGGGGACCTATATGGCCCCTTAGATGGTTAATGAAGTTTTATACAAGTGTCAATAAGGTTCCACAAGGAATTGAGGTTGAACGAATCGACCAGAGTAAGTTTCGGGAAAAGATGGGTTGTACAGTCATTTATACGGATCGTATCATTTATACGGCCCGTATAATGGTCCGTAGAACCATTCCAAAGAAGGCTGAACCCCTAGTAAGATTATACAATCCATTTATACAGACCGTACAAATGGTTGTATATCCGAGTCGGGCTAGTTTTTCTTTTTATTATATATGAACAACCCTTGTTCCTTTTTTTCATTTCCCACTTTCCCCAAACTCTTAAAAGCTCAAGAACCTTCCTCCAACAATATTCCAGCTAACCCCAAGAGAAATTAAAGATCAAATAGCAAGAATGAAGATATTCAAGTGTTGGGAGACTCACTAGGGTTTGTAGGATTCAAGAATTCCATGGGTGTTGAAGTTAGGGTTTCAGTCAAGTTGGTAACTTGATCCAAAGCTCATTCTTATGAGATAAAAGGTTAGTTTTCATGTCTATTTCATGTTTTCAAACATGCTTGGTTGTTGAAAAACTTGGGTGAGATAGATTTAATAATACTTTCAAGTAGTAAATTAACTTGAGTTATGATTCTTTGTATGCTATGAGTATAATCTTGTTGTGGGTGGTACTAATGATGTTGAGGAAGTATTGTATGTAAGTGAATATGGTGTTGTGTTGTAGCAATTGTTATGAATGACTTTGAAAGAGAGTTTTGAGGATTGGGTGATGCCTAACTTGAATGAAGCCTTTTGATTATGGTATTGTTGATAATGTCATTGTTGCTTAAGAGTTGTTTTGGAAATTGGTAGAAGCTGATGAAATAGGGGATATGCTGTCCAATTTTCGCTAGCTCATGAATTATTTTAGTTTGAACTTAAGAGTGTCATTACGACTTAACCTTGGTATGAATCCTTTTAAATGTAGATTTCTTAAGCTTTGGAGGTAAACGTTAAGTAGTTAAGAAGACGTAAAGGTATGTAAGGCTAACCCTTCTTCTTAAGGCATGATCCTATTTGTCGTATACCTTCATGCGAAATCTATAATGTCTTCCATGATGAATTCATTCTTAGAATCACAAAAGCTCATAGTTCTTGATATCCTCATGATACCATTGGTCTCATTCTACTATAGCTGATCATCTAAAGAAAAATATATTAACGATGGTGAAGTTGATGCTACCTAGGTACTCCTAGATGTATATAGGTATGGCCAGTATATAACGCCGAGCTTATGTACCCGGGTATGACATCTATTGTGCGCGCACCACTGCAGTTGGGTACGGATAACACTGAGCCTTGGTAGGGCCGGGTTTGCATAACACCGAGCCTTGTTATGGTCGGGTATGCAAGACACCAAACTCACATGGTCGGGTATGGTACTACTATATATGTATGTGTATGTAATGGAAGGTTCCCATTAGAAAAAGTGTAAGTAAATATGATAAACGTCGCTAGAGGTATAACTGACTCTACTATCCCATGACTCTTCTATCTTATGTTATCCTTCATGCGTCTGTTATGTTATTGATTATGCCTTACATAATCAGTATATTGTTCGTACTGACGTCCTTTTGCTTGCAGACGCTGCGTCATACCCGCAGGTGGACAGGGAGATAGACTTGATCCTTAGACTGTTTATCCACAGACTGTGTAGAGGAGCTCCATTTGATTCGGAGCTGCAACTGTTGGTACTATTCTTTTGTGTATACACATATGGGCATGACGGGGCCCTGTCCCATCTATATTGTGTTACATTCTCTTCTTAAAGGCTGGTAGACAGTTATGTATAGCTAGATGTCTCTTAGCCTTGTTGGCTCGTATTTTGTATATCATTTTGTTAGCCTCGTCGGCTTGTGTATATGTATGTGGGCATGATTGTTGACGTTGATATAAAAGTGTTCTTGCCCAATAAGATATTATTATTGATGCACAGGATTTGCAAGTTAGCCATGTGGCTCACAAAGTTATGGTTGCGAGAGTACGATGAGAAATGCCCGGGTGGGTTAGCTCCGGGTGCCTTTCATGGCCCTCCGGTTGGGTTGTGACAGAAAATAAAAGAGAAGGCTTGAGTAAGTATAGCGACTTGAATCCAATGTCATAGAAAAGGTGACCTTTAACAAAAGTCTCATTAGAATATTATATGTATTCCATAAATGAGTGGCATCTATTGTGGCTAATGAATGGTGAAGCTGAATTAAGAGTGATATTCGGGATCATATGAGTTACAAGAAGTCCCACAGTGTGTGGGCACTAAGATAAGTCAAGTATCTAGGCTGCAACCAGAAAGCTTTAAGGTAGCTAATGCCGTGAGCCACAAATTGAAAGGCAGCTTAGATTTACTTAACAATCGGAAGTCCGATTATTAGATCCAGATGATTACATAAATGGAGACCCAGAATATTGCAGAATCACCCTCAATAGCAGAAGTATAGAAAGACAGTACAACGACCCTATCCCATAATAGCTCTAAGATAAATTCCAGTTAGAAAGGCACCATCATTGGACATAACAAAAGACAGAGTGATGATGTCGAGGCTAAGTATGTGTCCCCACTATTGCGGGACTTCAAAATAACACACTGGCAAGACAGTTACGGGAAGGCGGGCTGAGAGAGTACCGCCCACAGAGATAGAGGAGGGTGAGTCCCAAAATGAGGTTCCATCTCCGTCCTCCCACTCATTGCCTATTTCAGAGGAGCATGAGGGAGCCTCCGCCCCAGCTCCTCCACCAGATGCTTCGAGCCAAGATATGAAAGAGGCTATTCATTTGCTAACTCAGTTAGTCACCGCCCAGGCCATCAGTATGGTACGGGTCATCGTGATAGGGCTGTAAGTGCTAGAGCCCGTGATTTTATTAGCTTGAACCCTTCGAAATTCTTTGGGTCAAAGCCGGATGAGGACCCTCAGAGCTTTATTGATGGAATGTTAAGGATACATCGGTTAATGCATGCCTCAGACGTCGAATAGGTAGAGTTAGCATCATATAGATTTCGGGATGTTGTGGTTCATTGGTATACGGTTTGGATGTCTTCTAGGGGAGTTAATGCGTCCCTCGGTATGGCAAGAATTTGTTGATACTTTCCTCCGACATTACTTGCCCCTAGAGGTTCGGCGGGCTAGAGCCGATAAGGTCTTGAATCTTAGGCAAGGAAGTATGAGTGCTTTAAAGTATAGTCTCTGCTTCAATTCTTTGGCTAGGTATGCTCCGGCCATAGTAGCGGATATGGGTGATAGAGTGCACCGGTTTGTGAGTGGCTTAGGGACACATTTGATGGATAAGTGCTTGACTGAGTCACTTCAAGATGGTATGGACAATTCTCGCATTCAAGCCCATGCCCAGAATTTGGAGGAAAGCCAACAACAGCAAAGAGGTGAGCTTGAACTTGATAGAGGTTATAACAAGAGGGATAGATCTTCAAGTCCGACTAGCGAGTTCAGAGGAGGGCAAAGACAACAGTTTTCTGGGCATTTAGGCCATTCCATGACTAGTGCACCTCCGAGATCTATGGGCCAAAGATTTGATAGATCTTGTTAAAAACTCACACTTTCAGAGCATGAGCATGCTACGTACTTGACCGTATTAATGGAGTATCGGAGACGTCCCATGAAGTTTTGGGAGGTACAAGCCATGGGAAGTACGTAACAATGAAGTAAAGGATGAATTACGATCTTGTAAGTCGTAACAGGGAAGGACAACCGTTGAACCAAAGGACATGACCATTATCAACAATAATTAATGATAAATATCATGTATGGAGAGTTTCGGAAGATTTCGGGACCAAGCATATCGAAGAAAATAAGTTTATCGAAAATTTGGAAAAAGTTGGCAGAATTTTGGACAGAATTTTGGGTCAACTTTAGAGGGGTATATCTCTGGGTATATCAAGAGTTTTAAGGTATTTCAAAATCCTAAAATGACGTTCGTTGAGTCTAGTTTCCAACGCAACAAACCATTCATCAATACGACATCGAAGTAGGGAGTTATGGGCGTTTTAAAAAGGACAGTCAGAGGAATCCGAACCTGGGCAGAAAATCCGGGAAGCTCACTTAAAAGCCCACTTATGTAAAAGGGCCTCTACACTTCATTTTTCTTCAACTCCACAACGCTCTAGAAATCTCCTAACATCTCCATACCTCTCTAGAATCTCCCACACTTCTCTATCCATTATAAGAATGTTCTTGAAAGTTCTCCACCATTCCAAAACATTATATACCATCACAAAAGAGGGTCAAACTCAAAAACCCCAAGCTAATTCATGGAGAAGGATTGTTCTTGTCTCTACTTAATATTGTGATGAATTTGGTCCTGGAAGAAGTTGAGTGGGGTGAAGTTCTTCTAGTGTAAGGTATGTTTTCCATCCTATTTCTCATGATTAAGTTGATTTGAAGGTTTAGCAATTCCTATAAAAGAAGGGAATCATAGTAAAGAAGTTGCAAAGTATTAAAGTGACGATGATGACTATGGAATGAATTTGAAAGGATATTTTGGATTAATTTGAGATTAAATTGAATATAGTTCTTTGATTATGGTATTGTGGATATTATTATGGTTGGTTGAGAAATTGGGAAAAACATCGTGTGGGATGTTTTATGGAGGATATTGGTGTTGATGATGATGTTGTTGATATTAGTATTGCTATTATTGTTGTTTTGTTGGTATTGTGATTTTGGGATAGGGATATAAACAGGGGAGATGCTGCCCGAATTTCGGCATATTTTAAAAGGAATTAATTTGAAAGCATAAGATAAGCATATGATGATTAGTCTAACAGTGGTATGTACTCTCTTTAATGTAGATTTACAAGCTTGGGAGGATAAGCGTTAAGTCGTTAAAGTTAAGGTGACCAAAAGGTTTGTTAAGGCTAGTCTCTTTCTTTCTAAAGGCATGATTCTTTTCTTATGAACCCATACATGTTTTCCATAACATTCTTATTCCCAAAAATTAGAAGTTCATGATTCTTAGAGTTTCTTATGATGCTAAAGATAATTATGTTCCATGATGATAATGATGATGATTCCATTTTTGAAGATTCCAAAGCTTATGGTTTTGACGTTATTATGAGATTATTGAGCTTATTTCATGATTTCCTTGATTTTATCCATTGTTTTTTATCTCACCTCATAGTACTTGTTCCTTCGTGGTGAGATATAGCGACGATGATAATTCCACTTCTAATGCTAGCTATGTTCAGCGTTCTTGATACTGTTATGTCACTTTGATCATATCTTACGATAGTTGATCCTCTAAGGAAAGATGTGGTGATAATGATAACGAAGATTATGATGTGCTTGTATTTATGTACTCTTATATATATATATATGTAGTCACGTGTGACATCGAGTTCCGAAGGGGCCGGGTACAGATATTACCGTGTCCCGAAAGGGCTGGGTACGGATACTACCAAGCCTTACTATGGTCGGGTACGGATATTACCGAACATTAATATGGTCAGCTATGGATAATACCGAGCCAATATGGCCAGGTACGGTGTTGTATTGTATTGTATTGTATGGTATTCTATAGGTAGGCATGTGGAAGTATGAAATGTTCTTCTAGAGAAAGGGTAAGTAAGTATGATGAACGTCTTAAAAGGTATTATGAAATATAAACGGTTCTTTTATCTTATGTTATTTTTCGTGCTTTTATCATGTTACTATTCATGCCTTACATACTCAGTACACTATTCGTACTGACGTCCCTTCTCGTGGACGCTGCGTTCATGCCCGCAGGAAAGTAGGAAAACAGATCAGATCCCTAGGAGCTCCATCAGCGAAATATCAAGACCGCTCCAGTTGCTTCAGAGCTGCAGTATATATATATATATATATATATATTTGGGTATGGCGGAGTCCAGCCCCATCCTTATGGATTTATGTATTCTATATAGAGGCTCGTAGACAGATGTATGTACCTAGATGTTCTATAACCTTATCAGTTCTTCTTGTTGTATAATATTTTGGTAGCCTTGTTGGCTTATGCTTATGGGCTTCGCTGTAGATGACTATACTAAGTATGTGTGGTCCACCTAGAAATTCTTACGAGATGTAAGACCAGAGGTGCTCGGTAGGCTAGTACCGGTTACCCATCGTGGCCCTCTAGTTGGGTCGTGATAGATCTATTCATTCCGAGCCAAGCCAGAGTTTTGGAGCTTCAGGTTCTCATTACAGGGATGACTCGGGTCAGGCAAGATCGCCCATACCACGATGTTCTCACAGCGGGAAGCTACATTGGGGACAATGCTGATTGGGTTCAGATGTTTGCTATGTATACGGTCGGCCAGGCCATATCATGCGTGACTGCCCCTCGATTGGTGGTAGGGGTAGGGTCCAGCCCTCAGGGTCAGCAGCTAGGTCTTCATCATCTATACGCCCTCCGGGGAAAGGCTCACAGACACCAGTTAGTCGTGGTAGAGGTAGAGGAGGAGCTTCCAGTTCTAGTGGTCCTCAGCATCGTGTTTATGCTATGGCTGGACGACAGGATCTTGAATCCTCCCCTGATATTGTTACTGGTATATTATCAGTATTTTCCCTTGATATATATGCATTGATATATTCGGGCTCTACATTGTCATATGTTACACCCTATATTTCTAGTCCATTTGGGGTGAAACCGGAGTCAATCAAACCTTTAAGGTATCGACACTCATTGGTGATCCGGTAATAGCTAGTCGAGTATATAGAAATTGTGTAGTTGTGATTTTTATCATTTTACTATGGTTGATTTACATGAGTTGAAAATGGTGGATTTTGATGTTATCATGGGCATGGATTGATTGGCTTCTTGCTATGCCAATGTTGATTGTAAAATAAAAATGGTTCGCTTCCAATTTCCGGGAGAACCGGTTTTGGAATGGAAAGGAAATACAGCGTCTCTGAGAGGTAGGTTTATTTCCTATCTCAAGGCCAGGAAAATGATTGCTAAAGGTTGTATTTATCATTTAGTCCGGGTTCAAGCTATAGAAGCCAAGTCACCGACTCTTGAGTCTGTCCCCATACTGAATAATTTTTCGTATGTATTCCCGGATGAACTTGTAGGCCTTCCCCCAGAGCGGGATATTGATTTTGCTATTGATGTGCTACTGGATACCAAACCCATATATATTCCTCCTTATAGAATGGCTCCCGCGGAATTGAAAGAGTTGAAAGAACAATTGAAGGACTTCCTTGAAAAAGTCTTCATTAGGCCTAGTTCATCCCCGTGGGGAGTACCCGTGTTGTTTGTAAGAAAGAAAGATGGCTCCTTGCGAATGTGTATCGATTACAGGCAATTGAATAAGGTGACGATCAAGAATAAATATTAGCTTCCAAGGATTAATGATTTATTTGATCAATTTCAGGGTGTCAAATGGTTTCAAAGATAGATTTGAGATCCGAGTATCATCAGGTGAGAGTTAGGGAGGAAGATATTCCTAAGCCGGCCTTCAAAACGACGTACGGTCATTTCGAGTTCCGGGTAATGTCATTTGGGCTTAACTAATGCACCGGCAGTATTCATGGACTTGATGAAAAATCTGTTCAGGCCTTTCCTAGACTCATTTGTGATTATATTTATTGACGATATCTTGGTGTATTCTCGGTCCGAGGCAGAACATGCAGATCAATTACGTACCATTCTTAGAGTTCTTCAAACTCGGTGACCTTTTTAGGGCATATCATCTCAGCCGATGGTATTCAGGTGGATACCCAGAAGATTGAGGCTGTGAAGACTTAGCCAAGGCCTACAACACCTACGGAGGTCATAGTTTTCTGGGTTTGGCAGGTTATTACAGAAGGTTTGTAGAAGGCTTTTCTTCTATTTCTAGCGGGTGGTTTATGTTTGGTCCTTTCGAGTCGCCTGCATTGCATAGAGGTCGCTAAGATTGCTGGTAAGAATTGCTTGGCCCCGTCCCGTTTGGAGAATGACCCCTTATGGCACGACTGCACCATTGACAAAGCTAACTCAGAAATCAGTTAAATTTAAATGGACGGATACTTGTGAAGGTAGTTTTCAAGAGTTAAAGAATAGATTAAATTATGCCCCAGTCCTGACACTTCCATAAGGATCGGAAGGTTATGTTATCTATTGTGATGCTTCGGACATTGGGTTAGGATGTGTGTTAATGCAGTTTGGTAAGGTGATTGCTTATGCTTCAAGGCAGTTGAGAAAACATGAGAAAAATTATCCAACCCATGATCTTGAGTTAGCTGCGGTGATTCATGCATTGAAGATGTGGAGGCATTATTTGTCTAGTGTCCATGTTGATATTTATACAGATCATAAGAGCCTTCAGTATATTTTCAAGCAGAAAAAATTGAATTTACGAAAAAGGCGATGGTTAGAATTATTGAAAGATTATGATGTTAACATCCTATATTATCCTGGGAAGACGAACGTTGTGGCTGATGCTCTTAGCCGTAGATCTATGGGTAGTTTATGTGATGTTCAGCTAGAGAAAAGAGAGTTAGCTCATGAGCTCCAGCAGTTAGCTAGCCTAGGAGTTCCTCGGGCAATATGGGAGCTACCATTCAGAATTCAGCTATCTCGTCACTAGTAGTTGAGGTGAAAGAGTGCCAGTACGAGGATCCCATGCTAGTTTATTATAGAAATACACTTCTTCAGAAGGAAAAAGTCATCCTTTGAGATTTCTGGAGATGGAGTTCTCCGATGTCGAGGTAGGTTGTGTGTTCCCGAAGTTGTAGGATTATGCCATCAGATTTTGAAAGAAGCTCATTTTTCTCGTTATTCTGTTCACCTCGGAGCAACGCAAATGTATCATGATCATAAATCCATATATTCGTGTAATGGAATCAAAAAATACATAGCAGAGTTCATGGCCCAATGTCCTAATTGTCAGCAAGTGAAAATTGAGCATCAAAATACCGGCGGGTAATTGCAAGCTATGGAAATTCCAACTTGGAAATGGGAAGTGATTAATATGGACTTCATCGCAGGCTTACCTCGTTCTTAATGTAAGTATGATTCTATATGGGAAATTGTTGATAGACTTACTAAGTCAGCTTATTTCCTACCGGTTAGAATTACATATGTAGCGGAAGATTATGCAAAGCTTTATGTCAAAGAGATAGTGCGGCTCCATAGTGTTCCAGTAGATATTGTTTCCGAAATAGGGACACAATTTATAGCCAATTTCTGGAAATCTTTCCAAGAAGGTTTGGGGACTCAAGTGAGTCTTAGTGCAGCATTTCATCCACAGACTGATGGGCAAGCTGAGCGTACCATCCAGACCCTCGAGGATATGCTTCGAGCATGTGTGTTGGATTTTGGAGGTAGTTAGAGCACCAGAGTCGTCAGAAATCCTGTGGAGATAATTGTCGACGAGATTTAGAGTTCCAAGTGAAAGACTGGGTATTCTTAAAGGTGTCGCCAATGAAGGGCGTCATGAGATTTGGCAAAAGGGGCAAGCTTAGTCCCCGGTACATTGGACCTTATAAGATTGGACCTTATATGAATTATATCTACCTTCGGATTTGGAGTTAGTCCATCCGGTTTTCCATGTAACAATACTTCGTAAGTGCATTAGAGATCCTTCCAGAATTGTACCTGTATATGATGTTCAAGTCAGCAAGCAACTATCCTACGAAGAAGTTCCCATTGCCATTCTAGATAGGCAAGTACAGAGACTCAGAAGCAAAGATATAGCTTCAGTTAAAGTCCTATGGAGAAATAATAACAAAGAGGAAATGACCTGCAAAGCGGAAGAAGACACGAAGTTCAGGTACCCATATTTATTTCCATCTCTAGAGGAGGCTCAAGCAGAGACGCCATTGTCCCCAAGTATGTAATGCTTTCTTTGATGCTTTCTTGGTCGTGTTTGGCCATGGTTGTTGTTGTTGTTGTGGTGGCCCTGTGAGGCGATATATTTTGGGTTGCTGTGATAGGATGGTAGTGCCATATTATAGGGGAAACTCTGGGAAATATTTGTAAAATCCCCAAGAGTCTAACATTCGAGGACGAATGTTCCTAAGGGGGGGAGAATGTTACTGTCACGACCCAAACCGATGAGCCGTGACGAGCGTCTGACCTCTAGCAACCAAACACCCCTATACTTATATCTGAATCTTACTGAACATCAAGGGCCAATAAATGACATAAACTGTTCTCATAAATAGGCGACATCATGAACTCTGAACAATCTGTATATACATAAACATGCTGAAAGTACAGTGCAAGCCAGCTAGGCTGCTACATATACTGTACACAAAAGAATAGAAGCCGACAAGGCTATACCATCTAACTGATACATACAACTGTCTACAGACCTCTACTGAAATAAAAGTTGTAGAAAGGACGGGACAGGGCCCTGCATACCCATGTGCATATACATCTCAAAAGGCTAGCATACTAAAATAGATTGTAACTCCTGATCAATTGAGCACACTGACCACTGCTGGATATAAGTCCTACTAATCTGGACCACCTGTCGGTCTACCTGAACCTGGGGGCATGAACGCAGCCCCCCGAGCAACGGGGAGTCAGTACGGATAATGTACTGAGTATGTAAGACATGAATAGTAACATGAAAAAAGTATGAAGAATAACATAAAATGAATGAATCGTTTATACGTCATTGTACCTCTTAAGACGTGCATTATACTTACGTAACCTTCGTTTGAAGAAAACATTTTATACATGTACATATACTGATACCATACTCGATCATATAGGTTCGGTGTCATCCATACCCGACCATAATAAGGCTCGTTATCGTCTGTACCCGACCATAACAAGGCTCGCTCCTATCTGCACCCGGCCATAACAAGGCTCGGTCCTACCTGTACCCTGCCATAATAAGGCTCGGTATTGTCTGTACCCAACTGCAGTGGTATGCGTGCAATCGATATCATACATGGCAATATAAGCTCAGTTTCACAACATAATTACATACATATATAGCATACATAGATCTCTGAGAGAAACAGTACAACTCTAGCGGGTGACATCAAGTCCTTAACTTCTAATGTGTCATTATGGAATCATCATCATAGTTAGGTCTCACCTTGAAAGGACAACTTTCATAAGACGAGATCGACGTCAAAGGATATAATCGACAATCAAGTGACAACCTTAATAGTGACTTGAAAGCATCAAGAGCTTTAAACTTGGCTTCTCTAGATTTAGAATCCTTAACATAATCATCATCCTCCTATCTCACTTTGATGGAACAATAGCATAAGGTAAGGTCAATTACGAAAACGAAATCAAGAATCATATGGTAAGCTCATTTACATCGTAAAATCGTCTAAGCTTTAGGATTGGGTTCTGCTAATCGTGGAGTCATCCTAGGACTCTTGAGAATGAGGAACTTATAGCATTTCTAGGAGTAAAAGTAATGTGGAGAGAAAATATGGAATCATAACATAAAAATCATGCATTTGAAAGAACGGTTAGCCTTACATACCTTGAAGTGTATCCAATCGTCCAACTTCTACCTCTCGAACTTGTAAGTCTACAATTAAGATAACAAGGGCCTTAATTAGACTATTTTCCTTTCTTACTAACCATCTTTAAATACATATAGAGCTTAACGATTTGTAGACAATAATTTCCTTGTAAGTTTACAACTCTTCAACTTCTCATTCGATCCAACATCAACTACAATACCCACATCAATAATGGCAACACATATACATCAAAATATACTTAAATCATTTCCAATCATCTCTTAAAATAACCCCAAATCACTATCGTACCCTTCATCCACTTACCACTTCCATGAGTATCCTCCCTCTACTTAAAATCACTAAAACTCTTGATAATCAACTCAAATATAAGGGTAGAAATCATTTACATACCTTGAGGGGTCTAAGATTCCAAGAATCACTTCAACTCCAACTTTCTAAGCTTCATAACCTTGAAGAAACCCTAGAAACAACCTTCTTCTTCACAAGCTTGGGTTTACGGGGTTCGGATCTTGCCAAATCTTCACTAATATGGTCTAAAATGTTGGAAGCAAATATACTAGGGTTTTTATCTGACTTGGAAGAGATAAAATGAGAAATAGATTCATGGACCACATGTCACGACCCAACTAGGGGCCACGACGGGTACCCGGAGCTAGCCACCGAGCACCACTTGCTCTACTATTCATCTTACTCACTTAATGCCCTTTTTATCAACTTTATACATGAATTATAGGAAAAACATATTTTAGATAAAAACATAAATTCTTTATATACATTTGCCTCTCGGTCATCAAAATAATATATATACATATAATAACATCTTGTGAGACCATCGAACCCACACTGCGTATCTACGAGCCTCTACTGACATATTGTATACATAGACGGAACAAGACTCCGTCGTGCCCAAAATATGCATATATACCAAAAGTAGAATCACAAGCACCTCCGAACAATGGAGTGCTCTCAATCAGCTGACGGCTACTAAGAATCTGGATCAAGCTCACCTCCCTGTCTAACTGTGAGCATGAACACAGCGTCCAAAGAAAACGGACGTCAATACGAATATTGTACTGAGTATGAGAGGCATAACAATGAAGAAAGACAACAATAATATGATGAGAACATCAATATGAAACATCTGGATCTGAATGACAATCATAGGAGAAGTAATGCATGATGTCTTACTCATACTCATCATCATCTCATAGATGCATGATATGCAAGCTGCCCGTCCATATCGGAACGGTGTGATAATAAATAACATTAGCCCGCGTCCGGGGTACCATCTCATGCCGCCCACTAGTGGTGCTGCCCGTGCCATATAGACACGGTGTAATCGTCTGAAAGCCTCCCGCCTTAACGGTGCTGCCCGGCCTTATAGGCACGGTGTAATGTCATCATACTATGCTTATCAAAATATACTTGTAATAATATATTTATCATAATACATGCATAAGACTCAAGATCAACTATACTCTATCGGGGTGACGTAAGGTCGTGATCCCCCGATTTCATTATGGAGCAATTATTGACATTCGACCTCACCTTGAAGGAATTAGTACATAAGGTGAGTGTAAGAAATAAATAACATTATTATCAATATGGCATCATCATATCTTATCTCTTATCTTATCTTATATAGACATTTATGGATATCGGCTTTTAGCTTTCCGGAATATAGGAACTCATGAAGAGGAAGGGATTCATGCTATAGGATTCATGCCATTAGAAAGAAAGGACTAACCTCACATACCTTTGTCGTTTAGCTAGGCTATCGTTCACATGTTTTCCTTAAATGTCACGTCGCTACCTTCACGAAAGAATCCGTTTTCACATTAGTTAGTCAACTTAAGGGAATACGTCATTATTTCTAGAGAAATTTTGGCAGCAGTTCCTTTATTTGTACTACTTTTCCCATAGTATATATCAACTCCCAACGTTCACAATAACATCCACAATATTATAATCAACAACCATCATTTATATACATTTATCACATTCCACCATTTTCCTCCAATTTTCCCACATTTATCCTTATAACTCATTTTTGTGGTATTTAATACTTGTTTCATGCTATAAACATCATTTATAATGTATTCATAATCACAACACATCAACATTCATGATTTAATCCAACTATCATTCAACCACTTACACTACACCCGTTCAAGACCCATTTCCCATGTCTTTCTACAATTCAAGATTCTTAGTCTTCTAATACCTTAAACAACATGATAAAGTCATGAAACTTACCTTAGATGATAGTTGAACAAGTCTTGAGTTGAAATGCTTCACTTAGACAAAACCCTAGTTCCACCTTCTATGGAATTTCTTGACTTAAAAGATCCTTTGATGTGTTTCTTACACTTGGTTTTGGTGGATTGATGAAGTTGATCTTAAATTTTCACTTGAATTCTTGTTTTGGAAGAGTTTGGAATGTTCTAGAGATAGATTGGGTCGTGGAGTGAGAAGGAGAAATGAATTTAATGGACTTGGATCATTATTTTATAAGTACAAAATCTGTTCCGATGCCATTATACGGTCCGTATAATCGACCGTAAAACTGCTCCAGTGGTCACCCTTCTCTGTGTCAACTTGACGGTTCATTTTACGGGTCGTATAATTTTATACGGTCCGTATAATATACCGTAAAACTCACCTTTCCACCACTTCATTCTGTGACACTTATATGGCTCATTATACGGCCGTAAAACCATTATACGGTCCATATAATCGACCGTATAATCCACCAGTTCACTGAATCTTATTCGCAATACTTCGTTTGATCCCCGATCCTTATGGAACCTTCTTAACAATTGTTCAACACTTCGATACCACTCTAGGGGGACGTTATCACTCGTCAACACATCGTACACGCTATGTCCTTTGTTAACCTATTCACTGTATGCTTAACGGGAAAATTTTCGAAGTGTAACACCACATATTTATACTTGGAACTAAAAAGTTACAACGGTGCGGTTTGACGAGCAGGTTGACTACCAGTCGACGTGTCGAAGGTCCGTCGACGTGCTCCGTCGACTTGCGCCTGCAGATTCAGGGCTTTAGAAGCCCATCAACACAGCATTAATGACTGCCCATCAACATGTTGACAGCCCTATCGACGAAGACTGGTGTCTGCAGACTTCTCCGATTCAGTTCGGATTGCGTCGATTCGATTCGTTCAACTTCTACTCCTGTAAATTGCCAGAACTACCTGCTGGTACCTTTCTACATGGGGAAATACACTTTCTATCTCCAAAACTCGAGCTCGGGTCTCTATTCCAAAGGCATACCCGACTAGGAAACCATAAGTTCTCGTACGACGAAAACGAGAGGCGTAACAGTTACATCTAGGAGATTTTGGTTTGTTGCGTTGTGAGTAGACTAATGCAAGATTAAGGTGAACATGAAGTCCTTAGGATATTAAGGAGAGTATTTGATAAATTTAAGCGCGTGCCATAAGATTTTGGAGTCATATGAATTAATGAAACTAAGTTCGTTGAAGGAAGTGGAAATGTATGACATGTTTGGGAAGGTTTCGCAACAAGTGAGCTATGATGTGTTTAGTAATGTCTTGAGTGGGAGCTATAGGGCCCCTTAGATGGTTAATCAAGTGTTATACAAGTGTCAATAAGGCTCCACAATGAATTGAGGTTGAACAAATCGACAAGAGTAGTTTTGGGAAAAGATGGGTTGTACGATCATTTATACGGACCATATAATTTATACGGCCCATATAATGGTCCGTAGAACCATTCCAGAGAAGGGTGAACCCTTGGTGGGATTATACGGTCCATTTATACGGACGTATAAATGGCCGTATATTCTGGTCGGGCCAATTTTTCTTTTTATTATATATGAACGATCCTTGTTCCTTTTTTTCATTTCCCACTTTCCCCAAACTCTTAAAAGCTCAAGAACCTTCCTGCAAGAATATTTCAGCCAAACCCAAGAGAAATCAAAGATCAAATAGAAAGAATCAAGATATTCAAGTGTTGGAGACTCACTAGGGTTTTGTAGGATTCAAGAATTCCATGGGTGTAGAAGTTAGGGTTTCACTCAAGTTGGTAACTTGATCCAAATATCATTCTTATGAGATAAAAGGTTAGTTTTCATGTCTATTTCATGTTTTCAAACATGCTTGGTTGTTGAATAACTTGGGTGAGGAAAGAAAGTAGAAGATGAAGCTCAAATATAGATTTAATGATATTTTCGAGTAGTAAATCAACTTGAGTTATGATCTTAGTATGCGATGAGTATAATCTTGTTGTCGGTGGTACTAATGATATTGAGAAAGTATTGTATGTAAGTGAATATGGTGTTGTGTTGTCGCTATTGTTATGAATGACTTTGAAAGGGAGTTTTGAGGATTGGGTGATGCCTAACATGAACGAAGCCTCTTGATTATGGTATTATTGATAATGTCATTGCGGTTTAGGAGTTGTTTTGGAAATTGGTAGAAGTAGATGAAATAGGGGAAATGCTGCCCAATTTTCGCTAGCTCATGAATTATTCTAATTTGAATTTAAGAGTGTCATTACGACTTAACCTTGGTATGAATCCTTTTAAATGTAGATTTCTCAAGCGTTGGAGGTGAACGTTAAGTTGTTAAGAAGATGTAAAGGTATGTAAGGCTAACCTTTCTTCTCAAGGCATGATCCCATTTGTCGTATACCTTCATGCGAAATCTATAATGTATTCCATGATGATTTCATTCCTGTTGACACCTAATTTTAGCTTGTTGTGCTTAAAATTAATGTTTTGGGGGTCCCCTGATTCGTTAAAGAGCACGAAATAGCATTTTTACACATTTTTGTATTTTTCGGCAATTTATCGATGATTATCCTTTTTTTTTTAGGAATTTTATCAATTTATTGTCATTTTTAAGAATTGTTATTTTTGCACATGTACAACGTAATACTACCATGTTTTGTGAAGTTAATAATCGTTTCTTAACTTTATAGCACCTATATTTTGATATCTTATGCATTAATATTTATATTTTATACATACATTATAATTTATACATATATTAGTTAACTATATTTTAGTACAATCTGTCAGTACATAGAAAAATCGAAGCAATTAATCTTAAATGCGGAGAGAGAATTCGATCAAATCAAGATCTTGTCACCTTTTAAAAAGGTGACATTTGAAGTGATAGGTTGGGTTGTTCATCCATTGGTCAATACATTTTTAAACATGGGTTAAAAGGGGTAAAGGGGACAAGGGGGAGTTTTTTTTTTTTTTTTTTTGGAATAAAGAGGGTATTTCTTTACATTATAAGAAAAGGGAGGAGTTAATTTGATCTCCTACACACAACAAAAACATTTTTTAGATTTACCCCTCTTCTAAACCTTATATATTATTTCTCTTCCCTTTCTCTTTTTCACTCACAGCCGTCGACCACCATCTTCACTGCCACTGCCGGAACTGACCACCGGGCGGACAGGCAACGCTCCACCACCACTCCATGACCCCACTGCCCCACAGCTTCATCTTCCCTTATCTCCATCAAGGCCGACCACACAACCCTCTACCCACTTCTGTCCCCCACCTCACTACTTCTTCCTCCCATCGCCACCACTGCTCCGACCAAACTATGCCGGAGTAGCCAACAAACAACCCTCTACTCCATCCTTTCTCCACCTCGTCGCTACTTTACCGGAGGACGCCACTGTCCAGCCCCAATTTTTCTTCTCCGACGAACCACCGTGAAAATTTAGATCTGCCTGTGTCTTGGGTTTTTCGCTATCGAAGTAGCTCCATCAACATCAACACTTCAGCTATCTCTCCCAGGTTCCGCATTTCTTATTCTCCTTAGTTTGCCATCATAAGTCAACCTTTTAATGGAGATAAATTTGGGTAAGTTTTAAACTTTGGGTTTTTCTTTGGTATGTAGTTTTAGATCGTCGGATCAAATGTATTCAAGCCTTAATATATGACAACACACATAGCAAACAGGTATGTGAAGCGCGTAGCAAGCATTCATGTAATTTGCAGATATTCATACTATTCGCGTTCTTGCCTTTCGAGTGAAGGATCTCCTAATCGATTGAAACATGCAAGTGCCATTTGTGAAAGTGAACCATTGCCCCGAAAAATCATCATTTGTTAATAAATAAAAATATCTTCCCCGAAGGGATTACAAAGATGATGAAGCCAACTTGGGGCTTGATATAAAGCTGTAAATCAGCAGGGTTCTCCTCCAGCGGCTGATGTCAAGGCCTGGCTTATCTTGGCCTTCATCACCCTTCGAAGGTTGGTCTGAATCTGAAGTCGTGCTTGGTACATCTCCATCCTGATTATCAACGGATCTGTTTCTTCTAAAATCTTAGCTAAATCATGCTTTCCAAACATTCGTTCAGATGCTCTTCTGCTTGGGCATCATGAGGAAGGGTGGGCCTTGGGATGGATGCACGAGTCAAGTGTCCCTATAGCCATTTGTGATACCCTGGGTCACACCCTGCCTTGAACCTTTCTGGAGCTAAAGTATCTGTACCCCAACTAACGCGGCCATTCCATTCTCTGAGGATCGCTCCGGCATTCTTGATGTTCTGCTCTATGTGCTCAATCATGAACTGCTTAGGATTTCCTACTTGAGGTATCACTTGCCTCCTACCAAATTGCCTTAAACCCGAGATGGATAATAAAGACGGATTCCTCGAACCCCTGCTAATGGAACAAAGGGACAATTCTTACCCGGAACCACCACAATTTCCAATATGAAGTCAGGAAACATCCACTGGATCCTATCTTCAGTCAATTCCTTAAAGAAGCCAGGCCATGCCCTTTTGGACATATAACCAAGGTTCGGGCAATAATTTGTAAGGCGGTCTATCCTGTTGTGATTTCTCAGATACTGGACTTCCTTAGCCATATTGATGTGTTTGATAATCCACTGTTGTAGCAACATGCTACATCCTTGGAAGTACCGGAAGCGATTTCGGCATTTGTCTAAAGCCCGGAAAATATCTGCCAGGATAATGTGTGTCAGGTCAAAATACCTCGTTTCTTGATCCTTGATCATACCAAAGAATATAGTGTTGGCTAAGTAGATCACTCGGGTGTCTATGTCTAATGATTCGTCTTGTGGAAACACCATAGTGCCTAGCAAGGTTATGGAGAACGTCAAAGGTCTAACAGCTTCCCACTCTTCTCTACTCTTAAACTCCCTCTGATAAAGAGTATATCTGGTGACATCCTCGAATCTGCGATACATATCTCTAAAGGATACAGTGGGTCCTCGTGCCCAGGGTGCCTCAGTCAATGTAAGAAACTTCATGATTTGGCCGACTATAGGCCTATGTGGAAATAACAGGTGGTGATCTGGTTTGTGTCATCTCCTTAGATAGGTCCATTGCTATATTTGGCATCCCTAATCTCCTCCAAGATCGGAGTCATCTCAATTTCACCGAAGCGAAACAACATTTCCTTATCGTCCCAATGTCCGGCTAACACCTCTGTTAGTTCCGGACGACCCTTCATTGTCATGATAGCTGGTAGGTGACCTAGAGTGCAGCTAATTGTCTATTTTTGAGTATCACCTAACCACTCCCACCAAACTCTCAATAGATCCGAAGCCTCAGCGAATATGTCAAAATGGATGAAGCCTTCTATCTACAAAACATAACATAGTTAAGATTCCCCCATCCCCACAGGATCAATGGTTCATCACATAGGCACAAAGCATGCTTCCACATAACACATAAATGAGATGCGGTGCTTTTCGGGTCATAGACTGTCCGAACACAGGGTGGACTCTCTCAATGAGATTTTTTTTTATGACATGGGAACCCGCAACCACTACCCTTTGGGTGCGCACAGGGTAAACCCAGCTCCTGTGCAATAGGTCGAAAACCACACAGGAGAGGTAACCCTTACAAGGCAAGCCTCGTGCGACGAGCTCGACCCAGAAGGTAAATCCCCTACTGTCGTAGGCAGGGGGTTTCGAACCTAAGACCTATATTATGAAAGCCCCATGCTCAAACAACTGAGCCACCCTTGCGGGTCTCTTAATGATATTTGTCGTATACCTTCATGCGAAATCTATAATGTATTCCATGATGATTTCATTCCTGTTGACACCTAATTTTAGCTTGTTGTGCTTAAAATTAATGTTTTGGGGGTCCCCTGATTCGTTAAAGAGCACGAAATAGCATTTTTACACATTTTTGTATTTTTTGGCAATTTATCGATGATTATCCTTTTTTTTTAGGAATTTTATCAATTTATTGTCATTTTTAAGAATTGTTATTTTTGCACATGTACAACGTAATACTACCATGTTTTGTGAAGTTAATAATCGTTTCTTAACTTTATAGCACCTATATTTTGATATCTTATGCATTAATATTTATATTTTATACATACATTATAATTTATACATATATTAGTTAACTATATTTTAGTACAATCTGTCAGTACATAGAAAAATCGAAGCAATTAATCTTAAATGCGGAGAGAGAATTCGATCAAATCAAGATCTTGTCACCTTTTAAAAAGGTGACATTTGAAGTGATAGGTTGGGTTGTTCATCCATTGGTCAATACATTTTTAAACATGGGTTAAAAGGGGTAAAGGGGACAAGGGGGAGTTCTTTTTTTTTTTTTTTTTGGAATAAAGAGGGTATTTCTTTACATTATAAGAAAAGGGAGGAGTTAATTTGATCTCCTACACACAACAAAAACATTTTTTAGATTTACCCCTCTTCTAAACCTTATATATTATTTCTCTTCCCTTTCTCTTTTTCACTCACAGCCGTCGACCACCATCTTCACTGCCACTGCCGGAACTGACCACCGGGCGGACAGGCAACGCTCCACCACCACTCCATGACCCCGCTGCCCCACAGCTTCATCTTCCCTTATCTCCATCAAGGCCGACCACACAACCCTCTACCCACTTCTGTCCCCCACCTCACTACTTCTTCCTCCCATCGCCACCACTGCTCCGACCAAACTATGCCGGAGTAGCCAACAAACAACCCTCTACTCCATCCTTTCTCCACCTCGTCGCTACTTTACCGGAGGACGCCACTGTCCAGCCCCAATTTTTCTTCTCCGACGAACCACCGTGAAAATTTAGATCTGCCTGTGTCTTGGGTTTTTCGCTATCGAAGTAGCTCCATCAACATCAATGATCCATCACTATATCGCCCATCTCCAGCGAACTTTTTTATATTTGCTTCTTTTGATTTTTTTTCCGGTGATCATTGCAGGTTTCCGGTGATCTTTGCGTGTCGGCGTTAATGGGTGTCATTTTCATTAGTTTTACCATTGTTTGCTTCTGTTGCTCTATAGCGCTACTGCCACAGCTACTTATTTCCTATTTTGTTGCTGCCTTTTCTTATTGTTTTGATTTGTTATTAAGTTCTAGGGATGCTACTGTCTCTATTTTGCATTTGGCGTTACTGCTCCATTCCGCTACTACCATTGTTGAACTATTTTTTAGAGTCTTTCGGTGACCTATGTGGTGTCGGAGCAGCTCCATCTTGCTCGCTGTTGTTGCTATTGGTTGCATGTTATTTTTAAATTTCCTTACACTTGTGTATGTACATTCATGTGATACTTTGCGAATCAGTTTTGGTTTTCTCTATAGCTGATGCTACTGTTTTGATTCGTTACTGTTGGTTTGACATCTTGGAATATTTTTTTTAACATTACATTAACTAATAAATATTGGTTTCTATACCCGGAAAATACCAATGATACTGTGCTTAACCTTTCTTGGCCGACTCGCTACTAATGAATTTCTCGGGACTGTTGTTGACATGTTACCCATTTTATCGCTTCTACTAAACTGACTTGGGTAAATACTACACCTAAATGACCGATGATGAAATTTCCGTCTGATTTCCAAGGCCTCCTAGGTACAAAAGACGGGTTTTTTATTTTAAGTTTATTTATCATTTCTTTAATTCATTAGATAGTTATTTATTCTCTTACTAATATTTTTACCAAGTGCTTATACAGGTACGGGGAAATACATCTCGAAGACGATACTTGGAAGAAAATTGAATCACTGTTTGTACTTACTTTTCGCATTCTTTATAACTTTACAAAACATAAATTCGTAGTATACTGGAAACTTTATTTTTGGAGTGACGGGCTGATATATTTATTTACTTGTCGCCTTGTTTGTTTAATTTAAAATTTGTCATTCTCTTTAGGCAAGACTTAGGTCGTCAATACTTTCATAAATAGATTAAATTGACTTAATTTATGTGCAAAAAATGGGGACACCTAATAACTAACCAAAAATATAGTTCAGCGAGTCCTGTCCTTACGAACTAGCTCTCTCATTTCATTTTCATCTCAGTACTGTGATGGTAAGATGACCAAGATCTCTCCTATGCTGATCTTGTGCTCGATTTCAAGCTTAAATGTGTGACACTCTTCTATGTCGTGTCCCATAACTCCTGTATGATACATGCAAAACTTGTTCCTGTTGGGCCCCAGTTGTGTGGGGTCATGGGCAAGTTCCACGGGTCTAATCTTTCTCAAAGTAGCCAAAGTCGAGAAGATGTGGGTGTATGATTCCTCAAAGATCGTGAAATCATATCGCCAGATCTGTGTACTAGCGGTGACTCCTTCTCTAAGGACGATAGGATCATGAACTAGTAAGGTGTGTGGCCCCCACAAAGTCCCAAGGATCCTATCATTAATTAGGCTACAAATTCTTCTCCTCAACCCCAGACACTCATTCAGGGTATGACCAGGCTGGTTGCGGTGAAACGGGCACCTGTTGTATATGTACACCAACTCGGGCGGCGGCAACCTAGCCCTAGTGGTGCAAGACACTCTTATGGCAGCCATCATTTCGTATACTTCCTTACAGGTGATGGGCCGAGGAGCCACTCTGAATGGGGAGGAATCTTTGAAAGATACTCCCCACTAGGAGGGTTCAGAAGGGCCTGCCCTTTCAAATTCTTTGACGCCATAGTGGAGGTGCAGGTACTAGTATAAGTGAGGATGTATAGAAGTCAGATCCCTCGTTGGTTGGGGAATAGTCATTATATTCCTCATTGGCGGCATTCTCCTCCTCTGCAAACTGAGGAAACATCTCAAATGGTTCTTCCTCTCCCTCAGCCTCTATGTCAATGGGCTCTAATTCCTCCTCCTTCATATCCTGAGGCTCTTCCTCTCTCTCTCATGGTTCTTCTTCCTCGACGGGTTCGGAGGCTTCCTGTTGATGCTCCGGCTCCTCTTGTGGGTTTGATTCTGTCACCCATGGGTCTAATCTAGCTCCTTGGCTTCCGTTTACTCCTCTAATAGTTCCTTCTCTAGGAGTCATAGGCCTTCTTTCTAAAGGTATTTAATTTAGCAGCAAATCCCTTACTCCTTTAGGGACATTCCCATAGTATTGTTCTTGGGGTATGCCCTCTGGCGGGTTCCCAACCATCTTTAGCAATCTGTCCACTTCCTCAATTTTCTTCCCTATTTCTTAGAGGTGCTTCTCCATCTATGGCACCTTGTCTCTCAACACTTCAGCTATCTCTCCCAGGTTCCGCATTTCTTATTCTCCTTAGTTTGCCATCATAAGTCAACCTTTTAATGGAGATAAATTTGGGTAAGTTTTAAACTTTGGGTTTTTCTTTGGTATGTAGTTTTAGATCGTCGGATCAAATGTATTCAAGCCTTAATATATGACAACACACATAGCAAACAGGTATGTGAAGCGCGTAGCAAGCATTCATGTAATTTGCAGATATTCATACTATTCGCGTTCTTGCCTTTCGAGTGAAGGATCTCCTAATCGATTGAAACATGCAAGTGCCATTTGTGAAAGTGAACCATTGCCCCGAAAAATCATCATTTGTTAATAAATAAAAATATCTTCCCCGAAGGGATTACAAAGATGATGAAGCCAACTTGGGGCTTGATATAAAGCTGTAAATCAGCAGGGTTCTCCTCCAGCGGCTGATGTCAAGTCCTGGCTTATCTTGGCCTTCTTCACCCTTCGAAGGTTGGTCTGAATCTGAAGTCGTGCTTGGTACATCTCCATCCTGATTATCAACGGATCTGTTTCTTCTAAAATCTTAGCTAAATCATGCTTTCCAAACATTCGTTCAGATGCTCTTCTGCTTGGGCATCATGAGGAAGGGTGGGCCTTGGGATGGATGCACGAGTCAAGTGTCCCTATAGCCATTTGTGATACCCTGGGTCACACCCTGCCTTGAACCTTTCTGGAGCTAAAGTATCTGTACCCCAACTAACGCGGCCATTCCATTCTCTGAGGATCGCTCCGGCATTCTTGATGTTCTGCTCTATGTGCTCAATCATGAACTGCTTAGGATTTCCTACTTGAGGTATCACTTGCCTCCTACCAAATTGCCTTAAACCCGAGATGGATAATAAAGACGGATTCCTCGAACCCCTGCTAATGGAACAAAGGGACAATTCTTACCCGGAACCACCACAATTTCCAATATGAAGTCAGGAAACATCCACTGGATCCTATCTTCAGTCAATTCCTTAAAGAAGCCAGGCCATGCCCTTTTGGACATATAACCAAGGTTCGGGCAATAATTTGTAAGGCGGTCTATCCTGTTGTGATTTCTCAGATACTGGACTTCCTTAGCCATATTGATGTGTTTGATAATCCACTGTTGTAGCAACATGCTACATCCTTGGAAGTACCGGAAGCGATTTCGGCATTTGTCTAAAGCCCGGAAAATATCTGCCAGGATAATGTGTGTCAGGTCAAAATACCTCGTTTCTTGATCCTTGATCATACCAAAGAATATAGTGTTGGCTAAGTAGATCACTCGGGTGTCTATGTCTAATGATTCGTCTTGTGGAAACACCATAGTGCCTAGCAAGGTTATGGAGAACGTCAAAGGTCTAACAGCTTCCCACTCTTCTCTACTCTTAAACTCCCTCTGATAAAGAGTATATCTGGTGACATCCTCGAATCTGCGATACATATCTCTAAAGGATACAGTGGGTCCTCGTGCCCAGGGTGCCTCAGTCAATGTAAGAAACTTCATGATTTGGCCGACTATAGGCCTATGTGGAAATAACAGGTGGTGATCTGGTTTGTGTCATCTCCTTAGATAGGTCCATTGCTATATTTGGCATCCCTAATCTCCTCCAAGATCGGAGTCATCTCAATTTCACCGAAGCGAAACAACATTTCCTTATCGTCCCAATGTCCGGCTAACACCTCTGTTAGTTCCGGACGACCCTTCATTGTCATGATAGCTGGTAGGTGACCTAGAGTGCAGCTAATTGTCTATTTTTGAGTATCACCTAACCACTCCCACCAAACTCTCAATAGATCCGAAGCCTCAGCGAATATGTCAAAATGGATGAAGCCTTCTATCTACAAAACATAACATAGTTAAGATTCCCCCATCCCCACAGGATCAATGGTTCATCACATAGGCACAAAGCATGCTTCCACATAACACATAAATGAGATGCGGTGCTTTTCGGGTCATAGACTGTCCGAACACAGGGTGGACTCTCTCAATGAGATTTTTTTTTATGACATGGGAACCCGCAACCACTACCCTTTGGGTGCGCACAGGGTAAACCCAGCTCCTGTGCAATAGGTCGAAAACCACACAGGAGAGGTAACCCTTACAAGGCAAGCCTCGTGCGACGAGCTCGACCCAGAAGGTAAATCCCCTACTGTCGTAGGCAGGGGGTTTCGAACCTAAGACCTATATTATGAAAGCCCCATGCTCAAACAACTGAGCCACCCTTGCGGGTCTCTTAATGATATTTGTCGTATACCTTCATGCGAAATCTATAATGTATTCCATGATGATTTCATTCCTGTTGACACCTAATTTTAGCTTGTTGTGCTTAAAATTAATGTTTTGGGGGTCCCCTGATTCGTTAAAGAGCACGAAATAGCATTTTTACACATTTTTGTATTTTTCGGCAATTTATCGATGATTATCCTTTTTTTTTAGGAATTTTATCAATTTATTGTCATTTTTAAGAATTGTTATTTTTGCACATGTACAACGTAATACTACCATGTTTTGTGAAGTTAATAATCGTTTCTTAACTTTATAGCACCTATATTTTGATATCTTATGCATTAATATTTATATTTTATACATACATTATAATTTATACATATATTAGTTAACTATATTTTAGTACAATCTGTCAGTACATAGAAAAATCGAAGCAATTAATCTTAAATGCGGAGAGAGAATTCGATCAAATCAAGATCTTGTCACCTTTTAAAAAGGTGACATTTGAAGTGATAGGTTGGGTTGTTCATCCATTGGTCAATACATTTTTAAACATGGGTTAAAAGGGGTAAAGGGGACAAGGGGGAGTTCTTTTTTTTTTTTTTTTTGGAATAAAGAGGGTATTTCTTTACATTATAAGAAAAGGGAGGAGTTAATTTGATCTCCTACACACAACAAAAACATTTTTTAGATTTACCCCTCTTCTAAACCTTATATATTATTTCTCTTCCCTTTCTCTTTTTCACTCACAGCCGTCGACCACCATCTTCACTGCCACTGCCGGAACTGACCACCGGGCGGACAGGCAACGCTCCACCACCACTCCATGACCCCGCTGCCCCACAGCTTCATCTTCCCTTATCTCCATCAAGGCCGACCACACAACCCTCTACCCACTTCTGTCCCCCACCTCACTACTTCTTCCTCCCATCGCCACCACTGCTCCGACCAAACTATGCCGGAGTAGCCAACAAACAACCCTCTACTCCATCCTTTCTCCACCTCGTCGCTACTTTACCGGAGGACGCCACTGTCCAGCCCCAATTTTTCTTCTCCGACGAACCACCGTGAAAATTTAGATCTGCCTGTGTCTTGGGTTTTTCGCTATCGAAGTAGCTCCATCAACATCAATGATCCATCACTATATCGCCCATCTCCAGCGAACTTTTTTATATTTGCTTCTTTTGATTTTTTTTCCGGTGATCATTGCAGGTTTCCGGTGATCTTTGCGTGTCGGCGTTAATGGGTGTCATTTTCATTAGTTTTACCATTGTTTGCTTCTGTTGCTCTATAGCGCTACTGCCACAGCTACTTATTTCCTATTTTGTTGCTGCCTTTTCTTATTGTTTTGATTTGTTATTAAGTTCTAGGGATGCTACTGTCTCTATTTTGCATTTGGCGTTACTGCTCCATTCCGCTACTACCATTGTTGAACTATTTTTTAGAGTCTTTCGGTGACCTATGTGGTGTCGGAGCAGCTCCATCTTGCTCGCTGTTGTTGCTATTGGTTGCATGTTATTTTTAAATTTCCTTACACTTGTGTATGTACATTCATGTGATACTTTGCGAATCAGTTTTGGTTTTCTCTATAGCTGATGCTACTGTTTTGATTCGTTACTGTTGGTTTGACATCTTGGAATATTTTTTTTAACATTACATTAACTAATAAATATTGGTTTCTATACCCGGAAAATACCAATGATACTGTGCTTAACCTTTCTTGGCCGACTCGCTACTAATGAATTTCTCGGGACTGTTGTTGACATGTTACCCATTTTATCGCTTCTACTAAACTGACTTGGGTAAATACTACACCTAAATGACCGATGATGAAATTTCCGTCTGATTTCCAAGGCCTCCTAGGTACAAAAGACGGGTTTTTTATTTTAAGTTTATTTATCATTTCTTTAATTCATTAGATAGTTATTTATTCTCTTACTAATATTTTTACCAAGTGCTTATACAGGTACGGGGAAATACATCTCGAAGACGATACTTGGAAGAAAATTGAATCACTGTTTGTACTTACTTTTCGCATTCTTTATAACTTTACAAAACATAAATTCGTAGTATACTGGAAACTTTATTTTTGGAGTGACGGGCTGATATATTTATTTACTTGTCGCCTTGTTTGTTTAATTTAAAATTTGTCATTCTCTTTAGGCAAGACTTAGGTCGTCAATACTTTCATAAATAGATTAAATTGACTTAATTTATGTGCAAAAAATGGGGACACCTAATAACTAACCAAAAATATAGTTCAGCGAGTCCTGTCCTTACGAACTAGCTCTCTCATTTCATTTTCATCTCAGTACTGTGATGGTAAGATGACCAAGATCTCTCCTATGCTGATCTTGTGCTCGATTTCAAGCTTAAATGTGTGACACTCTTCTATGTCGTGTCCCATAACTCCTGTATGATACATGCAAAACTTGTTCCTGTTGGGCCCCAGTTGTGTGGGGTCATGGGCAAGTTCCACGGGTCTAATCTTTCTCAAAGTAGCCAAAGTCGAGAAGATGTGGGTGTATGATTCCTCAAAGATCGTGAAATCATATCGCCAGATCTGTGTACTAGCGGTGACTCCTTCTCTAAGGACGATAGGATCATGAACTAGTAAGGTGTGTGGCCCCCACAAAGTCCCAAGGATCCTATCATTAATTAGGCTACAAATTCTTCTCCTCAACCCCAGACACTCATTCAGGGTATGACCAGGCTGGTTGCGGTGAAACGGGCACCTGTTGTATATGTACACCAACTCGGGCGGCGGCAACCTAGCCCTAGTGGTGCAAGACACTCTTATGGCAGCCATCATTTCGTATACTTCCTTACAGGTGATGGGCCGAGGAGCCACTCTGAATGGGGAGGAATCTTTGAAAGATACTCCCCACTAGGAGGGTTCAGAAGGGCCTGCCCTTTCAAATTCTTTGACGCCATAGTGGAGGTGCAGGTACTAGTATAAGTGAGGATGTATAGAAGTCAGATCCCTCGTTGGTTGGGGAATAGTCATTATATTCCTCATTGGCGGCATTCTCCTCCTCTGCAAACTGAGGAAACATCTCAAATGGTTCTTCCTCTCCCTCAGCCTCTATGTCAATGGGCTCTAATTCCTCCTCCTTCATATCCTGAGGCTCTTCCTCTCTCTCTCATGGTTCTTCTTCCTCGACGGGTTCGGAGGCTTCCTGTTGATGCTCCGGCTCCTCTTGTGGGTTTGATTCTGTCACCCATGGGTCTAATCTAGCTCCTTGGCTTCCGTTTACTCCTCTAATAGTTCCTTCTCTAGGAGTCATAGGCCTTCTTTCTAAAGGTATTTAATTTAGCAGCAAATCCCTTACTCCTTTAGGGACATTCCCATAGTATTGTTCTTGGGGTATGCCCTCTGGCGGGTTCCCAACCATCTTTAGCAATCTGTCCACTTACTCAATTTTCTTCCCTATTTCTTAGAGGTGCTTCTCCATCTATGGCACCTTGTCTCTCAACACTTCAGCTATCTCTCCCAGGTTCCGCATTTCTTATTCTCCTTAGTTTGCCATCATAAGTCAACCTTTTAATGGAGATAAATTTGGGTAAGTTTTAAACTTTGGGTTTTTCTTTGGTATGTAGTTTTAGATCGTCGGATCAAATGTATTCAAGCCTTAATATATGACAACACACATAGCAAACAGGTATGTGAAGCGCGTAGCAAGCATTCATGTAATTTGCAGATATTCATACTATTCGCGTTCTTGCCTTTCGAGTGAAGGATCTCCTAATCGATTGAAACATGCAAGTGCCATTTGTGAAAGTGAACCATTGCCCCGAAAAATCATCATTTGTTAATAAATAAAAATATCTTCCCCGAAGGGATTACAAAGATGATGAAGCCAACTTGGGGCTTGATATAAAGCTGTAAATCAGCAGGGTTCTCCTCCAGCGGCTGATGTCAAGTCCTGGCTTATCTTGGCCTTCTTCACCCTTCGAAGGTTGGTCTGAATCTGAAGTCGTGCTTGGTACATCTCCATCCTGATTATCAACGGATCTGTTTCTTCTAAAATCTTAGCTAAATCATGCTTTCCAAACATTCGTTCAGATGCTCTTCTGCTTGGGCATCATGAGGAAGGGTGGGCCTTGGGATGGATGCACGAGTCAAGTGTCCCTATAGCCATTTGTGATACCCTGGGTCACACCCTGCCTTGAACCTTTCTGGAGCTAAAGTATCTGTACCCCAACTAACGCGGCCATTCCATTCTCTGAGGATCGCTCCGGCATTCTTGATGTTCTGCTCTATGTGCTCAATCATGAACTGCTTAGGATTTCCTACTTGAGGTATCACTTGCCTCCTACCAAATTGCCTTAAACCCGAGATGGATAATAAAGACGGATTCCTCGAACCCCTGCTAATGGAACAAAGGGACAATTCTTACCCGGAACCACCACAATTTCCAATATGAAGTCAGGAAACATCCACTGGATCCTATCTTCAGTCAATTCCTTAAAGAAGCCAGGCCATGCCCTTTTGGACATATAACCAAGGTTCGGGCAATAATTTGTAAGGCGGTCTATCCTGTTGTGATTTCTCAGATACTGGACTTCCTTAGCCATATTGATGTGTTTGATAATCCACTGTTGTAGCAACATGCTACATCCTTGGAAGTACCGGAAGCGATTTCGGCATTTGTCTAAAGCCCGGAAAATATCTGCCAGGATAATGTGTGTCAGGTCAAAATACCTCGTTTCTTGATCCTTGATCATACCAAAGAATATAGTGTTGGCTAAGTAGATCACTCGGGTGTCTATGTCTAATGATTCGTCTTGTGGAAACACCATAGTGCCTAGCAAGGTTATGGAGAACGTCAAAGGTCTAACAGCTTCCCACTCTTCTCTACTCTTAAACTCCCTCTGATAAAGAGTATATCTGGTGACATCCTCGAATCTGCGATACATATCTCTAAAGGATACAGTGGGTCCTCGTGCCCAGGGTGCCTCAGTCAATGTAAGAAACTTCATGATTTGGCCGACTATAGGCCTATGTGGAAATAACAGGTGGTGATCTGGTTTGTGTCATCTCCTTAGATAGGTCCATTGCTATATTTGGCATCCCTAATCTCCTCCAAGATCGGAGTCATCTCAATTTCACCGAAGCGAAACAACATTTCCTTATCGTCCCAATGTCCGGCTAACACCTCTGTTAGTTCCGGACGACCCTTCATTGTCATGATAGCTGGTAGGTGACCTAGAGTGCAGCTAATTGTCTATTTTTGAGTATCACCTAACCACTCCCACCAAACTCTCAATAGATCCGAAGCCTCAGCGAATATGTCAAAATGGATGAAGCCTTCTATCTACAAAACATAACATAGTTAAGATTCCCCCATCCCCACAGGATCAATGGTTCATCACATAGGCACAAAGCATGCTTCCACATAACACATAAATGAGATGCGGTGCTTTTCGGGTCATAGACTGTCCGAACACAGGGTGGACTCTCTCAATGAGATTTTTTTTTATGACATGGGAACCCGCAACCACTACCCTTTGGGTGCGCACAGGGTAAACCCAGCTCCTGTGCAATAGGTCGAAAACCACACAGGAGAGGTAACCCTTACAAGGCAAGCCTCGTGCGACGAGCTCGACCCAGAAGGTAAATCCCCTACTGTCGTAGGCAGGGGGTTTCGAACCTAAGACCTATATTATGAAAGCCCCATGCTCAAACAACTGAGCCACCCTTGCGGGTCTCTTAATGAGATTTGTCGTATACCTTCATGCGAAATCTATAATGTATTCCATGATGATTTCATTCCTGTTGACACCTAATTTTAGCTTGTTGTGCTTAAAATTAATGTTTTGGGGGTCCCCTGATTCGTTAAAGAGCACGAAATAGCATTTTTACACATTTTTGTATTTTTCGGCAATTTATCGATGATTATCCTTTTTTTTTAGGAATTTTATCAATTTATTGTCATTTTTAAGAATTGTTATTTTTGCACATGTACAACGTAATACTACCATGTTTTGTGAAGTTAATAATCGTTTCTTAACTTTATAGCACCTATATTTTGATATCTTATGCATTAATATTTATATTTTATACATACATTATAATTTATACATATATTAGTTAACTATATTTTAGTACAATCTGTCAGTACATAGAAAAATCGAAGCAATTAATCTTAAATGCGGAGAGAGAATTCGATCAAATCAAGATCTTGTCACCTTTTAAAAAGGTGACATTTGAAGTGATAGGTTGGGTTGTTCATCCATTGGTCAATACATTTTTAAACATGGGTTAAAAGGGGTAAAGGGGACAAGGGGGAGTTCTTTTTTTTTTTTTTTTTGGAATAAAGAGGGTATTTCTTTACATTATAAGAAAAGGGAGGAGTTAATTTGATCTCCTACACACAACAAAAACATTTTTTAGATTTACCCCTCTTCTAAACCTTATATATTATTTCTCTTCCCTTTCTCTTTTTCACTCACAGCCGTCGACCACCATCTTCACTGCCACTGCCGGAACTGACCACCGGGCGGACAGGCAACGCTCCACCACCACTCCATGACCCCGCTGCCCCACAGCTTCATCTTCCCTTATCTCCATCAAGGCCGACCACACAACCCTCTACCCACTTCTGTCCCCCACCTCACTACTTCTTCCTCCCATCGCCACCACTGCTCCGACCAAACTATGCCGGAGTAGCCAACAAACAACCCTCTACTCCATCCTTTCTCCACCTCGTCGCTACTTTACCGGAGGACGCCACTGTCCAGCCCCAATTTTTCTTCTCCGACGAACCACCGTGAAAATTTAGATCTGCCTGTGTCTTGGGTTTTTCGCTATCGAAGTAGCTCCATCAACATCAATGATCCATCACTATATCGCCCATCTCCAGCGAACTTTTTTATATTTGCTTCTTTTGATTTTTTTTCCGGTGATCATTGCAGGTTTCCGGTGATCTTTGCGTGTCGGCGTTAATGGGTGTCATTTTCATTAGTTTTACCATTGTTTGCTTCTGTTGCTCTATAGCGCTACTGCCACAGCTACTTATTTCCTATTTTGTTGCTGCCTTTTCTTATTGTTTTGATTTGTTATTAAGTTCTAGGGATGCTACTGTCTCTATTTTGCATTTGGCGTTACTGCTCCATTCCGCTACTACCATTGTTGAACTATTTTTTAGAGTCTTTCGGTGACCTATGTGGTGTCGGAGCAGCTCCATCTTGCTCGCTGTTGTTGCTATTGGTTGCATGTTATTTTTAAATTTCCTTACACTTGTGTATGTACATTCATGTGATACTTTGCGAATCAGTTTTGGTTTTCTCTATAGCTGATGCTACTGTTTTGATTCGTTACTGTTGGTTTGACATCTTGGAATATTTTTTTTAACATTACATTAACTAATAAATATTGGTTTCTATACCCGGAAAATACCAATGATACTGTGCTTAACCTTTCTTGGCCGACTCGCTACTAATGAATTTCTCGGGACTGTTGTTGACATGTTACCCATTTTATCGCTTCTACTAAACTGACTTGGGTAAATACTACACCTAAATGACCGATGATGAAATTTCCGTCTGATTTCCAAGGCCTCCTAGGTACAAAAGACGGGTTTTTTATTTTAAGTTTATTTATCATTTCTTTAATTCATTAGATAGTTATTTATTCTCTTACTAATATTTTTACCAAGTGCTTATACAGGTACGGGGAAATACATCTCGAAGACGATACTTGGAAGAAAATTGAATCACTGTTTGTACTTACTTTTCGCATTCTTTATAACTTTACAAAACATAAATTCGTAGTATACTGGAAACTTTATTTTTGGAGTGACGGGCTGATATATTTATTTACTTGTCGCCTTGTTTGTTTAATTTAAAATTTGTCATTCTCTTTAGGCAAGACTTAGGTCGTCAATACTTTCATAAATAGATTAAATTGACTTAATTTATGTGCAAAAAATGGGGACACCTAATAACTAACCAAAAATATAGTTCAGCGAGTCCTGTCCTTACGAACTAGCTCTCTCATTTCATTTTCATCTCAGTACTGTGATGGTAAGATGACCAAGATCTCTCCTATGCTGATCTTGTGCTCGATTTCAAGCTTAAATGTGTGACACTCTTCTATGTCGTGTCCCATAACTCCTGTATGATACATGCAAAACTTGTTCCTGTTGGGCCCCAGTTGTGTGGGGTCATGGGCAAGTTCCACGGGTCTAATCTTTCTCAAAGTAGCCAAAGTCGAGAAGATGTGGGTGTATGATTCCTCAAAGATCGTGAAATCATATCGCCAGATCTGTGTACTAGCGGTGACTCCTTCTCTAAGGACGATAGGATCATGAACTAGTAAGGTGTGTGGCCCCCACAAAGTCCCAAGGATCCTATCATTAATTAGGCTACAAATTCTTCTCCTCAACCCCAGACACTCATTCAGGGTATGACCAGGCTGGTTGCGGTGAAACGGGCACCTGTTGTATATGTACACCAACTCGGGCGGCGGCAACCTAGCCCTAGTGGTGCAAGACACTCTTATGGCAGCCATCATTTCGTATACTTCCTTACAGGTGATGGGCCGAGGAGCCACTCTGAATGGGGAGGAATCTTTGAAAGATACTCCCCACTAGGAGGGTTCAGAAGGGCCTGCCCTTTCAAATTCTTTGACGCCATAGTGGAGGTGCAGGTACTAGTATAAGTGAGGATGTATAGAAGTCAGATCCCTCGTTGGTTGGGGAATAGTCATTATATTCCTCATTGGCGGCATTCTCCTCCTCTGCAAACTGAGGAAACATCTCAAATGGTTCTTCCTCTCCCTCAGCCTCTATGTCAATGGGCTCTAATTCCTCCTCCTTCATATCCTGAGGCTCTTCCTCTCTCTCTCATGGTTCTTCTTCCTCGACGGGTTCGGAGGCTTCCTGTTGATGCTCCGGCTCCTCTTGTGGGTTTGATTCTGTCACCCATGGGTCTAATCTAGCTCCTTGGCTTCCGTTTACTCCTCTAATAGTTCCTTCTCTAGGAGTCATAGGCCTTCTTTCTAAAGGTATTTAATTTAGCAGCAAATCCCTTACTCCTTTAGGGACATTCCCATAGTATTGTTCTTGGGGTATGCCCTCTGGCGGGTTCCCAACCATCTTTAGCAATCTGTCCACTTCCTCAATTTTCTTCCCTATTTCTTAGAGGTGCTTCTCCATCTATGGCACCTTGTCTCTCAACACTTCAGCTATCTCTCCCAGGTTCCGCATTTCTTATTCTCCTTAGTTTGCCATCATAAGTCAACCTTTTAATGGAGATAAATTTGGGTAAGTTTTAAACTTTGGGTTTTTCTTTGGTATGTAGTTTTAGATCGTCGGATCAAATGTATTCAAGCCTTAATATATGACAACACACATAGCAAACAGGTATGTGAAGCGCGTAGCAAGCATTCATGTAATTTGCAGATATTCATACTATTCGCGTTCTTGCCTTTCGAGTGAAGGATCTCCTAATCGATTGAAACATGCAAGTGCCATTTGTGAAAGTGAACCATTGCCCCGAAAAATCATCATTTGTTAATAAATAAAAATATCTTCCCCGAAGGGATTACAAAGATGATGAAGCCAACTTGGGGCTTGATATAAAGCTGTAAATCAGCAGGGTTCTCCTCCAGCGGCTGATGTCAAGGCCTGGCTTATCTTGGCCTTCTTCACCCTTCGAAGGTTGGTCTGAATCTGAAGTCGTGCTTGGTACATCTCCATCCTGATTATCAACGGATCTGTTTCTTCTAAAATCTTAGCTAAATCATGCTTTCCAAACATTCGTTCAGATGCTCTTCTGCTTGGGCATCATGAGGAAGGGTGGGCCTTGGGATGGATGCACGAGTCAAGTGTCCCTATAGCCATTTGTGATACCCTGGGTCACACCCTGCCTTGAACCTTTCTGGAGCTAAAGTATCTGTACCCCAACTAACGCGGCCATTCCATTCTCTGAGGATCGCTCCGGCATTCTTGATGTTCTGCTCTATGTGCTCAATCATGAACTGCTTAGGATTTCCTACTTGAGGTATCACTTGCCTCCTACCAAATTGCCTTAAACCCGAGATGGATAATAAAGACGGATTCCTCGAACCCCTGCTAATGGAACAAAGGGACAATTCTTACCCGGAACCACCACAATTTCCAATATGAAGTCAGGAAACATCCACTGGATCCTATCTTCAGTCAATTCCTTAAAGAAGCCAGGCCATGCCCTTTTGGACATATAACCAAGGTTCGGGCAATAATTTGTAAGGCGGTCTATCCTGTTGTGATTTCTCAGATACTGGACTTCCTTAGCCATATTGATGTGTTTGATAATCCACTGTTGTAGCAACATGCTACATCCTTGGAAGTACCGGAAGCGATTTCGGCATTTGTCTAAAGCCCGAAAAATATCTGCCAGGATAATGTGTGTCAGGTCAAAATACCTCGTTTCTTGATCCTTGATCATACCAAAGAATATAGTGTTGGCTAAGTAGATCACTCGGGTGTCTATGTCTAATGATTCGTCTTGTGGAAACACCATAGTGCCTAGCAAGGTTATGGAGAACGTCAAAGGTCTAACAGCTTCCCACTCTTCTCTACTCTTAAACTCCCTCTGATAAAGAGTATATCTGGTGACATCCTCGAATCTGCGATACATATCTCTAAAGGATACAGTGGGTCCTCGTGCCCAGGGTGCCTCAGTCAATGTAAGAAACTTCATGATTTGGCCGACTATAGGCCTATGTGGAAATAACAGGTGGTGATCTGGTTTGTGTCATCTCCTTAGATAGGTCCATTGCTATATTTGGCATCCCTAATCTCCTCCATGATCGGAGTCATCTCAATTTCACCGAAGCGAAACAACATTTCCTTATCGTCCCAATGTCCGGCTAACACCTCTGTTAGTTCCGGACGACCCTTCATTGTCATGATAGCTGGTAGGTGACCTAGAGTGCAGCTAATTGTCTATTTTTGAGTATCACCTAACCACTCCCACCAAACTCTCAATAGATCCGAAGCCTCAGCGAATATGTCAAAATGGATGAAGCCTTCTATCTACAAAACATAACATAGTTAAGATTCCCCCATCCCCACAGGATCAATGGTTCATCACATAGGCACAAAGCATGCTTCCACATAACACATAAATGAGATGCGGTGCTTTTCGGGTCATAGACTGTCCGAACACAGGGTGGACTCTCTCAATGAGATTTTTTTTTATGACATGGGAACCCGCAACCACTACCCTTTGGGTGCGCACAGGGTAAACCCAGCTCCTGTGCAATAGGTCGAAAACCACACAGGAGAGGTAACCCTTACAAGGCAAGCCTCGTGCGACGAGCTCGACCCAGAAGGTAAATCCCCTACTGTCGTAGGCAGGGGGTTTCGAACCTAAGACCTATATTATGAAAGCCCCATGCTCAAACAACTGAGCCACCCTTGCGGGTCTCTTAATGAGATTTAGGTAGGTCTGAAATACCCAAAGCTTATCTAGGTATAAGTGCTCTAGTTCAGTAGGGATTAGTCTTAGCTCTATCCAATTTTTACTAGAGTGGGATTTTCATCAAAAACCTGGAACCCGATCGGACAATTGGGGCTGAACGATTAGGGCTGTTGGACGACCACGAACCCACCCCGCCACACAACAGTTTCAAAAGAAAATATTTTGGTTTTATAGTAAAGGTACGACCACTCCGCGAAGTTTCCTTTGGAATAAAGTGTAAAATAAATGCCAGGAGCGACGGAGTTATAATATGCATGCAATGACAGTTGATAATTGCAGGAAAGTAAACACATACACAGTTGAAGAAAATATACCCACATTATATTGGAATCCTTATGGTTAGAACCTTTAAGTTCCCAGCGGAGTGTCGATCTGTAACGGTTCACATTTTTGCGGGCAAGGTTAGCGTGCGGAAAAGCTACTTCGAAATCGTTGGTGCTCTTTCGCACTTTGTTTTAAAAGAGCCGCCACCTAATTTTTAGGAAATTAGGAAAACCAGTTTTGAAGGATTTATTCATACACCGTGAAAAATCCTTCTTAATCAAAAGTTCTAGTTAAGGGTTCTGGTGATCCCCTAGGGAAGGTGTTAGACACCTTAGTATTAAGGACCCATACTATACGATTGACCTTCGAATTCCAATGTGTGAGTATTTGCATTAACCGTTTATTTGGTGTTTATTTCCCGAAAGAAAGTCTATTATTTTACTTATCTTTTTTTGAAAAAAAATTGAATATATTCCCTTTACATATAGGGTATTTAGGTTCGGATTTATAATATTCAGATATAATTATTCATATAAGAATAATTATAGTTTTTGTAAAGGTAAAAAGTCTTTTAAAAGTTTGGGATAAATAAATTTGTTCGTGCGCGACTCACACATGGTCCGGGTTGATCTGTTTAATACATTTTTTAGAACGTCCTTATCTACAATTTTACTTATTTATAAATAGTTTACGTGGATTTAATTTACAAGAGTTTGTTTATATACTCAAAATTAACTTTTGATCCTGGAACTTATCTTAAGAACCACTTTGTTTATGATATAGGAATAACGTTTTTGTCATGGGCTTAGGCCCACATTTATAATTTTTTGGAATTTTTACTGGTTATAGCTTCTTATAAGACATATTTAATGGTAATAACTACCATTTTATTTATTTATATTTAGTAACTAATTTTCTTTTTTTATTTACCATCTATAACTACATCAGTAAATTAGAGTTATTGGTAAATATACACAGTTAAATACACTGGTAACTGACCGTATTAGGCGCTACCATATTCCCATATCCCAAGTTTAACGGATACATCATTATTCAACTTGATTTCTCTGTCATTCTCCATTAATTTTCACCGTTGTTTTCTCCATTACCTCTTTCACGATCAACATTAGGAAAAGATTCTTCCGTGATTTTTGGGGAATGTATATTTCTTTAGATTTTTTCTTGCTCTGATAGTGTATTTTCATATTTTAGTCTTTTTCTTTCCACCAAATTCAAGTCAATTGAAGTATTAAATTGCTAGGGTTTAAAGCAATTGGAAGTTAAATGCTTATACATTAATGGTAGACGGAACAAAATCAAACATGGTTACTCGAGGTATACCTTCTACTCTTCAAAATTTTGGTTATCCTTCTTTTGATTTGGGGATTTCTCAACAACAACATGATGTTGTTGCAGGTTCGGCTGAGAGAATCAGTGCTGAAAGAAGGACAACAAATAAGCATGATCCTTCCCACATGCAAAGGTATAAAAAACCGGTAGTCACAAAATCAACAAAGAAAATAGATACCGGAAAAGAGATGAAGAGGAAAAAAGTCGTACAACATGCAGCAGGAGAAGAGAAAGAGTTTGACCCAGCGATGAAGCAGGTATTTTTGAACTTTCCAATTTTTTTTGATGTATGTTATTTATTGATGTATGTTATGTAATGATGTACGTTATGTATTGACGAATTTATTTGACATATGTTATGTATTGATGAAGAGTGTTTTTTTTCGAATTTTTTGAATATATGTTATGTATTTGCAAAATTGTTGAACTGAGAATCATATTTTGTTCTGTGTATCTTATGTTATGTATTTGGAAAATTGGAAAATTGATGAGCTGGGAATCACATATTTTGGAAATTTGCTGAGTATTTGGAAAATTTATGAACTGAGAATCGTATTTTTCTTGAATGTATGTTATGTATTTGGAAAATTGGAAAATTGATGAACTGGAATCCCATATTTGGAAATTTGCTGAGTATTTGAAAAGGTTGGTGAACTGAGAATCATGTATTTGATTTTGGAAAATTGAAGAACCTGGAACCATTTTCAATGTATGTGATGTATTTATTTGAAAAATTGATGAATTGAGAACCACATACTTATGCAATTTTACTGTGTAACATTGATCAGTTTTATGAGAACCTCAAAAATTTCTTCATCAGTTTCTTATGATATTCGTATACATATATTTGTTGTGTCTTCTTTTTAGTTAACTACTTGTATTTATACAGGATGTTAAATTCTTTGTACAATATCCGCCCAGTCATGCAATACGATATGCTTCTTATATGAACCCTAAAGTTAAAAAAGAATTGAAGGACAAGCTTACAGATAGACAGTTTGAACTCTTTTTCGAGACTATATTTGGGAAATACCTCGACATGCAGCATTGTGAAGTTCAACCATAGATGTTCAGGTGTTTTATGGTTAGAGAGCTGAAAAAAAGTACCCCTACTGCCTTTGTTATTGATGTTAATGGTTTCGAATTGACGTTCCAGCTTTTTGATTTTGCATTAATCACTGGGTTGAAGTGTTTCGGGGAAGAAATTGTCGTTAACTCTAAGAAAAACAGACTGTTGGATACATATTTTGGGGGTTCCGACAAAAGTGTGAAAAAAACTGAATTGCTTGAATGCTTTAAGGATCAGAATTGGGGCGTTGATAATGATGCAGATGGAGATGCTGTAAAGATTGCATTACTGTATTTTATCCATACATACATCCTATCCGGTGAGAAAAACAATGTAGTGATTCCAAGGCTCTATTTTGACTTGGTAGAGAGTGGGCGGTACGTAGACTATACATGGGGAAAGGAACCGTTTGATGATTTGGTCAGAAGTATTCACCATAAGATGGATAAGACAAAACAGTATTATTGCCTTCGTGGTTTTCTGTTTGCTATGCAAGCATGGCTATACGAGTGTTGCTCCAACGTTTCCCCAAATTTGGCAGTAAAAAATGGAGATCGTATTCCTAGAATGTTCAATTGGAAAACTATAGACGGGACTCCACACTTTAAAGATCTCATGACTAGAATGTTCAATGAAGAAGACGAGTCAGAGGTAATTTGCACTCATTATTTTTAATGCAAAATTACATGGATGTTCAAATTAAGACAACGTACTTTTCAACATGTATTTGAATCATACATATCTATTTTTGATAAAAAAAAACACTGAACTGTCAATCAGATTGTGATTTTTTTTTTTCAAATGTAAATCCACATGTATCTGGAGCATAATTATGTATTTGAACTATGTATATGAAATTATGTATTTGAACCTATGTATATGAAATTATTCATAGACTCAATATGCATGAAAATAAGTGTATATCCACATGTATCTGAACATGTGTCAATCAGATACATGTATCTGAACCTATGGCAATCAGATTACTAGTCATTTACAAATGTATAACCACATGTATCTGAACATAATTATGTATTTTCAACCTATGTATATTAAAATAAACATAAGTTCAAATACATGAAAAAACCCTTGAAATATTTGGTGTTTTTGTATCTGACTTATTTAAGTACGTTATTTTTGCAGGACCGTCTTACTTATACGAATATTGTGCCGACCATCAGTGAGATTGAGGAACTTGGATTGCGTCCATATCTCTCCGGTAATTCTGCATCGACAAGTCAACAACAGGTGGCGGATGACTATTATGATTTTAGTTCGACACCACCACATGTTTCTGCAACCAAGCAGCCTCAAAATAAAGGTGTATCACAATCTCCACCTCACAAGAAGCCTAGACAGATGCCAATGGTACCATCGCCATTGAAGAAGACCGCATCTCCAAATACACGTGTTGGTAGTCATCCGGGTGGTGGACGATTCACCAGACGTCATGGGTTGGCATCAACTGGCATGCTTCAGCAGTGGAAAAGGAACCAGCTCCAATACCCAACCCCCCGACTGTTGTTCCTGTTGACGTCCCATCCACCAGCAAATCCGAGGATATCTCTGGTCTGAGGGAGGAACTCAATGAGTTTAAGTATAAAGTAAGACTATTATTTCTTCTTTATCATATTTTGTTTTGTTTGTATTATACAACTGTTTATTAAGGTATGCCGTTTTATGTTTATATTGTTTGAAATTTTAGGTTTTCGCCGAATTCAAGGATCTTCACAAAGCCATCAACGAAAACTTTTCCAAGGTTTTTGAATATATGAAAGTGAATCAAACTACAGAAAAGGTATTAAAGATCCATACATATACAATTATTTGATATTTTGAAATACAACGGATAAATAAAAGTTAGCAATAAAAATGTTTTTATAGGGTGCTGACAGTGCGGCCCCGGTTCAGCCAGCCGACGAGTACATTCAACGGGAAGCTGGAGTACAAATGCAAACCGATACGGGTCATGCAGCGTCAACAGAGGTAATTTTTTGGTGAATTCGATGTATTGAAACTGTACTTGTATTTTCTGATTGACATAATTATTTTTTAAAAAAAAAAATGTTTTTGGTGGTTGTTCTGAATGTATTTGTTTTCCATCAAAATACTTTTTTTCTCTATCTGAATGTATTTGATGTATCTGTAAACTATCCAGTTTATTTAATTTCGCTATTTTTTTTCAAAGGGAGTTGGCTTGCAACAGTTTGAAGTGCCTGATATTGGAATGGATCACCGCAGCGAAAGTGGGGAAACATTAAAGGCATCTACTGAAGAACTTCTGGAAGGTGGTGATAATTCTGGAGAACAAAAAGAATCGACGGTAGGCATAGATCAAATACATCTGACTGTTTCCTATTCCTTCACAATATATATTGTGTACTTAATGTATTTCTATTTCTTGAATAGGAATACATAGTTGAGTTTCCCGACGACACCGTATCTGTCAAATCGCCAGTCGTATCAGCAAACTCTGCTGACATAGCAGAGGTCCTAGCTGATATTTCTCGCACAGGCTGGTCTTCAGGTCCCAATCATGACAAGAGTGATGTATTGCAGGAAGATCGTCATATTTTCGAGACGCCGCCCAAAGTTGGTGAGAATGTGATTCCCTTATCTCAGTTTCTTTTGCCTGACGAGCTGTTTCCAAGCCAAACTCCCGAAAGAAGAATGGTTTTGCATCCATCAGTAGCCCGGAACAGGCGTCCTAGTAAATACCAAGTTTCCCCTTTCATGGAGAATTATGAGTCTGCTTCAGGAAAGTATATATAAAAAAGCATTAATGCATTTAATTTTTTGTATTGCAAAGCATTTTTTATATTGATCATATGTATTTTGAATATTTACAGCTGGTTCAAAACACATCACTGTCCGCATTTTTAAGAAGAAGCATCCATTCGCGGAAGATCCTATCACTGGCCCAATCGACACAGAGCTTTTTGATAAATACTTGGAGTGGATTCGTAAGGGACTGCTTGTCCAGCATGAAAATAAGTATGTTCTTCATGTAAATTTTGTAGATACATTTAGTGTTTAATATAAATATCAGTCATTTATTTTCATATCAACTAATTGTATGTATTTTGCATAATTCTTTCGTAGAAAGAACAATGAAGACCGTTACAGAAAAGAAGATGGCAGCTTTGGAGAATGATGCAGATTATACTTATAATTTTGGCATCACAGTAGCAGAGAACAAAAACTGGTTCTACCAGTTATCAATGAGTGGCCAGCCGTGGAATGATGAGGTTCAATAAAGATATAGATACATAAAATACAAGATTCCATTGTTTTACGATTTATGTTTTTGATGTTTTTAATGTTTATGTGTTTCGATTTTCAGCACATTGACGTGATTTTCTACTACTTGCGAAAGAAAGGAAAGTATGACAGAAGGAGCAATTTCAAATACACAACAGTTGACTGTCTCTTCATGCGAAAGGTTGATCAAACATATCTTGCATACAACAACCCGGAAACTGGACCCAATGTAGCCAACGAAGAAGACGATATATGTCAATATGTTAAAGGCTACAGATTGCATGCAAATATCCCTTGGCATTCAGTTGACAATATTTTATACCTGTCAACATTAAAGAGGATAATCATTGGATTTTGGTCGTACTCTCATTCAATGACAGGTATTTTATGTATATATCTTTTATTAGTTAAGTATTTTCAGTTTTGACTGAGTTTTAATGAGTCATATATATATGTATACTCTTTTCGGATAATCATTGTTGGCATTCAGAGTGTATTTTATGTATCTGTAAAACTATCCAGTGTATTTGATTCAATTTTATTGATATTTTTTGAATTTAAAATCCATGTATCTGGTTGCCTTTTTTTTTTTTCAAATACACACAGTTTTTAATGTTTCTTTTTCGGTACGACAGGCGACTTTATGTGTACAACTCATACCGAGGCAGCGCAGACCACAATGCCGTTGTTAGAAAGGAAGTACAAAAGATTGTTGCCCTCCTGCCACATTATCTACACATAAGTGGATTCTACACTTTAAAAACTGGCATAAATTGGCAGAATCATCCAGCTAATACGGACATGACACAGAATGAGAACCTTCAAGTGGAGTATGTAGAAAATTTGCTGCAGCAAGACACTAACAGCATGTATGTATATTTTAATGTATTGCAATTTTTCATATATGGGGTTCATTCTAATAATTCTACATCTTTTATACCTTACCAGGGATTGTGGTGCATACATAGCAGCGTTCGCTGAATATCTAAGCACTGGTGAAGGTATCCCAACACAAATCGATGCAACAATGATTCGCACTAGGTATAGCGCACTCCTTTGGGACTATGCTGCACGGAAGATCGATGAACATGCTATGAGCGACATTGAGGCGCCACCAAAACAAGTTAGGCCAGCAGTGGATTATGGCAAAGCTGTCAGAATTGATATTACTTAGGATTGATGTAGGAATATTTAATTGTAATTTCAGACTATGGCTATTTTGATAGCAAATATTTTAGCTTTAGTTAGTTTAAGACTATCTTATCATTATACTTAAGTTTTAACTGGAACATTTAAGCTTACTCTAATTTATCAAAGTTGTGTGATTTTATTTTGGGAATATAGATGGATGTGTATATCTAGCTATATCTCGGAAGCGACTAAGTGAGGTACACTATAAATACGTACACGTATTTAGATAGTGAAACAAGGGTGTTATATGTATTTGAAAACGCCAAACACATAAACATTAACATATTTCAAATACATCTGCAAGTTTTTTCAGATACACTGTTTAAATTACATGTATTTGATGTATGATGGAATCAATAATACTAAATATACAGTGACCATTGTTTGGATGAATGTGTAAATCTGCCTACATTTTAATATACAGTGACCATTGTGTGATTTTGTTAGTTCAATTTATATGAATGTGTATATCTTGCTATATGTATTTGAATTCGCCCAACCCATAAACATCAACATATTTCAAATACATCTGCAACTTATTAAGATGGCAGAGTCAGATACACTTTGTACATTATATATATTTGATGTATTTTGGCACCATTATTACATATTAAAATATAGTAACTATTTTTTTTAAAAGAACTGATGCTGCCTTTTATATTCATTTGTGAATGAATTTAAAGATAACTATTCAATACAATTCTAAATGAAGATATCACACAAGTAGTACGTGAAACAGATTTCATTTTTCAATCAAAAAAAAAAAAATGCAAACCAACAGTGTATTTAGTCTAACAAATCTAAACTTCTAAAAACAAAAAAATAATTATTTCCTTCTAGGAGCATTACTACAAGATCGTCTATTGTGTCCAGTCTGTCCACAAGTACTGCAAGCATGTCTCTTTTTTCCAAGTAGCAATTCAAATAACGGCTTATCACGCTTTTTCTTCGGCCTACTAGGAGGTCTCTTGTATCTTGGTGGCAAAACAACATCCTCTGATATGTATGTTGGAATCTTCCATTCCCTCTCGTCAGGGAGAGGATCCACGGCGACATCATACGTCTTCACCACGGTGTGCGGTTTGAACAATTCGGAACAGTAATCATCAGCCATTAGATTTTTCTTCTTAATGACAGCCCATGCATGTGGGCATGGAATTTCGTCTATTTGAAACATCCGACAACTGCACGTTTTGTTGTCCAAGTTAACGATGAAACGCCTTCCTGCATCATATACCGTGTCCAAGTATTCGGTTGATGGTTCGGCCTACAACAGATCAGTCAAAATCAACAAAAACATACTTCACGTAAATTCAAATACACATAAGTTCATGATTGCAAAGATTAAACCATTATAGTCATAAACATATTGCTAATTATTATTCATAGCTGACTAATTGTATTTGATCAATCTAGTCACATACACCAATTAAATACAACAAATACAGTAATGTAATAGAATCAAAATACTTATTCAACTAATAAATACATGTTATCATTTTCACATAGATCTCACAGATTCCATATGATAACTATATCAAATACAACGAACATGTTATAGCCCGTATTTCGTACGTTCGGACATTCCAAGGTAGTCGTGGCAAGTTAAAGGAAACGCTACGTTCAAAAATTATTTTAATTTATAAGTTGGTTATAAATATCAATTATGGATATTAGTGTTATGGAAATATTGAGAAAAGTTAAGGGTAAAAAGAGAAGAGAACTCTAGGAAATAAAGAAAGGAGCATGTGGCCATTCATAAGTGAAGGGGGCAAAGTGTAAATATGGAAGGGCTAAAGTGTAAAAAAAAAAAAAGAGAGAAGACATTTGGTCTTCTTTGACCAGGTAAAACAATTCAAGAAAGAAAAGAAAAGGAGAAAGGAAAGAAAGAAAAATCAAGAAAATTGGAGATTATTCTAGAGAGGGGCATGTGCCCCTCACATGCTTGGGTATATATATATATATATATATGAGCTTGTCTTCCAATTCAAGACAAAAAGAAGAACAACAAAAGAAAAAAAAATGAAGAGAGTGCAAGGGTTTCGGCCATGGCGCTAGAAATTGAGCCATGGGAAATTGACCAAGGAAAATTATTTTCTCCTAGCTTTTCTACTAATTGGAAGATTCTCTTTAACATGGTGAAGTTGTTGGAGCAAGCAAGACACTTATATGGACAATTCATGAACCTTAACCAAGTGGAGAAGTTGAAGAAGAAAGGTGAGTTTTAATCTTGTTTTATATGTTATGAAGGGTTTACATGTGTTGTAGTATACTAAAATGGAAGAAATTCATGATAGAAAACAAGTTGGAGTTGAGGCCGTATGTATGAAGTGTTATGTATGGAAGAATGAATTAAAATTATGTGATGTATTGGTTGTTGTTGTAATGTGTTGTAATGTGTAGAAAAGAATGGAAATTCATGAAATATTGCATGTTCAAGTTGAGCCGTGTGAAGTGTTGTTTGGCCGTGTGTTGTGTGCAATGTGTAGGAATAATGAATTAAGTGTATTTAGCATAATTATGTGGTGTTGTAATGTATGGAAAATGAATAAAAAATCATGGAATGGGTGTATTGTGATGTTAGCCGAAAATGGACTGTTTTGCATGTCAAAGAATGGACTAATTTTATTTAGTATGTTTGGGTTGTTGCGTTGTGGATTATGTGATGTAAATGAGAGCTTAGTGAGCCAAGTTGGTGTCGTAATTGTTGCGGGCTGTTTTTGGAAGTCAATTTGAATCAAATGTAGTTTCTTGTAATTATGATAATAATGTTGTTAAAATGTGGTTTGTGGGTGTAGTTTGTGAATTTTGAAGAAAGAAATGTGTTGTGATGGTTCCTATGGAAGTTGGGAGATTTCGGGTTCCATGGTACATTGTTGGATGGTTCGAATGTTTTGTGGTTTGTCCGAAGCGTTCTCGAATCTTATTTAAATGGTTTGGATTAGTACTTGAATGTATAAAGGTGGATGTTGGTTTGATTGCATGCGGTTGATTTGAATGAAAATGGAATATCGTCGAATTGTATAGAAAAGAGTCACTAATGATTAGAATGTGTTTTGAACCTCTTATTGATGTTGTAGCTTGGTTGTTGGTTGGGTTGTTGTTGAATTGGGCCGAGCCATATTCTCGGGGTTGGTACATTTACAGAGGAAATGCTGCCGAAATTTCGGCAGACAAAGTGTTACTTCAAGGAATCAACTTCTAAAGGCTCTAATCAAGTTTTGGTAAACATGACCAATTTGTAGATTTTGGCGGATTTGGAACGTGAATTTGGAGTCGCATAAGAAGCAGAAAAGGTATGTAAGGCTTCACCCTTCTTTCTATGGCATGTCTTAGACGTAATATGTTGGTTAAGAACCTCGGGGACCCTTCTACCCTCCAGAATCCGCATCTAAAGTTTCTCCTTTTTCAATCAGTAGAATTGAATTAAAAAGTGTGCAAAATGTTGGAAGAATTTCCTAAACCTCTAGAACTTGCATAAATAGGACCCGATGACCCTAAAACCCTCACAAGTAACGCCATGACATGTAACATATGTAAATTTGGCGCGCCGCCTCATTTGATCCGAGGTGGGCCCACTGTTTCCCGGATTTACCTTATTATTCCACTTGACTTACGTTGAAGCTGAATCCAAAAGAAACTTTCGATCCTTATTCCATTACCAAATGACAAGTACTGTACCTATCCCAACGAGAATACTTCCATGACGATAATGATAACGATGACGTCAGAAAAGAGAATATGCCTATGATAAGTACGACAAAAATGATTCCACGAATAAGAGTCTTGAGCTAAGAATCCAATGTGAATATGAAATTGTTGTACTAGTTTCTAAAAGACTTCAAAGCATATGAATTGACGGTTATAATGCCAATGATCTTATTCTGTGTCTCCTCTTAAAGCTATTTTCCGTTGATAGTCTCGCCTTATAATTATCGTTCCTTCAAGGTGAGACAAGTGACCCGATTATTCCATAATGTAATCGGAGGGTTTCGACCTTACGTCACTCCGATGGACACATGACTTTCTTTGGGCTCTCATGCATGCCAATCGTATGACATATGAATATGAATGTGAATGTGTATATGTATATGTATATGGGGAAGGGGAAGGGCCACTGTTATATCACCACCTGATTCAGTTGGATTTCGTCCCGGAAGCGGGATGCCCGGACGCGGGATAGGGTAGAGCCGGATACGACGTCTGTATTTGTGATATATATATAATATGTTGGGACACTGTTGGGGAGGAGGGTGGGAGAGCCGATGTACTCGGCGTCTGTGAATGTGAATGAAGGACACCGTTTTCTGAAATTTTCTGTTTTCTGTATATGTAAATAAGAAACACCGTTTTTCCGAAAAAGAAACTAAGCATGCATGACATCTGCAGAAAGGCAATCATATGTACAGGTTACATCTGTCCCAGGATAAGCTCCATATGTCTATTCTGTCATTATTCATTCTGCATATTTCTTTATTATGTTACTATCCATGCTTTACATACTCAGTACATTGCTCGTACTGACCCCTCTTCTTCGGGGGCTGCGTTCATGCCGCGCAGGTACTCCCAGATGATTAGAAGATTTTACTGAAGATGTTCCAGCGGAGATGGCGAACTCCCTTTTTCCCGGAGAATTGCCAAGTCCAAGTATATACTATGATGTTTTGTTCTGCGTTAGAGACTTTGCAGACAGAGTCAGGGGTACTGGGTGGTCAGTCTGTAAGCAGCCGATATGTTATTACGCTTCATGTCACGAGTCTTACATGATGTCGGAGTTTAATTATGGAAAAAAAAATATTGGAGAGCTTACTATGTATTTCTTTCTTTACTGATTCCGGAGTTTATATATGTAACAAGAGTCAGCGGGTTCGCTCGGCTCCGGATATGGGGTCGGGTGCCCATCACACCCTAGTAAAGTCGGGGTGTGACAGAACATAAATGAATCTCAATCGAACATACTTAAGCAATTTGAAAAGAAACATACCGTCATACGTAAACATAGATACTCATTTATTGACAACATCTCCTGAAACTTTTTACCGAGTGTTGTGAATGTGTATGTACCATTTTTCCGGTTATTATAATCCATCTTCCAAACATCTTCCTCACTTCTTCTAGAAAATCAAATATAGGAAGCTCTCTTGCTGCTACAAGGTGGCGATTATTAATACACTCTGCTATGTTTGAAGTCATTGTCCACCCTCAGTTAGCAGTTGCATACACTCTAGCCCACTTCTCTCTTCCAGCCAATTCCAAATACTCTGCCACCCGAAAATCTGCCTTCTCAACTTTTCCCATAAGCTCATCAAAATCTTCCTGCGTGTACGCTTTTGCCATTGCATAAAACACGGGACTCAACACATCATGGCTCTTCTTATACTTCTTACATACGTTACCCCAAAGATGCCATATGCATGCATAATGTGGCACATTCAGATAGATTCTAGAAACAGCTTTGTTTATGCTTTCATGCCTATCGGAAACAATACACATGTTATCTCTCACACCATACGCTTCCCTGAATCGCTCAAAGAACAACGTCCAAGACCTGTCATTTTCTGAATCTATCACACCATATGCTAAAGGAAGTATATTACCTGCACATACCGCAACAATTAAAAAAAATCAGTTCTACATATTCATTCTTTAGGATAATCAAGCTGAACCGTGTATTTGACTTACCTGCACCGTCTAACGTGCTTGCTGAAACAAATGTTCCGTTGTATGCTATTTTGAGGTGGCTCCCGTCAACTACAACAATTGGCCTACAACAATCAAACCCTTTGATGAATGCATACAATGCTATAAACAGATACAGAAACTCGTTTTCGTCGGATTTTCGCATTCTTATATGTGAACCTGGATACGTTTTATCCAAGATGTATAGGTACCCAGGTAATTTTTTGTAAGAATCCGATGGTTCACCCATTAAATCCTTCATTGCTTTTTCCTTAGCCCACCAAGCGACCATATAGGACACATCCATTCCAAGATCATTTCTTACATCCTCCGCTATATCATTAGGTGTGTATTTCCTCTTATGGTTGGCTACTTTTGGTTTTACAATTCCACCTGTAAACCAACTTGTCGCATGGCGTTGTGAATACACCTTATCTTTTAGCGGACATGTATGCTTGTCACGAAACTCCCTAACCCTGAACATTTCTGATTTACCAACGCTCGATGCCCTAAATTTCCAATCACACTCTTCAGACACACATACTAGTGTATAACTTCAAATACAAACATGAAAACAAATACATTAGTTGACAATATATCAGTAACTACATTAAATTTAAAATATAATAGTTCAGAACAATTAAACACACCTTATCGCATTTGACCTCTCGGCACGAAAATTGAACCTGTTGGAAATTGCATAATACGCCATAACAGCCTTCAGTGTATCTTTGTCCTTGTAAACTTGATCAACAACAACCTCTTTTTGGTTCTTATCTGATATAACCATATTTGTGTCGTTTTCGAACACAACAACGACATTGCCACAACTTGAAGAAGCTAAGTCTCCACTCACTACTGTTTCCATAGCATTTGTTTGTTTTATGTAACCAATTTGCAAAAATCCTCCTTCAATACACCTTTCACGAGATACACAAGTATCAACGCTTTTATCAGTTGTAGTTATGCACAAAGGATACATCGCTAACCTTTTGTTCTCTTTCTTCAATTCCACATACACCCTAACACTCATATCATTATGTATTTCCATTGGCGTATCGTTACCTTCAACTATATATTTGATGTATATGTTTTTCAGTTGCATGTCTATATTCAGCTGACTTGCAACAACTTGTAATAAATCTATATATGTCGAATATTCTTTAAACGCCACTGCATCGATTTTGAAATTCACATAGCAGTTTTCATTGTTCCAATTACCTGAGTGTCTTATCAACGACGATATAGTGGACATTCTTGTACTCAAAATGAATGAATTAGTTGAGATTGATTACAACCTGAAATACATTATAAAATAATATACAAAATTAAATACACAAACCTACTACATACAGATTTTCAAATACATTAACATTTATGTATCTGAGTTAGCTTATGAAAACACTATCTCAGATACATAAATTCACACAGCCATATATACACATCTGAAACATATTTGAAGCAGAAACTGTGTTTATCAAATACGCACATAGTTTCGAATACACCAGTTCATATCATAATGAACACAAGAAACAGTCTACCAAATACATATAACCTACAGAATTATATATACAGCAATCCATTCTATAAAGTATTCCAAATACATTAACACTCGTGACAAACATAAGAGATATACAACACACTGTATCAAATACAAAATACATACAAAACACCATCTCAGATACATAAGACATCGTATTTATTAATGTATTTGATAAATAAGACATCGTATTATTAATGTATTTGGGATGGGAAAACAACAACACAGCAAAAACACCAAGATATGTGTATTCACAAATTGAAACAAACTACATAAATACGAAAACAGAATGTATATGTTTTCAACACACACTTCATCACTGGTCAAATACCCAATAAACATACAACACAAAGATACTACATTCAGTTTTTTGCCGAACATATAACACATTTATTTGAAGCTCGTCACTGAAGAGGAATTCAAAGACGAAGGAACTTAGCAAGGTTTGACAAATAAGAAGTAAAAAAACTACAAAAACCAATGCCAATCTGAAATACATTTTCAGTGTTTTTATTAAAAAAAAAAAAAAGGTACTTTCGAATTACCATTAGAATGATGGTATTTTGCTGTTTTGTTGTTTTTGCTCTGCAGTTGATTGGTTTGAATTTTACGTTGCATTTGAAAAAGATGGGTGGAGAGAAGGAGAATCGTGAAGAATATGGAAATGGAAGCTAATTTTGTGGAGCAGATTATGAAAGATATTATTATGAAATATATTTTTCCATTTAAGACCAAATTAAATGCCTATTTCTAAGGGATTTGTTTTACTGGTTACAACTTCTGAGTCTATTTACTATACCGTAAATACACGCAATACATATAGTAATTAACTAAAAAGGTACCTACGAAATGTAATAAATAAAATGGTAGTTACTAATGGTAAGAACCTATAATAAGGTAGTCATTCCTGTAAGTTTGCCCAATTTTTTCCCTACAAAATGATTAAGGTCTGTCAGGTCTTGGCCAAAAATCTCTTGTTTTTCTTCAGTTACTGGGCTATGCCCAAAACATATTTTCCCTTATCTTTTTTTTGAAAAAATTTGGTTAAATGGGGCCTAAAAATCTAATCTTTGGGATGGGCCTTAGCCCTCAAAAAATGCTATTGTTTGCCTGAATTATTTCCAAAAAAACGTGTATGTTTTGATACAAATACGCCACACATTGCATATGTTTTATAAATCATTTTCCATTTGGTTCACAGCTTAAAAGGAAAGTACTCTTTTTTTTGAAAGCCTATCATTTACACTTATGTTTTGCCTGACTGAAAAAAGGACTTTTGAAAAACACCGAACTTATAACTAGGAAAAATGTTTTTTCTAGTTTAAAATCTTAAGCCTGATTTTTAGAAAAATGATAGGAACATGTATATATTAGTAGGACGAAACTAATCCTCTATTTCCTCTTACTATTTTTTAGCCGCTTTTATTCTTTTGGAAAATATTTATATTAATCCGGGATTTTTAATAATCGCGTTGGGGCCAAAGGTCGAACTAAACGACAGATGCACCGTTTACCTAAGATGCCTAGTCCAAATGTAAAGGATTACAATAATAATGTGAGTTTTTTACAATAAACAAATACAACATGTCAACCGAAAAAAAAGGGAAACTAGCATGCTGAAATTTAAAAAGAAAGGGAGATGTGTTACGGGTGTACCAAACCCCTTAGAAGACCATTTTTACCCATGGTTTGTCCTTCATGCCATTCTCACCCATGGTTGGGCCTTCAATAATACTAGCTTCCCTTTCCCTTTCTTGGACTTAAAAGTTTTTTGAAAGAACATTCCTATTGGGCCTTTGGCCCAACAGGCTGGTTGGACTCTGGCCCAAATGGTCATGCAGTAGGAGAAGGGGAAAAAGGAAAAGGAATCGAATTAGTCTATGTTTGATGGACCTAATACTATCAGAACTAAACATATATATATACATATATATATATACACCCCCATTTGATTGCAAGTGCACAACTAAAGACTTGATCACACACTATTGCTTCACTGGAAACACCAAATCATACCATACCAATGTGAAAAGGTTGTCACTACCCTTATTACTGACACCGCACAAGTTCCAAGGTGTTTCATGAACCCCTGGCATGGCTGGATATAGAGAAGTTGCTAGACCTATCCCCCAAACTTCCTCAAACACTCAAAACCCAGTGTTGCCATAGTATACAACCAGAGTCTCAAAGTTGTGCACAAGAATTATCTCATGGGGAGCAGTTCACATACAAGTAGCATTAAAATGAATTCAAAATCATGACAAGGCTGAGGAAGGTATGGTAATACAATGAGGCACATAAAATAATATGACAGTTTTCAAGGTACTTAGTCAAATAAGTGGAATAAACAAATCATACTCTTTTATTTGCATATACACACTGCCTATGATTGGCCTATTTTCTTATATATATACGCATGGGATGTGTATACCAAGTGTATACCATGTGTATACACTCCCTTTCCTTTATTAACCGGTATAGTTTCTGCATATATCCACACTTTTACATGTTCAGCTGTAGACCTCAAGGTTATTCCTTTCACTTGACCAAATCCTGTCCCTCATAACAATATCCAAATATATAAACTAAGGATGATTCAAGTCTGTCTTAATTCCCATATTTCTCAACTAGATGATTCACTAATTTCCAATGTCAACAAACCACATAGTAGTAAATGAGAATTGCCTGAATGTAATAACATAAATCCAGTAGAAGGATGTAGAAAAAGAGTGAAAATTCTATAACTTATAATCATCAAAAACAGAATTGGAGCACCAAGAAGTCTGGACCAAATAACATCACATGAACTGGGACTGTACAGTTTCATATTCTCAGGAAAGACCACAGAAAAGAATCTTTATTTCAATACAACAGTAGTAAGAACACATTACAACAAGGCTTCATGTAAGTTACACTTGGGACAGACAGGAGAAGGGATCAGCTATGTATGTCATCAAATCCCTGAAGAAATGGCATAAAGTTCAGAACAATTTTTTACAGACTCAAATTATTTAAACTCCTATCAGGGGCATTTATTGTCAACAACCTTAAACTAGTTCATTTCTCTTAAGAAACAAAACAAAGATCATCTTCTTGAAATGACCATTTCCCTTATTCTTAACTTCCTAAGTGCTTCTAGACCTTTACATAAACAAATTTTCCGTACCCCCTTTTATCTCCAACCCTTTGGTAAGAAGATGGGATTTAAGGAAAGCCAAAATTCTCTTAAGACAGGAGTGCCCCCCATGGTTCATAGGCTGATCATGACACCCCTCATTTGGGGGGTAGATACCAGCTTGACTCTTTCCTGCCCTCTCTTTATGGTGTCTTGAAAAGACCATCCTAAGCCAAGTGGTTCACATTGCCTTTAAGAGTATTCAATCATGTCGCCAAACAACAACATCAAACCAATTCCAGCCTAACACTATTCATTTTTTAGAACACAGATACAATACTCAATTGTTTCATCTCATGATTCTATACATGACAGGATTTTAAAATACAAATAGCATAGGATCAAACCCTTTACTAGACAGATCATAATTTATCTTTTTAACCTAAGTTATACTACAATTCCCCCACTAAAATCTAAATGCCACAGTTCAGGTTTAAAGGGACAAAAGTTTCTTACCAACCTTAGACTAACCAAATGTCTTTTTCCTAAGTTCAAACCAAATTTAGTGCATCACATAAACAAGTCCACACATAAATGCATCATACAAGCACTAAACACATTCATCATGGAGGAAATAGAAAAGCAAGCAGGTTATACTTCTAAAAAAAAAATGGATTCAGACCCTAGGGAAGAACTTACCTCTTTTAATGCTTAGCTAATGGCAGTTTTAACCCCCTCAATCATGACAAAGATGTGACAGACTTTTACCTTTTATTTTAATTTAGTTTTAAATAATCATGAAATCTCAGGAATTCCCCCCCCCCCCCCCCCCCCAAGGCATGACAAACCATTCTTGACTAATCCCAAAATCTCAATGAATCCCATAGTCATGAGAAAAAAGTTTAGGAAGACAAGGAAGTCTCAGGGTCCTGAAAGAGGAATAGGACAGAGTGAGGTCATCACCTCCCCATCCCTTTCCACAACCTTACTTCCAGTAAAAAAAGGATCAAAGGCCCCACTGGTCACTACCTCCAGTTCATGCCCAAGCTCACCTTTTACTCTCCCAAAGAAACCCCAATCCCTTTTACCTTATTCCCATATCTAAGGTCAATCACCAAAAACTTATGGACAAGAGTAGTTTGACACTTCCCCCTTTAACTAAATTTCATCTAGACCCCCTAATTGATCATATAAGTTAACAGCTTCTAATCAACAAAGTTTAGGGTCATAACTATGTAAAGCCAGGTTGAATTCCTTCAAACACTGGAATTTGAGAAAGTTAAACATTTAAATCACTTAAAAGCTTAAATTCAGACTGAACATCAACCTCCAGATTCAAAACAGTACCTTTTCCAATTGATCAATCTCTTTCAAGTAGTTAAAGGCACATCAGGACTCAAATCATCTTTTTAGTCCTCTTAGACTCCTTTTGAAAATTCAAGCATGAACCAGATGTGAAAAAAAGAAAGTCTGATAATATTAATGTCAAGACTGAACTTTATTAAGTTGAGACCAAATAGGGCACACAATCCTGTTAGTGGCATCTAAGTATTCTACTTCATTTTAAATGATTTATAACTTCCTAACGCTTCATTAATTCCTTATGAACCATTTTAAGAGACTGCTACCACATGAATGAACTTGAATCCCAAAACTTCATCTTCTAGACTTCTCTATCATATTCTAAGATATTGCTGCTTTAAAATTACCTTTAATGCATAAAATACAACTATTTAGAATTGTTTGACTAATTCAAGCACATTCAAACAGACTTGGGAATTTTCAGACCCCTAACTCTAAATGCCTTAAACACTCACCAAAGACTCCTATAAATATGCCCCAGTTCTTCAAGCTTTGTTACAATTTGATCATGATCTTTTCTATTTTTTATCCTAATCATAACTTCATGTTATTTAGTTGACATTAGACAAGTATGCAGACCTATGAAAGAACAAATTTAGGAAATCAAAATGTCATAGTCTTGTTCAACCAAAAGCAACTACCTCAAATGCTTCAAATAGATCATCACAGTACTTTAATGCTCTACTGCATTCAAATAGGATCAGTGTAGGTTTAAAAGTTCTCTAGATTACTATCGTAACTGATATAATCACATTCTTATCATATTTAAGTATTGAATAGAATAAATAGGAAACCTCAACACGCAATAGAATATATGAAGTCTGTTTCAACCATATCTAAACAAACAACAATACATTATTTGAGCCTCATACACTCAGTCACCTCAACAACTACTTATTAATGTCAAACATATGCTTTGAAAACAAAGAAAGTAATCTTCACATCTAAACAAACTAATGAGGCTTAATATCACCCAAGCAGTACATTTATTTACTTGAACCAAAGGCAACACAACAACCAACTAACATCAACAAGCTAGTCTCATAGAAAACTAACTATTAAGTCGTACCAAAATAAATAAATAAATAAAGGATAGAATATTATCTTTTAATGGTGCAGCCTTGGTAAAAAATGAACTTGAAAGTCGTTTAGTGCTTCCAAGACCACACTCAGCCACAAAAACACAAAACGAAAGAAAAGATAAAAATTTTAAACTCAGAAAAACCTAAAACTTGTGAAGTCTTAAATTATTTTACTAAACAGGCTTGAAATCCGAAGTTTTCAGCCTTCCTTTTAATTTTCTCCAATTTTGAGCTCTGAAACTCTTTTAAAACTTTAAACTTTCAAACCTTAGACTTTTTTCTCTCCAAACGGACCTCCTTTATATGATAGGGTTGGGGTTCTATTTATAGAACCCCAAAAATTGTTCAACTCTCAAAACCATCGATGTGAGAGAAACACATATCCCTAAAACTGAACATTTCAAATCAGATCTACGTCTTAAATGACTCCTCAAACATATGAACGACTAGATTTGAACCTCATTTGGTTCGATCCAGCCTTTTCAAACCCAACCAATGGAAATCAAGCAAGGTAAAACAACGAAGCAGGTAAATCACAGAACAATAAAGCAAAACAATGTAAAAGATGATTTAATTACCGTGTTTGGATAAAAATTCACGAAATCGACTGAAAAATTTAATGTTTTCACTACAATGGACATGTAAAAGCTGTGTACATTTGCTAAACCATGACCTTTTGCCATTTTTGGCGGGGAGAGAAGAGGGAAAACATGAGGCAGCGCTAGGGTTGCGTAGAAAAGGATAGAGAGAGAAAGGGGGGGAGGGGGGGGTAAGGGGAAGGGTTTCCTTTTAGGGAAGGGTATACCCCCTTTATTTGTTATTAAAGGTTGGGCCAGGTCTCAGTGTGGTTTGGGCTGGACTCGTTCTAGACCTTAAGAAATTTAAAGCTGGCCCTTTTCTTTTTGTAGACATATATATGTATACTAAGTGTATAGATGTATATACGTACCTCGTGTATACATATATATGTATACATGGTGTATATAAATATATATATATATATATACACACACACACACTTGGTACATATATAAAAAGATAATAAAGTAAAGATTAATTGATGATATTTTAATTATAGATAAAATTAGGACATAATTATTTTATTAAAATAGTTTAAAAATTGGCCAAATTGCCTTAATGGGCCTAAAATTGCGAACATGGCCCTAATAGATTTTGATCCAACTAATTACTTCAATTATGGCCAAATTTGGCCTTAATTTATTTTAATTTAGCTGGTCATTTCAATTATGGCCATATTTGGCGTAATTAGAATGTTTAAAAAATTAATTGCATTAATGACCTTGATTAATTTAAGCCAATGAATTTGGTTATTTCAATCAAGGCCATTAAGAGGCTAATTTTACAAAAATGACCCCAATTTCCTTGAAACATGAATTGGTCAAATTAATTGTGGACATAACAAAATAATTAAATAATTTAAACATCAATTTGAAATAAGGACCACCTAATTAACTAATTAAAATATTTATAGATAATTATAAATAAATTTTGACAAATCACACAATGCAAAAATTAAAGATTAAAGGGTGAAATAGCCGATTATTTAAATTACTCAAACTCCATGGATTAAAGGGAATAAAGTATTTGCTAATTTGATTTGTTGACAATTTAATAATTAAATAATGATTTTTATTTTAAAACAAAATGCCCCTTTTCTCTTTGATTAAATCAAATAAGTATCTTATAAATGTCATAAAAATACCAATTAATTTCTAAACAACTTTTTGATGTCATGAAGAAACCTTTCATCAATTTAAAGGCGCAAAATATTATTTTGAACAATTTATAAAAATAACTTAAACCCTTTAAGGTGCATTGCTTATTTTATTTATTTTCCAAGGACTCTGAGTAATTTAAGTAAATTATGAGAGGTCAAAAATTAGGTGCCAACAACTTCCCCTTCGGTGTTTAGGGATGGTCCGCCATCCCTGAGCAACAAAATTTGACTAATCCTAATTTTTGACTGACCCGACTCATTTCACCCTTTATCTTTTCATGAAATTTTCACATACGTGGCCGTACCCTGATTTTTGGGTTTCCTACATATCTTAGGTTATATCAGAATTTAGACCACTTGTAGTTCGACTAAACTAAAGACTTTTAAGTGATTCAGAAGGAAAATCATAAGACCCTTAGTGTTGTGACTGAGGTTCATTCCGAACGACTGTTAGAAAGTGACCGGCCCTCTGGACTTGACTTCGCTTGCATATCCCTGGTCTTTAGGAATCAGGTCACATATGGTTCGACTCGCTGGAGAAGAATATGTCCCTTGTGCAGGAATACTTTCAGATTTCCCGGTGTGTGTTCGACCGGTCACAGTTTTCAGAAAGAAAATAAAAACAAGACAAATTCTGGCTGAGTCTGAGTTAGGATGGCTTCCAAATCCTGGTCGGAGAGCTTGACTCTCATAGGAACCCTATTTTCACCAGCTGCGTATGAAAATGTTCCACGTTAGCTCTGCAATTTGTCTGGATATGGTTCAGGAAGCTGGCTTCTTTCTGGCGGTTGTGTGCCTTTCCCTGGATTTGACAATATGCAGATATCTTTCATGGAATTTTAGATGAATGGCCCTTCTGGCTATTTGTATGAATGGATGGACCTTTTGACTTGTTTGAATGAATGGCCTTCTTAGTTGTTTGTATGAATGGCCCTCTGGGCAATTTGTATGAATGGCTCTCTTGGCTATTTGTATGAATGGCCCTCTTAAAAATTTGATATGAATGGCCCTCTCAGCTTGTTTGAATGAATGGCTCTTTTGGCAGTTTGAATAAATGACCCTCTTGGCAGTTTGAATGAATGAATGGCCCTCTCGGCAATTTAAATAAATGAATGGCCCTCTTGGCAAAGTGAATGAATGGCCCTCTCGGCATACAGATAACAATTATGGCCCTTGTGGCTAGATAATCTTTCTTTCGTTCGATGTATTGGCTGTTGACCCCTGTGGTAAGATGTGCCCCTTATTACCCATTTTTCGTTGTGACCCTTTTGGTCCTTCTCCGCTCGACTGATCTTTGCCTTGTGCCTTTGTTGTGAGTAAACTGGTTAGTGGTATGTCTGTTGTCCTGTAAAAGAAAAACCTGCATCCACAGAAAGATTGTGAGTTTCCTAAGAAGCCGATTAGCATGGTTGTTTTCCCGTCTGGTGTCTCCTATTGATGCTCCTTCGAACCCTCTTGTGCTCGGTACTTCGAGAGATGTTTCTGGGGGTGCTACATTTTTTGAAAATTCAAAGTAAAAACTTAGAAAATGCATGTTATTTTTTCCTTAAAGTAAATGTTTGGTTCGTTATGTGTCATGATGTGTGTTTTCTTCGAATGAGGTTCTCTGGTCCTTCCCGGAGGTATGATTGTTGTCTTTCGTACTGGTAGAATTTTTGAGATCTTTCCTAAAAATTCTGCCACGGTTTCAGGACTTGCTCTGAGTGACCTTTCTCTTGTCTTGCTATGCAGGAATTTTTGAGGTCCCCTTAAAAATTCTGCCCCAGTGTATTGCTTTACTTTCTTTCTTTCTTTCTTTGTTAACTATTTCTAATAGGAATTTTTGAGGTTCCCTAAAAAATTCTGCCCAGTGTAGGATTGATGTTATCTGATTGTTGTGCTGGCCCTTACAGGCTTGATCTACCTGTAGGTTCCCAATTTTAAAGTAATTCCTGCCAAGATGACGGATCCTGCTTATTGACTCTTCCTGATTTATTGTCTCTGTGGTTTCTTAAAGGTTTCTTGTTTGTTCTTTTTTGACGACCGAGCTCTAGAGCGCCTACGTATCCTGTCACAGCAGGAAATTCAGGTCGAACATAGTTCAGAATAAAGTAATTGGGTTTTGGTTTTACTAATAAAGTTATCGGGTCCGGTATGGACTGCCTATGTATCCCACTGTGGAGAAGTCAGGTCATTGTGTAGTTCATTACATAGATGATTTGCTTTCTCCTATTCTATTACAGAGTACGATTACAAGAAAAAGGTAATATTACAAGGAAATAATAATACCGTTACAAGCAAATGGGGATCCTAAACGTAGTATCTCTTGATGCGTCTGCATTGACGATCTTGGGCCACTCTTGTCCGTCCACCTTGGCTAGGACTACGGCTCCTCCTGAAAGCACTTTCCTGACCATGTATGGTCCTTGCTAGTTCGGGCGAATTTCCCTTTATATTCCTCTTGGTGAGGGAAGAATCGCTTGAGTACGAGTTGTCCGATCTGGAAGAGTCGGGTTCTGACTCGCTTATTGAAGGCTCGGGACATCCTTTGTCTGTACAGCTGTATGTGGCAGACTTCCATCATTCTATTTTCCTCTATCATGGACAGTTGTTCATAACGATTTCTAACCCATTCTGCAACTTTTAGCTCTGCCTCTTGGATGATCCTGAGTGAAGGGATTTCCACTTCCGTGGGTATGACCACTTCAGTACTATAGACAAGGAGCTATGGGGTGGCTTTAGTGGAAGTTCGGGTCGTCGTTCTGTATCCCAACAGAGCATAAGGCAACTGTTCATGCCAATTCTTATAGTTTTCGACCATTTTTCCCATGATTCTTTTGATATTCTTGTTGGCGGCCTCTACGGCTCCATTCATCTGTGGCCGACAGGCGATAGAGTTTCTGTGGGTGATTTTGAACTACTCACAGATATATTTCATCAAATGGCTGTTCAGATTGGCACCATTATCGGTGATGATGGATTCCGACATACCAAAATGATATATTAGATTGTTTTTGACGAAGTCGGCCACGACTTTATCGGCCACAACTTTCATGGTCACTGATTTGTGGGAAGGTGCGTCCACCCATTTAGAGAAGTAATGTGTGGCGACTAAGATGAAATGATGTCCATTGGAGGCCGAAGGCTTGATGGGTCCTATGACGTCCATTTGCCATGCCACGAGAGGCCAGGGTGAGCTCATTGCATGTCATTCCGTCGGGGGAACCTTGATCAGATCCCCGTGTATCTGACACTGATGACACTTTTGCACGATTTACAGGAGTCGTGCTCTATCATCTAGTAGTATCCCGTCCTCAAGATTTTCTTATGAAGGCTGAATCCATTCATTTGAGGTCCGCATGTCCCTGCGTGCACCTCTTTTAGCTTTTTTGTAGCCTCTTCGGCGTCCACACACCTGAGAAACCCAAGTTCAGAGGTCCTTTTGTACAACACTTCCTTGTTCGAGAAGAAACCATTAGCTAACCTCCTGATGATCTTCTTTTTATTTGTTGAACTCTCTGGGGGATACTCCTCTTTTTCCCGGTAGACCTTAATATCGGCATACCATGGTTGGCCATCTGGCTCGGTGTCGACATGGGCGCAGTGAGCCTGTTCTTCTCTCAGTGTGATCTCTAATGGATCAATGTGGGTACTCTCAGTGTGCTGGATCATTGACGCTATTGTAGACACTGCGTTTGCAAACTCATTCTGAGCCCTTGAGGTATGCCTGAAGTCAATACTCTTGAATCTCCCGCACAATCTTTTTACTAGATTCACTTATGGGAGTATCTTATAATTTTGGGTTGCCCAATTTTCTTTTACTTGATTTATGATCAAATGGGAACCCTCGATTACTAACAACTTTTGTATGTTCATGTCCAACGCCATCCTGAGGCCGAGGATACATGCTTCGTATTCTGCCATGTTGTTGGTACATCTGAAGTTGAGTTTTGCGGCCATTGGATAGTGTTTCCCTATTTCTGATATCAACACCGCCCCAATGCCTGATTCTTTATAGTTGACTACTCCATCAAAAAAGAGTCTCTAGCCCAAGTATGGTTCTGCCACCTCTTCTTCCATAGCTATCACTTCCTCGTCTGCGAAGAAAGTTCATAATGGTTCCAGTTCATCATTGACGGGACTTTCTGCTAGTAGATCCTCTAGGGCTTATCCCTTGATTTCCTTTTGCGCTACGTACACGATGTCAAATTCACTTAGTAGCATCTGTCACTTAGCCAATTTTCCTACGGGCATTTGTCGTCGGAAGATGTATCTCAGCTGATCCATTCTGGATATAAGGTGAGTGGTAAACACCGATAGGTAGTGTCTCAGTTTTTGGGCAATCTAGGTCAAAGGACTACAGGTCTTCTTTACGAGCGTATACCGCGCTTCACAGGAAGTGAACTTCTTACTCGAATAGTAGATGGCATGTTCCTTTTTTCCCTCCTCATCGTGCCGGGCAAGCATGCTCCCGAAAGCTTTTTCTGATACCGACAGATACAATAACAGAGGAATCCCTGGCTTGGGCGTTACCAAGACGGGAGGATTGAAAATGTATCTCTTGATTCTGTCAAATGCCTCTTGGCATTCCTCCGTCCAATTTGTGGGAGTGTCCTTCTTGAGCAACTTAAGGATTGGATCTATAATCACAGTTGACTGGGCTATGAACCGTCCAATGTAGTTCAACCTTCCCAAGAAGCTCATGACTTCTTTCTTGGTTTTGGGAGGCGGTAGGTCCTGAATTTCTTTAATCTTGGTATGGTCTAGTTCAATACCCCTACGACTGACTATGAATCCTAGCAACTTACCCGCAGGCACTCTAAACGCGCACTTTGCAGGGTTCAGCTTTAGATTGAATTTTCGAAGTCTGTCAAAGAAATTACATAAGTGCATAGTATTCTCTGAGCTTTCCCTTGATTTTATGATGACATCGTCCACATAGACTTCAATCTCTCATACATGTGGCGCCGACATTTTTGAGGCCGAACGGCATTACCCTGTAATGGTAGACTCCCCAAGGAGTGATAAAGGTTGTCTTTTCAGCGTCTTCTTCAGTCTATTAGAATGTGATAAAGGGGAAAGTTGTCTTTCGGGCTCCCTCAGTTGAGATCTTGGTAGTCCACACAGATCCGTATCTTTCCGTCCTTTTTTGGTACCGGCCTATGTTGGCCACCCAAGTGGGGTAGGACGTCACCTCCCCTATTCCAGACTTGATTTGTTTGTCTACTTCGTTCTTTGTACTGATACTTATTGTAATGGTTTGCTTTTTCACACGGGTTTAGGGCGCAAGAAGGCTACTATGAACTCGTTGATGCTCTTTCGGACTTGTTTTCAGAAAGAGTCGCCACCTAATTTTTAGAAAATTAGGAAAACCGATTTTTAAGGGTTTATTCAAATGCAGTGAAAAAACCTTCGTAATCCTAAGTTCTAGGTAAGGGTTCTGATAATCCCCTGGGGAAGGTGTTAGGCACCCCAGTATTAAGGATCCGTACTCTACGGTTGACCTTCGAATTCCAGTGTATGAGTATTTGTTTAAACTGCATATTCTGTGATATTTTCCCTTAAAAAGGAACTGTCATGCATATCATCTGTTTTGGGAAACAATTGAATATATTCCCTTTATATATAGGGTATCGTAGTTCCGGATTTATAATATTCGTGTATAAATGTCTCCCTTTATGTATAAGGAGTATATATGTTTATTAAAAGTGAGTATTGGTTTATAAATTAAGTCCTTAGTATACTCATAAACTTGACTCGGGTTAGTCCGTATCGGTACGTTCAGTCTTATCTGGAATTATGTATTACGAATTGGTTTTTTACACTTTATAAGGGCGTTTTCATATTTAAAAAATAAGTATATCTTATCTGGAAATACCCATTTATTTGGGCCTACTATGGGCCAAAACAACATCATATTTTAGAAGTCCCTTTTTATACTCTAAACAAAAACAGATTTTTGCAATTTTGTAAAGAACACCTGGTTTTAGATTCAAAACTGATCCAATTCTTGTCAAAGATTTACCATTTTTTATTTGGTGAGAAGTATATAAGTTGGGGCCATTGACTTTGAACCCGTTTATTGAAAGCTAAGTCGGAAAAATCCTCGTTTGTGGTAAGAACTGATTGAGTTAATAATTCAGTTTTGAAACAGCTTTTGCTATAAAACGTGACTACCATTTTAGACTTAGGAAAAATCAGTTATTTTTTTATATATTTTTTTATCAAATTTTTCTCTAGCAGGCTAAGCCTGTTAGAACTTTTTATTAATAAATGCAGAATTTAAAAAAAAAAGTCTATTATAGCATATCTATAATATGAACTAGCTAGTATTAAAAAATAAGGAATTGTCCTATATGACCAGTTCTATCCTTTATGCCTAAGCTAGTATGCGATTTGTGATCCTGATGTATCAGCTTTGATGGTTGTCCCAATTTGTGAAAACACCATATGATTATCCATACATGTAGCATCATTGTTGATTGTCAAGCTGCTGAATCATCCTTGTTCTAATCCTCAGTTGAGGAAGTTGTGATTCGTCCATGTTGAGAATTCTTCTTTCTTCTGATGGCATGAGTATAAAGTCATGTACTTTGATCTATGAATCATCCAAAGCTCGATTTGCTAGAAAGTCGGCCAGCTTGTTTCCTTCCCTGAAAACATGATTGATCTGCACCTGTACTATTCTCATGTCCTGTTTGATCTCTTTGAACCTAATTTCTCAGTTCCCATGGAGTGATCCATGAATCTTGTAAGATATTAGGAGGACAAGTGAATCAGTCTCAAGTTGAACCTGTTGAATGTTGTGTTCGTTGCAGTACTTCAGTGCCTGTTTTATGGCCTCAGCTTCAACTTCCTTTTTTGTTGCTATTCCTATTTGCTCTGCTTCTGCATAAACCAAATCTGCACTACTATCTCTAATGCAGAATCCATATGAATTGATCCCAGGATTGCCTCTGCATGCCCCATCTGTATTACATTGTAATCTCCCTGAAGGTGGCATTCTCCACAACACCTTAGCATAATAAACTTTTGGTTTATATCTACAAAGGTGCTGATGCATATTTTCCCAATCAATAGATAAATTCTGCATCCACGGCAATCTCTTTCTTGCTAGTTGGTGTATGATGTGTTGTACTTGTTGTTTCAGTCTGTAGAAAGTAACTGATCCTCCATGCTTAATGGAATTTCTTATCTTCCATAACGACCACATGATCATTGTTGGCACTGCTCTATAAATAGGTTGCAATTTTGGTTTTGTCTCAGCAGTCCACCATGCCATGATCATTTGATGTAGACCAACTCCATCTGTGAGGATACCTGCACAAGAAGCAAAAAACTTCCATAACGTGACAGCTATGGAAGAAGTTAAAAATAAGTGAACTACAGTTTCCTCCTTATGCTCCTCACAGCACCAGCATCTTGATGGTATATTGATCATCATTCTTATCAATATATCATCTGTAGAGATTCTCCCTTTCCACACCCTTCACATGAAAAAAACTTATCTTTATTGGCAACCCATTCTCCCACATGAACCTATAGCTGGTTTGTTTTCTCTCTCTATGCCTTAAAAATTCCCATGCAGATTTAACTAAGAATTTGCCACTCGTTTCCAACATCCAACATGGTTCATCATCTTCTTCTCCATCTGGAACTTTGATATTATCCTTGATATGCTAAGCCAATTCCTGATCTAGAGTATCTGCTAACAATTCCATGTTCCATTCACCATTCTTCACAAACTGTCTAACCTCTATCTCTTCTTGTCTAGCAGCATCAGGAGTGATATAATATAGTGCCCCAAGCCTTGTCCAATTCTCATACCCGAAGCTTGAAGTTCTATTTCTCAAATACCAAAATATCTGTTGCTCAATTGCATCTCTTATGATCATCATCTTCTTCCAAGTGTGAGAAACTCCTCTCTCTACTGCCATAGTAGGATGCCATTTCTTGCAGTATTTGTTCAGCATGTAGCTACTCCATAAGCTTCTTCCACATCTGAAATTCCACCACAACTTAGCAAATAGTGCATTGGATATATCAGTTAATGATCTAAGAGCAATCCCTCCTTCATCCTTTGGTAGACATAACTTGTCCCATGCCACCCAATGCTTTCTTTTCACCCCCACAGTATTGCTCCTAAAGAATTTTGCATATATCTTGTGAAGCTGCTTTATCACCCCAGAAGGAGGGTTCATGGCTGACAGTAAATATACAGGCATAGTTTGTAATTAACCAGCACATATCTACCTCCAAAAGATAACAGTAGGTTTTGCCAGGACAAAATCCTCTTCATCAATTTTTTGATCAAATCCTCATTATATATCAGCTTCCATCTTCCATAAAACACTGGACATCCTAAATATGTGAAAGGAAAAGATCCATTTCTCATATTAGTATGTCTTTTGATCTTCTTATTAACTCTAGCACATACCTTGTGATGAGTCTAGTAACAACTTTTATCAGTATTGACCAGTTGTCCTGATGCCTTCTCATACTTCCTCAACCTCTTCATCATTTTCTTTAATGAATATCCATCCCCAGAACAAAATAGGATTGTATCATCAACATATGATAGATGATTGATTTGAGGACTCCATTTTGGCATTCCATAGCATATGAAACTTGACTTCTCATGCAGCTTATTCAGACTCCTTGTTAAGACTTTTGCTGCTATAATGAACAGTGTAGGAGAAAATGGATTTACCCCCCTACTTGATCTGAAAAAGCCATGACTTTGACTATTGATCAATATTGAATACCAGTTTGACAATAATGATAACCTCTCCAAATCCAAGCTGTCTTAGTACTTTAGTAAAAAATATCCAAAAGAGCCTATCATATGCCTTTGTCATGTCTAATTTGATCACCACATTAGTGTGTTTAGCTCTCAAATTGATATCTCTGATGATCTCCCGTGCCAGTAATACATTTTCTGCAATACTCCTTCCTTTCATAAATCCTGTCTGATTATAAGAGATAATACTAGGAAGAACCTTAGTCAATCTATTTTGCAGCACTTTTGACTGTATCTTATTAGAAACGGAGCTGAGACTGATAGGTCACATATCACTGAATTTATTAATCACCTCCTTCTTTGGCAATAAAACCAGGTTAGTATGTGTGATGAATTGTGGTATCTCAGAACCATAAAAGAAGGCTCTAACCATTTGAAGCACATCCATCTTGATAATCTCCCAACACTTCTGATACAAATATCCTGTGAATCCATCAGGCGCACTAGCACTATCCCTATTGAGTGATAACACAGCTTCCTTTACTTCACTCTTTTGTTGTTCTTCAATTATTAGCTTAGTAATGTTTTTCACCAATGCATAATCCCCTCCTGAGTTTTCTTCACTAAACTGTGACTCAAAGAACCTGATTGCCTCATAACCAATATCTGCTTCATTTTCTAGCCATGTACCATTTGGATCTTGTATTCTTTTCAAGGTTAATTTATTCCTCCTGCCCCTCACATATGAATGGAAGAATTTAGTATTTCTGTCCCTATCATTGAACCATTTCATACCAGCTTTCTGCTTCCAATACTCTTCCTCCAAGTGTAAAAATCTGGTTAATTCAGCCTGTGCTTGATGTAGCAGCATTCTATTCTCCCTTGAAGCATTAGTTTCAAACTGCAACTCCTTTACTTTTATAGTATCTTTAATAGTGGCAATCTGCTGAAATATATTCCTATAAGTGTTCCTGCTTCATTGAACCAGTGCTCTTTTAAGTTCCTTCAACTTGTCATGAAATATATAAAATGGATTTCCAGAGAAATCAACAGTCCAGTTCTCCTTTACCACCTCCATAAATGTATGATGATTTGTCTAGAAGTTAAGAAACTTAAAAGATTTGATAATATGATGTGCACTGCTGTTACACTCAAGATGTAATGGTGCATAATCAGAACCATGTCTAATCATATGAGTCACTGCTATGGAGAGGCATGATGTCTAGCACTTGCTGATTCACCAGAATTCTATCTAACCTTTTTAATATGCAATCTTCTTCAGTCCTCCCATTCCACCAGGTGAATTTTCTTCTAGAGAATTCTACATCAATCAAACCACAACTTTGTATACAGTTAGAAAAATCTAATGTCTCATTGGATGAGACTGGAAGACCACCTTGTTTCTCCTCATCAGAGACTATGACATTAAAATCCCCTCCTATTATCCAAGAAAGGTCATGCTGATTTGCTAACTCCACCATAGATTCCCACAACTCTTCCCTCTCCTCTCTATTATATTTAGCATAAACTACTGACACCAGCACTGATTGATTCATGGATGAGTGAGTTAGTTAGAGAGTAACTTGTTGTTCTGATTCAGAGATAACTACACTAAGCCATTCATCCGTCCAAAAGATCCAAATCTTTCTTGAACAGTTCACCTTGCAATTCTGATAGCCTAACTTCCTTCTATACTCTTCAATAGTAATAAGATCTTGAAAAGGTTCCATTAGGCCTATGATAGAATAATGATGTCTCCTCTTTAGTTCAATTAATCTCTCAAAATTATTTCTGAGTGTTAACTGACCTAATATTCCAAAATAAAGCTTTGTCTATCATTGAGAATTATTAGATTTGTTCTTACTCCTCCTTGTTGAAACTCCTGCAGCTGGAATATTGGTACTTCTGACAGGTTTTTGCTTATTTGTTGCCTGCTTCAATTTCTGCACACTTCTAGGAGATAAGTCTGCCTCCTGTGCTATATCTTCAATGTTCTGAGTCAAATCTTCCTCCTCTTGGCTATTATGATCAACTTGTGCTTCTACCTCATCTTGTTTTCCATGATGTGCACTCTTTACTGGTTCCACGGGAAAATTTCCAGAATTGTCACTCTCTGGTGGCCTTGTGATTTCTTTTCCTTCTTTTCCTTCATTATCCTCTAATCCCTGATCTGATATAGGAGTCTCATCTTGATCTGCATCCTCCTGCAGCACTTCACCTGATTTATCTTTTTCCAAACCTTTCTCCAAGTTTTTGTTGAGTAAGGTGTCACCAATTTCTTCTGAGTCATGTTCTTTCTCATCTCTAACTGAAGTAACTGGGTTAACCTTAGACACCTGTTGAGACAAAATCTCCCCTTTATCATTGAGTTGTTTACCAAAGTTCTTCTCAATCTATGCCTTTGTTGATATCCCCTCCAACTGATTTGTTTCTTCCATCTGCTTTTCCTTGACCTTATCATTAGTGTTTACATTTTGTTGCCCTGTAACAACCTGATTAGAAGCATGAGTAACCTTTGCTTCTACCATCCTTCCATCTGAAGACTACTACATATCAGTCAAATCTATTATATCCTCATATGTGTTCTGTAGTGTTGCATATTGATTATTTTGCAAAGTTTGATTCTCCTTCGGCTTCCAAGAATTTTCATCATATCTACCTCTATGAAAGTGCCTCTTATTCTTTTGTTTTCCTTTCTTCTCCTTGAATCCATCATTATCATTAACCTCTGGAGGCTGCACCCTGTCTACTGCTTCCTTCCCTTTCATTGTGTCAGCATTAGGCCCTTTGTATTCATTAACCTCAAACCTGCTATTTTTTGCATTATTTTGATCCCTCTTTTTCCTTTGATCTTCCTTACTATTTTCCTCATGTTCTTTGTCTGAACTTTGTTCTTCCTCATTGGGATACAATTCTGGATGAATGACATAACAGTCTTGCTCATAATGCCCTTGAAGTTTGCAGTTTTTGCAGTACTTAGGGACATAATCATAATTGATCTTTATCCATTTGTCCACAATCTCCCCAGTACTCTTCTTCTTCATCCCTATATTGATTCTCTTTGGAAATTCTCCAAGCAAGTCAACTTCTACCTTCACTCTCGCGTAACTTGGCCTGGTTTTATTAGCTGTGGCCATATCAACTTGTAGAGGCTTTCCAATAGCAGATGCTAGTGAAAAAACTACTTCTTTCACAAAATAATTTGGAGGTAATGATAGGAATGATATCCATGCAATTGCAATCTTCGTTTCTTCCTCTGGATCAAACCATGGATCCCATTTGAACGTACACATGGGATAGGACCAGTTCTTATGCGTAATATGATATGCAGGTTTGGACAATAAGGTCACGTAATCTTCTAAAGAAGGAGCACGTAGCAGTATATACCTATTTCTCAACAATCCGATAATACACTCTCATTTCAATCCACACTGTTTTGGGATTAAGGTTCTCAAATCTTTCACGTCAGGGCATCCTTATGAGAACTTCCCAACGACAGCATGTTATAGTTTTTCCTTAATAATCATTTGCTCAATCTCCTCTTCATCCCATACTACCACGAGCTCTCCATGCAAATATGTGACCTTTTTCATGGGTAGTGTAGGACTATACGTAATAGTAGAAGTTGTTGGATTTAGGGTTGTTGCATATGTTTGGTTCGGTAAAAGGTGAGCAGGTTGTGTTGGTGATGTTTTATTAGCCTGGACAGCCACAATGGGTGGCTGTCCAGTGGCCGGAGAGGCCATTGCCACCATGAAAAGGTTGGAAAATATTAGGGTTTCGGCTAGGTTTAGGGTTGTGGTTCAGGCTTTTTCAGGAAAAAAACTGTTTGGCTAGATTCCAATTTTATACTTAGTCATATAAACGTCATGTTTAAGTCCAAGATTTTTGAAAACGCGCACGGGGACCTAAAGTCGACTAAACGGCATAAGAACCGTTATCCTAAGATGTCGAATTCCGATCATAAGTTTTTTTCCAATATAATATGAGTTTGCATCCACATCTTTACAAATACATCAAATTGAAAATAAATTTACAAAAATGTAAGGAGACAGGGTTAGACTAGGGGTGTACCAAGCCCCCAGTCGGTCATTTTCACCCATGACTGGGCCATCTGTGCGCCTCGCTATCTTCCTTTTGTCTTCCCGGACTCTATTTTGAAGTTGTATTCCTACTTGGGCCTTATGCCCAAGAGGGTGGTTTCATACATTTTTTGACCCGAGTTGTCGCGTGATAGGGGGGGGGGGGGGAGAAAAGAAAGAAAACATCGGTTAGTTTATAATCGCTGAAATTATCACTAAGGTAAATAACTAATGTTAAATACACACACATGGATGATGTAGAATATGCACACATATACATATAGGGCAGCCTACGCTTGTTCCATACTTGCCCCTTTTGCCTACTCTAAACAAAGCTCAGGTCATCCTAAGACTTAGGCATGGCATGGGGACTAGGTCTGGATCTCGTTTATCTGATGTCGCACAAGTTCCAAGGGGTCTCAAGGAACCCCAGGCATGGCTAACACTGAGAGATTAAGACAATCCCGAATTACCACACTTGGCCTTAGATTTATTTGGGCCTTGTTGAGAGTGGACATAGAGAGTACAAAATCAAAGGTTATGGATACACAAATAATCTGCTAATAGCTTAAATGAGCAGTCATGGGCACTGTACAAGCATATACATTGAGACAATTCTCCTAGAGAAAATTAGACATCACAACACAACACTTGACCAAATCAAACACAACTTCTTTTAAAAGGGAAAATGCAAGCAGCACTAGCAGTTGTAACAGAAATACAGAGAAAGGAGACAAACAACTTCCAAGAGAGAAATGAAATAAAACAAGACTTGCATAGGCCCAAAACAGTCAAATAATAACCAACCTCAAAAATATTTACAAGCATCTCATGTTCAGCAGGGAGTGACTAATCTAAACCTCAACAAGACTAAACTTAGGCTGGCATGTCTAGCAGGCATGTTAAAGTGAAGGGAGGTACACATGATCTAATGTAGGCAACAATGTTGGACAAACTGGAATACTCACTCATGAGCAAGCATACAAAGTTATTTCAACAGAAGGAAAAGAAGCAGAATGGAGAGAAACAAGTGAAATGCAAACAAGAATGTCTTATAAATCACATAGGGAACCAATGACACAAAGTAGTGTGGGAGGTAACCCATGATACTAGAGATGAAAGAGGGCAGAAGCAAGGCCACAAGGGAAGTCAGCAGGCATAAAATAAATACAGGCCTTAGGGCCAGGAATCACACACACTAATGCAGCAGCCAAAACAAAATCAAAACATGATAAAGAAAAGGTTTCACTCCTTAGATGTAAAACAGGAAAGTTTGAATGACAATGTCACATAGATATAGGGTGAGTACGACACATAGATAGGGATATGCAAAACAACTCATGACAACTTGATTCTAATCCTATGCAAGGGGAGGGGCCATGCCAAGATACAACCATGGACAAGTGGAGGTTCAGACAATACTTTAGACCAGTTTGAAACCAAAACAAAGCTCAGGAACCACTAGACCCTGAAGACCAAAGGTCTTTAAGCCAGAAATGAGCAAAAGAGGTCACACAACACCCAGCCTGGATAAACATTTGCAGTAGTGAATTCAATTCTAGGCCATTATTCCTTCCCTTTAAGGCATAGTCAAACCACTCTCCCATACCTGAAACCTTTGTGAGTCCCAAGATTATGAGGGGAAGGTCCAAGAAAAATGGAAGTAAGAGTTTCAGGCCCCTGAAAAGGAAACAGGATAGGGTGGGGTCATCACCTCCCCATCTCCTTTTCTTGAGTCTCCTCTCAGCAAAAAAGGATCCTGGGCTCCACTGGTCACTACCTCCAGCTCATGCCCAAGCTCACCTTTTCCTCTCCTAAAACCCTTTCCCCCATCTTAATTTCTTCACGCTAATCATCCAGTGACATCACTAGAGACCTTAGGCAGACTTACACACATTCAACCCTATCACACCTTCCTATTTAAACAGACTCGGTGGTCTAGGTCTATAGGCTCCTGATGATTGAAGTTAGTGGTAAATACTTGGGACAGACTTCTCAAAAAGCACAACATTAAGCAGTAGCAAACTAGCTAATTCACGAGGACTAGGTTCAGTTTTCAGAGACTTTTGACATCAAATCCAAATGCAGTCACTGGGCACAAGCAATTTCATACACACAATAGGTGAAAAAAAACTAATCAATCTTAGCTTTCCTAAATTGAACCAGGAAAAGGCATAGGGAGAGACTCTTTGTTACATCTCGGAAAATTTCGTGTTACCAAGACTGTAGATGGCTTAGTGTGAGCTCAAGGGAGAGCAAAGTTATACAAGGATCAGGGATGAAGATTACATAATTTGAGTATAGGAATATATATATATATATATATATATATATATATATATATATATATATATATATATATATGACAATTGGAGACCGTATGGAGTAAATCAGTTAACACGTTACTTGATGAATAACCCTCGTAATCGTAAGTTAAGGTGGGACCTACATGTCGGGATTTTATAAAGGACACATAAAATGTGATATGAGTAGTACATGGGAAGTTGAGAAAATCTTAAGAAGGACCCTTAGGTCAAATATGGGCATAAACCCTCCAAAAGGATGATTTAAGGATACATTTTCGGATGATCTGACTTGAAGGAGACAAAACGCTATTATAAGTTTGGAATTTAGAAAGAATAAAAAAACAAAAGTTGTATATAATTGAAAGAGCTTTCCAACCATAGGTCATGGGCCCTCATACAATATCGGGATCATTAATTATGGCCATTTTAAGATAAATACTTCAAGCAGCCAAATGGTTTCCGCGTGTCCCACTTGGGAAAGTCGGTGGAACCGACATATGAGGGGTATAAAAACCCCCATCAACCCCATTTTTTCTGCATATTACATTCTTATAAGTTCTAGAAACTTCCCAACACATCCCCCAAACATTTATATCCCATTAAATCAAGAATTTAATAAGATTACACCAAACTAGTCCATGAAAGGTGATTGTTATTGCTTCTACTTGATGTTGTGGTAAGTTTGGTCTTGAAGAAAGTTGGTGTGGCTGAATTCTTCAAGTATAAGGTATGTTCTTCATCCTATCTCTTATGTTGAGTTGATTTGAAGGTTTAGCAAGTCGTAAAAGTGAAAATAGTTATGGAGAAAAGGTTATAAACTGACGTGTTGTAGTTGTTGTGTTTATAGAGTGTTTTGAGCATGTTGTGGCCTTGTGGCTGGGCTTATTTACATGTATAGAGATGGTATCTAATGTTGTTGGTGTTGATGAGATTATGCTCCTTGATTGGAAAGAAAGGAAATTTATATTGCTGTTGTATGTTGAAAAGCATCGTGTGGGATGTTTTATGGAATATATCTGTATTGATAATATTATTGTTGATGTTGGTATTGTTATTGTTGTTGTTGGTTGCTGGATTGTGATTTCGGGCTAGACATATAAACAGGATTGATGCTGCTCGAATTTTGTCAGATTCTAAAGGAGTTTAGTTTAAGGACTTGAGATAGGCATATGACGATAAGTCTAACGATAGTATAATTTCTCTTGAGTGTAGATTTGCAAGTTCGAGAGAATAAGCGTTAATTCATAGGAGATCAATCAGGTATGTTAAGGGTTTCCCTTTCTTTCTTTTTGGCATGATCCTTCGATATGAGCAAGCAACGAGTAATCGAGTCTCCATATTACTCTACTCTTAGAAGTAATAGGAGCATCTCAGTTATTGATGATCATGTACCCCTCTATTATGATTATTCCTTCTGTTCATGGGTCCTAAATATTGTATCATGATAATGTTAGTTTATGTTTATGCATTACATTCATTTGCATACATGCATATTGACTCGTGACCAGAAGGCGTTATATGCATGTATATTATGTATATTATATACATATGGGGTATGGGAAAAGGGCGAGGCGTTATATATGCATTACCACCTGATCAGCTGGTGCACAGTGATGATGATTATTATGCCCGAAGGGGCAGCCCGGAAGGGACCATTATGTTATTATGCCCGAAGGGGCCATTATGCTATTATGCCCGAAGGGGCCTATATGGGATATGGATCGGGTCGTACATTCCTCGGCACTATGACCTCTACATATCATACGCCCGCAGAGGAATTTTCACTAAGCAGACACGTAGATGCATTCACACAGACATTTTCAGATAATCAGACTTACAGATGCATTCAGTCAGTCAGTTTAGTTTACGAGTTTCAGATTTTCTTTATGACTCCTATGTGTATGTTACTTTTCTGCCTTACATACTCGGTACATGCCCGTAGGTTCAGATAGCCAGGAATACAAATTGCATCCTTAGGCTGCTTCTTCGGCTTGACAGTGGAGCACTCCTCTCTTGCTAGAGTTATCATCTAGACCTGGTATATGTTTTGATGTTTATGGGTAGGGCAGGGGCCCTGCCCCGTCCGCAACATGTCCAGTATGTCAGTAGAGGCTCATAGACACTTATATTCAATCAGGCAGTATGGCCCGCTCAACACTTGTTTGGTTATATAGTTTTATCGGGTAGCCTTGTTGGGTTGTACCCCAGATCAGTTTAGTGTTGCATATATTTATATACCTTTCGAGGGCGGTGACCCTCCAGTTTATGATACCTATCAGACATCAGATTATGTTGTGAGTGCCCTCAAGTGGCCCAGAATGAGCACGGGTAGGTATTATGTATGTATGTATTGTGGCATCTAGGAGTTTAGCTTCTGGGTGTTCGTCATAGCCCTCCGGTTGGGCTGTGACAAAAGTGGTATCAGAGCAGTTCGTCCTAGGGTGTGTCTACGACCCGTTTCCGTAGAGTCTTGTTTATGGGTGTGAAGCGCGCCACACTTATAAACAAGAGGCTGCAGGGCATTTAGGAATGATTGACCCTTCTTTTTCATCTTAGATCGTGCCGTAGAGCAAAATTATAGGATGTGATATCCCTGATTCTAATACTAAATGTTTTGATTGTGGATGAGTAGTTGATTACGCCGCAATAAAATAATTGATGAGAATTAAAGTGGTTACTCCGAAATGTATGTTTCCTACCTTATTGATATTGATAGACTTTGATATGAGAACCTGAGCTAAATGTTACGGGTATTGTGGTCGCCCTGCCCTGTGAGGCATTGGATGTGTTTTCTGGGCTGTGTGCAGGAATGAGGTAGTAAGAAGTATAGAGGAAACTTTGCCGAAATTTTTACAAATTGAATTGTTTGAATGTCTATGCTATAGAGAATGAATGAAGGAAAAATGTGACAATCGGATGTTTGGTAAGTCATGATTGAATGAACAATTATGAGATGCCTTCAAAGAGAAGTTTTAGAATGATTGTAATTTAATTTAAGGGGAAGAACCCTGGAGGGGGGAAAATGATTAGTAAAGGAGTTGGAATAAGTGCATTCAAGATTTCGGAGAATTGAGATTATTGAAGGTATAGGGAAAGTTGACACTAAGAATTCAAGTGCAGTATTACCATTTATAGATTGGTGAGTAATAGATAATGCTGAGATATTGATAAGGGAAAGGAAGTTAACGAGTAAGGAAAAAGTTTACTCTACAAGTTTATATCTATCTCCATAAGATCAGGACGGGTTGATGACCGGCACATAGACTCGTTTATTAGACTTCCCTATATGATGTGGGTTTACATTGGGATTTAGAAGTCACCAGTCATTCGACTTCGAGGGGAGTTTGAGTATTTGATAGTTGGTATTATTCTGAGAATCATTATGGCCAAGTTACTTCGGGTATTAATGATGACCTTGAACTTAAGAATGAGAAATGGTTAGGTAAGTTGGTTTGCATTTATGATTGTTTTCTGGATTGTTTATACAACTTCTAAATATGATGTTGCTTGGCCGACGAAGGAAGTAGAGATTGTATCAACGTTAGGAATATATGGTGTATTTCGAGCTAATCCTTATAAGAAGACTTCACCTCAATTTTCTTCAGACGGGTGTTGTGAAGGTTAATTGACAATAGAGAAATTAGGTGCGATGTCGATTTATGTGTAGAGAGAGAAGAGAGTAGGTGTACAAGTGAAGATAAAGTATCGCAAGGATCGATTCAGTTGCTACAAAAAAGTAAAGGAGGTGAGGTTGATTAGTTTAGACAAGGAGACAGGGTACAAGTACGAGTAAAGATTTTTAAGTAAAGTTATATCGCCAGGATTCACAGTTAGGGAGTAGAAAGATATGCTAGGAAGACCTATAGATTTAGACATATGAAAATAAAGGAATATGAGAAACCAGAATAGCCCGAAGGAAATTAGGAGCACATGAGCTTTGCAATTAGAATTTTGAAATGATCGTGAGGTTTGAGTCTGGCTAGGTGGTCAAAAGAGGGGAGATGTATTAAAGCTACAGATTCAGGACGAAATCAAATGGCAACGGGATATCTCGCAAGAAAAGGTGTTGAAAAGAGATAAAAAGATAAGTCATGAATGGCTACATCGAGTATTATGTATACCCTTATGATTGATGTTATCACTTGTTAAAAGTATCGATTCTGCTACATGTCAAAATTGAGGTAGCAAGCGCTACAGAGAGAATCAGGATTGGGTTTTCTCGAGAATCAAAGTCAGATGGCAGTAACACGATCAAATATGTAAGCATGAGTATTAGGAAAAAGAAGGTTATGATATCATGAAGAGGAGAGAAACCTGGACAAGAAAACGTATACCCATTGAGGGTCAGGTATTATATATTTGAGGAAAAGGTTAGAATAAAAGCAGGAAAGCAGACGATAGGATCAAATTTAAATAAATCAACGGGAGATAGAGACAAAAGATGAATGTGAGGACCCCGGAACCAACCTATACATCCTTATAACCAGAACTAAGAAGGTTGTAAATAATTGGTACATGTGCATCCTTGAGAAGAAATAAACAGGTCTTAAGAGAGCGATGAGGAAATTTTAACTCCTGAGATTTAACTAGGAGGATGGATGTGAACCCATGATTGGTACGGCTATTTACGGGAAGAAAGTAGCTCAAGAAGAGATTTTCAGTGACAAAAAGGATTCGCACTCGTAACGAAACACTCCAAAGTTTCCTAACCTAATATTAAAGGATGACTAATGGAAACAGACATTTTACAAGTAAAAGAAACTATGAGGACCAAAGGAAGGAGAAGGCTAATGACTCAGTAGGCTTGCCCAAAGAAACACAAATTGAAATTATAGTGCAATGGTTGTGTGAAGGATGCGATCATGAAGAAAATCGAGAAATTCGAGATGTATATCTCTCTCTCTCTCTCTCTCTCTCTCTATATATATATATATATATATATATATATATATATATATATTGTGTGTGTGTGTGTGTGTGTATGTGTGTGTGTGTGTGTGTGTATAAGTTGTATTATCATAAAGGAAGATAAAGACTCAACGAAAGAAGAAAAGAAAGGGGGTACTTTGTGAGGATTTCATGATAAGAACAAGAGCTGACAGAACACTAGAAGGAGTATGATGCATAGATGCAATGCAAACGAGTAGTTAAGGAGAATTACAGGACAAATGAGCTAAGATAATGAAAGGACAAGTCATAGGAATGGATAGTATGGAGTATCAACTTTTAATGGTATAGTATAAACCTAAATCAGAATTGGAAACCCAGAGCAAGGAGAATTTCAAGGATGTTAAGAAGATAGTCGTGGAGAAAGACTAGGGCTAAAGGAGCGTGGTATAGTCGTACACTCCATAAGGGGCCTAACGAATTTTGATGTCCCCAATAATTTATTAGCCTAGAAGGATTACTAGCCATGAAGGGTGGAAGTGAAAAGACAATAAAGAAGGCGTCTGAATTGTATCTGATATGTATAAGCATTTTGATTTGATACAAGAACTCAACTAGCAAAAAGAAAAATAAGTTAAACCATGCGATGAAAAGAACTTCGGTATTATATGGAATAGAGGAGTTAAAGGATCTCTAAGGTCAGCCGGATGACTATCAAAGACGGTTAACACTCAAAGGTTATGGGTACATGAAAACATCCTTTAAAAAGGGGGGAAGAACATATTTAATTCTGAGATGAATCACAATATTCCCAAGCCCAAAAGAGGAAAATAAATTGGATTGAACGAGTCAAATTTCGAGATGAACCGATACGTCAAGAATGTGCTAAAGAAAAGTGAGAATGGATTAAATGCAAGTATATCATGAGGCAATCTGGGAAGGAGAATAAGTTTCGCCAATGCGATACATTATACTTCGGACCATGACTCGAATCACTCGTGCTGAAGAAATTTTAGGTACATTTAGATATGCAGTAAAATATTCCAAGGGGTAACAGAAGGAGTAAGAAAGGCCGCATGTGACAAGGGATAAGTATAAGGGATTATCGGGATTACTAACTCAAAAGAAATGATTTATAGAAAGGATTATGGAACTGATTATATGTTAGGGTTGAGTTAAAAGAAGTCATAAAGATATGGGTTGTTCTTGTTATTTAGGATGCTGGAGATATTAAGATGATTTTATACAAGTTAGATTGGTGAATTGGGGTTACTTAGTTCTTACAGATCGGGAGTTGTCGGTAAAATGAAGTATAGTCAGAACTTATGTTTTCCATTGATGCAGACATGATTACGTTGAGCAGAGCTACGACTAGTTAGAGAGTTAACACAATTGCGGAGCGAGGGTTACGAGAGTATCAAGAGGCAAGTTATGAGATTTAAAGGTCAGTAAGGTAAAAATGAGAAAGATATGAGCTATTGGAGTACATGAGGTCATAATTGGTTCAGACCTCAGTTAAGAGGCCAGAAGCACCGTGGTTCGGTATCCAAGTATGTTAGTGATTTCTTTAGAAGCATGTTTTCCGACTTATGAGTTTCAAGAGCAAAGAGATTAGCTACGAGAGTAGAGAAAGGTTTGTAAACCTATGATGTTAGTAAATTCAATAGCAGGCTATGTAGGGTATGAGCGGATCTAAACAGGTTAAAAGTCGGGGAATGGACGACAAGATTTCGGGAAGGACAGAAGTAAACGTAGGAAAGAGCGAGTAAATAACCAATGGAGACCTGTTATGGCGATGATACGATTAAATGCGATATATTAACAGGAAGAATGATTCGATAAGGGGATGTACCAGAGAATGGGATCTGGGATAGAGTACAAGACTAGTTAAACATTTGAGGACGCATGTTTCTAAGGGGGGAAGGATGTTACAGCCCGGAAAATTTTGTGTTACCAAGACTGTAGACGGCTTAGTATGAGCTCAAGGGAGAGCAAAGTTACACAAGGATCAGGGATGAAGATTATATGATATGAGTATAAGAATATATATATGACATTTGGAGACCGTATGGAGTAAATCAGTTAACATGTTACCTGATGAATAGCCTTCGTAACCGTAAGTTAAGGTCGGACCCACATGTCGGGGTTTTATAAAGGACATATAAAAAGTGATATGAGTAGTACATGGGAAGTTGAGCAAATCTTAAGAAGGACCCTTAGGCCAAATATGTGCATAAGCCCTCCAAAAGGATGATTTAAGGATACGTTTTCGGTTGATCTGACTTGAAGGGGCCCAAATGCTATTATAAGTTTGGAATTTGGAAACACACTAAAAACGAAAGTTGTATATAATTGAAAGAGCTTTCCAACCATAGGTCGTGGGCCATCATATGATATTGGGATCATGAATTATGGCCATTTTAAGATAAAGACTTCAAGCTGCCAAATGGCTTCCGTGGGTCCCACTTGGGAAAGTCGGTGGAACCGACTTATGAGGGGTATAAAAACCCCCCATCAACCCCATTTTTTCAACATATTACATTCTCATAAGTCCTAGAAACTTCCCAACACATCCCCCAAACATTTATATCCCATTAAATCAATAATTTAACAAGATTACACCAAACTAGTCCATGAAAGGTGATTGTTCTTGCTTCTACTTGATGTTGTGGTAAGTTTGGTCTTGAAGAAAGTTGGTGTGGCTGAATTTATTCAAGTATAAGGTATGTTCTTCATCCTATCTCTTATGTTGAGTTGATTTGAAGGTTTAGCAATTCTTAAAAGTGAAAATAGTTATGGAGAAAAGGTTATAAAGTGTCGTGTTGTAGTTGTATTTATGGACTGTTTTGAGCATGTTGTGGCCAGTTATGGAGGAAAGGTTATAAAGTGTCGTGTTGTAGTTGTTGTGTTTATGGACTGTTTTGAGCATGTTGTGGCCGTGTGGCTAGGCTGATTTACATGTATAGAGATGGTATCTAATGTTTTTGGTGTGTTGATGAGATTGTGCTCCTTGATTGGGAAGAAAGGATGTTTATATTGTTGTTGTATGTTGAAAAACATCGTGTGGGATGTTTTATGGAATATATTGGTATTGATAATATTGGTGTTGATGTTTGTATTTTTTTTGTTGTTATTGGTTGTTGGATTGTGATATCGGGCTAGGCATATAAACAGGGGAGATGCTGCCCGAATTTTGTCTGATTCTAAAGGAGTTTGGTTTAAGGACTTGAGATAGGTATATGACGATAAGTCTAACGGTAGTATAATTTCTGTTGAGCGTAGCTTTGCAAGTTCGGGAGGATAAGCGTTAATTCGTAGGAGATCAATCAGGTATGTTAAGGCTTTCCCTTTCTTTCTTTTTTGCATAAACCTTTGATATGAGCAAACAACGAGTAATCGAGTCTCTATATTACTCTACTCTTAGAAGTATTAGGAGCATATCAGTTATTGATGATCCTGTACCCCTGTATTATGATTATTCCTTCTGTTCATGGGTCGTAAATATTGTATCATGATAATGTTAGTTTATGTTTATACGTTACATTCATTTGCGTACATGCATATTGACCCGTGACCAGAGGGCGTTATATGCCCGTATATTGTGTATATTATATATATATATATATAGGGTATGGGAAAAGGGCGAGGCGTTATATACGTATTACCATCTGATCAGCTGGTGCACAGTGATGATGATTATTATGCCCGAAGGGGCCTATATGGGATATGGATCGGGCCTTACGTTCCTCGGCACTATGACCTATGTATATCATACGCTCGCAGAGGCATTTTCCGTAATCAAACATATAGATGCATTCACGCAGACATGTTCAGATAATCAGACTTACAGATGCATTCAGTCAGTCAGTTTAGTTTACGAGTTTCAGATTTTCTTTATGACTCCTATGTGTATGTTACTCTTCTGCCTTACATACTCGGTACATTTTCCATAGTAACTCCCCTATCGTTTGGGGGGGGGGGGTACGTTCATGCCCGCAGGTTCAGATAGCCAGGAAGACCGATTGCATCTTTAGGCTAATTCTTCAGCTTGACAGTGGAGCACTCCTCTCTTGCCGGAGTTGCCGTCAAGACCTGGTATATGTTTTGATGTTTATGGGTAGGGCAGGTGCCCTGTCCCGTCTGCAACATGTCCAGTATGTCAGTAGAGGCTCATAGATACTTATATTCAGTCAGACAGTATGGCCCACTCAACACTTGTTTTGTTATATAGTTTTATCGGGTAGCCTTGTCGGCTTGTACCCCAGCTCAGTTTAGTGATTCATGTATTTATATACCTTTCATGGGTGGTGACCCTCCATTTTATGATACCTAACAGATAGAAGATTATGTTGTGAGTGCCCTCAAGTGGCTCAAAATGAGCATGAGCAGGTATGTTATGTATGTATTGTGGCATCTAGGTGGTCACCTTCTGGGTGTCCGTCATAGCCCTCCGGTTGGGCTGTGACACTCTTGTTCCTAATCACATCAGAATTCAAAAGGAAAGACAAACCCTTTTTTGTTTTATCAGGATCAAACCATACAAGCAAGAAAAAATTCAACATTAAGTGAAACATGGAGGCCACAAGATAATTTAGGGGGATTTTGAAAGCAAAAGAAGTCAAACAAAGAAAAAAGGCACTCTCAGTTTGAAGAATGTAAATCCATGTAAAACAAGGAGAACTTTAGACTAAAAACAAGAAAAGTAGGAGAAAAGCACAGGTCAAAACACATAGTTTTATTCTAGGAAATGCAAGAATTAACACACCCTTTTCTGGGGCCAAACGGCATTCAAGCCTAACATGCACACACAATCACATCAATGGGACTTCACCAAATTCCAAGCAAGGTAAATCATCAGGAAACCTCAAAATTTCGTGATGCAAAAACAAGACTTGAACCAAATCACAAGCTGCAGGGCTTGTAGGTTTTCAGAGAAGAGGAGAACTCATGGTCTATGTTAAGCCTATGATAGTGAGGACTTATTTATTTTTTATCAGAAACTTATCAGGAAAAAGGAAGTTTGAAGTAAAACAGTTTTATAACTCAAGATAACTCTACATGTAGGTTCAAAGAACACAGCGATATCACAAGAAGGTCTGTCCACCAAACAAGTTTAAAGAGACAACTTCTTTTTGAAAGTTCAGTAACAAAGCAAATATCTAAAAACTGTTTCTTGTAATTTTTAAACCTGATCAACCTTTTGACTTAAACAACCTGGTCATGTTGTGAATGCAGACTAAATGGAAGGGCACAAAAGGGGAGGACAAGAATGGACAGTCAAATAGTCAAAGCACAAAACTAATTCTCTTTATTTCTAGTATTAGCTAGATGATCACAACAAAAGAAAAAACCCGGTAAAGTGACAAAAAATCTTACTTAATTCCAAGTTTCTTATAGGTTTTCAGTACTAGGTGGCTGTATCCAATGAGAGAGACTTTGTCACATTCAAGCAGACTGGGGGAATACAAGAAAGACACCATTGAAACAGTAGTCTAGGCCACACACATAACTTGATCCTTTTAAAGAAAATTGTCTGTCTGAAGTGATCATAACACACATGAACAAAGATCCTCCTCTTTTAAAGTCAATTACCATTTTACACTACTATTTTAGCCAAATGAAAAGACTAGGAGCCTGTTTAGATGGGCTTATGCCTATAAGCTAAAAAAAATAAGTTAGGGTAGTCTAACTTATTTTTTTTGGCTTATAAGCTGTTTTCAGCTTATAAGCTGCTTTAGATAAGCTAAGTCAAATGGGCCCAGTTATTTTTTTTAGCTTATTTTAAGCACAAAATGACTTTAAGCTGGCCAGCCAAACACTCAAAAAAGTTGAAAACAGCTTATAAGCAACTTATAAGCCAATCCAAACGGGCTCTAGGTACTAAACTTGTGCCAACTTTGTCAAAACTCCTCAACACTTCGTAAAAAAAAGTGATTCAAGAACAGCCTTGACTCTTCGACCTTTGGCTAAGAATAGTGGTTCAATCAAATGAGTAAAACAAAACCAACTAGAATTCAGTATACCTTTCAAACCCTCTTCCTCAGTTTCCCCTTTATCCTATGTCTAGGTGGAACAAGTTTATATGGAAAACAACCTTCTTATAAGTAAAACACTCTAGACTACTAAGAAGATTCCAAACAAGTCATGACTAAGTCACATACACTTAAGAAAACTCTAATTAAGTTATTTCAGGAAAAAAAGCAGCAGCTATCAGACAAACAAAGGAAATAAGGGAGTTGGTTAATTAGAAACACGCCCAACCAGTTCCAGTTACAGGTTCACATCAAGTTCCTAAAATCCACTCAACATCATCAAACAAATTCAAGAGAAAAGGGGGGCCAGAACCCTATCATGAACAAAAAAACTCAAAGGAAAAAGAAAACAAGCACCTATACCAGGCACAACCAACCTCAACTCAACTAAAACTAACCTTTCATAGATCAAATTATACCAAACTGAACAAAACTCAATAGCATCACAGATGACCGATCAAATGGACCAAGCTTAACACACATGAACTCAAACCAGGTTAATCCACAAAAGAACCAATTGCCAGGGGTAAGTTATCAGATAAAATAGACTGTAACCATAACAACCCTAGCCATGGACCATCAGTTGCAAAACTAAAAGTAAAGACTATAGACATTTCAAGTTAAGACATGAACCTATCTCTAATAAAAGCCTCAGTCAAGCAGATCAAACAAGACATAGACAGATATCATTAAAAGGAACTCCATTAAGCTACTGTTTTAGCTACATGCAACATAGGTCCAATGCTCACTAGTTCAAGAAGAAAGGCAAATGCTTAAACTGATTCACTTATTCATCATAAGCCCATTTTTATCTATAAAAGAAGACCAGGGACAAACCTAGGGAATACAATGGTCAGAGTTCAAACAAGTTCTACCAGTGTCTATATCAAATTGAACTAGACTAAGTTGTAAGGATATACACAGAAATCAATCAGCAAATGTCACCAAACGATTAACACCAAGTTCTCAGCCTAGAAAAACTACCACCATAATCATAATTAGCTAGCAAAGACCATAATAACTCTAAGACATAACTAAGACAAGCATTAAAATGCTGAAATTAAAATAATCGAAATAACAAGAGTAAGTCTTACCTTTTGTGGGCACGGCCAAGACCAAAAGTGAACTTGGATAGTTCCTCTTCCAAGACTCGAGCCCAGAATGCCAAGAAAGTAAAAAAAAACAACAAATTTTAGAACTAGGTTTCCGAGCAAAATCGAAGAAACCTTAAGAACATTGAACAAAATTCAACTTTTAAGGACTGACATCTCAACCCTTAGTATTTTCTTAGTTTTTCCGACCTTTTTCTTTCATGAATGGGGGTTTCTACTTATAGAAACCCCAAAACGTTTGAAACTGTCAAAACATCGATGTGGGACTTGCAAGTTTTGTGCGAGTCTCACACATAAACCTAAATCAATGGCTCAGATCTAAAGCATAAATGAAATCAAAGGTTTAAACAACTCAAATATACAAATTCATATAAATAAAGGAGGGAGGTATACCTTTAGGGTCTGTTTGGCCTGAATTTAGGGAGAGAAGGACAAAGCATTGAATGATTTGCCTCCTCCCCGCTTCATATTTGATGGGACATGATAGAAACAGTGACGAGTAGGTGGTGGAAGACAGGAGCGGCGCTAGGGTTTCACCCTAGCCGCCTCCTTTTCCTCTCATTTACACCAAAGCCCTAGGGCATGAGAAAAATAAAATGAGCAGGGGGAGGAGTGTAATACTCCCCCTTCTTTTTAATTGTTAACTCGGCCGGGTCATGGTCCCTTTTGGACAAGCAAATCAAAATAATGCGAAAATGAGAAATAGCAAGAGTAATGAAGTCATGATAAAACAGCAAAGATAGACAAAACCCAACACATAGAAGCAGGATAAAAATACTCCTAATACGAAAAAGGAAACCTCGCGGCCCCCCACTAGCCCTCTTCCCTGATACTCGACCTCTACCCCCTACTATCACCGGTCATGTCCGAGGTAAGCTGAAGTAGCGCCATGTCCTACCGAATCACCTCTCCCCAGTCCTTCTTTGGCCTACCCCTCCCTCTCTTCAGGCCCAACACTGCCATCCTCTCACACCTACTCACTGGCGGATCTGCGCATCTCCACTGCACATGGCCGAACCACCTCAACCTCCCTTCCCGCATCATATCCACCACAGGGGCCACACTCACCTTATCCCGAATCACTTCATTCCGAATCCTATCTCTCCTGGTATGTCCACACATCCATCTCAGCATCCGCATCTCAGCTACCTTCATTTTCTGGACATGAGCTTTCTTAACTGGCCAGCATTCTGTCCCATACAACATAGCTGGTCTAACCACCGCTTTGTAGAACTTTCCCTTTAGAATAGGCAGCACCTTCGTATCGCACAACACCCCCGTTGCGAGCTTCCATTTCATCTATCCCACTCCAATATGATGTGTGACATCATCGGTAATCTCGCCAGTCCCTTGGATGATCGACCCCGGTACTTGAAACTTTCTTTCTTCGGGATGACCTGAGTATCCAGCTGCATGTCCTCGTCCTCTACTTGACTCCCATCGCTGAACTTGCACTCTAAGTACTCTATCTTAGTCCTACTCAAATTGAAACCCTTCGACTCTAGAGTCTGTCGCTAAATATCCAGTCTCACATTAACACCGCTCTGCGACTCGTCAATAAGCACAATTTCATCTGCAAACAATATGCACCAAGGAACCTCTCCTTGGATGTGGCTTGTCAGAGCGTCCATTGCCACAGCAAACAGAAATAGGCTAAGCGCGGAACACTTCTAATGTATGCTATAGGAACACCACTAGCTTCCACACATCTCCACAGCACCTCTCTTAGGACTTTGTCGTAAGCCTTCTCAAGGTCAACAGACACCATGTGCAAGTCAGTCTTCTTATCCCTATACTGCTCCACCAACCTCCTCACAAGGTGAATGGCTTCTGTAGTCAAACGTACTGGCATGAATCCGAACTGGTTCTTCGAAATAGAAACTAACTTCCTCATCCTCGCTTCCACCACTCTCTCCCAAACTTTAATTGTATGGCTCAACAGCTTGATACCCCTATAGTTGTTGCAGTTCTGGATATCCCCCTTGTTTTTATACAATGGGATCATGGTGCTCCATCTCCACTCTTCAGGCATCTCCATCATCCTAAAAATAACATTCAACAACCGCGTAAGCCACTCCAAGCCACCCCCACCCGCATTTTTTCAAAATTTTATCGGTATTTCATCTGGCCTGGTCGTTCTCCCCTTGCTCATCTTCCGCATAACCCTTTCGACCTCTTTAACCTTGACTCGCCTGTAGTATCCAAAATCACGGCGGTTCTCAGGGAGCTCGAATTCGCCTATGTTCCGGTCCCCCACTTCATTCAGGAGTTTATGAAAGTAGGACTGCCATCTTCATCTAATAAGGGAATCCTCCACCAAAACTTCCCCTCCCTCGTCTTTGATGCACTTCACTTGATCCAGGTCCCGAGCCTTCCTCTCCCTCACTTTGGCTAGCATATACAACATCTTGTCCCCATATTTCCCCCCTAAATCTTCATACAATCATCCAAAAGTAGTCGTCTTAGGCGCCATAACCACTAACTTCGCCTCCTTCCTCGCCTTCTTATACAGCTCCCTATTAGTCCTCTTCTCTTCCTCATATATACTCTCTACTAGCTTTAGATACGCTGCTTTCTTAGCTTTCATTTTACCTTGTACCTCTCCGTTCCACCACCAGTCCCCTTTGTGTCTGCCAGAGTAACCCTTTGAGACCCCTAGCATAATTAAATAATGAAAAAAAAGTATGTTTTAGTCTAATAGGACTTAAATAGTTTAAGAATACAACCCTGAAAATAAAAGTAAAAATCATTTTGCAGATATCGGTCTTCGAGTTAAGAAAATTAATCGATTACGCAAGCACACACAGGATCAGGATTTAAAGGGTAAAATGGTCATTCCTTTTAATTACTCAAAATGCCTTGGACAATAAAATTGGAATAAAATTTCTCATTAATCTAATTTTAAATAATTAATTAACTGACGAATAATTATTCAAAAAGGGTTTTCTTGCCCCTTCGAGTAATTATAATTTCTTCAAAATAAATTTCCACAAAATTAAAATACTTCAAATGTTTCTTTATCAACTCCAAGGGTGATGTTTGTCCCAAATAATTTCATAAAATTATCTAGACCCCCTTAGGTGTGCACAATTGATTTTGTTTATTGTCCAAGGACTCCGAGCACTTAAAATAGATCTCGGGAGGTCAAAAATTAGGTGTCAACACTCATGTCTCGCTTAAAAGTTCGCGTCTTTTGCTTGAATTTGACAAAACCCTCCTTGATGGGTAATATGTGGGCCATTATTTCAGTTCTTAAACCTAGCATGTCCGCATATGACCAGGAGAAAACGTCCACATGTTCCTTTAACAGAGCTATGAGCTCTTCTTTCTGTGGAGCTCCCAAGTGAGCATTGATTCGTGTCTTCTTGACATCCTCTTCATCTCTGAGGCTGATCATCTCAGTTTCATCCATATTCAGTTCTTCTTATCTTCTAATTCTTCCAATTCATCAACCAGTCCCTCTGGCATCATTATCAATTTATCGTACTCTTCATATTCCTATTGTCTGTTTTCCTCGTTTGTTTCACGGCACGTCATGACATTTTCTGTTATTTTATTATGGTTACTACTGAAAAGACGAGGCAAAGTAAAGTTAGGTTTATTATTGTTCATTACGCATAGTTAGTTAGAAAACTTTCGTTATTGTTATATGGTAAAGGTAGCAGTTTTATGTAGATCGAGGCTTTCCATTAATTCAAAAGTAATTGATTACAATTGTGATCCATCTCTCTACCGAGGAGCCAAGAGGGGGTGGATGTGAAACTGTTTAGGTGCTCTCCCGGCCTCAGACTGCATATGGCGAGCATCTCCTGGCTTTCTTCATTTATCGCATAGCATCTCTCTTCTTCGAATAGTGACTCGAGACCCTCGCTAATTTCATCTTCATTTAGCATTGGCATCTTTTTAGGGAATGACTGGTACAGATCCGGAATTGAAAGAGGTAAATTCTTTGCTCTGGGATCTCTCTTGATAGCCTTTGTGAGCTCGCCTTTGCTAAAAGCATACCGTAGACCGAAGTAGTAATTTTCTTTTGGGATTGGCACGGGCTCTGTTATCCTTTTGAGGTCCCTTTTTAGACCCTTTACTATTTCAAAACTACTTCATAGCATGGTGGAAACAATCATCTTGTAGACTGCTAGCATAGGTTTATCAACCATTTCCTCCATATGAGTGGCCCTAACGTATTCCACCACATGAAAGTTTGGTAAGTGAGGACTCCCTTCGATCACAGGAATGATGTTGTAAGGGTACTTCTGAAAATCCCTCTCAACTGCCACTTCAATTTCCTATCCCTGCCATTCAAATTTTATAGCCTGGTGCAGAGTTGATGGGATTGCACCGGCGGAGTGTATCCAAGTTCTTCCCAAGATTATATTGTAGTTGGCAGTGATTGCCATGACCTGAAATTCTACTGTAAAAGAGGCACGTCTGACTTGGATCTGCTGGTCTACTTCTCCCAGGGAGTCACTTTGGTATCCATCAAACCCCCTGACATTTATCCCGCTCTGGTAGATTTTGCTCATATCGTAGTTGAGCTGTGTTAATGTGGTGATGGGGCATATATTGAGGCCTGATCCATTGTCCACAAGCACTCTCCCTATTGCCTTGCCTTCGCATTCCACGGTGATGTTAAGAGCCCTGTTGTGAGAGGTCCTTTCTGCTGGCAACTCCTTTTTTGAGAAGCATATTTTGTGTTCTCCGATGATATGGGCTACCAGCCCAGCCAAATCATAACTTCTCATACCAACTGGCACGTGTGCATCATCTAACACTCTCATGAGAGCCTGCCTGTGTGATGGGGAGCTAGCTAGTAATGACAACACCGATATTTCTGTCGATATTTTCTTCAAATGCTCAACGATGGAGTACTCTTTTGGCTCCATGCGCCGCAAGAAATCCTCACCTTCTCCTTCAGTTATTGCCCTCTTTTGGGTGCTTTCTTTCCTTGTAGCATTCTAAGATAACTCTTCAAGAGTGGAACACCTCCCTGAGCGGGTCATGCCATGAGCCATGACTGCTTGTACAGTGATTGGCTTTTTGGGTGTGAGAGAAGTTTGTTGTGCTGTCCATTCTACCACGGGCATTGGAATCAAGGTACTGTACCTCGATGTAGCTTTCGTGGCTCCCGGCGCTGGGACCAGAACTTTGAAATGGGGTACTCTTTTAGTGTGAGGCAGTCTACTGTGTGTTCAAGGGATTCGACTGCTTTGGGGATCAATGCTTTGCAAGCTTCCCAGTCCTCATTCCTCTCAATCATGTGGACTCCGTTATTTCCATGATTAGATAACGGATTCATGTTTACATTGGGAGCCGCGATTTCTAAAATTATTTCCCTTTTGTCGATCAGATCTTGGATTTGTGTTTGAGATTCAGTCCTCTATGCTGTGCCCATTTCCACCTGAATGATAGCCACAAGTCTAATCAACCTTGTAAAAGTTGTTCCCCGGCTGTGCTGGCTTCGGGGGGAACTTCTAAATCAAGCATGCGGCCAATAGACTTTGTAAGAGCCGTGCCCTAGGCTCAAGGAGCATTGTGAATTCTCTTACTGTCCTCTTCTCGAAAGTAGGACGTGGAGCATTGTATGCTGCGGGTGGTGGTTGATTTTGGTAATTCTGAGGTGGTTGATATTCTTGTGGTAGGTTATTTAGTAGTGGGCGGTAATTTTGTTGAGGTGGTGCTTGGTAAGTGAGAGCGGACACACGGACACTAGGCAGAGCCATGTAAGTCGGTACAGTGGTTATATATACTAGTTTGTTGTCACGCCCCAAAACCCACCCTAGACGTGACCGGCATCCGACGTCATGAAAAACATCGGAAGAACCTAAACAACACAATAATAATACTTGAACCCGCCAGGTTCAACCTTCGCCTCCAACAGTTTATAAATTAAATGTAACAAATCATGAATATATGAATTAAATCAGTGAAAGTCTTTATAATTTAAGTAATTCACCCAAAACATGATAGTGTGCCCGAAAGAGTTAAATGACAACTCTTCTTTTACCCACATTCGAATGTATACTAAGGAGCTTCTAAGAATAAGGAGTAAATGTCCAACCCATCGGGACGCAGCCCGAAAACTAAAATAAATAAATGAAATTAAATAAATAGAGTGTCCCACGAATGAATGTGTGGGCTCACCAAATCAGCAGCAACAGCAAGTCCTTCCTAAACGCATGGAGTATCAAGAACCTGCTCTTCTCCGTTACCCAACATACCATAAAAAACAACAATGGTATGCCTGAGTACTCATACTCAATCAGTGCCTCGGGGACAATAAGTAATAAGAAAATAGAGTACATAATACATAAAGAAATTAGTCTTGCCAGTCAGGTGAGAGCGATGTAAGAACAGTTATTCTGTTTATGTATCTCAATAATAAGTATCAAAACCCATTTATAAAGCCTCTTGTCAAGTTACAACTTCAAATCTGCCTTTTTAATCAATTATGATAGTCATCAATAATTCCATAAGGGAATAAGAATGTCACACATGCTAATACAGGCCCAAGAATCAAGCATATCGCGCATAGCACCACACCGGAACATATAATTCTCGGTGTCTATCCTTCCTCCCGAATAGCTAGGCATAAATCACACCCCGGGTAGTGAACCCAGCGGTGCCACTCTTCCTCCTGAATGGCTAGGCAATGACACACTAGGTTCCATAGTAGCTACGCTTCCTTCCGAGTAGCTAGGCCAAACATAACAACAAAGTTCATAGCATAGAAGCCGATTCATAATTTGTCTCAAAGTAGTCACACCATCAAATTGCATTAAAGCTCATTATGCCATTTTGAAAATTCATAATTTCATAGATAATCATGAAAATGTTTCCACTTCTTTAAACAAGATTCATTTGTCTTAGTTTCTTTGTAAAGTCATCAATACCAATAATTAACAATCATCACTAATCATCTCTTATAGAAGAAAACGATTATGATTCCATATACGTATATAGAGGGTAATACAATCAAGGTTTAATGCGGGGTTGTCCCCTCACGCACACCAAGCACAAGCAAAGACATGAGTTCGGGTTTTGCATGAAGAGTTGACCTTTTTATTCAATAAAGAACCTTTGAGAAGAAAACATATATCCATGATAAGGTTTTTAAAAGAGAGACATACCTTAGTGTGTTAAACAAAGTTTGACAATTCTCTTTCCTAGTGAAGAATACCCAAACCCTAGGTTGAATCACTTTAGGAAGAATTATGTTGCAAACCCTAGGTTTTAGTCACAAGAATCATGTTAAGAATCAAGGGTTTATTGTTAGGATTGATAATCAATGATTAAGATGTTCTTACCTTAGTGTTGGAGCCCTAGAGAGATATTTTCGTCCTTAGGGTTTTTGAGAGGGAAACGAATGAAAGAAAAACTAAAATTTTGCAACTTATATAATTTCAGCCCGGCAGGCACAAAGGACGGTACAAAGGACGGAGCGTCGATCTGCTCCGTCGAATGGTCTTTGTGATAGGTCAATTCGACGGTACAAACGACGGAGCGTCGAACAGATCGACAGAGCGTCGATCTGCTCCATCAAAGTCATGAAATTTCCAGTGAGCAACTTTCTTTTCCTCACAATCGATGGTGCAAAGGATGGAGCGTCGAACAGAACCACGGTACAAAGGACGATCGTCAAACCTCCTTTTCGTGAAACTGTAGAGACTTTTCATTTCGATCATCTCCTCTTGGGTCTTTAGCCTAAAGACATGCACGTAACCCAACATATAAGGTTCCAAAGGACTCATACAACGCTTTCGCACTCTATGCGGATTTACAGGATGTTACATTATCCCCCCCCCCCCCCCCTTAAGATTCATTCGTCCTCGAATGAGACTAATAGTTTATAAAAGAATTCACTAAACCACAAGTTGCTTCGAACAAACAGAATGATTCATCCATGAGTAATTTAAAACGCTATCTCATACCTGCCATTGGAAACAAGTGGGGATATCTCTTCTTCATGTCTTCCTCCGCTTCCGAAGTAGCTTCCTCAGTATTATGGTTTCGCCACAACACTTTAATCGATGCCACATCCTTCGTCCTCAACCTTCTAACTTGACGATCTAGAATCTGAACCGGTTTTTCTTCATAGGTTAACCCTTCATTAATTTCAATCTCTTAATGGTTCAACACATGGGAAGGATCAGCTTTGTACAACCTCAACATCGAAACGTGAAACACAGGATGTACCATGGCCATATCAGATGGTAACTTCACCTCATAAGCCACAGTCCCAATTTTCCTAACAATCTCATAAGGGCCAATAAAATGAGGACTAAGTTTCCCCTTTTTACCAAACTGCATTACTCCCTTCATCGGCGATACTTTCAAGAACACTTTGTCACCAACAAAAAACTCCAGCTCACGCTACCTCATATCCGTATAGGACTTCTGTCTACTCTGAGCTGTCTTGAGTCGTTGCACAATAAGATTAACCTTCTCAATTGCTTCATGAACTGTATCCGGACCCAAAAATTCCACTTCAGTTGGTTCAAACCAACCAATTGGAGATCGACAACGCCTCCCATAAAGAGCCTCATAAGGACCCATTTGAATACTCGCTTGATAGCTATTGTTGTAAGCGAATTCCACCAGAGGTAGGTATTCATCCCAACTTCCTCCAAAATCGATTGCACAAGCTCGTAGCATATCTTCCAAAGTCTGAATCGTTCTCTCTGCTTGCCCATCAGTTTGACGATGAAAGGCAGTGCTCAATTTCACTCTAGTTCCCAACCCTTCCTGAAAGGATGTCCAAAAATGAGAAGTAAATTGCATACCTCTATCAGATATAATCGATGTCGGAACACCATGCAATCTAACTATCTCTTTTAGATATAACTTGGCATACTCCGTTGCAGTATATGACGTCTTCACAGGGAGAAAATGGGCAGACTTTGTGAGTCTATCCATGATAACCCAAATCGAGTCAAACTTGGCCTTTGTGCGGGGTAACCCCACAACGAAATCCATATTGATCTCCTCCCACTTCCATTGCGGAATCACAATATTCTGAGCCAGGCCTCCAGGCCTTTGATGTTCAGCCTTCACCTGTTGACAGTTTAAACACTTAGCCACAAAGTTAGAAATATCAACCTTCATGCTCTTCCACCAATAGTGTTGTTTCAAATCCTTATACATTTTGGTGGATCCCGGATGAACCTAATACTTGGAACTATGAGCTTCCATAATTAATTCTTGTCGAAGACCATCAGCATCTGGAACACACAATCGTCCTTGCAACCGCATAAAACTATCACTAGTACCAACAGTAAATAAAGTGTACTCACCCCTTTCCACTCCATCTCTCAGCTTTGCCAAAAGTTTATCATCATATTGCTTGGATTTTATCCTTTCCACCATGTCAGACTGTGATGGCGTGATTCCCACTAACTCTCCATCTTTAGTTTCATCAAGTCTGACCCAAAGACTAGTAAGTCTTCGAATTTCCTTCCCCATGGGCATGTCATGTGCACGCAAATAAGCCAACATGCCCATAGATTTTCTACATAGAGCATCAGCAACCACATTAGCCTTACCAGGATGATACAAGATATTCAAGTCGTAATCTTTTAACAACTCTAACCACCTCCTCTGCCTGAGATTCAACTCTCGCTGCTTGAAGATATATTGCAGACTCTTGTGATCAGTATAAACATCACAATGCTCACCATACAGATAATGACGCCAAATTTTCAAAGCAAATACCACAGCAGCCAACTCCAAGTCATGAGTCGGATAATTCTTCTCATGCTTCTTCAACTGACGTGAAGCATAAGCAATCACCTTACCTTTCTGCATCAATACAAAACCCAAACCAATTCTAGAAGCATCACAATACACCACATATCCACTAGACCCAAAAGGTAAAGTCAAAATAGGAGCCGAAGTCAACCTTGTCTTAAGCTCTTGGAAACTCTTTTCACAAGCTTCGGACCACTGAAACTTAGCAGCCTTCTGTGTCAATTTAGTCAATGGCGAGGCTATGGACGAAAAACTTTCGACAAACTTTCTGTAATAATTTGCCAAACCCAAGAAACTACGAATTTTCGTTGTACTAGTTGGTCTAGGCCAATCCTGAACCGCTGAAATTTTCTGAGGGTTTACTTTAATGCCGTCACCAGTCACCACATGACCCACGAAAGCCACAGACTCAAGCCAAAATTCACACTTAGAGAATTTTCCATAAAGCTCGTTCCCCTCAAGTGTTGTCAAAGTTATCCTCAAATGATTTGCATGATCCTCACGACTTTTAGAATACACAAAAATATCATCAATGAACACAATAATGAAGCGGTCTAGATAAGGCTTAAACACACGATTCATCAAATCCATAAATGCAGCAGGTGCATTAGTCAACCCAAAAGACATGACTAGAAACTCAAAGGGCCCATAACGAGTACGGAAAGCAGTTTTCGGGATATCCTTTTCCTTAATCTTCAATTGGTGATACCCAGACCTCAGGTCAATCTTTGAAAAGTACTTAGCACCCTGAAGTTGGTCAAATAGATCATCTATCCTAGGAAAAGGATATTTATTCTTAGTGGTCACTTTATTAAGTTGACAGTAATCAACGCACATCCTAAGGGAACCATCTTTCTTCCTAACAAACAAGACTGGAGCGCCCCAAGGTAAGGAACTCCGTCGGATGAAACCTTTATCCAACAAGTCCTTCAACTGATCGTTTAATGTCAATCGGTAAGGTGGAATAGAAATAGGTTGGGTGTCAGGAATAACATCAATCCCAAAATCAATAACCCTATCAGGAGGAATACCATGGAGATCTTCGGGAAACACTTTGGGATAATCACTAACTATAGGGACAGATGCAAATTCAGGTACTACGACTTTTTTTATCATTAACAGCAACCAAATGGTAAATGCACCCCTTAGTAATCATCCTATGAGCCTTAAGGTAGGAAATAAATCCACCCTTTGGCTTAGCAATTTCACCCTCCCACACAATAACAGGCTCATCAGGAAAAGCGAAACGAACTAACTTATGGCGACAATCCACATTAGCATAAGACGCAGACAACCAGTCCATCCCCATAATTACATTAAAATCCACCATCTAAAGTTCATACAAATTAGCCACGGTCTCACGTCCCTTATCACAACAACACAATTTCTATACACTCTAGAAGCAATAACAGGAACACCAGAAGGTGTATCAATAGAAAAAGGTTCCAACAAAGGTTCGGGTTTCATACCCATATCAAGAGCAAAAAAAGGAGTCACATAGGATAAATTTGAACCTGGATTAATCAATGAGTAAGCATCATGAGAACAGATGGTAAGGATACCTGTAACCACAGCATCAGAAGCCTCAGCTGCCTCCCTATGAGTCAGCCTATAAAGTCGAGCTGTCCCTCCACCAGAAGTATTAGCAACTTCCTTTCCCTTGCCGTTGTTACGAGCATTCTGATTATAATTGTTAGCATTACGAGCAGGTTGAATTTTAGCAGAAGCAGGCGAATCATTCTTTTGGTTATTCATAGCAGCCATGTCACGTAACCACTTTCTACATTCCCTCTTGATGTGGCCTCTAATCCCACAATGATGGCAGATACGCTCTTCCCACACTGGCGGACGACTACTTCCCTGAAAAACTTACTATTATTATTATTATTATTTTTCTGGCCTTGCCTACCAGAAGGCACCCTAGCTTGGGAATAAGTGCCAGAATGAGCAGGTGCAGAATACCATTTACTCTGCCCTCCCTTATAATCATTACCACTGAAACCACACACCGAACGGGCCTTCTTGTTGTGATCTCGATCCACCCTCTCCTAATTTTTCCAACTCTCTTGTTGCTCAGCAAACCCAACCAAAGATAAGAAAGTACAAGTAGGACACATAGCAACAACGGCATATGTAGACTTGATACATGGTACCAAGCCTTTCACAAAGCGAGTGAACTTATGCTTTTCAGTCGAAATCGTGTATAAAGCATACTTTGACAGATGGGTGAATTCCAAACTATACTCATGAACTGACTTGTTACCCTGCTCTAGCTTTTGAAAATTGTAGCCATAGCAATTCTTTCCTCATCAGACAAGAACCTTTCCATGAACGCCTCTTCAAATTTAGATTGCCACATCTCAAACAACACGTGAGCAACATCCTTCAACTGATAAGAAGTATGCCTTACAGCTTCGGAATCCCGGGCATCCATTGCCCTCAATGCCTTGAAGGTCTCATCTAAAAAGTGTTGGGGGTCATCTATCTCTCGTGACCAAAGAACTCTGGTGACTACAAGTCGAGGAATTGCTTAAGTCCGCCTACACCATGAGCTCCCACACCTCCATGCTGCTGCTGAGCAACAACCAATGCAGTCAACATTTGAATAGCCGTTTGCATAGTACCAATCTCAGGTACACCCGCAACAGGAACAGCAGGAGCTAGCGGTGCTGGATGTGGTGCTTGATTTCCAGCATCATTTCCATTACCAGCATTCGCGCCCCCAAGATTTCAGTTAACTTTCGCGAGACATCCTCCTTTACCATTTTTGGATCGAGTTAGAGTCATTTCTGCAAGGCACGAATTAACGAGCGAATTAGAACGATCCTAAAATGGACTTTAAGATCTACAGCACAATGTAGAATCAAGAAGAATAGGAAACACCTATAAATGTCCCGGGAGTTTCTCAGTCATGCAGGTGATCAGGCTGCACAAGGAAAACTCCACTAGACACAGCTCCACAGACACAGACGATAATCCTAGTACATATTTAAACCTAGGCTATGATACCAAGCTTGTCACGCCCCGAAACCCACCCTAGACGTGACCGGCATCCGGCGTTATGAACAACATCGGAAGAACCTAAACAACACAATAATAATACTTGAACCCGCCAGGTTCAACCTTCGCCTGCAACAGTTTATAAATTAAATGTAACAAATCATGAATATATGAATTAAATCAGCGGAAGTCTTTATAATTTAAATAATTCACCCAAAACATGATAGTGTGCCCGAAAGAGTTAAACGACAACTCTTCTTCTACCCACATTCGAATGTATACTAAGGAGCTTCTAAGAATAAGGAGTAAATGTCTAACCCATCGGGACGCAGCCCGGAAACTAAAATAAATAAATGGAATTAAATAAATAGAGTGTCCCACGAATGAATGTGTAGGCTCACCAAATAAGCAGCAACAGCAAGTCCTTCCTAAACGCCTGGAGTATCAAGAACCTGCTTTTCTCCGTTACCTAACATACCATCAAAAACAACAATGGTATGCCTGAGGACTTCGTACTCAGTGAGTGCCTCGGGGAAAATAAGTAATAAGAAAATAGAGTACATAATACATAAAGAAATTAGTCTTGCCAGTCAGGTTAGAGCGATGTAAGAACAGTTATTCAGTTTATGTATCTCAATAATAAGTACCAAAACCCATTTATAAAGCCTTTTGTCAAGTTACAACTTCAAATATGCCTTTTTAATCAATTATGATAGTCATCAACAATTCCATAAAAGAATAGAAATGTCACACATGCCAATACAGGCCCAAGAATCAAGCATATCGCGCATAGCGCACCACACCGGAACATATAATTCTCGGTGGTTATCCTTCCTCCCGCATAGCTAGGCATAAATCACACCGGATTATGTAGTACGCGGTGGATATCCTTCCTCCCGAATAGCTAGGCATAAATTACACCCCGGGTAGCGAACCCAGCGGTGGCCACTCTTCCTCCCGAATGGCTAGGCAATGACAGACTAGGATCCATAGTGGCTACCCTTCCTCCCGAGTAGCTAGGCCAAACATAACAACAAAGTTCATAGCATAGAAGCTGATTCATAATTTGTCTCAAAGTAGTCACACCATCAAATAGCATTAAAGCTCATTATGCCATTACGAAAATTCATAATTTCATAGATAATCATGAAAATGTTTCCACTTCTTTAAACAAGATTCCTTTGTCTTAGTTTTTTTGTAAATCCATCAATACTAAAAATTAACCATCATCACTGATCATCTCTTATAGAAGAAAACGATTATGATTATCTATGAAATAGGTTGGGTGTCAGGTCTTTGTGCTAGGTCTATTCGACGGTACAAATGACGGAGCGTCGAACTTATCGACGGAGCGTATATTTGCTCCGTCAAGGTCATGAAATTTCCAGTGAGAAACTTTCTTCTCCTCACAATCGACGGTGCATAGGATGGAGCGTCGAACAGAACGACGGTACAAAGCACGACCGTCAAACCTCCTTTTCGTGAAACTGTAGAGACTTTTCATTTTGACCATCTCCTCTTGGGTCTTTAGCCTAAAGTCATGCACGTATCCCAACATATAAGGTTCCAAAGGACTCATACAATGCTTTCGCACTCTATGCGGATTTATGGGATGTTACATTTGTGGTCTTGCCGGCTTGTTGGTATTGTCTGTGTGCAGGTAGGTCCTATCGGCCTAAGTTGAGGGTTACCCCTCTAGAGTTATAGATTTAGAGTGGTTCGCTCGGGCCGGGCATGGCACCGGGTGCTGGCCACGCCTCTCCAGATTTGGGGCATGACAAAATTTGTATCAGAGCAGGACCGTCTAATGGAGTCTACAAGCCGTGTCTAGTAGAGTCTTGCTTATAAGTGTGTTGTGCACCACATTATATAAACAAGAAGCTACAAGGCATTTAGGAGTTTGTCACCCTTCTTTCAAATCCAAATCGTATCGTAAAGCTGAGTCATATGAGTTTGAGTCAGGATTTATATTTGCTATAGATACATAGAGATGCTTGCAATAAAAAGGGTTAAAGCTAGTCAAAGGGCTAATATATCAGTAGGTAAGAACACTGGCGGAGAGAGTTCTAAATAATGTGACAAGGATGTGTATATTGGATAAGCAAATTTCATGCTTAAGGCCCTAAGATAGGGATATCTAACACAACCCCCCGAATAGGAGGCTATGATAGTATCAGAACGTAAAAGTATAAGCTTCAACAAGAAAAAGAGGGAACGTGAAAAGGGGATGAGGTACCCAATCCGTGAAGATTATAAGTATTTACAATTCAGGCAGGGAAATATAAGCATTATGAGTCCCCTTCTAATGATAATAGAGGTATGGACAATTAGCTGTACCTATTTAAGATATTTTTTATAAGAACTAACAGATATAGCTTAAGGGAAGGACGGGATTTTAGGATCTAGCTTGGGTTAGAGTAACCCAGAACTATGGACAGTCTGTTAGTACAAACATTTTTGAGTGAGATTGTGAACGTGCAAAAAGTTCCCCTTATGAGGCGCATGGGTGGTGTACTCTACAACAGTACAGTTAGATATTATTACCAAAATGTTTAGAAAGTGAAAAAGCTAAGTGTTTGAATCCTAAAAGTGATAAGTACTAATCTTAGTATGGTTCTCATTCCCAGTAAAGGAACATATTGGGTGTCCAGAAGAACAAAGTGGGACGAAACGTGGGGAGCTAAAGACGATAGGGTTCCTTGTTGAAGTTTTTAGAATAAAGTAAGAGACGAGAGCATTAGTAAGAGGATAATAGGAGGATAAGTGAAGTGTCATGAGTAAAATGAGATAAATCAGTGATAATGGTAAGTCAGAATATGGCGGGATGACGAAGATCGTGGCTAAGTACACGAGGAGACGAGAGAATACGGATCATAAGGTCATAAGAGAGCATAAGCCGTAAGGTTATACCCACATTTCGAGAAATGAATTGGAGGTTCTAGCAAGATTATAGAAAGGCTAAGTTAGATTCCTGGGTAATAAAAATCAGTATGGGCTTGTAAACAAGATAACCGAACTGTAATTAGGAACTCGAAGGATTTCAATAATACTTGTCGTCAACAGAATTACAGAGACCACGTTCCAGAGATAATAGAATGGGTGACAAAAGAGTAACCTTTAAAAGGTCATTGAAAATGTGAAAAAACGCTGAAGATAAAGAGGTAAAACATCTACGAGTAGAGCTCTAGAGCATTAAATGTTAGCATTCCCCTAACGAGCGGAAGATGGTGCGATATGATATTAACTCGGGATTGAATATCCACATAAATGTGGAATGGTAAAGGAAGGGAGAAACGAATGAGGTTATAGTTAGCTAAACCCTCAAGTTAATATCTCACGACCCCATAATGTTATTAAAGTATGACATCAGAAGAGAGGCAATAAGGGTTCCCGGTAAAAAAATGTGCCAATTGATTGTAAGCGCAAGCGGATAGTTGATACATAAGGAGATGGTGTGAAAGGCAAATTAAGATAAAAGCAGAATTCAGGGTAGGTAACCTGAAGCATAAATACGAAAATAGACCGGCAAATGGTCAGTAGTCGATTAATGAGGAGCCTAGTTATGGCTAAACAAGAGACCACAGGTAAATCATCAGATTATACGGAATAGCATAGTGAACCCCAGCATATGAAATTCAGTCTCGAAAATAAGATCATATTCCTCCGGAAGTGTTCAGATAGGAGTTCTATTAGATGAGTGTACAAAAGTAGAAGAGAATGTCACTGGGCCTACAGAAGAGGCATTAATTTAGTTCAAAGTAACCCTATGAGCACAGGGGCACAAATTTAAGCAACTAAGGATAATTATAGGCGAGAAGAATAATCGATAATTCTGTCAGGTATACAAAATAATGGACCGCAGTTTTAAAAATATCAGAGGGTCTACTACAATGAAAGACTAGATGAGAAAATAAGAGAGAAGGCTTGATTATGTATAGTGACTTGAACCCAATGTTATAGAAAAAGTGATCTTTAACAAAAGTCTCATTAGAATATTGTATGTATTCCACAAATGAGTGGCACCTATTGTGGCTAATGAAAGGTAAAGCTGAATTAAGAGTGATATTTGAGATCATATGAGTTACAAGAAGTCCCACGGTGTGTGGGCACTAACATAAGCCAAGTATCCAGGCTGTAACAAGAAAGCTTTAAGGTAGCTAATGTCGTGAGCCGCATATTGAAAGGCTGCTTAGGCTTACTTAACAGCCGAAAGTCCGATTATTAGACCCATATGATTACATAAATGGAGACCCTGAGTATTGCAGAATCACCCTCAATAGCAGTAGTACAGAAAAATAGTACAACGACCCTAACGCATAATAGCTCTAAGATAAATTCCAATTAAAAGGGCACCATCCTTGGAGATAAGAAAAGACAGAGTGACGATGTCGAGGCTAAGTATGTGTCCCCACTGTTGCGGGACTTCGAAATAACACAGTGAGAGAGCATCATTCTTACCATTTGATTAAGAAGCACAAATGGCAGCAGATTTGTAATCTAGAGTACTGCAGTAAATATAAGAGATAATCTAAGACGAGTGACATCATGTGATCAACTTTCTGGAGATAACAGAGGTACATAGAATATAACATGGAGAATGAATCTCTAGATCACCTCTGTCCAGTTCAAAATCATCTATCAGGACAAGCTATGCTAGTAAAAATGGGTGACAATCTAGACGATCAGAACGTGAATGGGCTAAGACGGCAAGTTAAGCTCAAATTTTCATGAGACTTAGATAGAATATGAGACTGAAGATTTGAAACCCGTCCTAACTCATTCGCTTCTTAAGTGAAGTAGAAATATATGTATCTCTTTATACAAGGCGTGACAGAGGTTAAATATAAATATTACAAGTACTGAAGCCAAATATCAATGACTAACTATTAGAAATGTAAAGCGATAATTATAAGAGCTAGATTGGGGATTGTACCTTTTCCCATGATGTGAGCTACACTAAGAAAAGGGAATACAGAATGAAGCCTTCCATTTTTTTATAGAAGGACATTCAAATGATTTCAAGCCTAGTGAATCAAGTTTTCATCAGGTCTCATGTCCCTATGGGATCGGCAAAAAGCCATCCACAGAAAGTACTCACTCTATGGACAAATTATGAAATTTAAAGGACGTAAAGGTGCATGAGCCCTTACGAGTTCTACAAAGGACAAGTCAGATGACTTATGAGCTAGAGTTACCTTCGAAATTCGGGTTCGATATTCTATGTAGCGATTGCAGAAGTGCATTAGAAACTTTCCTCAGATTATTTTAGCAGACACCGTTTAAATTACAGGAGACTCACCTGACGAGACTAACCCAGTAACTATCGTAAATTGACAAATCAGATGCGATTACCGTAATAGTACTATGGAAGTGTAAGGATACCACAGGATCGTCATTCAGTCATATACTCTTCACCAAACCATATCACATTATACTAGCCCCGTCTTATGAATAGATGATACTCAAGTTCAGAAGTCACAGCATAACCTGGCACAAGCTAGTAGATCATGAGGTAAGATCTATTTATGATTTACAAGTACTTATGGTTGACGGTCGTCTGAGGCAAAGTGTTGCTATTTATAGATATTGGCCCTGTGTGGCATGTATAGTGTATTTTGTGGTACTGTACGGGTTGGGTTTTAGTTCAGTTTACGAAAGAGACTCTGGCAAAATTTTTGCAAGTCTCTAAGAGTTAACATTTGAGGACGAATGTTTCTAAAGAGGGGAAGGATGTTACATCCCATACTTTTATACATTGAATTTGTCGTAATTTAATCAACATAATTTCAAGGACAGGAATATTTTTGGAGGCTAAAGTAATTATGCTATGTTTAACAAGTGACAAGTAAGTGTCGTAAAGGTTAGAGGTTAAGCGAATTGCAGAATAAAAGTTTCATTGATATAATATCCCGAACTTTTGAGCTATAGTTTGAACCGTTCGACATACATAAGTAGACTCGAGCCCCAAAATGTTTTGGTCATTTATAAGTATGCAAATCAAGAGCTCCGTGTATAGAAGGATGAAGTCCCTAAATTATTTAGGGCTGCAAAGTGTGTCAATGATGATTGGAAATATAATTTGTGTGTGCTAAAAAGGCTGTGGATTACTGATATATTACATGACCATGATAAGGAGTATACGAAGTGTGTTAAAAATGATTACTATTTAAGTAAATTGTTATCAAAAAATTAATTATGTGTGTAATTGATTAAATGTTGGATTTTAGTGGAGGACTAGTGGATTAATTAGTGGACGATGGATAATTGTTAGGAACATCATCCACATTTTGTACCCATAAGTGACTAAGCATTATAGGTTATTTAGGTGGCCTCTTGTGAGTTAAGTGTTTTATTAAGTGTTATCATGTTAGGGGGCCCACAATTCATTAGATTGAGTCAAAATTCTTTATCTAACTAAAGGGACTTATTTACTTAAAAAGGAGGAGCAATGGGAAGAAGAAATACATACATATCAATGGTGATTTCCATTTTATGGGGAAAGGGAATTTACCCTTAAATTGACACAAAGGTCGTAGATGGAAGCAAATGGAGGCTGTAATGTGACTCTCATTTTCGTGTAGCATCACATGATTTACTTCTGTAGCAACTACATTCTCTTCTCCATTTTTAACTAGATAAATTATATTCCTTCACAAAATGAAGGGGTAATAAGTTCTACAATGGAGGCAAATGTGAAAAACGCCACAGAGGTTATACCCACGTCGATTTTCTCCGGACGATAGCAAATTGGAGTGTTTTCCTAATGTAAAGTAAAGTGGAAGAAGAGTAGTTATTGGCATATAAGGTAAAAATTCTCCTATCCTAGGTATATTTAAATTCATCCTGGTCATAGCTAAATTGTGAGATGAGAACTACGGAATTAATGGCGGAATCGGATAATTGTTGTTGTTGTGTGGACTGATATGGAGTGTATTCTTAAGTTTTTGTGGCTGGAAATTTCTGAAGTAACTTGAGTATATTATTATTGTTGTCATTTGTATGCGTTTAGAAGGAAAGGAATGATTGGAGGAGTGTGTTTTATAGTCATAGCCGAGCTTGCCACTCGTTGTATCGTTGTTTAGGTCGTAAAACTTGTTATTGAAGTTGTTGGTTATTTTGAGTTATTGTTGTGCGTATTACGTTCTTGTGGAAAGTGAAAGAACAGGGAAAATGCTGCCCGTTTTGTTATAGAACAAGTTTAAGTTTTGATATACAAAAATGGATTCGTTCACAGTTTAACGATATCGTCATTATTATTGTTGTAGATTAAAGTGCTACTCTGTTGAGTTCCTTGAGTTGTCGAGCAAGTGATAGGTATGTAATGGCTATCCTTTCTTTTCTTGGCATGATCCATAAACAATAAGTGCTTATTGAATCTTAAAGAAAGAGAACTATTGTTTAGAGTTGTCATAGAGGTGTAACGTTTTTAGATATGGTATTATATCTTCAGAGGGATTCCTATTCGCTCCTTAGTTGATTTTTAGTAGAAGAGTTAGAGAATGACATGTTGACATTTTCATATACTTCAGTCTACACATGATATACAACATGTTGTACATACATTTTATTTAGCCTGGCCACTTGGTCAGAGAGTCATTTTATTTAGCCTAGCCAATTGGTCAGTTAGACATTTTTTTTAGCCTGGCCACTTGGTCAGTGAGACATTTTATTTAGCCTGGCCTCTCGGTCAGTGAGATAGTATTGCCTGGCCGACGGGTCAGTGAGACAGATTTGCCTAGCCGATGGGTCAATGAGATTTTATAGTTGCCTGGCCACTTGGTCTGTGAGATATATTATAACACTATATTGCATTTCGTATGAGACAGGTCAGGTGAGACATTCAGGGCATTCCTTTGCCTTCAGATAATTACATTTTCAATTCAGTTTCATTTTCAGTTATATATTGCCTTACATACTCGGTATATTATTTCATGCTGACGTCCCTTTTACCGGGGGGTGCTGCATTCATGCCTGCGAGTATAGGTAGGCAGACTGATAGAACTCCCCGTAGGCAGAACCTAATATCAGCTGATTGGTGAGCTCCCTTTGTTCGGAGATACCAGGTCTTTTGGAGTCTTTCTTTTATTACTACAGATTGGGTAAGCCGGGGCCCTGTCCCGACCATTATACAGTTATGCTTTCATTAGAGGCTTGTAGATGAGTCTTGTATATAGTGTGTCAGTGTGATAGCCTTGCCAACTTGTATATGTCTATTTTTGTATTGTTGGCTTTGTATGATCGTAGTAGCCTCGTCGGCTTGCTCAGTTATATGTATATGTTTTGGGTGTGTGTGCCCAGTTGAGACGAGATAACCAGTGTTTATATATACCAGTTTGTGGCCTTGCTGGCTTTTTGGTATTATCTGTGTGCAGGTAGGCCCTATCGGCCTAAGTTGAGGGTTACCCCTCCAGAGTTACAAATTCAAAGTGGTTTGCTCGGGCCGAGTATGGCACCGGGTGCCGGCCACGCCTCTCCAGATTTGGGGCGTGACACTTTACTTTCATTACTTTGAGATGGTTTTATGGTGGGGTATTTGATCTTAGTAGTGGTGTGCCAAAACATGTGGGTTGTCAATGTACTGAATTTTTAGATGTTGATGTGGATAGGTTGTCTTATTTTGAGCTTATGTACAACATAAAGAATTAGGATATCGCCCAAGTAGTGCATATAAGGTGAAACCCCCTTATAGTAACATTCCAGTAGATATCCTTAGTGACAAGGATATTTTTTAACTCTCTCTAACTTTTCAAAATAGGGACATTGTGGAAGTGTTTGTCTGCCACATGGTCGATAAAGCACTGGGCCCCACTTGAATTGTAATATTGTGTCCCAACAACCAAAAAATAGGTGAAACTTTTAATAATGGTGGAGAGGGTATCTAGTGTGAACTAAATGCATCTAAAAACAACCCTAATGAGACTCCAGCACCAGAAAATACACCACTTCAAACTCCAGCAACTACTACTTCACCTTCTGAGTTTCCTGCCACTAATTGTTCAACCCAACAAACTGAAACTCCTGAAACTTCACCCCCCTCAAACTGCAGATCGTGAAACTACAAATCTAGTAAGTAGTGGCCATGTTGAAAAAGGATGTGACTCAACAGATTCTAGCTTTAAATCTGATGTAGAATCTGACCATGTGGATGTATTTGATGGTCCTGATGAATCTGATGTACATGAGGAAGTTAGAACTTTGAGGGCTGAAAGAAGGGCCCACAGGAGAAGGACTAGAAGAGGGAAAATTCCACCTAACCCTGATGTTGTACCGTTAGGTGAAGTTGAACAAGATATAGGCTTTGATGAATCAGAACCTAATAATAGAGTTTTGGAAGGAAGGGTTTGTGGTGATGAGCCTTTTTACTATAGTTCTGAAGCATATAGTTGGACATCAAAGGAAGATGATGGGCAAGAGGAGGTGACATTAGCACCAAGAAGGGAAAGTAATCCTTCATGTAAGAAAGTTGTGTGGCAGCTTGGTATGATTTTTAAGAGTGTTAATGAATTTACAGATGCTGTAACTAGGTATTATATTCAAAAGAAGATTCAGTTAGACAAGTATGTAAATAAGCCTACAAGGGTTAGGGTGACATGTAGGGTGTCCTTGGCTGATCTATGCAAAACTTGACAACACAACCAAGAATTTGCAGAACAAAACTTACTATCCTAAACACAAATGTGTTCAGACCACTAGGAACTACATGTGCAACTCTAGGTTCTTGTCTAAACACTAAAAAAACAGAATTACTGAACAGCCAAACATTAGAGTTGTCAAACTTCAAGAAGCAATTAGAAAGGAGTTGGGTGTACATGTTGGGAGGAGCACTGCTAGGAGAGCTAGAGCTAACGTTTTACTTGAAATCATGGGCGATCATGTTAAAGAGTTTGGAAGAATACATGATTATAGGGAAGAAGTGTTGAGAACAAATCCTGGTAGTACTTGTGTGGTGAAAGTTTCAAATACTCAATTTGCTGAAGACTGTAGGCCTTACTTCCTGGGATTCTACATTTGTTTTGACGCATTGAGAAAGACATTTCTAGCTAGTTGTAGAAGGTGTTTGGTCTAGATGGCTGCTTCTTGAGGGGTTGTAGCAAAGGACAATTTGCTAGTTTCTGTGGCTAAGTATGGCAACAACCAGATGTTGCCAACTGCTTGGGCTGTTGTGGAGTATGAAAACAAAACTACTTAGACATGGTTCATGAAACTGTTGATTGAAGACTTGAACTTAGGGGATGGCACTGGTTACACAGTTATTTTAGATATGCAGAAGGTAATAAACTATTGATTTGTGTTGATCAGACGAGTAGATGGTGGGAGGATGATGAAAGGAATATTTCACTTTACAGTCCCCAAGACCATGATCAGGATAGGCCGGTCACAGGAATGTGGATCATCTTACTGAAACACTTTATGTTATGTGCGATTACTATGGGATATCAGCTAATGGTCGACAATCGGGGATTTTAAAGAAATCAATAATTGAAGTATTCATAGGTAATAGTGACTAAGACATTTCTACCACTATGAACCCCGGGGACTAGGAATGGAAAGTAATCACGTGTGTTGACTCATGGTTACGGGAAATTTTCTAGATATTGAAAGTTTCAAAAGTTACGATAATATTCATCCCACCAAGGAACTAAGGGACGTTTCCAACCTGGGAAAATACATTGCATGATTTTATTTGGACTTTCCCTTTAGAACTTCAAATGGGTTTTCAAAGATATGTGATAAAAGACTATATAGCAATGAAAACAAAAGATGTGAGGTTGATTATTTTCAGATCGAGAACAGAGTACAAGTATGAATAAAAGTTATTGTATAAAATTCTGCTGATAAAAGTTATCGGCAGCACTTAGAAAAGTATATTTATAGATGAGAAGGTACGATAAACATAGAGGCTGGACTAGTTTGAGGAAGTGAAGATCATGAAAGGCACCTTGACAAAGAACTTTCAAAACACATTCGATGTTGGGTTATGTACAAGGAGGGAAAAGATTATGTATATGAGTAAAAAATTTTAAGTAAGTTATATTGCCAGGGTTACAATTAAGACTTAGAAAGATATACGAAGAAGTCCCACAGATTTAGACATATGGTGAATATGAGTACCCGAAATAACTCAAAGATATCAGAAGCATATGAGCCTTATGATTAGGATTTCAAGATGGTTACCCAATATAAGTTTGACTAGCAGGTCAGAAGAGGGGAGGCGTAATAAGCTGTGGGCTCAGGACAAAATCAAATGGCAACGGGATATCTCACAAGAAAAGGTGTTGAAAAGCGATAAAAAGATAAGTCACGAGTGGCTACATCGACTATTATGTATACCCTTATGATTGATTTTATGATATGTTAAAAGTATTGACTGTGTTGTATTTCAAAATTGAGGTAGCAAGCGCTATAGAGAGAATTAAGATTGGGTTTTCCCGGGATTTAAAGTCAGATAGCGGTAACGCGACCAAATATGTAAGCACGAGCATTAGAAAAAAGAAGGTTATGATATTATGAAAGGGAGAGAAACTTGAACAAGGAAAACGTATACCCATTGAGGATCAACAAATATATTTAAGGAAAAGGCTAGGATGAATGCAGGAAAGCAGACGATAGGATCAAATTTAAATAAATCAATGGGAGATAGAGTAGTATTATACGTGACAAAGGATGAACGTGAGGACCCCAGAACCAACCTATACGTCTTCATAACCAGAACCAAGAATGTTGTAAATAATGGACAAAGGTGCATCCTTGAGAAGGAATAAATAAGTCTTATGAGAGCGACAAGGAAATTTTAAGCTCCTGAGATTTAACCAGGAGAATGGATGTGAACCCATGATTGGTATGGATATTTAAGGGGAGAAAGTACCCCAAGAAGAGATTTTTAGCGTCAAAAGGGATTCGCACTCGTAACAAAACACTCCAAATTCTCCTAAGCTAAGAGTAAAGAATGACTAATGGAAATAGACGTTTTACGAGTAAATGAAAACAAAAGAAACTATGAGGACTAAAGGGAGGAGGAGGTGTAACAAAATGGTTAAAGGGAATTATGTGGCCGCCGACAACAAAGAGAAGATTAATGAGTTAGTAGGCTTGCCCAAAGGAAAACAAATTGAAATTATATGACAGTGATTCTGTGAAGATACAAAGATTCGATTATGAAGAAAACCGAGAAAATTCGAGATATATATATATATATATATATATATATATATATATATATATATATATATATATATATGTGTGTGTGTGTGTGTGTGTGTGTGTGTACAAGTTGTAATATCATAAAGGAAGATGAAGACTCAACGAAAGGATAAAGAAAAGGGTGTACTTTGTGAGGATTTCATGATAAGAACTAGAACCGACAGAACACTAGAAGGAGTATTACGCATGGTTGTGATGCAAACAAGTAGTTAAGAAGAATTACGGGACAACATGAGCTGGAGGAGTTGAAGGATCGCTAACATCGGCCAGATGACTATCAAAGACGGTTAATACTCGAAGGTTACTGGTATATGAGATCATCCTTTAAAAGGGGGGAAGAACAAATTCAGTTCTAAGATGAACTTCAATATTCCCAAGCTCAAAAGAGGGAAATATACTGGATTGAAGGAGCCAAAATTCGAGATGAACCGATATGTCAAGAATGTGCTAAAGAAAAGTAAAAATGGATTAAATACAAGTATATCATGAGACAAATATGGAAAGAAGAATAAGTTTCGCCAATGCGATACGTTGTATTCCGGACTATGACTCGAATCACTAGCACCGAAAATTTTTTAGTTACATTTAGATATGCCGTAAAGTACTCCAAGGGGTAACAGAATGAGTAAGAAAAGGCCGCATGTGACCAGGGATAAGTATAAGGGACAATCGGGTCTACTAAAAATAACTTATAGCACTAGAAGAGATAAAAGCTTTAACAAAAGAATAATTATAGGAAGTTCAATAATCTTCAAAGGAAAGGAAGATAGTGTGCCTATGGATAGCAAGACAATAGCACTGCCTGAGATTAGGAAGTACCTCGTATGTCGTGAAATTCCCAGTTTCCAGTTATATCAATAGTGAGAGTGTATGACGTAGAACAATATAAACAATCGCTGTGATGAAATGGCCAACAAAATGGTGTAAGGACAACGATAAGGAGTCAAAGAAGAATAGAGGTTAATTTAAGTCTCAAATGATCACCGGTACAAGTGAATCAAGGACATAAGAAGAAAGCATACTCGTATTGAAAGGAACTTATGATTATGTAGGATTTTATCGTAGTTCCATGTTTATGAGTTTATTTTGTAATTATGTTAAGATTGAGGAGAGGAAATTGGAGGAAAAGTTAAAATATGAATTTGATGATATTTTGAGTTGTAAATTAGCTTGAGCTGTGATTATTAGTATGTTATAAGTATAATATTGCTATGAGGAATAATAATGATGATGAGGAAGTATTATATACAAGTGTATAAGGGATTGTGTTGAGGTCGTTCTTATGGATTGATTATGAAAAGAACTTTGGATGGATTTAGGTCCAGTTTGAAAATAAATCTCTTGGTTGTGGTATTATTGATATATTGGATGGACAATCTGATGTAAAATAATCACTAAGAATAATAAGTCATTTGCAAGGAAATGCGATTACAAATCATCTCGGCGCTACTATAAGTGGAACTAAGATAATATTGTAAGGAATTAAGGAGTTCGACCAAGGAATTAAAAGGAGATGATATGGTATGTATATAAGTTCGACTAGTACAAAAAAGGATAATCTAAAATAGCACCAGAGAAGCAAGCAAGGAAAGGTGTTATATCTAAACAAGAAAGTTTGTCTAGTAGTATAGAAATAAAGGGCAAGTAAAAAGGGTACAACAATTAAAGGTACTTGCAGATCGGCAGGGAGCCGTAGCAATCACGAGGCAAGACCACCTTAATGGGAATATGATGACAACTAAATATCAGGTGACCACTAGTTACATATAGAAGGGCAGGAGGATATGAAACTAATGGATGAGTTCGACAGAGAGTTAGGGGAACATGAAAGAAGACTGATGAGCTCATATTATAAGAAGATCAGGGTCTAAAAGAGGACCACCATTTCAAGAAATCAATGATAGCATCGTAAGCTCGCAAGCTACAACATTCGAGGATGAATGTTTCTAAGGGGGGAAGAATTTTGCACCTCAAAAATATTCGCGTCGTGTGTGTGGTGAGTAAACTAAGTAAGCTCGGAGAGGTCATGGAAACATTATAGGGTTAAGGAATACTCTTAAAAAGTTTTAAGCAGGTGTCTAAAGGTTCCTGGATCAAGAAAATAGAAGAAAATAAGTTTGTCAAAAAATTGAGAAAATTTGGCAAAATTTGGATAGAAATTTTGGGTCAACTTCAGAGAGGTATATCTCCAGGTATATGAAGAGTTTTGAAGTAAATTAACAGCCTAAAATGAAGTTCATGAAGTAAAGTTTCCAACACAACAAACCACTCGTTGATATGATGTCAGAGTACAGAATTATGAACGTCAGAAGTCAGGTGGGCAGAGCAGAAATGTGCAGCTACAGTGTGCGACACGCGCAACTACAGTGCGCGGAAAATTCTAGATCGGTGCAAACCGACCCTAGAACAATATAAAAAGGGTATTTACCCCTTATTTTCATTTAACCACCTCCCCAAACATTCCCTAACCCCCTAGAACATTCTCCTAACTTCCTCTATAAACGTTTTAGCCCAAATTAAGTGAAAGCCCGAGATTTAGGCTCGGGAAGCGTATAAGGTCTTGTAGTTCTTGTTCTAAACAACGAATCTTGACGAATCAAAGAAGACCGCTGAAGATAGATAATATTTCAAGCTCTACAAACCTTAAGTGAGGTAAGGATATTCTTTACTATGCATATTATGAATTATATCCTGGGAATTTAGTTGTTAAAGCTCCGTAAAGTCTAGTGATTGGTTGAGAAATTGGGGAAACATCGTGTAGGATGTTTTATTGAGAATATTGATGTTGATGATGATGTTGTTTATATTGGTGTTGCTATTGTTGTCGTTTTGTTGGTATTGTGATTTCGGGCTAGGGATATAAACAGGGGAGATGTTGCCCGAATTCTTGCATATTCTAGGAGGATTTAATTTGAAGGCTTAAGAAAAGCATATGACGATAAACCTAACAATAGTATGAATTCTCTTGAATGTATATACACGAGCTTGGGAGGACAAGCATTAGGTAGTTAATGAGACCGAAAAGGTATGTTAAGGCTGTCCCTTTCTTTCTAAAGGCATGATTCTTTTTTTATGAACCTATACGTGTTTTCCATAACATCTTTATTCCCAAAACCTAGAAATTCATGATTCTTAGAGTTTCTTATGATGCTAAAGATAAGTATGTTCCATGATGATAATAATGATGATGATTCCATTCAAGAGATTCCAAAGCTTATGGTTTTGATGCTATTATGACATTATAAAGTTTATTTCATGATTTTCTTGATTTTATTCATTGTTGTTGATCTCACCTTATGATAATTGTTCCTTCAAGGAGAGATATAGCGATGATGATTGCTCCATAATATAAATCGGAGGTTACTGACCTTATGTCACTCCGATAGAGTTGTAGCATTTAATTGGGCTCTCATGCATGCTTGATGTATATGCAAGTATTTCCTCACACCGTGCCTATATAGCCGGGCAGCACTACTATAGTGGGCAGCTATGGATAATGATAATAACACCATGCCTATATGGCTGGGCAGCACCACTAGTGGGCGGCGTGAGATGGTTACCCCGGATGCGGGCTAATGATTATGTTATATATATGTATGAAAAATGTTTTCTTTGTAAATCTAAGCATGCATGGTATCCGCCTTATGAGGTAATCAGATGTACAGGTTATCTTTATCTCATATTTCTTGTTATATTATTATTCATGCCTTACATACTCGGTACACTATTCGTACTGACGTCCCTTCTTGTGGACGTTGTGTTTATTCCCGCAGGTAGACAAGTAGACGAATCTGATCCCTAGGGGCTTCATCAGCGAAGTTTCATAAAGGCTCCAGTTGTTTCGGAGCTGCAGCTTATTGGTACTACTCTTGTGTGTATATATATACTTGGGCATGGTGGAGTCCTACCCCATCTTCATAAATTCATGTATTCTATATAGAGGCTCGTTGATAGATGTGTGTAGCTAGAAGTCTCATATCGTTATCAGTTCATATTGTTGTATTATATTTTGGCAGCCTTGTTGGCCTATGTTTATGGACATAGTTATTGATGATTATATAGCGATGTGTCATTATCTTGTGATATATGCCCTCACAGATTATGATACCCATGAGCTGTCTTTGTGGTCCACCTAGAAATGATTATGAGATGGATGTTCAAAGGTGCTTGGTGGGTTAGCTCCGGGTGCCCGTCATTGCTCTCTAGTTAGGTCGTGACATAAATTTTTTCTCCTTTTTTATTTATATCTTATGTTTCACTGAAATTTCTTCTAATTTCAATGAAATTTCTATCTAGGGCTGATTAAGAAAGAGGTGAAATTAGAGTTGAATAAGCTTTGTACTGATAACGAAGATCCAAAGATGAAGCTTAAGGTGTGATGCCATCATGGGGTATTACTGAAAATGCAGATTTCTTAGTCTATTAACAATCCCCGAAGAATATTTTGGTCATGCCCCTTCTATGGTGTACGATTTTTTATGTTTTGTTATTTTCAAACCACATTACAGTGAATTTGATTGGTTGAACTTTTTTTTAGGTGAAGAAATGTAATTTCTTTTAGTGGAGATATGATCCTGTTGATGAAAGATCTAAGTTCATTATTCACATATTAGTGAAGAAAATAGAAGAAAAAGTTTCTTTGAAGAAGAAAATGGAAGAAGGAAATGGAAAAAGAATTTGGTTTGAAGAAGGAAATGGAAGAAAAAGTTTCTTTGAAGAATGAAATGGAAGAAGATTTTTCTTTGAAGAAGAATTTTGTATTGAAGGAGAGTCTTCTTACATTGAAGGAGAGATTGGTTGCATCGATAGTGAAATGGTCATCGATAATGAGAGTGAACAACTTGAGAATTCCATTAACAATGGAGAGATGAAGGTGATGGAGATTAAAAAGTTTGAGAAAAAGCTTCAAGAAGAGAAGAAGGGCAGATTCTTTAGTATTAAGGATGTTTTCATTTTGTGTATGTTTCTATGTGTTGTTATTTGGTTTAATAAGTTGTGGCAACTTGAAAACTTTAAGTATTATCAATTTCCATATTAGGACTTATTGTATGTTCCTTTTTCCCTTTATATTTGTATGTTGAAGCACTTTAATGTCATGGAGGTTCAATTTAAAAGTTGTTGTCATTCACTTTAGGAACAAGAAACATGCTTGATCATACATTAGGAAAGAAATTTTTACTTAGACCAGACATAAATTACTTAAAAGAAAAGGCACAAGGAGACCTAATCTATATCTATGATCTCCTGCTTTATATGAACAATGAAGGCTATGCAATTCTCAGCTTCACAGGCCTTAAAACACAACACATTTCCTTCCCTCAATCCGTTAGTATCGACAAAGTGTTACCAGTGCTTTAGCGCCAATTTTGTATTTCATGTAGTATGTATGATGGTCATAAAGAACAACAGCTTCTTTCTCAGAGTTTGGAAGAAAATCAAGAATGTTAATAGGATGTACTAAATCATCATTTTCAACATATGATCAAGTTAAGTTTTTCTCAAAGCATGCGAGCATATTATCCTGAAGCATTGACATTGTGTTAGTGATAGAATGAATATGAGTAAAATAGGCTTGAGTTGTGTCAAATGCTTTTGCATCCTCTTGTCTTTCTATAGTGTCAAGTACTATTCATCTACCATTCAATGCATTTCAATTCTTACACCATTCAACTACCATTTAATGCATTTCAATTCTTCCACCATTCAACTACCATTCAATGTATTTCAATTCTTCCACCATTCAACTACCATTCGACAACCATTCAATGTATTTCAATTCAACTACCATTTAATAAAAACTGCCCAAAATGAGGCATTAAAACTGGACTAATTCTGCATACACTGCACAGTTTGGACCTATAATATGTAGATTTTGGACAGAAAGCATACTGCACAAAGAGTTGTCACTTCTCAAATATTTAAACAAAAGTCTAGTCACAGCTGCATAAGCATTTAACCAAAAGATTGTTAATTGCATAAGCATTTCTACAAACAAGTACTTCGATCATGTTAGTAAACACTAATACATTCAAAGTCTTCAATACTAATACAACCAAAGTCAACAAATCCAAAAAAACATCCTTAAATCATGTCAGCATCAAAATACTAAACTACTACAAGTCATCGTTACTTCCATGGCTCCTTGCCTTTACTATTAGTGGTCTTGTTCAGTTTCTCTCTACTTAGTATTAGTGGTCTTTTTCATGTTAGTAAACACAAATACATTCAAAGTATTCAATACTAATACAACCAAAGCCAACAAATCCAAAAACATCCTTAAATCAAGTTAGCATCAAAATTCTAAATTGCTACAAGATATCATCACTTCCATGGCTCCTTGCCTTTACTATTAGTAGTCCTGTTCATTTTCTCTCTTCTAACCCCATCAAGCATGCTTCTTGTGTAGCATGGTTTGCCTTTATACCTCATTCCTGTCCTTGACCTGTGACCACGATCTCATGTAACTTCTGGAAATCTTATAGGGTTGTCTTGTAGGCTATTTACCACATAAATTCAAAGGCATGCCATGTTGCAATAAGAAAATTGAAAATTAGCATTTTCTTTCAATTCACATACCAATTCTATTGTACGACACTATTAGACTTAATTTGAGAGATATATAACCACTTTCAACAATAAACACTCATATACCAACTATTATAGATCTTTTATTAGGGTAAGTAGAGGGATCCTCAGATTCCCTTCTTGATACAACAGCAGGGGAAGGAAAACTTGCCCTTTTTCTTGTTCCAGCAAAAGCGCTAGAAGTAGGAGTAGCAGCAACCTCTAGTTCATTTCTTGGCCTTCCTCTTGGCCTTGGACTAGCAGTAACTGCAGGTTCCTTTCTTGGCCTTCCTATAGGTCTTGGAGGAGCCGTAGGAGCACCTGTTTCCTTTCTTGGCCTACGCTTTGGTCTTGGAGGAGTTTCAGGTACAACATGTGCTTTTCTTGGTTTGCCCTTTTGGCTAGTAGCATTTCTTGGTCCAGTAGCTTGTCCTGTTTGAGATGCAACAGTACTTGGTCCAGCATTGCTTGATCCAACAACTACAGTGGTTTCAGATACAACAGTACCTAATCCACCATTTCTTGTTCCATTCTACAAGAGAAATGCAATGTTAATAACATTCAAATAGTGCAAAGTTTAGAAAAGCTTAATGGACTTATAGTCATACCTGGTGACAACTTTTTTATTGTTGTTTTTACCTCCATAGGTGCTGGAAGTCATTTGCATGCTTGTTCTTGGCAGTTTTCCTGACTTCCTAGTTTCATTGGCCTCTTTCCTTCTGGGATTTGGGGGACTGCCTGGTACTGGTTTGATGATTGGTGGAGAAATGGAAGGGTTATTAGACTAAGGTCACATTACCATATTTTTCATTAGTTGAATGAAATGACAGTATGTTTCAACCAGTTCCCTTTGTTGTAATAGCCATGAACATAGTCAATGGGTTCATACTTCTTGTACAACATGGCACAGATGGCATATGGACATAGTATTCCCTTGAGTTTCCATGCCTTATAACTAAATGTCTCATTGATAATATTAACAGTGTGGTGATATGGACCATCACTAATCTCAAACCCATGCTCTCCATTACACTCAATATTACAATTCATTGACTTCCCCATGTTTTCTTCTAATGTCCTTAAGGACATTGGAGATATTCTTGTCACCCAAGTGTCTACAAAAGATCATATCACACCTATCCTAGTCATTACCTTTATCCTAATCTCTTCTAGCATGGTTATGATGGTCTTGTGTCTTGCAGCCAAGATCCAAGCATTAAAGCTCTCAGCCATATTATTATCAATTATATCACACTTAGTTTCAGTATTTAAGTATACCTTACAAAGGTGTGTTCCTTGTAGTAGAGTAAATCACCTACAATTCTCTCACCACCAAGCAGTTTCAATTTGTCCAGATTTCTTCTCAGATCTGCCTCAAATGTGCTTCTTGCACAACTCCAGAAAATCATACCCCTTTCAAGGCCTCCCCACTCTTTTGACCAGTTTGCAAAGATGTGTCTAGCATATTGCCTTTGCTCCACTTCTGGTAGTAGATCTTTTATCATGGCAAGAAGCCCCTGCAAAACCAAGTTTGACAATAAATTAAATCAGCAAAGTGTAACAATAAATAATAAAAACATAATCAACACAAATCAATAGTTTATTACCTATGAATACTTCAATTATTGATTTCTTTAAAATCCCCGATTGTCGACCATAAGCTGATATCCTATAGTAATCGCACATAACATAAAGTGTTTCAGTAAGATGATCCACATTCCTGTGACCGGCCTATCCTGATCCTGGTCTTGGGGATTGTAAAGTGAAATATTGCTTTCATCATCCTCCCACCAAATACTCGTCTGACCATCCTCGTCTTCCCCATCATATTCCGAAGGATACGAATACTCTGGCAGCTCCTGATTGACTGAAGGCTAGGATAGAGGGCTAGAATGCTCAGTAACACTTACACTCGTAGCTGCTCTAACGTAATGCTCCATCATAGGAGAAACTGGAGGGGCCAAATCTAGTGCAGCCTCAGGAGCCTCATGCTCCACTGGTGTCTTATACGAACTCTCAGCCGGGTCGGTCTCATAGCTATCCTCGGATGGATCCTTCTCCATAGAAGTCATAGGCTCTGGGAATATCGTCTCAATATCCTCAGAAGGATCTGACTCAAGGGGGTAACTAAGACTCCTCCCAATCTGTCCCGGTACCTGTGGTCTGGAATCGGTGGGTAGTGCTAGTCCGGAGTCCACCCTGAGGGCCTTCCTTGCACCCCCACTATCAGAAATCATCATCTTTATATGTATCAATCTTAACACAAGAGGGCAGAAGCGATCTTTCCTAAACTTTGGCTCTATCGCACGATCTAAGATGAGAAGGAAAGGTCAATGATTCCTAAATTCCCCGCAGCCTCCTATTTAAAAGTGTGGCGCACTTCACACCCAAAAACAAGACTCTACTGGACACATCTCGTAGACACACCCTAGGATGAACTGCTCTGATGCCACTTTTGTCACGACCCAACTAGAGAGCCATGACGGGTACCTGGAGCTAACCCACCGAGCACATCTGAACATATATCTCATAATCATTTCTAGGTGGATCACAATGACAGCTCATGGGTATCATAATCTGTAAGGCCATATATCAGAAAATAATGACACATCGCTATATAATCATCAATAACTATGTCCATAAACATAGGCCAACAAGGCTGCCAAAATATAATATAACAATATGAACTGATAACGATATGGGACTTCTAGTTGCACACATCTGTCTACGAGCCTCTATATAGAATACATGAATCCATGAAGACGGGGCAAGACTCTGCCATGCCCAAGTATATATATACACACACAAGAGTAGTACCAATAAGCTGCAACTCCGGAACAGCTGGAGCCTTTCTGAAACTCCGCTAATAAAGCCCCTAAGGATCAGATCCGACTACCTGCGGGCATAAACGCAGTGTCCATAAGAAGGGACGTCAGTACGAATAGTGTACTGAGTATGTAAGACATGAATAATAATATAACAAGAAATATGAGATAAAGATAACATGTACATCTGATTGCCTCATAAGGCGGATACCATGCAGGCTTAGCTTTATAAAAAAACTATTTTTCATACATATATATAACATAATCATTAGCCCGCGTCCGGGGTAACCATTTTACGCTGCCCACCAGTAGTGCTGCCCAGCCATATAGGCACGGTGTTATTATCATTATCCATATTTGCCCACCGTAGTGGTGCTGCCCGGCCATATATGTACGGTGTGAGAAAATACTTCTATAGACATCAAGCGTGCATGAGAGCCCAATTAAAAGCTATAACTCTATCGGAGTGACGTAAGGTCAGTAACCTCCGATTTATATTATGGAGCAATCACCATCGCTATATCTCACCTTGAAGGAACAATTATCATAAGGTGAGATCAACAACAATAAATAAAATCAAGAAAATCATGAAATAAACTTTATAATCTCATAGTAGCATCAAAACCATAAGCTTTGGAATCTCTTGAATGGAATCATCATCATCATTATCGTCATGGAACATACTTATCTTTAGCATCATAAGAAAATCTAAGAATGATGAACTTATAGCTTCTCAAGAATAAGGATGTTATCAAAAACACGTATAGGTTCATAAGAAAATAATCATGCCTTTAGAAAGAAAGGGACAACCTTAACATACTTTTTCGGGTTCCTTAACTACCCAATGCTTGTCCTTCTAAGCTCGTATATGTACATTCAAGAGAATTAATACTATTGTTAGGCTTATCATCATATGCTTGTCTTAAGCCTTCAAATTAAATCCTCTTAGAACCTGCCAGAATTCGGGCAGCATCTCCCCTGTTTATATCCCTAGGTCGAAATCACAATACTAACAAAACAACAACAATAGCAACACCAATATCAACAACATCATCATCAACATCAATATGTTCAATAAAAAATCCCACACGATGTTTCCCCAATTTCTCAACGAATCACTAGACTTTACGGAGCTTTAACAACTAAATTTCCATGATACAATTCATAATATCCATAGTAATGAATATCCTTACCTCAATTAAGTTTGGTAGATCTTGAAATCTTATTTATCTTCGGCGGCCTCCTTTGATTGGTTGAGATTCATTGCTTAGAACAAGAACTACAAGACCTTATATGTTTCCCGAGCCTAAATCTTGGGGTTTCACTTGATTTGGGCTAAAAAGTTTATGGAGGAATTTGGGAGAATGTTCTAGGGGGTTAGGGAAGGTTTGGGGAGGTGGTTGAATGAAATTAAGGGGTAAATCCCCTATTTATATTGTTCTAGGGTCGATTTGCACCGACCTAAAACTTTCCGCGCACTGTAGTGCGCGTGTCTGGCACTGTAGCTGCGCGTGTCGCGCACTGTAGCTGCGCGTTTCTGCTCTGCCCGCCTGACTTGTAACATCCATAATTCTCTACTCTGACATCATATCGATGAGCGGTTTGTTGCGATGGAAAATAGACTTCATGAACTTCATTTTAGGCTTTTAATTTACTTCAAAACTCTTCATATACCCACAGATATACCTCTCTGAAGTTTAACCTAAATTTCTATCCAAAATTTTCCCAAATGTTTGACAAATTTATTTTCTTCGATTTGCTTGATCCCGGAACCTTTAGACACTTTCTTAACACTTGGTACGAGTATTCCTTAATCTTATAAGGGTTTCATGACCTCTCCGGGCTTATGTTAGTTTACTCACAATGCACACGACTCGAAATTTTTTGAGGTGTAACAATTTACATCAACATTAGCTTACCACTTGAATCCATTTGCTAATTTGAAGGTTTTGAATTGAAGTTGTCAGCAAAAGTAGAGAAAAATGGAATCCGAATCAGTCAATAAAAGGGAAAATGAAAAGGGATTTTTTTTACTGTTATTTTTACCACATGGCAAAAAATTAGAGGATGAAGTCAGTTCACACACGCTTAACTTTCGTGTTCTCATGTTCCCTTAATAATTACCTGAAAATGGTGTGTAAAATACACAATAAATAGGTACAGGGGATAATAGGTCACCCGTAAAGGTTGGGTATGTTATAAATAATTCAGCCAAACGTTAGGGTACACTGTAGATATTTTCTATATATATATATATATATATATAAAGGCACATTTGAAAAGGGGTGAGGATGTGACCTAGTTATGGGCTCGTGATTCGAGGTCAGTTCCGGAGCGAGTGGTACATCGACACCATGGGTCCCCTACAGTTCACGACTATAGCATATGTGTACATGGTTGAGATACTTTCATTATTTCATTGCATTGCATTGCATCAGACTCATTTTATTTTTGTTGTTGGCTGATGACTGAACTTATATCAATTCGGTGATTGATTGATGGCTAGATTTATCTTATCCTTGTGTTGGCTGATTACTGTGATGACATTATTTGGTTATGTGTTGTTGTGCCTATCTTCCTATCATGTAATTTTATGAACTTATGCATGATACTAATCTTAGTCGGCCTATGATATCTACTGGTACATAGTGTTTGTACTGATACTATCTTGCTGCACCTTTTATTTGAGTGCAGATTGTGTGCCAGAGACTTTGTCCAGACTTCATATTTAGCTTGAGGCCAGTTACTGATCTGATCCGACGGTGAGCTTCTATCCATGCCATGCTTCCTCAAGATCTCTCTTTCTTGATGTCTATTTTCGTTCCAGACATTGTTTACGTTTATAGACAGTTATCTATTCTTTGGATAGTATGTTTTAGAGTTCTTGTACGATGACTTTTGGATTTTTGGGGTTGTAATAGTTAGGTGTCCGCACTTTTATTTATTGAGGCCTCACTAGACAGTTTTATGATTCAATTCTGGTTATTGATTTCTAATTATTTTATATGGTTTGATAATTGGGTAAGAGGATGGTTTGCCCACTAGGAGATTTAGTGTGGGTGTCATCACGACTATTTGTGTCATGACAAGATTAACTCCAAACTTTTCCTTACCTTTCCCTAGCCCTAGGTATATCACTCTTCATCTTATCACATCCAGGTGACAACCTCTTAGCCTCCTTACACTTAGGTGATTCAAACATGTCCCCTTTTTCAATCTTAGGTGAGCACTTCCAGTTTAAATATATGGAAGGATGACAAACTAAGTATGGGATGCAACTAAGCTATGACCTAACATGAGATAGGCTACTTCAATAAATGTGAAAGGCTAATATGAGATCTGCCTAACAAGTAGTGTATGACAAAAGATAGCTTGAAAGGTTTCACATACAAACATGGATAAACTTTTAACATTTTTACGCAGGAAAGGCAGGTGTGGTCAATCAAGGAGACATGTGAGACAAACAGAGATGACTAGACAATCAACTCAAAGACGAAGCTCAAGTATGCAGAGTCATTTAAGCTAAGATAAACATATGAGGCCTTATTCTTTTATTAAAACATGGTAAAGGGGTGACACTGCAAAACTGTCACGACCTAAATTACGGATCGTGCAGGCACCTACCAAATTACCTTCTAGTAGGCGAACCCCCACCAACCAACCCATTATTAAGACTCATTTTTCCATTCAATCGCTGATAATCATAAACATAACTGATAAAACATAACTGACACTCTTTATAAAGTTAGAGCTTACGATTCCCCGGGACCTAGTCAACGTGTACAAGAGCTTCTACTATATAGATGAATAAACTTAAAATAAAATGACACAACCACTGCATTGGAACGAGATGCACAGAAGCTATAGGAAGATGTCTGCCACTCTGATCTATGAAACCTTCAACAATAACTCGAAACACATCTACACCCGAAAAGGATATAGCATGAGTAATATCAGTACACCACACATACTGGTAAACATCATAGGCCGAATAAGATTAGTTCACGCAATATGATATAGAATCAATCAGAATAAATAGATAGGTACAGTCGTAACACCTTTTTAAATACTGCTCATACTTAAAGAGTTCTGACATAAACATTCTCATATCCCTTTACCATGTCAATGAAACACTAGGAAGTGGGGACCAACATACAACAAAAAAATTTATTTAACACGGGCTCCCAGACCAGCTAACCCACAACAATTTATGAAGAACAGACATCAACCTCTATACCAACCAATATTAAGCAGAACCACTAACACTTACCTTTTTCCTCCATAATCTAATAGACTTGTAAATTGACAACTAGACGCAATAGCACAACAGCCCACATCAGACATTAGTCAATAATCACTTATCAAAAGCAAGTAAAAGTAAGTGAAATCAATACAACCCTCGACGGTATCTCAACCGTATTCCAGACCTGAATCATGCTAAATGGAATCACTCTGACACCTCCCTTCCTCATTAGTCAATGGAGTCATGAAGTTACATGCAAACCCTACAACGCAACAATAAAGAAAAAAATCAAATATGAAATCACTAGAATGAGTCATGATTCAATGTAATGCAGCCAAGACGAGTATCACCTTTATCACAAGAACAAAAGTAAGTAAAGCGTAATGAAACCCGAGTTAGTATAACATATGTACACACATGCTAACTGGTATTGATAAAGGTGTGCATGGTTTCCATGTACCACTCGCTCCGGAACTGACCCCGGATCACGAGTCCTTAACTATATATATATATATATATATATATATATATATATATATATATATATTGTTTCTCATAAGGCATCATGCCATAGTCATAACAAGACCCAAATAACGCTGCTCATTAATCACACACATATGAAATCCGCTAAATCACGACATGAATACTCTAATGAAGACACATGCAATTACTACACAAGTCACCTCGCCTAATAGTACAACAAGCACTATAATGATCAACTCAGTACGTATGAGAATTCCCACCTTCTAACTTAAACACTCTAAGAACATAAACACCACCATATTCCCTCAAGAATAACGATTATTCACCTTGGTTCAACTACTCACTCAATGGCGACAAGCCCACATAATCCAACAATTTATATCAATCTATCCATATCCAATCGAACTCAGCATCCGAAGACCTAATCATGCTTTCTCCCATCAGTTCAATAACGCATATTAGACTCACTAATCACTGTCTAACTCCAGTAAACCATAATCTACCTCGAGGCCGAGCAGGTGCAACGAACCATCATGGAGTCTTCATCCTTTGCTTCCAAATTTGGGGACCACGACTGATAAGTCTAGCAGTAGCATGAATTTCAATAACGAGAGTCAAAATAAATCATGTGCAGTAATCTAGATTCTATAGTTGACTGCACTTGCCTTCATATTTCTCATTCAAGGACTCAAGTCCCAACCCCTCTAATGTGTGAGCAATTTAAGAACTCTATCTTTATTATCATCTGGAGGTTACACCTAGCGGTGAGGAATTAACTGTAGAAATGATAAAAAAAATGGTTAGAAGGGTTACCTTACTCAAGTCTCTATGTGATCTGCTGGGTCTGGTTTCACGTCAATCGCTGCAGCGGTCCTCTATTCACTGGGACGGGCTCGCTATGGCAGTCTATCGACTGTCGCGGTGAAGTGCATCCACCGAGCCCCATACCCTTTTCGCTCGACTGACTCGACTATAGTAAAAATTTAACAAAGTTTTCCCCTATAATACTAATCATACAACAAATCAAATTATCTTTTGAGCACGAGCATATGAATATCTAATAACGACCGGACGGGTCGTTACATCAGATACCAATTAAATACCCGTTCATTCCCGAATAGTCTAGGGTGGAGTGGAATTGAACGGTCATGTCATCCTGAGTGTCACAAGGTCCAAGGATTTCATACGAAGATCGTAATACAAATTTCGAAGCCTTCACGCACCGACTGAAAATTAGTTCGAGTTTGCACTCGAGGTGGTCATTTGCTAATGGAAATTGATATTTCGTGCTACCCGAAGAGAATCTTTATTGGAACAATCGGATTAGACAAAAAACTAGGTATTCAAATCTTTTTTGATATTACCAGGCCCTGTAAGGCCGCATATACAATTTAGGAGGCGGTCTCAAAGCGCATTGCACAGACAAAAGATAATACCACAAAAAAGGTGAAACGACAGCTGCTACCGCGACCCGATGCTGCGGGTGCGAGGTATGAAGAAATACGCAAGCCGCTACAGCGATTGTGACTAGCGGTATGGGTACCGCTGCAGCAAAATTGCTCAGGCAGCTTAACTGGTGGTTCATTTAACCTCCCTATATTTCATTCTTTCCCCCTCTTCTTAACTAATTTTCCCCCCACTCCCCACGATTTTCTCTCCCATTTACTCACCGAACCCCCTAATCTACTCCTTTTTCCCCCATATAACCCTCTTACATCTCATTCATCTTCTGCATTTCCCAAATACCACAAAAGAAGAAAAATTTTTGTACCAAAAAAAAAATAAGGGTCAAATTCTTGAAGATTTTCTCAATTCTTCAGCTATCTCAAGGTATGTATCCCTCTCCCCCACTGTAGAAAATTATTTAGAAGTCTCTATTTCAAAATTTTCATGCTTACCTTGTTGGGTATTGTAAGAACTTGAATCTTTTGTGGAACAAGAGTTTTGACTACTTGGGGAGGGGTTTCTCGAATTTGCAACATGTTTTTGACGCTCACGAAGTCTCAAAATTGTTCATTGCTTAAGATTTACTAGATTTTTAGGGGTGAAACCTTGTTGGGGGTGGTGGAGTACTTGTAGAAGAGGTTTTCAATAATGCTTGAATTTTAAGGGTCTATTTGTTGTTAAAAAGGCGTTTCATGGGGTGTAAAAGACATGCATGTTAACATATTACCTGATCTATGTCGAAATTCGTAGATATTTGATCAAAATTTTGGGAAACCATTTTGCTAGATGAGGGTTTTTCTTGCTGGGGAAGACGGGTTAGCTACAGTGGGACATTTTTCACTGGCGCGGACCCACCATAGGGCTCATCGGAGCGCCGACGCAGAAGTAAGGTTAGGGATTTTTGCGGTAGCGATAGCAGGCTTGCTACAGCGCTATTAGCCTCGCTGTAGCGGAGGCTGCAAAGGAAGAATCAAAATACTACCCACTTCACACCTGGGTTGAGTTTCTTTTTCTCTTTGTTGGTTTTCCTTAGCCTTTCCTACATCCAATTGCAGATCGATTGTGATATAACAATAACTAACATGGTTTTGTTGTGTAGGTACCTACTTTCCTCCGGATAAATGGCCCAAAACAAGGGACCTCCCACTTATGAAAATTTTCTCACTCCCCAATGCAAAAGGCACTATAAGGAGCAGTAGAGAAAAGTGTTGTTGGTTGGGCGGGGCTTTTTATGGACAATATGGATTAGTATGCCTTATATTTTTACAACCGCCTACAGGCCATTGGGTGGAAAAAATTGCTGGGGGACCCCAGTAAATGCAATGCTAATTGGGTCTGAGAGTCTTACGCTATGCTCCCTACGGTGGATTGGTCCTCTTCGAAACGAAGATCTCTTAATTCGGGGTGTCAGGGTGAAAATTGGGCAGAGGTGATTAATGCAATATATGAGCTGGACAACATCCCGAATGATGAGATGATTGCCAAGGACCACAATGGTAATGGTCCTTGGCTGGTATCTATGCGGGTTCTAGAGAACAAGAGGCGCAAGATCACTTGGGTTAATAGCCGGACTGGGATTAAAAGTCACTACTTTTCAAATGACCCTCGCAGGTGGCTAAACTTTATCTCTCGCTGAATTCTCCCCTCGAGTAACTCCACTGAAGTCACCTACCCTCGAGCATTTGTAGTGGCTTGTGTGATGGGTAGGGTGCCAATGAATGTGGGGAGGGATGTGATCCTGGAGTGGAAGGCTTTTCTGGCCAAGTGGGGTCCGAGTTTGATGTTCGCTTCCCTTATTACCTTGTTGTGCAAGTGAGCTCGGGTGCCTAGGGAGCCCACTGATAACATGGTCAACTTAGATGTTGACTTTGACCTACTGAGGGTGAAGAGGTCTAGATGCCGAAGCAAGAAGAGAAAAATTGACCGTGATGATGATATCAGTGGTGATCAGAAGGAGGGTGGGGATGGGGCTAACCCTTCACAGCCTCCAACTCAGGGACCTTTCGAGCGGATTGAGACCGAAATTGCGGTCATGAAGAGTGCGATATTGGGCCTATCCTCACCTTCCATGGAGGCTGGTTCTTTAGTGTTGCTACTGGGTGGAGTGGCTTCACTTCGGAGGAGGTGAAGTTGTACATGGATGCTCAGAAAAAAATGCAGGAGTTGGTAGACACTTTGCAGGGTGTCTATATTTCTATGGCTAAGACCCAGGGAAGTATCCAGGCGGATTTTGATAAGTAGACATAGAAGAGGCGGTCCGGGGACAAGCTGTTTGCTTGAATGTGGAAGGGCAGCAAGAGCCTTTTAAAGGCTTTTGACACTAAGTTGAAGCTGGCTAAGGCGACCAAGAACGACACCCAGTAGTTCTCCTTCTTGAGCAGGCCCGGGCTCGATAATGACTCTTCCAGCTGCTCTGAAAATGGCGGTCAGAAAGTGATGAGCCGGGCCAAGGTGGTAGCCTTGGTGTCCCCCCCCCCCCCCCTCACCTTTTAAGCATGGTTTTCCTTGTATGTGTAGGGCCTTTATTTCAGGCAATGGTTAACTTTGTTTCATGTTATTTTGAACAATTTCCTTTGTTTTTCCGTATTTGTTTTTGGATAATTGTGGTTTGGAACTGCAGGACTTTTTGTCTCGTTAGGGTAGGTGCTTTTATGAAGTTGTGGTTTTGGAATTTCTGGTTTTCTTTGAGTTTTTCATGAATTGCATAGGTTGAGAAAATGTGAAATAGGGGATCTGGTCACTGGAAAATGTTGACCGTTGTAGCGATGGGTTTTCGGTATAGCGAAGAATGCTTTACAATAGCGAGAATTTTGAAAATGTGAAGGTCCACTATAGCAGCTAAGTCCCGCTACGGTGAACCCGCTATGGCTGTGTGTACACCGCTGCGGCGAAGGGTCTGAGTCAGTAGGCATTTTTTGATGCCCCACAGGATTGTACAACTCAGGGAACTCATCGTATACACATGTCACATACATACGTAATTCACATATAATCAATAGGAAGACACCGCTTGATACCAATTAGAACCGACCAGATACCAATTGGACTCGTCGAGATACCAATTGAATTCAACTTAGAGATGAAACTGACTGAGATAGCACAATGGGAAAGAAAGAAAGGAAGTTTCCTAGACACCCCATAGCCTCTCGTGGATGGGTATGGACATCATCGTACCATTCCACGAGGCTCTACATACATTGCTCTTGTACTCCTGAGATCGGTAACCTAAAGCTCTGATACCAACTGACACGACCCAAATTACCGATCGTGCAGGCACCTACATGATTACCTCCTAGTAGGCGAACCCTCAATAACCAACCCATTATTAAGGCTCATTTTTCCATTCTATAGATGATAATCATAAACCTAAGTGAGAAAACATAACTGACACTTTTTATAAAATTAGAGCTTACAATTCCCCGGGACCTAGTGTAGACGTGTACAAGAGCTTCTACAATACAGAGGAATAAACTTAAAATAAAACGACACAACTTCTTTCTTGGAACGAGATGCACAGAAGTTGTAGGAAGATGTCTGCCATTCTAATCTATGAAACCTTCAACAATAACCTGAAACGCATCTACCCTAAAAAAGGATGTAGCAAGAGTAGTATCAGTACACCGCACATAAAGGTAAGAATCATAGGCCGACTAAGATTAGTTCACGTAATGCGATATAGAATCAATCAAAATAAACAGATAGTTAAGTCAAATCCTGCTCATACTTAAACAGTTCTGACATAAACATGCTCATATCCCTTTACCATGTCAACGCAACACTAGGAAGTGAGGACCAGCAGACAACAAATAATTATATTCAAGATGGGCTCGAAGACCAGCTAACCCATAACAATTTATAAAGAACAGACATCAACCCCCATACCAACCAATATTAAGTAGAACTACTAACACTTACCTTTTTCCTCCATAATCTAACAGACTCGTAAATTGACAACTAGATGTAACAACACAATAGCCCACATCATGCATTAGGCAATAATCACTTAGTTTTATCAAATGCAAGTCAAACTAAGTGAAAGCAATATAATCCTCGACGGCATCTCAACCGTACTTCCAGACCTGAATCATGCTAAATGGAATCACTCTGACACTGCCCTTCCTCATTAGTCAACAGAGTCATGCAGTTACGAGTAAACACAACTACTTAACAATAAAGAAAACAAATCAAATATGAAATCACCAGAATGAGTAATGGTTCAATGTAATGCAGCCAAGATGAGTATCACCTCCATCACACGAATAGAAGTAAGTAAAATGTAATGCAACCCGAGTTAGTATCACATCCGTACACACATGCTAAATGGTATTGTTTTCCCAAATAGCCATGACCTGCAGGGGAACCATGGTGTCCATGTACCACTTGCTCCGGAACTGACCTCGGATCACGAGCCCTTAACTAGGCCGCTTCCTCACCCCCTGTCAAATGTGCCTTTTCGTATATTTATATATTCTGTTTCTCGCCACAATGTGTATCTCACGTATTTCCAGTTCATCAGCAAATATGAAATATGATCAGTCCACAATATCAATATCAAGTTCACAAGGCATCATGTCACAGTTATAACAATACCCAAATAAGTCCTCATTAATCACACACATATGAAATCTACTAAATCACGACATGAATACTCTAATAAAGACAAATGCAATTGCCACACAAGTCACCTCGCCCAATAGTATAACAAGCGCTATAATGATCAACTCAGTACGTATGTGAATCCCCACCTTCTAACTTAAACACTCTAAGAACTCTATGTTTATTATGATCCAGAGGTTAAACATAGCGGTGAGGAATTAACGGTAGAAAATATAACAAAAGTATTGGTTAGAAGGGTTACCTTACTAAAGTCTCTACGTGCTCTGCTCAGAATTTCTCCCAAGTGACAGCTTAGAAGAAGGTTTGGTGGAAAAGTTGGATTTAATCACGAAATAAGGTCTTTAAGCTGGGCTTGGTTTCATGTCGACAGCTACAGCTTTCCTCCATCCGTTGCGCGGATTCGCTACGGTGGTACATCGATTGCTGCGGTGAAGGGTGTCCATCGGGCTCCACACCTTTTTTGCTCGACTGACTCGACTATAGTAAAAATTTAATGAAGTTTTTCCCCTCGAAGACTAATCATACAACAAATCAACTTATCTTCTGAACATGAACGGAGGAAAGTCTAAAATCGACCAGGCGGATCGTTACAAAAATAAGGTCTCATATAATCAAAATAATCCTCAAACAGGTTGACAAGTTGTTTAACTAGTATGCCACAATTAACAAAAAACCAAAACTACTAGGAGGGTGAACTAGTAATAAGAACTCAACAAGATAAGCAAGTTTCAGTACTTTTACACCTACAACTGATCAACTGAAGTCCAAAAAACCACATAGAACACAAAGTGATTCCTTTCACCTATCACATTTTTGGGCGTCTCAAGCTTATTCATATGTGTGTATAAACAAAGAAGTAGAGGTTTAAAGACAAATCCATCCAACAGTACTCATTTTGTCACACAGATATGTAATCAGGTTATAAATATATACCTAGGTCCACAAAGAAAACTGAAACTCTGTTATTACTACTAAAATGATTTTAAAACATGTGAAAACAAACACCATGTTGATCCTTCACATCATAATCTTCACTAAACAAGTACTAAATAGTATACACACCTTATAATATTAAATTTGGACTTGAATTGCATATTCAAGTACTAACAATCAACTAAGTAGGGTAGCAAGTAATTATTAAATTGTCATTAATCATAAGCTATACAGTTGTAAACATCATAAAGCATTCCATTAATCCACATCATAATCCTTCTAAACAGACACTAAACGGCACATACATGGCTATCACGAACCTAACATGCAGGAATAACCCTAAACTAACTAAAAACAAGACTAACAAGGCATTATACTTAAACAACAAACACTAAATGGTTAACACATGGATATTAACTAAATAAGCAAGGGCCAATAGATAAACCAGACTAAAGCTGAATTATGATTAAGCAAGTAAGCACATAAGAAGCTAAACTAACAGACATACATGCTTTAACTACATATTGAACACTATAGATATGAACAAGCAATTAAACTAAACAGAGACTAATTACATAAAAGAAGCTAAACTATAAGCAAACATACTAAATTAAGATAAATTATACTAAAAGGGAAGAGGATTAACTTTTTTGAGTGCAGCCTTGGTCAAATTTGGAGTTGGAAGATCTTTTTTTCTCCAAAGCTCAGCCACAATAAAAAAAAGGTAAATTTTTTTTAACTAAAAGGTTCAATAAGTTAAAGGTTCCAGCAAATGCTAGATCCCTAAGTATATTGAACCTATTTTTTGCTCTAATCTGAGACTTTTTTTGTGTGTGTATTAATGAATGGGTGTGTTGAAGTGAAATAAGGGGTTCTTTAACCTTAAAACCTTTCCCCTAATTTTTGATGTAGGTGTAACACCTCGTAAACATGAACTAGGTGTGAATGTGTAAAAATCTAGTGTTAAGATGATATTTTATCTATATGAATCCATTCTTGATGAATTCGGGTGGAAGGTAGTTGTTTTGGAGTCAAACCAACAATTAAAGTTCTTAAGGGCTCTTAAATTCGCCTAAGTTTTGGTAAGTCTGTCTTCTAGTCGATTTTATTGAAAATGTGTTGCGAATTTGGAAAAACTTCCTTGATGAATGTTGTAGATCATTGAAATAGCTTTCCAATAGTAGGTCGCCTAGCCCAAGAAAAGTTATGTACAAGAAGTTATTCCTATTTTACTGAAGCCTGTCGTTGCTGGAAATTTGTTCTGTGTTACGGTGAGACGTTACGGACCGTAAGACGTGTTACGGGCCGTAACATGGAACTGTAATTCCTCAAAAATCACCAGAACTCTCTGGAAATTCCCACTAAAGGATGGTCCAAAGGACGGTCCGTAACACGAAGGACCGTCTGTCCTTCGTGGGCGTCCTTTGGTCCGTTTTCACTAGAAAAATATAAATAAGACACTTGTTTTGTTTATTCCTCCACTTTCTGAACAAACCCTAAGGACGAAATCATTCCTCCAAGTCTCCAAATCAAAGGTAAGAACATCCCTAACATTACTAATCCATTCTAACATCAAACCTATGATTCTTAACATGATTCTTGTGGCCAAAACCTAGGGTTTACAACATAATTCTTCCCAAAGTGATTCAAGCTAGGGTTTGGGTGTTTCTTCATTAGAAAAGTGAATTGTTAAACTTTCTTTAACATATTAAGGTATGTCTCTGTTTTGAAAACTTATTTTGAATGAAAATCACTTTTGAAACTATTGTTGGAAGTATAAATTTTATTCAAGATTCTTTAATGAATGAAAGGAAAAGTAATCTTTTCATGTTTTGTTAAACTCCAATTCATGTCTAAATGGTGGTTAATGTGTGTGAGGGGACAAACGCACATTAAACCTAGATCGTAACAAACCCTATATATGTATGTGATATTATGAATGTTTTCCTATATAAGAGATGCTTAATAATGATGGTTAAGTGTTGGTAATGATATTCTCATTGATGAATTAGGACATGGAATCTTTCGTAAAGAAGTTATACGTTTTCAAAACATTCTTTGAAATGATTTATCTTTACGATATGACATAATGAACCTTAATGGTAAATGGTGATGTGACTACCTTGAGATGAATTATAATTCAGCTTTTATGCCATGAACTCTGTTGATGTGATTTTGCCTAGCCACTCGGGAGGATGAGTGGTCACCGAGGATTTCATATTCCGGTGCGTTTTTGCCTAGCTACTCGGGAGGAAGGGTAGTCACTATGGATCCTAGTGTATTAATTGCCTTGCCATTCGGGGGGAAGAGTGGCCACTTCTGGGTTCACTACCTGGGGTGTATTAATTGCCTTGCCATTCGGGGGGAGGGGGGGGGGGGTGTAATAACCCATATTTTTTTTAGGCTTAGTTGGTAATTTAAATAATAATATATATATATATATATATATATATATATATATATATATATATAAGAATTAAGTGGTACAAAATAAAAGAAAAAGAGGATTAAAGGGTCCTTTAAAAAAAAAAGAGATGTGGGCCAAGCCCACAAAAAAAAGAAGAAAAAGAAAAGAAAAAGAAAATAAAGAATAAAAGGGAGTAAAAGGGGTCAGACGTGAATTGTCAGGTTTTGAACACTTTGACCAGAGGGCATTTTCGTCCTTTAAAATTTGACTTTAACCGTTTAAGCCTCTAAAAATATAGAAGTGGTTTACCCTAAGGGATTTGACCATTCTAAATCCGTTTTTGTGTAGTTTGAGGAAATCCGGAGACCCGAGAACGCAGTTTTGATTTTTTTTGGGAAGTGTGCTTGAATTGTGAATTTGAGGTAAGTGAGACTTTAAGCTTTGGGTACTTGCTTTTCAAAACCTGTTTTAAAAATATATTTTGTCTGCCTGGTCCATGTGTTGGGGCGAGCGTGTGCTTGGCAGAATCGGTGGTTCTTACGGCCAGCCGCATATACTTTATTTTCAAATATTCTAAAACACTATTTATAAATTGTTTCATAATGTGATGCGGCTGTGAGCCATGATGTTGGGGCATTGTGTATGCTTCCCTTAGCATTGTGTATGCTTCTTGATTATATTGGGGCATTGTTTATGCTTCCCTTAGCATTGTGTATGCTTCTTGATGATATTGGGGCATTGTGTATGCTTCCCTTAGCATTGTGTATGCTTCCTGACATATTTGGCACATTGTGTATGTTGTCGTGAATTCATAGTGTTGACTAATTCTTTAACTGCCACTTATGACGGTTCGTAGTGTAAATTGTGTTGAGATATATAATATAATTGATAAACAGTGGTTTGGACCTTGGTTGCTATTATATAATGATATATTCAGGTGCATAATATTTTTGTGCTTGTTGTGTATTTGTATTTTCTAACACTTGTTCCAGGGGTATTTGAAGTGGCGGGTCGAGGATCTTACTGGGTTATATTTATGTATAACTCACTCCTTACCTGCATGTCCATGCAGATACTGTTGTTGAGAACGAGGCTGGTAATTGAAGACTTCGTGAGTGGACACTGTTGCTGAGGTGAGCCACCGCATAGTTCGTGGAGGCAGCCATTTCAGCTTTATCTAGTTTATTTCTAGTTATTTCTTTTATTTTGGGTTTACATGCCCGACACTCAAACTCATGTAACTCTGTAGATGCTCCGTGGTCTTAGCATGGGATGTGGGCTAGAGATTCTTTTTACCTTAGCGTTGATTGGTTTTCATAAATCGATTATGGATTTGGTTGGCGACTATTTCGCCTTTTATCATTAATAACGTTGTTGGACCTGCACTTATTTTCTTTTAGTGCTTTTGTAAATAGTTAAGAGTATGATATATGGTTCGCCTGGCGGGTGGTGTTTGTTGGGTGCCAATCACGTCTAGCGGGTGTTTTGGGACGTGACAAAGTTAGTATCAGAGGTTAGGCTTTAAGTCCCGGGTCATGGAGCAGTGTTTAGTAGAGTCTTGTTCATGGGTATGTAGGCGCCCATACTTATGACCTTGAGGCTACTGGACATCTAGGAAGTTTTCCCTTCTTTCATTCCTTGTTCGTGCATGAGTTGAATCAAGTTTAACCTTGTAATATTTATTTCGCAGATGGCTAAGAAATGCGCATCTTCATCTGCAAAACGTGGTGCTGGACAGAGTGCTACCCGCGGTGGTGGACAATCTAGTGCTCATCAGACTAGAGCTCAGACTAGGACTCAGGCCACTCCTCAGCCTGAAGTTGTGAATGGGGGTCAGCCCTGAGTTGCGTCAGAGCAAGTGCAGGAACAAGTGGTTCAGAACAATCCACCGGCACTAGCTGTCGCCCCTACTATTGTTATGCCCGCAGAGGTGGTGACCCGATTATTGAATGTGTTGGAGGCATTGGCGCCTAATCATGGTGGAATTCCAGGTCCTCAGGCCAATTCACAAGCATAAGCTCAAGTTCAGTTGAATGTTACAGCTAATCAGACACCTCAGTTGGCCCCTCAACAGGTTGTCCAGTCTGCAGGGCAATCTAAGGAGTTTAAGAATTTCATGGATCTTAAGCCACCAGAGTTTGATGCTTCACCTACTTCTATTGAACCTCAGAAGTTCATTGATCGTTGTGAAAAGATATTGACTACGTTGGGGCTGAAGGAGACTCGTGGTGTGGAATTTGCCACTTTCTTATTCTCAGGGTCTGCAGAGTCTTGGTGGATTTCGATTCAAAGAGATAGACAAGCGGGGTTACCACCTATTACTTGGTTATAATTTTTAGCACTCTTTAAGGACAGGTTTATTCCATAAACAAGCAAGATGACATGAGACGTCAATTCAATAATCTGCGGCAGGGAACTATGACCGTTACAGAATATGAGGCCAAGTTTACAGATTTATCCAGGTATGTACTTTATTTGGTAGAGGATCCGAGGGAGAAGGTGAGACGATTTGTGGATGGACTTGAGCATCGCTATCGTGGTCCTGTGGTACGAGATGTGCGATATGGTTCCTATTCAGATGTAGTTGACACTGCTCTCCGTTACGAGTCCTATCTAGTAATGGACAAAGTTGAGCATGAAAGCAAAAAGACACGTAACACAGGTGGGTTTAGTGGTGCTCCATCTGGGGGCAAAAGTGGTTTTTATCGTGGGCAGTCCAGATCTACTCGGTCAGAATCAGTGGTGCAGTCTTCTGGTGGTTATTCCGCTAGACAGGGCCAGCAGCAGATGCAGCGGAAGGGTAATAGCTCATATCAGTCAGGTTATCATCCGAGGTGTTCTAACTGTGGTAGAAATCACAGTGGTCGTTGCTTTGGGGCAGATGGGGCTTGTTTTACCTGTGGTGAAAAGGGGCATATTGCTAAATACTGTCCTAAAGGAAATTCTGGTGCTAGTCGAGCTACTACACAGCCGCAGGGAACTACTACAGCTACACAGGGTCAGATTCAGCCAGCTAGGACCGCTCCACAGGGTGCTCGTGGACAGGGTCGACAGGGTGCACAGGTTGCTCAGGGAGAGGGTGGACCGCCGAGATTCTTTGCTATGACCAAACAGGATGTCGAGGCATCTAATGCAGTAGTCACAGGTATTATTACTATTGGTTCTCATGGTGCATATGCTCTTATTGATCCTGGTTCTACGTATTCGTATGTATCTCCTTCTTTTGCTATATTCTTAGAACGAGGAGTTGAGTCTATTAATGTGCCATACGTGGTAGAAACCCCAGTGGGGGGGAGTATATTAGTGGATAGAGTTTATAGAGATTGTGTGATATCTATTGAGGGCAGGGACACCATAGTTGATCTATGTGTGTTACCGATGTCCGCTTTCGATGGGATTATGGGCATGGATTGGTTGGCATCATGTTATGCATCGGTTGATTGCTATGCTAAGCTTATACGTTTTAATTTTCCTGGAGAAACTTTAGTGTGGAAAGGCATGACTCCTGTGACTCAAGGAAAAATAATATCTTATGTAAAGGCACGCCGAATGATTAATCATGGGTGTTTGGGTTTTATTGCCACCGTTCATGATACTCGGGCGAAGAATGTTACTATTGATAGTGTTGCTGTTGTTCGCGAATTTGCAGATGTTTTCCCTGAAGATTTACCCGGCCTACCCCCGATGAGAGAAATCGAGTTCAGCATTGATTTAGTTCCAGGGACTCAACCTATCTCTATTCCTCCATATCGTATGGCTCCAGCCGAGTTGAAAGAACTGAAGGTTCAACTCCAAGAGCTACTTGATAAGGGGTTCATTAGGCCTAGTGTATCGCCTTGGGGTGCACCTGTGTTATTTGTGAAGAAGAAAGATGGCACGATGAGAATATGCATTGACTACAGGCAACTGAACAAGGAGACTATCAAGAATAAGTATCCATTACCTCGTATTGATGATTTGTTTGATCAACTGCAGGGTGCTACTCATTTTTCCAAAATCGACTTGAGATCAGGTTATCATTAGCTGAGAATCAAGACTGAGGATATCTCCAAGACATCTTTTCGGACAAGATATGGGCACTTCGAATTCTTGGTGATGTCATTCGGGCTGACTAATGCCCCTGCAGCATTTATGGACCTCATGAACAGGGTATTCAAGCCATACTTAGACCATTTTGTGATTGTGTTCATTGATGATATTTTGATCTACTCTCGGAGTGAGGCTGAGCATGGACAACACTTGAGAATTGTGCTACAGACACTTAAGGAACGAAATCTTTATGCCAAGTTCTCAAAATGTGAGTTCTGGTTGAGCACAGTTTCTTTTTTAGGACACGTGGTGTCCCGAGATGGGATTCAAGTTGATCCAAAGAAAATTGAAGCAGTTCAAGATTGGCCTCAACCCACTACTCCCACAGAGATACGCAGCTTCATGGGACTAGCTAGATATTACAGAAGGTTTGTTGAGGGTTTCTCGAAGATAGCTGATCCATTGACACGTTTAACTCAGAAAGGTGTGGTATTCCAGTGGTCAGATGAATGTTCAGAAAGCTTTCATAAATTAAAGACTGCATTGACTACGACTCCGATTTTGACCTTACCTACTGATGAGGGTGGTTTCACCATTTATTGTGATGCATCTCGAGTCGGGTTGGGTTGTGTCTTGATGCAGAATGGTAAAGTGGTAGCTTATGCGTCTCGACAGCTAGAGAAACATGAGAAGAATTATCCAACTCATGACTTAGAATTTGCCGCAGTTGTATTTACACTCAAGATCTGGTGTCACTATCTTTATGGTGAGCCGTGTGAAATCTATACTGATCACAAGAGTTTGCAATACATATTCAAGCAAAAAGATCTGAATTTGAGACAGCGACGGTGGTTAGAGTTACTTAAAGATTATGATCTTACTATTTTGTATCATCCTGGTAAGGCGAATGTGGTGGCAGACGCCTTGAGTAGAAAGTCTATGGGCAGCTTGGCCCGATTTACTGCTGAAGAACGACCTATGGCTAAGGATATTCAAGCATTAGCCAACCGCGGGGTTCGGATTGATCATACAGTACAAGGAAAGTTACTTGCAGTTATGGTGGCACAATCGTCCTTAGTGGGGCAGGTCAAAGCTTGCCAATATGAAGATCCCTGTCTTGCTAGATTGCGAGATCGAGTGCAAAATGGGGGCGTTAAGTCATTCTCTATTGATAACGAAGGCGTGTTACGTTGTCATGGCAGACTGTGTATTCCTATGGTGGGTAATGTGAAGCAACTAATTCTTGAAGAGGCTCATAGCTCGCGGTACTCCATCCACCCAGGTGCTACGAAGATGTACCAAGACTTGCGTGGATTATATTGGTGGAAAGGTATGAAGGCTGACGTTTTGAAGCATGTGACAAGTTGCTTAAATTGTCAGCAGGTCAAATACGAACATCCTAAAACCTAGCGGAGTAATGCAAAACTTGATTATCCCAGAGTGGAAGTGGGAAAGGATTACGATGGATTTCGTAGTTGGTTTGCCGAATACTTTCAAGAAACATGACTCAGTCTGGGTGATTATGGATAGACTCACCAAATCCGCTCAGTTTATACCAGTTCGGGTTACTCATACGGCGAAGCAGTTAGCAAATATTTACCTCCGTGAGATAGTACGACTTCATGGTGTGCCTATTTCTATAATATCTTATCGAGGTGCACAATTTACTGCTGAGTTTTGGAAGTCTTTTCAGAAGTCGTTGGGTTCACAGGTCGAGTTGAGTACAGCTTTTCATCCACAAACTGATGGACAGTCTGAGCGAGTTATTCAGATTTTAGAGGACAAGCTTAGAGCTTGCGCGATTGATTTTGGTGGTCAGTGGGACGATCAGTTGCCTTTGGCAGAGTTTGCTTATAATAACAGCTACCAATCGAGTTTACAGATGGCACCGTTTGAGGCTCTATATGGTCGCAGGTGTCATTCACCAGTTGGATGGTTTGAACCAGGCGAAGCACAACTATTAGGTCCAGATCTGGTTCAGCAAGCCTTGGAAAAAGTTGCATTGATACGAGAACGGCTTCGGACAGCACAAAGCAGACAAAAGTCCTATGCAGATAAGAAAGTACGTGATATGGAGTTCATGAAGGGGGAAAAAGTCTTTCTGAAAGTATCCCCTATGAAAGGAGTTATGAGATTCGGTCGGAAAGGTAAGTTAAGTCCTAGGTACATTGGTCCTTATGAGATTTTGGATCGAATTGGGTTGGTGGCCTATAGACTTGCTTTACCTCCGAGATTGTCTGCTGTTCATCCTGTATTTCACGTGTCTATGCTAAGACGATATGTTGGTGATGATAGTCATAAGATTCAACCAGAGGATGTGGAGCTCGATGAAAATTTGACTTATGAGGAGGGTCCGATATCTATTCTTGATAGGCAAGTGCGACAATTGAGGTCGAAGACGGTAGCTTCAGTCAAAGTGTTGTGGCGTAATCATCCAACCGAGGAGGCTACTTGGGAGTCTGAGACGGATATGCGAGATAAATATCCTCATTTATTTGACGCGACAGGTATGATCTAGATCCGTTCGAGGACGAACGTCATTTTAAGTGGTGGAGAATGTAATAACCCATATTTTTTTTAGGCTTAGTTGGTAATTTAAATAATAATAATAATAAAAAAATATATATATATATATATATATAAAAGAATTAAGTGGTACAAAATAAAAGAAAAATAGGATTAAAGGGTCCTTTAAAAAAAAAAAAAAGAGATGTGGGGCAAGCCCACAAAAAAAAGAAGAAAAAGAAAAGAAAAAGAAAATAAAGAATAAAAGGGAGTAAAAGGGGTCAGACGTGAATTTGCAGAAGCAAAAGCAAAAGCAATAGAGCCGAATAGAGAAAAAAAAAACACAGTAGAAGAAAGGGAGAAAAGAGAGGAAGAAAGAGGAGAAAAATAAAGATTCTTCACTCAACTCATTAAGGTAATGACTCTAATCTTTTATTTAAGTTTATTATATAATTATGGGTGAATCTTTATGGTGAAACATGGGGATATTTTGAGGAATTGAGAAAGTTTAGTTCTAGGGTTCTTCAACTAAAATCATTGATTTGAAAGGGCAAATAGCGTCGGATTTTAGACTTCTATATATCGTTGGAATCCTCTCGTTAAGGCCTTCCCGAAAACATAAGTCTTGTCGGGTTTTGAACACTTTGACCAGAGGGCGTTTTCGTCCTTTAAAATTTGACTTTAACTGTTTAAGCCTCTAAAAATATAGAAGTGGTTTACCCTAAGGGTTTTGACCATTCTAAATCCGTTTTTGTGTAGTTTGAGGCAATCCGGAGACCCGAGAACGAAGTTTTGATTTTTTTTGGGAAGTGTGCTTGAATTGTGAATTTGAGGTAAGTGAGACTTTAAGCTTTGGGTACTTGCTTTTCAAAACCTGTTTTAAAAATATGTTTTGTCTGTCTGGTCCATGTGTTGGGGCGAGCGTGTGCTTGGCAGAATCGGTGGTTCTTAAGGCCAACCGCATATACTTTATTTTCAAATATTCTAAAACTCTATTTATAAATTGTTTCATAATGTGATGCGGCTGTGAGCCATGATATTGGGGCATTGTGTATGCTTCGCTTAGCATTGTGTATGCTTCTTGATTATATTGGGGCATTGTGTATGCTTCCCTTAGCATTGTGTATGCTTCTTGATGATATTGGGGCATTGTGTATGCTTCCCTTAGCATTGTGTATGCAACCTGACATATTTGGCACATTGTGTATGTTGCCGTGAATTCATAGTGTTGACTAATTCTTTAACTGCCACTTATGACGGTTCGTAGTGTAAATTGTGTTGAGATATATAATATAATTGATAAACAGTGGTTTGGACCTTGGTTGCTATTATATAATGATGTATTCAGGTGCATAATATTTTTGTGCTTGTTGTGTATTTGTATTTTCTAACACTTGTTCCAGGGGTATTTGAAGTGGCGGGTCGAGGATCTTACTGGGTTATATTTATGTATAACTCACTCCTTACCTGCATGTCCATGCAGTTACTGTTGTTGAGAACGAGGCTGGTAATTGAAGACTTCGTGAGTGGACACTGTTGCTGAGGTGAGCCACTGCATAGTTCGTGGAGGCAGCCATTTCGGCTTTATCTAGTTTATTTCTGGTTATTTCTTTTATTTTGGGTTTACATGCCCGACACTCAAACTCATGTAACTCTGTTAGATGCTCCGTGGTCTTAGCATGGGATGTGGGCTAGAGATTCTTTTTACCTTAGCGTTGATTGGTTTTCATAAATCGATTATGGATTTGGTTGGCGACTATTTCGCCTTTTATCATTAATAACGTTGTTGGACCTGCACTTATTTTCTTTTAGTGCTTTTGTAAATAGTTAAGAGTATGATATATGGTTCGCCTGGCGGGTGGTGTTTGCTGGGTGCCAATCACGTCTAGCGGGTGTTTTGGCACGTGACAGGGAGGGAGGAGAGTGGCCACTTCTGGGTTCGCTACCTAGGGTGTATTAATTGCCATGCTATTCGGGAGGAAAAGTAGCCACCGTGAATCCATATTCCGGTGTATTGCGCAGTGTTGTTGATGTCGAGTTGGGCCTATATGGGCGATTGTGATATCTATCTTTATTATGGAACTAGTATTTATGCCTGATTGATTTAAAGCATAATTGAAACTGGGATTTTGAAACGGCTTTGTAAACTGTTTAACAAATCATATTAAGAAGCACAAAGTGGAATAACTGTTTTATACTATCTTTTCAGAACTGATTTCTTTATGTATTATTAAATTTTATTTTCGTATTACCTATTGACCCCGAGGCACTCACTGAGTACAAAGTACTCAGGCATACCATTGTTGTTTTTTATTGTATGCTAGGTAACGAAGAAGAGCATGTTCTTAACATTTCAGGCGCTTAGGAAGGACTTGTTGTTGCTGCTGATTTGGTGAGCCCACACGTTCATTCATGGGACACCCTATTTATTTTTTTATTCATTATTAGTTTTTTCGGGCTGCGTCCCGATGAGTCAAACTATTATTCATTTATCTTAAAAGCTCCATAGTATACGTTCTTTTGGGTAGTTGTTGAGTTATTGATTAAATCATGGGCATGTTATTACGTTTGACTAAGTATTGGATGAATAAAGACTTCCGCTGATTTAATTCATATATTCATGATTTGTTACATTTATTTTATAAACTGTTGGAGGAGAATATTGAACCTGGCGGGTTCAAGTGTTTTTACTGCATTGTTTAGGTTCTTCTGAGGTTGTTCATGACGTCGGATACCGGTCACGTCTAGGGTGGGTTTTGGGGCGTGACAGTAGGACAATGCGATTTGGGGGGAATTCTTTTGAATTCCCTCTCAAACTGACATCAACCAATAAAAATCAAGTATTCAAAATAAGATATAGAAAAAAAACCATTAAGATTTGTACTCGTTTGACCTTAGAAATGCAGAAAAGCAAAAGAAAAAAGAGGAGTTATACCTCGTTTGGGTTAAGCTACGGTGGAAAGAGGGTCAAGCATTGAATTCTTTATCCTAAATGACCACGCAGATACTGTGTAAAGCAAAACACGTGAAAAGATTTGCCATTCGTGGTTGTTGATGACCGAGGCAACGCAGAGGAACAAGAGCGGCTAGGGTTTCGATTGTTGAAAACCTCATCAAACATATGAGACCTGTTTGGTTTGTATGTTTGCATATTCACGTTGCTGGGCCGGGTCAATCCAAATTGGATTGGGCCTGGCCAATTTTAAAAAAGGGGAAAGAGTCTTGGCCCAATCGTATACATATATATAAAGGGGAAAATTTGTAGCACTAATCAATTTAATAAATAACCAATTTTAAAAACGTGGCCACTAATTAACTATCTTAGTTATAGCCATGTTTTTACTAATTAACCATTTCACAAAATGACCAATGCAAAATAGAAATTGATTATTTCAATTATAGCCTCAATTAACACATAGGAAATAATTGGCTATTTCAATTGTAGCCGCAATTAACTCATGCAATCATCAAAAATTCAAATTGTAATCAATTTTTGAAATAAATTGCAATTATAGCCAAACAAACCATAAAATTTGAGATGCAATTGATTATCTATTTAATTAATCAATTTTCTTGATTTAACGGAGTAAATTTTTTGTCAACTTTGATATTAATAATTTAAACAACTAATTAAACAATTGTTTTAAACTATTTTGAATTAGACATGACAAATATACTTGTTATTTATGAAAAACATGCGAAATATTGAAATTGACCTACAATAGATATTTAAAAATATTTTTCCAAATGAAATGGAAAAATGTTATCAGAATAATTTTGTAAAACTCATTTTGATTTGTAAAAATGCATATTTCACTTTGTTTGTGATTCAAGAACTCTGAATAACTAACTAAAATTATTAGAGGTCAAAAATTAGGTATCAACAACTTCCCCTTCGATGTTTGGAGATGGAAAGGCCATCCCTGATCATCGAAATTTGACGAACCGGATTTTTGGTCGACCAATTTCAAAATACTTCTCTTTTAAATGCAATTTTATGTTTTATGGAAAATCCTGGTCTCTTGGTTTCCTACATATCTCGGGCTTTACGAGAATTCAACCTAGATGTAGTTTGACTCAATTAAACTTCTAATACAAATTTCAAGACAAATCTCGAATCCTTTAGTGTCAACACTGAGAAGTCTCGGGGTGGTTTGTTGGAGCGTGACTAACTCTTTGGTATTGAGTCCGCCTACATATATTTGGTCTCCATAATCAAGTCATTTGTAGTTCGACTCAATCGATGGAAAAGGGTATTCTTTATATGGGAATGCATTTGAGTTTTCCAGTGTGTGCCCGACCGGTTACGGGATTTTTGAAAAGACAGAAAATAAAGAACATTTTCAAAAAAAAAAGTTGCTGCTGAGCATGGGGTAGAGTGATCTATCAATTCCTAGTCAGAGAGCTTGACTCTCATGGGCACCCTATCTCGACTGCCTGCGTACAAAATTGTTTCATGTTTGCTCCGCATGCATTTGGACCCAGTCTGATTAGCCTACTCCTCTACTTGGCGGTTGCGAACCCGCTTCCACCTACAAGGTAGTATTATGGTTGGCCTCTTGGTCTTTGTTTTGTTTTCACCACCTGTGCGTGGCCTTGTGATTGTACCTTCTTTGTTTAATCTTTGTGAGGCGACCTTCTTGGCACCACTTGAATGAAATGACCATCTTGGTCTTGCGTAATTGTTTTACCACCCTTGCGTTGTTTTGTCGCTTGTAATTTTCTTGGTCGATTCTTTAAAATAGGCGACTCTCTTGGCACTGTCTGATTTGGATAACCTTCTCGGTCTTCTTTGTAATTGTTTACCCCCTACATGGTTTCAATGCATAGCCCTCTCAGCTAACTTCTTTAAAAGTAGGTGACTCTTTTGGCACCATTTCAATTTGTTTTGACCTCCTCGTCATTGTTTGCATGAAATGGCCTTCTCAGCAATGTTTGATATGAATGGCCCTCTTGGCAGTGTTTGTATGAATGGCCCTCTCGGTAGTTTGTATGAATGGACCTCTTTGCAGTTGTATGAATGGCCCTCTTGGCAGTTTGCTATGAATGGCCCTCTTGGCAGTTTGATATGAATGGCCCTCTTTGCAGCTTGTATGAATGGCCCTCTCGGCAGTTTGATATGAATATCCCTCTTAGCAGTTTGATGTGAATGGCCTTCTTGAAAATTTATATGAATGGCCCTCTCGGCAGTTTGACATGAATGGCCCTCTTGGAAGTTTTTATGAATGGCCCTCTCGACAGTTTGACACGAATGGCCATCTCGGTATGCATATGAAAAATATGGCCCTTTTGGCTGGATCATCTTTCTTTCGTCCTTGATGTCAGCTATAACCTTCTTCGTCTGATATGTCGCTTTGTTCACTGTGTGACCCTTTTGGCTTGATAATGTTGTCCTTATGATATTTTGTCTATTATAGTCCTCTTGGCCAGATTGTTGCCCTTGTGGTGTTTCACCCTTTGTAGCCCTCTTGGCTAGATTGTTTCCCTTGTGGCGTTTTTGTTTTTTCAAAGCCTTCTGGTCTCAAGTGGGCCCTCCTTGCAGAACTTTTTTCCTTTGTAACCTCTTTGGCTCGAGTAGGCCATCCTTGTGGTGCTTCGTTCTTTGTAACCCTTTTCGGCCTGACTGAGCCACCCTTGTAGCGTTCTTCATTTCTTTGTTCTTGGTGCATTTCATGCGAACCGAGGATCTTTTCCAATGAGCCGCTTCTTACTTGCTATGTCAATATGAACAAACAAGGTTAGCCATAAATGGTCATCCACCTGACGACACTAGGGACCTGCATCCAAAAAGTGATAGTTTCCTATAAGGTTGACCCATGCTCGACTCTTGTTGCACCATTTGTTTGGTTGTATTCTTGGGTCTGATCCTTTTTGATTTTGTAGCTCGAGAGAGGAATTCCTTAAGTAAAAACTTTTCACAAATCATTGATCATAAGTTTTTTCAAGCTTTTGATTGTAAAGAATATAATTTTGAAAACTATTTAAATTAATCGTCATGACAGGTGCATTTGAGTGAGAATCTTTAGTGATTCGCTATGTCGTGTGGCGAAATTTCTAGCTTTCTTGAGTGGAATTGTTGAGACACTCTAAAAAATTCTGCCCAGGTTTGAAGTCTCGTTTCAGCATGCTCTTGTGCTGAATCATTATGAAGGAATTTTTGAGACCCTCTAAAAAATTCTTCCCCAGTTTAGGGTTTTGGCTCAGCTGACTATTATGCCGGATTGTTGTGAAGGAATTTTTTAGAGGATCTCAAAAATTCTGCTCAAGTTGACTATGTGTGGCAAACTCTTGTGCCAACTTCGAACTCCTTTGAAGTTCTATCTTTGTGTCTTCCTAGGGGTTTCGTAGTTTTTTTTTATTGGTACGACTGAGCTTAAGGAGCGCCTAGGTATCCTGTCACAGCAGGAATCAGGTCGAACGTAGTTTGGAAACAAATAATTGTTTTTTTCTAATAATGTGACCGGGTCCTATTCGGGCTGCCTATGTATCCTACCTTGGGAAATCAGGTCATTGCGTAGTTCATGTTACAAGGAAATCATTTGGTTTTTCTATATATTACAAATGGGAAGACCAAATTCGATATGGATTTTCTACGTATCTATGCCATAAGATATAGGTCTTAATTTAGTGATTACAAACCAAAGTATGACTACAAATTGAAAAAGCATGTCTTCATGCGTAATATCGCTTGATTGCATATGAATTGATTGCTTTAGACCACTCTTGGCCGTCCATTTCTGCTAGTATTATAGCTTCTCCGGAGAGTACTTTGAGCACCATGTACGAGCTTTGCCAGTTGGGTGCGAACTTTCCTTTGTACTCGTCTTGGTGTGGGAACACTCGCTTGAGCACCATTTGTCCTATCTAGCAAAGTTGAGCTCTGACTCGCTTGTTGAAGGAACGAGCCATTCTTTGTTGGTGCAATTGGCTGTGACATACGACAATCATCCTCTTGTCATTGATTAGAGCCAGTTGTTCGTATCGGTTTTGAACCTATTTTACGTTGTCCAACTCTGCTTCTTAATGATTCTCAGTGATGGTATTTCCACTACGGCAGGTATGACTACTTCGGAGTCATATACGAGTAAGTACGGGGTTGCCCTTGTTGAAGTCTAAGTTATTGTTCGGTATCCACGTAATGCATAGGGAAACTATTTGTGCCAACACTTGTAGTTGTTTGTCTTTTTTCTTAATATCCTCTTGATATTCTTGTTGGCTTCTTCTACGGCTCCAGTCATTTATGGCTGATAGGCGGTGGAGTTCTGAGGGGTTATTCAAAACTGGTCCCAGATGTCTTTTATTAGGTGACTGTTCAGATTTGCTCCACTCTCCGTTATGATGGAATTTGGTATGCCGAATCTGCATATGATGTTGTTTCGTATGAAGTCGGCTACCACTTTCTTTGTTGCCAATTTGTGTGATGTGACTTCCACCCATTTGGTAAAGAAATCTATGGTGACAGGAATGAACTGGTGTCCATTAGATGAGGCTAGTTCAATGGGTCAAATGATGTCCATACCCCAGGCTACGAATAGCCACGGTCAGCTCATGACATTGAGTTTGCTTGGAGGGACTTTGATCAAATCTCCATGGATTTGGTATTGATGGAATCTTTGCACGAACTTAAAATAATTAGTTCCAATGTCATCCAATAATAACCCGCTCAGAGGATTTTCGTGGCTAGAAAGAAACCATTCATGTGGGTCCACAAGTTCTAGCGTGCACTTCTTCTAGTAGTTTTGTGGCTTCGGTGGCATCCATGCATCAGAGTAATGCATTATCCGGTGTTCTTTTGTAGAGTATCTCTTTGTTTAGGAAAACCACATTGTCCATTCTCCGGATGGCTTTCTTTTGATTGTTTGTAGTTTTCTTGGGATACTCCCTTTTTTCCAAGTATGTCTTTATGTCAGCATACCATGGCTTGGCATTAAGATCTGCCTCCACATGGGAACAGTAGACAAGTTCTTCTTTTATAGCTATCTCTAGCGGGTCAGTGTGACTGCTTTCAGGGTGTTGTATCATGGATGCTATGGTAGTCAGAGCATCGACGAACTCGTTTTAAGTCATTTGTGTGTGCTTGAACACGATCTTTTTTAATTTGTTACACGACCTTTGTACGAGGTTTACATATGGAAAAATCATGGCGTTCTTCGTGGCCCATTCACTTTGTACTCGGTGAATCAACATATCTGAATTGTCTATCACCAACAACTTATGGATGTCCATATCCAAAGCTATTCTGAGACCCAAGATGCAGGCTTCGTATTCTGCCATGTTGTTGGCGCATCAGAACTTGAGTTTTACGGCAATCGAATAATGCTATCAAGTTTTTGATGTCAAGACTGCTTCGATTCCTGAACCTTTGTAGCTAACTGCACCGTCGAAAACTAATATCCATCCCGCGTAAGGCTCGGCTATATCTTCCTACACCGTTAATATTTATTCATCTGGGAAGTATGTTTAGAGCAGTTCAAAATCCTCATTCACTGGGCTTTTCGCCAGTCGTTCGGCCAGCACTTGCCTTTTGACAACCTTTTGTGCTATGTATGTGATGTCAAACTCACTCACTAGCATTTTCCATTTAGCCAATTTTCCTATAGGCATGGGTTGGCGAAAGATATACTTCAGTGGGTCCATCTTGAATATGAGATGAGTGTTGTATGACGACAAATAGTGCCTCAAATTTTGAGCTACGCATGTTAGTGCACAAAATGTCTTTTCCACTACAGGGTATTTCGCCTCACAAGCGGTGAACTTCTTGCTCAAGTAATAAATTGAACACTCCTTCTTGCGGTTTCATCGTGTTGTCCTAACACGTATCCGAAGGCATTGTCTGCTACGGACAAATATGGTAGTAATGGATTTCGAGGTCTAGGAGGTACCAAGATTGGTGGATTGGAAAGATACTTCTTGATGGTATCAAATTCTTTCTGACACTCTTCGGTCCATTCTGTGGGCGCGTCTTTCTGTAGCAATTTGAGTATGGGTTCCACAATCACGGTGGACTGGCTATGAACCGACTAATGTAATTAAACCTTCCTAAGAAACTCATGACCTCTTTTTTGGTTTTTGGAGGCAGAAGCTCTTGGAGAGCCTTGATATTAGACGGATCTAGTTCTATGCCCCTTCGGCTGACTATGAACCCAAGCAGTTTTTCGGCAGGTACACCAAATACGCGCTTGGCTGGGTTTAGCTTCAGGCTGAACTTTTGGAGTCTGTCGAAGAACTTCCGTAAATGTGTGGTATGCTCTGAGCTTTCTCTCAATTTGATAATGACATCATCCATATATACTTCTATTTCATTTTGAATCATATCATGAAAAATAATGTTCATAGCCCTCATATAAGTAGCATTGGCATTCTTAAGGCCGAACGACATTACTCGGTAATGATACACTCCCCACAAAGTGATGAAGGTTGTTTTTCTATGTCCTCTTTGAACATCAAAATTTGATGGTATCCTGCGAAGCAATCCACGATTGATTGTAGCTCATACTTGACACAATTGTCGATGAGTATATGGATGTTTGGTAGTAGGAAGTTGTCCTTAGGACTATCTTAGTTAGGTCACGATAGTCCACACATATTCGTATCATTCTATCTTTCTTTGGCACCGACACTATGTTGGGTACGAAGTTACTTCAACCACTCCAGACTTAATCTGTTTTTCTACTTCATCCTTGATTCAGATACTCGAATCTGGCTTAAACTGCCTAGTTTTTGTTTAACTGGTATGAAGCCTTCTTTAATGGGAAATTTGTGGGACACTATGTCGGTGCTCAACCTGAGTATATCAGCGTATGACTGAGTAAAAATAGCCACATATTCTCTAAGAAGATTTATCAATTCTTCCTTTTGGGATGCCTCCAAGTGTGCGCTTATCCTTTTTTCTTTGATCATTTCCTCATCTCCCAGATTGATTACCTTTGTCTCATCTAGGTTAGGTTTTTGTTCGTCCTCGAATCTTTCTACCTCTTCCAAGAGACCCTCGGATAACATTGTTTCCTCAATATACTCTTCGTATTCTTCTTCATTTAGGTCACTGGACTCACTCATTTTTCAACTTATCATGACATTTAAGCTTGTTTTATTATTATTACAAAGAGCCAAGAGCGGAGTTGAGGTCCAATCGGATAGTTGCATACCCGGATCAACATTGCGGATGGTGGGTACTTCAGTGCAGTATTCTTATATTGCCACGCAATCTTTCTCCTTAAATAGTATCCCTAACCCTTCCTTTGAGTCTCCATCAATAGGCATGGGTAGAATGACTGGTACAGGCTCGGAATTGGCTTGCGTAGCTTTGCAGGACTCTTCTTCCTTTTGTTGGATTCGAAGATCTCATCGTCATTGGGAACATACCCCAAATTGAAACGAAAATTCTCTTGCGAAATTGGGACTGGCACTATGATGCCATGTAGATCCCTTCCTTAAGTTTTAGATAGGAAGATTCTCATTAAAATCAAGATAGACCCTTCATGATGTATATATCACTTCATAGTATAGCAAAGGGGAGAAGAGGAAAGGGATTATGCCATTTTCAAAATTTCAAAATACAAGGGAAAAGGATATTCAAATCAAACAAGATCCGTTTCCCATCACAAGAGGTAGTACGTAAAAAAATAGGGACCCTAAAGTTCTCATACACAGGCCAATACTAGCAAAAGGGGAAATCAAACATGTATAAGAGGGGCATAGTTGACTATTTTAACCTATTGTAACAGATAGAGATTCTGAGGACTACATAAAGCTGACAATTAGTTCTTATTTAGACTAGGACTGATTAATGGATCATCAAAAACGAACTCATACACTTAAGGTAAATTAGAGGTCAAGTAATTCAAACATAGGGATGATATGCTAGCAAACACTCGAACTAACAAATTTCATATTCAAATCCCTACATGCTTAGCTAAACCTCCATTTAATGCTCAAACATAACTACATTGTATTGTTAATACATGACACGTACCATTGACACCAGTGCAGGCACTACTAGACCCAAGCCAAGACCTTAAATTGAAGCATAGACATGCATTAGATAGGAAAAAGTTGAACAGGTTAGGGGAGTGACTTATGCCATCATTTTAAAAAGGAGACCAATTCAATATTGCATGCTTAATACAATTTTGTCACATAAGATCAAGTTCACATACTATCATTCCCACAGTTTAAGCTTAAAGTTAAAATACTCTAATGAAGTGATTGTTAATCTAAGCATGTTGTCATTTAGGCATTAGCCTTTCAATAAATTAAAGCAAAATACAATTAACATGGCATTAAATTAGGTCTATAATTATTTGGGCCTCATTCTTTAACTAATATAAAGAAATACATATATAAAGAAATACATAACCATAAACTAGTTTTAACATGCTTATTTGCCAACTATCATGATTAAAAGGTTAATAATACTCTAATCACACAGTAGCACACAACTAAATTCAACTAATATAATCTAAACAAATAAATGAATCTAACAATACACTAAACATGCTATGTTAACAACAAAAACTAACACATAGTTATCAAATGAATAAACATGCTTAACTAATTAACACTACACTAAATAAAGCACATAAACACATCACAAACTACAACACAAAAACTAATGTAATGCAAAAGGAAGAGCTTTTACCTTTTTCAAGCTCGGCCTAGATCGAAAATGGAGTTGTGAAGATCCACTTGCTCCAAAACTAAATGCTCAGCCACAAAACAAGAAAATGATTTTTTTAGTAAGCTCAAATACTTAAAGGTCTCATCTAATTGCTAAAACCCTAGGTACTTTCAAGCATTTTGTGAGTATATTAGTATATAACTCGATTGAAAAGTGTGTAAAATGGTGGAAACGGGGTTCTTTATATAGAACACCAAGTCCTAGGGTTTCAGTATTTCCATCGATGAGGGACAAACAGATTTGGGGGGGGGGGGGGGGGAATCCTCTTGATTTCCCCCTCAAATCACCCAAAGCCAACGAAAATCGTTTTGTTTGAATTCAGATGTAGACAAAAATCATTAAGAAAGGCCGAAAAAGCAAGAGAGGGGTGGTCATCTTACCCCTTCGTCGTTGACTGTTGTGGTATAAGGACGGAGCATTAAATGATATTTCCTTTATCGACTATGCATGGCCTGGAAAAGAAATTTTGCACTGTAACTTTGTCATTTTCGTCGGTTGATGATAAAGGGAGAAGATGGAACCATCAAGCGGTGTAACAGTTTCTATCAAACAAACCCTCGTCATATGAAAATGAGGGAAAGGTCATTTGTTCTGTGTTGAACCAGACTTAAGGGGTAGATTTAATGTTGGGCCGGGTCAGTGTTACATCTTGGAGATTCCGGATTGTTGCATTGTGAGTAGACCAACGTGAGCTTAAGGTGAACATGAAGTCTGTATGAGATTAAGGAGAGTATTTGTTAACTTTATGCTCATACCATAACATTTTGAAGTCATATGAGTCGGTGGAATTAAGTTCGTCGAAGGAAGTAGAATGTAAGTCATGTTTGGGACAATCTCGCAACAATTGAGTTAGGATTTGTTTGGTAATAACTTGGAGAGGAGCTATGGGACCCCTTAGATGGTTAATGAGGTGTTACACAAGTGTAAAGAAAGTTCTATATGGATTGGAAGTCAAACGAATCGAAACGAGTAACTTATGGGATAGGGACACTTTGACGGACCATGTGCCAGACCGTATAATATTTGACGGTCTGTCAAATGGTGGAGCACTACCATAAAATAGTCACAGTGAGCCATGTTGGGTTGGGCAGTTTGACAGTGGACTTTGACGGACCGTAGGAATTTTGACGGTCCGTCAAAGTGGGCGCAGGATTGCCCGACGGGAGTCACGCTTTATATATTTCATTTTGTATCATTTGTCCAAACAGAACCTCGAGGTCTCCAAAACCCTCTCTCTAGGTCTATAAACTAATCCAGGCTAAATTCAAGAAAATCAAGAGGTTCAAGTGCTAAGAAGCTTGCTAGGGTTTGTGGAACTCAAGATTTGTGTTGATGTTGGAGACTTCACTTTAGAGGAGTAAGTTGATCCAAGACTTGTTATTGAGTGATTAAGATAAGATTTCATATCTTTTACATTTGGTTAAGGTTGTTTGATTGTTAAACCATGTGGGTAAAGGAAGAAAAAGTGAAAATAGAGTTCAAGTATGAATTTAAGAATGTTGTGAGATATAGGTTAACTTGAATTGTGATTCTTGGCATTTTATGAGTATAGTCCTGATGTGGGTGATACTAATGATGTTGAGGAAGTATTGTATGTAAGTATATATGGTGTTTTGTTGTAGCTATTGTTATGAATGATCATGAAAAGGAATTTTGGGGATTGGATGATAATTAACTTAAAGGAAGCCCCTTAGCTATGGTATTGTTGATAATGTCGTTGTTATTTGGGAGTTGTTTTGGAAATTAGTAGAAGAAGATGAAATAGGGGAAATGCTGCCCAATTTTCGCTAGCTTACGAATTATATTAGTTGAACTTAAGAGTGTCGTTAAGATTTAACGTTAGTATGAATCCTTTTAAATGTAGATTTCTCAAGCTTTGGAGGTGATCATTAAGTAATTAAGAAGACATAAAGGTATGTAAGGCTAACCCTTCTTTCTTAAGGAATGATTCCATTGTTATATACCTTCATGTGAAATCTATATTGTCCTTCATGATAACTCCATTTCTAGAAGTGTTAAATCCCACAAGTCTTGACACTCTTATGATACTGTTGATCTCATCCTACGATAGTTGACCCTCTAAGGAAAGATATAGTGATGATGATGTTAATGATACTTATGTACTCCTATGTATATATATGCATGGCTAATTGGCAATACCGAGTTTATACGGCCGGGTATGATATCTGTTGCGCGCACCCCACTACAGTTGGGTACGTATATGACCGAGCCTTGTTATGACTGGGTATGTATGACACTGAACCTATATGGTCGGGTATAGTACTATTATATATGTATGCATATGTATGGAAGGTTTCCATTAGGAAAAGGGTAAGTAAATATGATGAACATCTCAACAGGTATGCATGGCTCTACTATCTCATGATTCTCCTATCTCATGTTGCCCTTTATGCTTGTATTGTGTTATTGCTTATGCCTTACATACTCAGTACATTGTTTGTACTGATATCCTTTTGTTTGTGGACGCTGCGTCATGCCTACAGGTGGACAGGGAGATAGACTTGATCCTTAGGCTGCCTATCCAGAGACTGCTTAGAGGAGTTCCGTTTGATCTGGAGCTGCAACTGTTGGTACTATTCTTTTGTGTATATACATATAGGCATGGCGGGGCCTTGTCCCGTCTTTATGATGTTACATACTCTTTCTAGAGGCTCGTAGACAGTTGTGTATAGCTAGATGTCTCTTAGCCTTGTCGGCTCATATTTTGTATATCATTTTGTTAACCTCGTCGGCTTGTGTATATGTATATGGGCATAGTTGGTGAAGTTGATATAAAAGTGCTCTTGCCCGATAAGATTTGCATTATTAATGCACATGATTTACAAGTTACCATTATGGCTCACCTAGTTATGTTTGTGAAAGTATGAAGAGAGGTGCCCGGGTGGGCTAGCTCCGGGTGCTCGTCATGGCCCTCCAGTTGGGTCATGTCAAAAAATGGTATCAGAGCAGTTCTGTCCTAGGGTGTGTCTACGAGCCGTGTGCATTAGAGTCTTGTTTATGGGTATGTTGCACGCCACATTTATAAACAGGAGGCTGCGAGCATTTAGGAACGAATGAACTTCTTTCATCATAGTTCGTGCAATAGAGCCATGATATAAGGATTTCTCTTTGCTTAACCGTGCATTATGTATTTTAGAGATGCCTGTAAAGAGAAAAGCTACAGTAGCCCAAAAAGGCAAGACTGTGATAGGGAAACGGACTGAGAGAGTACCGCCGATAGTTGTAGAGGAGGGTGAGTCCTAGAATGAGGTTCCATCTCGCTCCTCTCATTCCTTGCCTATTTCAGAGGAGCATGAGGGAGCCTCAACCCCAGCTCCTCCACCAGATGCTTCGGGCCAAGATGTGAAAGAGGCCAATCATTTGCTGACTCAATTAGTCGCCGCTCAGGCCCAGCGGCAGGGTATGGGTCATGGTAATAGGGTGGTTAGTGCAATATCCCTTGATTTTATTATCTTGAACCCTCCGAAATTATTCGGGTCGAAACCGGATGAGGACCCCCAAAGCTTTATTGATGGAATGTTGAGGACACTTCGGTTAATGCATGCTTCAGACGTTGAATCGGTAGAATTGGCTTCCTATAGACTACGGGATGTTGCAGTTCAATGGTATATAGATTGGATGTCTTCTAGGGGAGTCAATACACCTCCCCCGGTATGGCAAGAATTCATTGATGCTTTCCTTCGACATTACTTGCCCCCAGAGTTTGGCGGGCTAGAGCCGATAAGTTCTTGAATCTTAGGCAAGGAAGCATGAGTGCCCTAGAGTATAGCCTTTATGTCAATTCTTTGGCAAGGTATGCTCCGGCCATGGTAGCGGATATGGGCGATGGAGTGCACTGGTTTGTGAGTGGCTTAGGGCCACATTTGATGAATAAATGCTTAACAGCATCACTTCAAGATGGTATGGATATCTCTCGCATTCAAGTCCATGCTCAGAATTTAGAAGAAAGCCAACAATAGTAAAGAAATGAGCGTGAACATGATAAAGGTTATAGCAAAAGGGCTAGATCTTCGGGTCCGACTGGTGGGTTCAGAGAAAGGCAAAGACAACAGTTCTCTAGGCATTCAGGCCATTCTATGAGTAGTGCGCCTTCGCAGTTTACGGGCCAGAGATTTGATAGATATATTCACTCTGGGCCGAGCCAAAGCGTTAGGGCTCCAGGTTCTCATTACAGGGGTGACTCGGGCCAGTCAAGATCGCACATACCACGATGTTCTCAGTGTGGGAAGTTACATTGGGGCCAGTGCAGATTGGGTTCAGATGTTTGCTATACATACGGTCGGCTAGGCCATATCATGCATGACTGCCCCTCGATTGGTGGTAGGGGTAGGGTCCTCAGGGTCAGCAGTCGGGTCTTCATCATCTATATACCCTTTGGGGTGAGGTTCACAGACACTAGTTAGCCATGGTAGAGGTAGAGGAAGAGCACCCAGTTCTAGTGGTCCTCAGCACCGTATTTATACCCTAGCGGGGTGACAGGATCTTGAGTCCTCCCCTGATTTTGTTACAGGTATATTATTGGTATTTTCTCATGAAATATATGAATTGATTGACCCAGGCTCCACATTGTCATATGTTACTCCTTATATTGCTGGTCGATTTGGGGTAAAATCAGAGTCAGTCAAACCTTTCGAGGTATCAACACCCGTTGGTGATCCGGTAATAGCTAGTCGAGTATATAGAAATTGTGTAGTTGTGATTTGTGATCATCGTACTATAGTTAATTTACATGTGATTATGGGCATGGATTGGTTAGCTTCTTGCTATGCCAATGTCGATTGTAGAACAAAAATGGTTCACTTCCAATTTTCGGGGGAAGCAGTTTTGGAATGGAAGGGAAATGCAACGTCTCCGAGAGGTTGGTTTATTTACTCTCTCAAGGCAAGGAAAATGATTGCTAAAGGATGTATCTATCATTTAGTCCGGGTTCAAGATATAGAAGTCGAATCGCCGACTCTTCAGTCTGTCCCGGTAGTGCATGAGTTTCCGAATGTATTCCTAGATGAGCTTCCAGGCCTTCCCCCTGTTATACCCCGCATTTTCAGAGCATGAGCATGACACGTGCTTCCTCAAAAAAAAATTGATTGACAATTATGTTGTTGCTACATAATTTAAACTCATGTTGATAGTGTTGTATCCCGTATTTTAGTTCATCGGATTATTTGTAAGCTGAGGTGGGGCCCACATGTCGAGATTTTTTTTGGACATGTGACAAATTATATGAAGCACATATGCGAAGTCAAACACAACTCAAGAAGGACCCTTGAGCCAAATCGAAGTGGAAGTCCTCCAAACAAATATTTTTAAGTAACGTTTTCGGGTGATCTGACTTCGAAGGGAAACTACGGTATTATCAGTTTGGAATTCGGAAAAATACCATGAAATATAAGTTTTAGATAATTGAATTAGCTTTCCAACCATAGGTCGTGGGTCCACAGGTGACGTCGGGACAAGGGGATATGAACGTTTTAAGGCAGAAAGGTCAGTGGGCTAGGCCCAATCCGAGCCCAACCGGGTTAGGCCCATGACCCATGTTTATTTAAGTGAAACTTCAGGCCTTTTCTCCTCAATTTTCATACCAAAACACCAGAAAATTCTGGAAAAAGAGAAAGAGGAGCCTTAGAGAGAAGGAAAACCAATTTTGACCAAAATCTGAGCCCCGAATCCCGAAGCCCATGAAGGGAAAAGTGTTGTACGCTGCGTTGTCTTCAATATGAGCTAAAAATCAATCAAGAAAAAGAGGATGGACGTGATGGCTACACACTTGGGGTAATATTACGATCCCTTTTCATTGTTAACAAGTTTATTTAAAGTTTTAACGGATTAGAACGGAGAAAATAGCGATATAAATTTGTTTGTTGATGTTGTTGAATTATGGTTTGAGTTTGAGGAGAACTTTGGATAAAATATATATATATATTTCTTGTAGGATGTTGTTATTAATGTTATTGGTATTGATTTCAGCTTCTCTACGAAAATAAAATTACTAAATAGTTATACCGCAAATTGGTTGGTTGAGAAATTTAGAAAATAGTGTGTGGGTTGTTCTATGGCATACGTTGGTATTGGAAATGATGTTAATACTATTGGTATTGTTGTTGATAATTTGGCCGAGTTGAATTCTCGGATTGTTGTTGATAATTTGGCCGAGTTGGATTCTTGGGGTTGGTTGTATTTACAGGGGAAATGCTGCCGAAATCTCTGTAGATAAAGTGTTAGTTTAGAATTGGATTCTTAAGTAGCGGTAGCTAATGTTTGGTATTCACTAATATTGTTGTAGATTTTGGAAAAGCCGAGACTTAAGTTCGGATTAGCTTAGGAAGCGAACAAGGTATGTAAGGCTTACCCTTTCTTTCTCTTGGCATGTCCTAGAGCCAAGTAAGGTATGATATGCACCTTGGGGTTACTCTATTCTTAAATTCCGAGTTTGTTTATGATTCTTATGCACTTCTTGATATGAGTATACTCAATATGATCGAGCTTATTATATGATTGAATAACGAGATGAGCATAAAGAGTTTTGTTCCTAAAAGAGTTCTGTAAGTTTTAATGTCCCTAACTTTCGTAAACGATCTCGGATTGCTTTGAAACGTTCGTAAAGGTTTCTGTACTAAAATGTCCATAACTTTCTCATACTAAACCGGATTGACTTGAAGCGTGTTTATGATCCTCAAGCGTCGATTTGTGTACTTACCTATCGAGTCTTGATTTATGTGCATATGATTTCTCACTACTCTGCTCGTGCATGCCTCAATGTATCTTTCACTGAGTCCCGGGTCAGGATACGTTCTCGTGCGTACTCCACTGCATTGTTCACCGAGTCCCTCTCACTTGCGGGCCGGGACACGTTATATGTATATGTATATGATGATATGATGATACGGGGATGGCGGCCATGATGGCATATGATGACTTCATTCACCGAGACCCGCAATAGAGGGCCGGGACACGTTAAATGCATATATGATATATGATGTTGACATGCACGATTTATTCCACCGATTCCCTCACTGGAGGGCCGGGACACGTTATATGCACATATGATATATGATGTTGACATGCACGATTTATTCCACCGAGTCCCTCAATGGATGGCCGGGACACATTATATGTATATAAGATATATGATGTTGATATGCATGATTTTAATTTCAAAAGGCAAGTGCATTGATGTTTTTAAAAGTCCTGTTTGTATTGGTAAATCTCTGTCTCAGCTATGATTCTCTTTACTACATTTCATGCCTTACATGCTCAGTACATATTCCGTACTGACCCCCTCTTCTTCGGGGGCTGCGTTTCATGCCACGCAGGTACATACAGATGAGTAGAAGATATTGTCAGAAGATGATCCAGCGGGATTGGCGAGCTCCATTCCTTCCGGAGCATTGCCGAGTCGGAGTGTATATGTTATGATTTCTTGATTGATGTTAGAGACTTTGCAGACAGAGTCATATATGTGGGTTGTCAGTATTGTAAGCGGCTCTGCAAGCCGATGTGTCATTATGCATTATGTCACAATTTCCATATGATTACAGATTCTACTTGACTTGAGAACGACGAAAAGGATGTTTCTGAAAGTCTTTACTATGTTTTTCATTTTTATTTGATTTAAGAGTCCTAAGAGATTATGTGTGTAATAAGAGTCAGCGGGTTCACTCGGCCCCAACTAAGGGTCGGGTGCCCATCACACCCTAAGTAAGATTAGGGTGTGACACCCCCAAAGCGGGAGATTGATTTTGCTATTGATGTGCTACCGGATACCAAGCCCATATCATTTTCTCCATATAGAATGGCTCCCGCAGAATTGAAAGAGTTGAAAGAGCAATTGAAGGACTTGCTTGAAAAAGGTTTTATTAGGCCTAGTTCATCCCTGTGGGGAACACCCGTGTTGTTTGTAAGAAAGAAAGATGGCTCTTTGAGAATGTGTATTGATTATAGACAACTGAATAAGGTGACGATCAAGAATAAATATTCACTTCCAAGAATTGATGACATATTTGATCAATTACAGGGTGCCAAATGGTTTTCAAAGATAGATTTGAGATCCGGGTAGCATCAGGAGAGAGCTAGGGAGGAAGATATTCCTAAGACGACCTTCAGAATGAGATATAGTCATTTCGAGTTTCGATTTATGTCATTTGTGCTAACTAATGCACTGGCAGTATTCATGGATTTGATGAACAATGTGTTTAGAGCTTTCCTAGACTTGTTTGTAATGGTGTTCATTAGCGATATTCTGGTATATTCTCGGTCTGATGCAGAACATGCAGACCATTTACGTACTGTCCTTAGAGTTCTTCAGGCTCTGGAGCTATTTGCAAAGTTTTCAAAGTGTGAGCTCTGGTTAAATTCGGTGACCTTCTTGGGGCATATTATTTCCGCCAATGGTATTTGGGTGGATACCCAAAAGATTGAGGCTGTGAAGACTTGGCCAAGGCCTACAACACCTATGGAGGTTCATAGTTTTCTGGGTTTGGCAGGTTATTACAGAAGGTTTGTAGAAGGTTTTTCTTCTATTTCTGCACCATTGACAAAGCTAACTTAGAAATCAGCTAAATTTCAATGGACGGATGCTTGTGAACGTAGTTTTCAAGAGTTAAAAAATAGATTAACTTCTGCCCCAGTCCTGACACTTCCAAAAGGATCGGAAGGCTACGTTGTCTATTGTGATGCTTCGGGTGTTGGGTTAGGATGTGTACTGATGCAACATGGTAAGGTGATTACTTATTCTTCAAGGCAATTACGGAAACATGAGAATAATTATCCAACCCATGATCTCGAGTTAGCTGCTGTGATCCATGCATTAAAGATATGGAGACATTATTTGTGTAGTGTCCATGTTGATATTTATATAGATCATAAGAGCCATCAATATATTTTCAAGCAAAAAGAGTTGAATTTATAGCAAAGGTGATGGGTAGAGTTGTTGAAAGATTATGATGTTAACATTCTATAGCATCCCGGGAAGGCAAACGTTGTGGCTGATGCTCTTAGCCGTAGATATATGGGTAGCTTATATGATATTCAGCATGAGAAAAGAGAGTTAGCTCGTGAGCTCCAGCAGTTAGCTAGCCTAGGAGTTCAGGTAATGGACTTGGACAATATGGGAGCTACCATTCAGAATTCAGCTGTCTTGTCACTCGTAGTTGAAGTGAAAGAGCGCCAGTATGAAGATCCCATACTAGTTCATTACAGAAATACACTTCCTCAAAACAAAAAGTCATCCTTTGAAATTTCTGGAGATGGAGCTCTCTGATATCGAGGCAGGTTGTGTGTTCCCGATGTTTCAAGATTACATCATCAGATTTTGGAAGAATCCCATTGTTCCCGTTATTTTGTTCACCTCGGAGCAACGAAAATGTATCATGATCTTAAATCTATATATTGGTGGAATGGAATGAAGAAAGATACAACGAAATTCGTGGCTCAATGTCCTAAATGTCAACAAGTGAATATTGAGCACCAAAAGCCCGGTGGATTGTTGCAAGCTATGAAAATTCCAACTTGGAAATGGGAAGTGACTAATATGGAATTCATCGCAGGCTTACCTTGTTCTCAATGTAAATACGAATCTATATGGGAAATTATGGATAGACTTACGAAGTCAGCTCATTTCCTACCAGTCAGAACTACATACGTAGCGAAAGATTATGCAGAGCTTTATGTCAAAGAGATAGTACGGCTCCATGGTGTCGTACTCCATGGTGTCCTAGTATCTATTATTTCCGATAGAGGGACATAGTTAACCGCTAATTTCTTGAAGTCTTTTCAAGAAGGTTCGGGGACTCAAGTGAGTCTTAGTACGATAATACATCCATAGAGTGATGGGAAGCTGAGCGTACCATCCAGAAACTCGAGGATATGTTACGGGTATGTGTGTTGGATTTTGGAGGTAGTTGGGATGATCACTTATTGCTTATTGAATTTTCTTATAACAACAGTTACCATTCCAGTATCCAAATGGCCCCATATAAGGCTTTATATAGGCGCAAGTGCAGATTGCCAATTGGGTATTTTGAAGTGGGAGAAACTAAACTAATAGGGCCAGACTTGGTCTAGCAAGCTATAGAAAACGTCAAGCTTATATAAGATCGATTATTAACAGCTCAGAGTCGTCAGAAATCCTATGCAGATAATCGTCGATGAGATTTAGAGTTCCAACTAAAAGATTGGGCATTTTTGAAAGTGTCTCCAATAAAGGGTGTCATGATATTTTGTAAAAAGGGCAAGCTTAGTCCTCGGTATATTGGACCTTATGAGATTATACGCAAGGTAGGCCAAGTGGCTTATGAATTAGATCTACCTTCAGATTTGGAGTCAGTCCATCCGATTTTTCATGTGTCGATGCTTCGTAAGTGCATTGGAGATCCTTCCAGAATTGTACCTATAGGTGATGTTCAAGTCATCGAGCAACTGTCCTACGAAGAAGTTCCCATTGCCATTCTAGATAGGCAAGTATGGAGACTTAGAACCAAAGATGTAGCTTCACTTAAAGTCTTATGGAGAAATAATAATGGAGAGGAAATGACCTGGGAAGCAGAGGAAGACATGAATTTTAGCTACCCACATTTATTTCTACCTCCAGAGGAAACTCAGGCAGAGATTCCATTGTCCCCATGAATGTAATGCTTTCTTTATTACTTTCATGGTCGTGTGTGGCCATGGTTGTTGTTGTTGTTGTTGTAGCCCTGTGAGGCGATATATATTTTGGGTTGCTGTGACAGGATGGTAGTGCCATATTACAGGGGAAATTCTGGCGAAATTTTTGTAGAATCCCTAAGAGTCTAACATTCGAGGACGAATGTTCTTAAGGAAGGGAGAATGTTACATCTCGGAGATTCCGGATTGTTGCATTGTGAGTAGACCAACGTGAGATTAAGGTGAACACGAAGTCTTTATGAGATTAAGAAGAGTATTTGATAATTTTATGCTCATACCATAACATTTTGAAGTCATATGAGTCGGTGGAATTAAGTTCGTCGAAGGAAGTATTATATAAGTCATGTTTGGGACGATCTCGCAACAATTGAGTTAGGCTTTGTTTTGTAATAACTTGGGGAGGAGCTATAGGACCCCTTAGATGGTTAATGAGGTGTTACACATGTGTAAAGAAAGTTCTATATGGATTGGAAGTCAAACGAATCGAAACGAGTAACTTATGGGATAGACACTTTTACGGACCGTATAATATTTGACAGCCCGGCAAATAGTGGAGCAGCACCGTATAACAGTCACAGTGAGCCATGTTGGGTTGGGCAGTTTGATGGTGGATTTTGACGGGCCGTAGGAATTTTGACAGTCCGTCAAAGTGGGCGCAGGATTGCCCGACGGGATTGTAAGTCACGCTTTACATATTTTGTTTTATATCATTTAGCCACATTATTTCTCCAAAACAGATCCTTGAGCTCTCCAGAACCCTCTCTCTAGGTCTATAAACTAATCCAAACTAATTCCAAGAGAATCAAGAGGTTCAAGTGCTAAGAAGTTTGCTAGGGTTTGTGGAACTCCAGATTTCCCTTTGGTGTTGATGTTAGAGACTACACTTTAGAGGAGTGAGTTGATCCAAGAATTGTTCTATAGTGATTAAGGTAAGATTTCACATATTTTACATATGGTTAAAGTTGTTTAATTGTTATAGCATGTGGGTAAAGGAAAAAAAAGTGAAAATAGAGTTCAAGTATGAATTTAAGGATATTGTGAGCTATAGGTTAACTTGAATTGTGATTCTTGGCATGTTATGAGTATAATATTGATATGGGTGATACTAATGATGTTGAGGAAGTATTGTATGTAAGTATATATGGTGTTTTGTTGTAGCTATTGTTATGAATGATCATGAAAAGAAGTTTTGGGGATTGGATGATGCTTAACATGAAGGAAGCCCCTTAGCTATGGTATTGTTGATAATGTCGTTGCTGTTTGGGAGTTGTTTTGGAAATAAGTATAAGTAGATGAAATAGGGGAAATGCTGCCCAGTTTTCGCTAGCTTACGAATTATATTAGTTGCACTTAAGAGTGTCGTTAAGACTTAACCTTGGTATGAATCCTTTTAAATGTAGATTTCTCAAGCTTTGGAGGTGAACGTTAAGTAGTTAAGAAAACGTAAAGGTATGTAAGGCTAACCCTTCTTTTTTAAGGCATGATTCCATTGTTGTATACCTTCATGTGAAATCTACAATGTCCTTCATGATAACTCTATTTCTAGAAGTGCTAAAGCTCACAAGTCTTGATACTCTTATGATACTGTTGATCTCATCCTACGATAATTGGCCTTCTAAGGAAAGATATAGTGATGGTGATGTTAATGATACTTATGTACTCCTATGTATATATATGCATAGCTAATTGGTAATACCGAGCTTATGCGGCCGGGTATGATATTTGTTGCGCGCACACCACTGCAGTTAGGTACGTATAAGATCGAGCCTTGTTATGACCGGGTACATATGACACCGAACCTACATGGTCGGGTATAGTACTATTATATATGTATGCATATGTATGGAAGGTTTCCATTAGGAAAAGGGTAAGTAAATATGATGAACATCTCAAGAGGTATGCATGGCTCTACTATCTCATGATTCTCCTAGCTCATGTTACCCTTTATGCTTGTATTGTGTTATTGCTTATGCCTTACATACTCAGCACATTGTTCGTAGTGACGTCCCTTTGTTTGTGGACGCTGCGTCATGCCCGCAGGTGGACAAGGAGATAGACTTGATCCTTAGGCTTCCTATCCAGAGACTGCATAGAGGAGCTCCATTTGATCTGGAGCAGTAGCTGTTGGTGCTATTTTTCTTGTATATACATAAGGTCATGGTGGGGCCTTATCCCCTTTTTATGATGTTACAATCCTTTTTAGAGGCTCGTAGACAGTTGTGTATAGCTATATGTCTCTTAGCCTTGTCGGCGCATATTTTGTATATCATTTTGTTAGCCTCGTCGGCTTGTGTATATGTATATGGGCGTAGTTGGTGAAGTTGATATAAAAGTGCTCTTGCCCGATAAGATTTGCATTATTGATGCACATGAATTGCAAGTTAGCCTTGTGGCTCACCTAGTTATGTTTGTGAAATTATGAAGAGAGGTGCCCAGGTGGGTTATCTCCGGGTGCCCGTCACGGCCCTCCGGTAGGGTCGTGACAGTCAGTCCTTCTTGGACTGGGCTCGGCCAAAGATTGTATTCATATGTAACAAGAATATATGCATGTATGTATGTGTGTATGTGTGTGTGTGTGTGTGGATACGATCAATTGATTAGAAGCATTTCAATTATGGCCGGATTAACCTAACTAACCGATTAATCATTTTTTATGGACACGATCAATTGTATAAAAGGGCTAGTTTGCAAGTATAGTCTTAAATGACTTAAACCATGCAATTGATTATTTCAATTAAGACCATAATTAAATAATAATTGATTATTTCAATTGTAGCCACAATTAAAACATTTTTCAAATATAACTATAATTAAGCATCTAATTAATCATTATTAATCTTTAAATTGTAAATTCAAACTATGATTATGCAAAAAATTGAAATTGAGAGGTAAAAAATGATTATTCCTTTAATTAATCAGATTTCTTGAAATTGAATGGAGTAGAATATTTGTAAACAATGTAATTGTTTTGAATTATTTTTTGATTTTATTTTGATGAATACTTTAATATTAATAGTAAAATATGTAAATTATTTTTAAATGACTCACAATATATATTCAAAGTTATCTTGCCAAATGACATGGAAAAATATTGTCGAACTAATTTTGTAAAAATCATTTTGCTTTATAAAACACATATTTCGCTCCGTTTGAGATCCAAGAATTCTGAATAATTAAATAGAATTATTGCAGGTCAAATATTAGATGTCAACAATTGCCCCTTCGGCGTTCGGGAATGGTGAGCCCATCCCCGATCATCGAAATTTGACTAACCCTGATTTTGAATTGAACAATTTCAAAACACTTCACAATTTTATGCAATTTTCAAATATATGGCCGGACACTAATCTCTAGGTTTCTTATATATCTCAGGTTACCTGAGAATTCAGGCCAGCTCAATTAGACTTCTAAGTGCAAGTTCAAGCAGATATCCATAATGTTTAGTTGAAGTGTAACTGACTCTCTGTTATTAAGTCCGCCTACATATCATTGGTCTTGGGAATCAAGTCATTTGTAGTTCGACTCGATAGGAGGAAAAGGGTATCCCTTAGGCAGGAATGCCTTTGTGTGTGCTGGTGTGTGCCCGACCGGTTGCGGGAAATTTAAAAGAAAAACAAGCAAAGAAAATAAACAAGTTATGTGGTTGATCATGAGGTGCAGCGATCTTCAAATTTGTAGCCGAAGAGCTTGACTCTCAATAGCACACTAACTCGACCGGCTGCGTAAGAAAAAGTTCACGTTGTCTCCGCATACGTTAGGATCTGGTTTGATCAACCTGCTCATTTCCTTGGTAGCTGAAAACCTGCTTCCATCTGCTGGGTAACGTTTTTGTGGACCTCTTGGTCCTTTTTTCTGCTTTCACCATTTTGATGTGTTTTTCATTATACCTTTTTGGCATTGTCTTTGCACTGTGACTTCTTAGCCCTGCTTGAGTCTAAACGACCATCTTGGTCCCGCTTCTCTGCTTTTACCATCTTGCGTGGTTCTGATGGCCCTCTTGACTGTTTTCTAAAAATAAATGACCCTCTAGGTATTGTTTGCTTTGTTGAACCTCCTCCGGTTTTCATTTGCATGAAATAGCCCTCTTGACAATTTTGTTTTGATTGGCTATTTTGGCGGTATGGTTCTCTTGACATTATGGCCCTCTTGGCATTTTGGATGCAAGGGCCTCTTGGCAGTTTGAATGAATGACCCTCTTGAAAGCTCAGATGAATGGCCCTCTTAGCAGTTTGTATGAATGGCCCTCTCGACAGTTTGATATGAATGGCTTTCTTGGCAGTTTGAATGAATGACCCTCTTTGCAGTTTGTGTGATGGCCCTCTCGGCTGTTCGGATGAATGGCTCTCTTGGCAGTTTGAATGAATAGCTAAATCTTGGGTCAGACTTGTTGAAGGAATTTTTGAGGTCTTCTAAAAAATTATGCCCCACTTAGGTATGCGAAGTAAGCTCTTTCGCCAATTCCAAACACTCTTCAAAATCTCGTCTGAGGTTTCCTAGAGGTTTCTTGGGATTTTTTTTTGCTTGGTACGACCAAGCTCAATGAGCGCCAGCGTATCTTGTCGCATCAGAAATCAAGTCGAATGTAGTTTAGAATAAAGTAAAGAGTTTTTGTTTTTTTACTAATAATGCGATCGGGTCCCAAATGGACTGCCTACGTATCCCACTGTGGGGAAGTCAGGTTATTGCATAGTTCATAATACAAGGAAATCATTTGGTCTTTTCTATGTATTTCATAACGATTACAAGCAAAGAGATGACTATTACAAGAAAATAAATAACTAATATAACTAAGAAGCGTGTCTTCACGCGTACTACTGCTCGATGGCATCTGATTTGATTGCTTTGGGCCACTCTTGGCCGTCCATTTCTGATAGTATCACTGCCCCTCCGGAGAGCACTTTGCGGACCACGTATGGTCCTTGCTAGTTGGTTGCAAGCTTTCCTTTATACTCGTCTTGGTGTGGAAACACTCGCTTGAGTACCATTTGTCCTCTTTGAAAAAGTCGAGCTCTTACTAGCTTGTTGAAGGCGCGTGCTAACCTTTGTTGATATAATTAGCTGTGACATACGACAATCATCCTCTTTTCATAGATTAGACCAAGTTGCTCATATCAGCTCTAGACCCATTCTGCGTTGTCCAACTCTACTTCCTGAATGATTCTCAATGATGGTATTTTGACTTTGGCAGGTACGAATGCTTCAGTACCATAGACGAGCAAGTAGGGAGTTGCCCCTGTTGAAGTCTGGGCTGTCGTCCTGTATCCCAACAAAGCATAAGGCAATTGCTCGTGCTAACACTTTTTGCTATCTGTCACTTTCCTCAATATCCTCTTGATATTCTTATTAGCTGCTTCTACAGCTCCATTCATTGGCGGCCGATAGGCGTGGAATTCCGATGGGTTATTCGAAACTATTTGCAGATATCCTTCATCAAGTGACTGTTCAGATTTGCTCCATTATCTATTATGATGGACTCTGGTATGCCGAAGTGGCATACAATGTTGTTTCGTACAGAGTCAGCTACCACCTTCTTTGTTACCGATTTGTGCAATGTAGCTTCCACCCATTTGGTGAAGTAATCTATGGCAACCAGGAGGAGTCGATGTCCATTTGAGGAGGCAGGTTCGATGGGTCTAATGACATTCGTGGCCCAGGTGACGAACGACCAAGGTGAGCTCATACATTGATTTTGCTTGATGGGACTCTGATTAAATCTCCGTGGATTTGTGATTGATGGTATCTTTACAAAAATTTGAAGAAATCAGCCTCCATTGTCATCCAGTAATAACCCGCTTGAAGGATTTTCTTGGCTAAAAAGAAACCGTTCATGTAAGGCCCACTGGTTCTAACATGTACCTCTTCCAATAATTTCGTGGCTTCAGAGGCATCCACACATCGGAGCAAACCTAGGTCTGGTGTTCGCTTGTAGAGAATCTCCTTAGTTAGAAAGAATCCGTTGGTCATCCTTTGGATCGTCTTTCTGTGGTTGCTTGTGGTATTTTCGTGATACTCTCCTTTTCCATGTATACGTTTTTGTCAATATACCATGGCTGCTTTTACGTGGGAACAATTAGCATGCTCTTCTTTTAAGCTTATTTCTAGCGAGTCAATGTGACTGCTTTCGGGATGTTGAATCATTGATGCTATGATGGCCAAATCATCGGCTAACGCGGTTTGATCTCTCGGTGTGTGTGTGTTTAAAGTCGATCTTCTTGAACTTCTTACATAGTCTCTAGGCGAAATTCATGTACGAAAAAATCTTAGCGTTCTTGGTAGCCCATTCTCCTTATACCTGATGGATCAGCAGGTCTGAATCACCTATAACCAAGAGTTCTTGGATGTCCATATCTAAAGCCATTTTGAGTCTAGAATGCAGGCCTCGTATTCTGCCATGTTATTGATGCATCAGAATTTGAGCTTGGCAGCCATCGGGCAATGATGTCCTGTCTCTGAGGCCAAGATTACTTCGATCCCCGAACCTTTGTAATTAACCGCGCCATCAAAGGATAATCTCCACCCTGAATATGGCTCAGCTATGTTATCTTCTACTGTCAATACTTCTTTATCTGGGAAGTAGGTTCGAAGTGGTTCCAAATCTCCATCCACTAGACTTTCTGCCATTATGTCGGCCAATGCTTGTCCTTCGATGGGCATGGGTTCGAAAAAGATATATGTCAATAGATCCATCTTGGATATGAGGTGAGTAGTGTATGATGACAAGTAATGTCTCAACTTTTGGGCCATCCATGTCAAGGCACAACACGATTTTTCCACTAGAATATATCTTGCCTCACAGGCGGTGAATTTCTTGCTCAAATAGTAAATCGCACGTTCTTTTTTTGCCTGTCTAGTCGTGTTGTCCTAACACGCATCCAAAAGCATTTTATGATACCGACAGGTATTGTAAAATTGGGCTTCCAGGCCTAGGGGGCACTAAGACTGATGGATTGGACAAATATTTCTTGACGGTGTCGAAAGCTTTCTGACACTCCTCAGTCCATTTTGTGGGTGCATCCCCTTTTAGCAATTTCAGTATTGGTTCTACAATAATGGTGGACTGGGCTATAAATCATCAAATGTAATTTAGCCTTTCTAGCAAACTCATGACCTCTTTCTTAGTCTTTAGAGGTGGTAGTTCTAGAATGGCTTTGATCTTTGATGGGTCTAGTTCTATTCCCCTTCGGCTGACTATGAATCCCAACAATTTTCTAGCTGGTACTCTAAATGCACATTTGGCCGGGTTCAATTTCAGGTTGACTTTTCGTAGTTTGTCAAAGAACTTCCGCAGATGCGTAGTGTGATCTGAGATTTCTCTAGATTGATGATGACATCGTCCATGTATACTAAAATTTCCTTGTGGATCATGTCCTAAAAGATTGCTATCATAGCCCTCATGTAAGCGGCACCGGTATTCTTGAGACCGAACTGCAATACTCCGTAGTGGTATACTCCCTACGGAGTAATGAAGGTTGTCTTTTCCGCATCCTCTTCGCTCATCAAGATCAAATGATACTGTCACGACCCAAGCCGATGAGTCGTGACCAGTGCCCGACCATTACTAGCCAAGCACCCCTAAACTCATACTTGTATGTGTCACTACGAATTATGGTGACCCATATATAAACTATAATTGATCTATACTATCTCTTGTATGCAACAAGAACTCGCAACTAGCATACACACACATATAAAAATACATACGCACTGCGGATAACAGTGCAAGCCGACTAGGCCGCTACATATGCAGTACAACAAAAATAAGAACCCACAAGGGTACACAAAATCCCAACTACATACAACTATCTACAGACCTCTATGGAACACAAACTGTAGAAAAGACAGGACAAGGCCCCGTCGTACCCTTATATATACACATATAAAAATAATATACCAATAGCACTGCAGCTCCGAACCAAGTGGAACGCACTGACTGCAACTGAGTGGAGGGCCTACTGGACTGGACCGCCAGTCTGGCTACCTGAACCTGCGGGCATGAATGCAGCGTTCACGGGAAGGGATGTAAGTACGAACAATCTACTGAGTATGTAAGGCATGAATAACAACATAACAAGAGATGGAACATAACATGAGATAAAGAGATAACCTGTACATTTGATTGCCTCGTAAGGCGGATATCATGCATGCTTAGCATTTTCACAAATATATATATATATATATATATATATATATATATATATATATATATATATATATATATAACATTATAGTGCTGCGGAACGTGCAGCCCGATCCATAAATATATTATATCATCATTATATACCCATATATCCCGCGTCCGAGCATCCTGCGTCCGGGACGATATCATAGTATACCAACTGATCAGGTGGTTATGCGTATATAACACTGTAAACATTTTCCCATACCCCATATACATATAATATACGCGTCATCTTTTCTCATATCATATATACATATGTAATATAAATAGCATGAATGAGTGCCCAAATAAAAGTTACACTTTATCGGAGGGACGTAAGGTCGGTAACCTCCGATTATATTAAGGAAGAATCATCATCACTACATCTCACTATGAAGGGACAAGTAACATAAGGTGAGACCAACAACAATGAATAAAATCAAGAAAATCATGAAATAAGCTCAATAATCTCATAATAGCATCAAGACCATTAGCTTTGGGATCTCTAGAAATGGAATCATCATCATCATCATTATCATCATGGAATATTTTTACCTTTAGCATCGTAAGTGACTCTAAGAATCATGAACTTCTAGCTTTTGAAAATAAGGATGTTATGGAAATGGTGTGGATTCATAAGAAAAGAATCATGCCTTTAGAAAGAAAGGTTTAGCCTTAACATACCTTTTCGGTCTCCTTAACTACCTAACACTTGTCCTCCCAAGCTCGTATATCTACATTCAAGAAAATTCATACTATAGTTAGGCTTATCATCGTAAAATTATCTTAAGCCTACAAATTAAACCTCTTTAGAATCTGTCGAAATTCAGGCAGCATCACCCCTATTTATATCCCTAGCCCGAAATCACACTACCAACAACCAACAACACTAACATCAACAACATCATCATCAATACCATAATAATCCATAAAACATCCCACACGATGTTTATTCAATTTCTCAACCAACTAATTCATTATACGACCATTTAATAGTTCTATCTCCGTAAATAAACCTAAATCAATATCAATGAGGAGGGATTCTTACCTTATTCCCACTATAGCTGCAATATCTTCAATATTCGCCTTGATTTCAAGCCAAGATTCCCCGAAATACGATATTATAATCGCAACTATACTCTGTCCGAACCTAAATCCTGAGATTTCACTTGATTTGCGCTAAAATTTTATGGACGGAAGTTGGGGAAATTTTCTTGCGAGTTTGGGTTATATTTAGGGGTGTTTGGCTGAAAAATAAGGGGGTTAAACCCCCTTTTATATTGTTCTAGAGTTGGTTTGCACCGACCTAGAACGTTCGTGCACTGTAGCTGCGGCGCTCTGCTCCGCTGGCCTAATCTGAAACGTCCATAACTCTCTACTCTGATATCATTTCAACGAGCGGTTTCTTGCATTGGAAACTAGACTTCATGAACTTCATTTTAGGCTTTTGCTTTACCTCAAAACTCTTCATATGCTAGAAAATATTCTTTCCCCAAGTTGGCTCATTCTTGTCGTTCAAAGTAGCGCTCATCTTCTTCCAAAGTCATACTAACTCACTTCTTCCACTCATTTCGTTATAGTACCTTTCGTTATTACTTATATACATCCTTCACTCATAAAATATACTTAATAATACTTCTCCCCTTATAGTCCAAAGTTGTTTTATTTAGCCATAGTTCAACATACTTATGTTCAAACTTGATAAATGTTTTTCCAACAGTACGGGGTGTAACATCCTTCCCCCCTTAAAACATCCATCCTCGAATGTTGTAGCTTGCGCACTTATGATGTTATCATTAATTTCTTGAAATATTTTTCCTCCCTTAGACCCTGATCTTCATACCCTTATAATATGAGCTGATCGGTCTACTTTCATATTCCCCTAACTCGTTGTCGAACTTATCCATAAGTTTCCTAGCCTCATGTTCTTATGTATGAAACCAGTGGTCAACTAATATCCAGTTATCGTCCTGTTCCAATTAAGGTGGTCTTGACTCACGATTGCTACGGCTCCTTACTGATTTGTAAGCATCCTCAATTTTTGTACCCTTTTTACTGGCTCTTTATTTCTCTACTAGTAGACAAACTCTCTTGTTTAGATATGGCACCTTTCCTTGCTTGCTTCTCTGGTGCTATTTTAGTTTATCCCTTCTTGTACTCGTCGGCCTTGTATACGTACCATATCATCTCCTTTTAATTCCTTAGTCGGACTCCTTAATCCCTTACAATATCGCCATAGTTCCACCTACGGTAGCACCCAGATGATTGCAATAGCATTTCATTGCTAATGACTTATTACTCTCAGTGATCATTTTACTTCAGACTGTCCACCCAGACTTCTTTTCATAATCAATCCATAACAACAACCTCAGTTCAATCCCTCATATAGGTGTATATAATACTCCCTCATCATCATTATTATCCCTCGTAGCAAGATTATACTCATAATATACTAATCACTATAGTTCAAGCTAATTTACAACTCAAAATATCATCAAATTCATATTTGAACTTTTTCTCCAGTTTCCTCTCCTCAAGTCTTAACATAATTACAATATAAACTCATAAACATGGAACTAGGGTAAGATCTTACTTAATCATAACTTCCTTTCAATTTTCTTAAGTCCTTGATTCTCTTGTACCGGTGATAATTTGATACTTAAATTAGCCTCTATTCTTCTTTAAGTCCTTATCGTTGTCCTTACACTATTTTGTTGGAAATTTCACCACGATGATTGTTTATGTGGTTCCATAACATATGCCCTCACATTTGTTATGACCGGTGACTTGTGAGGTACTTTCTAATTTCCAGGTATCACTGCTGTCTTGCTATCCATAGGCACATTATCTTCCTTCCCTTTGGAGATCATTAAACCTGCTATAATTATTCCTCTTGTTAAAAGTTTCATCTCTTCTAGTACTAAGATTTCCTTTTTAGTAATCCAGGTTGTCCTTTATACTTATTTCCTGGTCAACTTGCAGACCCTTCTTACTCCTTTAGTTACCTCTTGGAGTACGTTACTGCATATTTAAATGTAACAAAAATTCTCCGGTGCAAGCGATTCGAACCACAGTCCAAAAACATAACGTGTCGCATTGACGAGACTCATTCTCTTTGATTTGCTTATCCCCTCATCATCTTGTCATGCTTCCTTTCCCATATTTTTCCCATAACATACTTGTATTCAATCCATTCCTACTTTCTTTTAATAAATTCTTGATATATCAGTACACCTCAAACTTTGGCTCCTTCAAGCCAGTACGTTTCCCTCTTTTGAATGTGGGAGTATTGTAATTCATCTCAGAACTGAAGCTGTTCTTTCCCCTTTTTAAAGATGTTCTCATATACTAGTAACATTCGAATATTAACCTTCTTTGGTAGTCGTCTAGATGACTTTAGTGGTCCTTCAGTTCCTCTATTCCATATAATGCCGGAGTTCCTTTCATCGTATGGTTTAACTTATGTCCTTTCTGCTAACTGAATTCTTGTACTAAGTCATATTTTTACACATATCGGATATAATTCAGAAGCTTTCTTTATTGATCACATCTTCCTTTCATAACTAACAGTCCCCTAGGCTAATGGATCAATGATGACATCAGAATTCGTTAGACTCCTTATGGAGTGTCCGACAATACAACGCTACTCCAGCCCTAATCTTCCTTCATAACTATTTTTTACTAATATCCTTAAGAATATTCTTGCTCTTAGTTCTCAATTCCGATTTTCATCTATACTATACCATTCATTCCCACGACTCATCCTTTCATTAACTTTGCTCATATTGTCCCGTAGTTCTCTTAACAACTTGTTTGCATCATAGTCATGGATCATAGTCCTTCTATTATTTTGCCGGTTCCTGTTCTTATCATGAAATCTTCACGAAATATACCCTTTTCTTTCTCCTTATGTCGAGTCCTCATCTTCCTTTATGATACTACAACTTGTTCATATTTATACATATCCCTCGTACATTTATCCTATTTCCTTTATGATCGAATTTCTATACTTCTTATCAAGACTTTTATCCCATGTTACCATTGTTTTTCCCTCTTGGCTAGACTTGCTAGCCTATTAACCTTCCTCTTGTCCTTGATGGTTACCCAACTTCCTTTTGCCAATTCATTAGTCCACTTTTATTACTTTCGCCCTTAGCGTCTTTCTTCACTTCCCTTGCTGATAAAGTGCTCTTTCCCACTTGCCATTTTACAGCATCGGCCCTGGGATTGTAGAATATTATATTAGAAGTACGAATCCCTTCCATTATCCAAAATCGCCTTTAGGGAGGGGCTTTTCCATTCTCTAAGTGAACGTGTCAATATGGCTTTATATTTATCCTTTCGGACGTACCATAAAAGTCAGAAATCCCTTGACACCTTTCATAAAACCTGGTTATTCTTCTCAGGTTATATTCATACCCATCATTATTATCATTCAACCCTGTTTATCAAGATCTATTTCTGGGATCTTTTCATTCGCTCCTTATCATATATTGCCACACTCTATCCGCCCGGCTTATTTACTTTAGAAATTTATTCGAATGGCTCTTCACCCCTACCACCGCGTAGACTCTTTTCTAGAAATTTTTACTTAACCCTTACTGACAACATACTTACCTTGCTTACGCTTCCCTTCTTCTCATGACATCATAATCTTCTTACTATTATATGCATATATTCTTCTTCTCCCTAATATCATTACATCATGATTATCCAACTTTAACATTCGGAGAAAAAGTATCAACCTGCCCTGTGGCACATGCTACCTTAACTTCATTACCCAGCTCAATCAATACCTTTAGTATCTCGTAAGATCGATCATAATGGCACGCATACTATTTAATATGGCCACACATGAGTTATCGTTTAAATCGCTTATCAATGCCTTGCTTACAAAATATTTCTATACTATTTAAAATTGACCTGAATCTGTGGCTTTAATACATCTCCCCTCGTTTTGCCTAGCTAGCCAGACTCATACTTTACGATCCTTTAAAATTCTAATCATAAGGCTCATATTCTCCTAATTTCCCTCGGGCTATTCTAGTTGCTCATATTTCTCGTATGTTTGAGTCTGTAGGATTTCTTAGCATATTTTCTAAGTCCTTGATTATGAATTTCTTACAATATAGACTTAATGAATAATCTTCACTTGAACACCCACTCTTCTTTCCTTTTATTCATAAGTCGACATGGCTCTTATTTTTCTATCGTCAAGTGACCTTCACCACATCTATCTGAAAAATCAAGGTAAAGGATCATACACATCTTTTTTTATTACTGCCTAGTCTTTTATCAAATATTTTTTTAAAGAACCAATTTGAAGTTCTAACGGAAAGTCCAAATAAAATCATGTAATGTATTTCCTCATGTTGGAAACGTCCCTTACTTTCTTGGTGGGATGAATATTATCGTAACCTTTGGAACTTCCAATATCTAGAAATATATTATTATTTTTTCACAACCACAAGTCAACACACGCGACTGCTTTTCATTCCTAGTCCTGGGGTTCCTAATGGTAACAGAAATGTCTTAGTCGCAATTACCCATGAATACTTCAATTATTGATTTCATTAAATTACTCAATTGTCGACCATTAGATGATATCCCATAGTAATCGCACCTAACATAAAGAGTTTCAGTAAGATGATCTGCAAACCTGTGACAGGCCTGCCCTGATCCTGGTCTTGGGGACTGTAAAGTGAAATAACCCTTTCATCAGCCTCCCACTATCTACTCGTTTAACCATCCTCGTCTCCCCCATTATAGTCCGAAGGATACGAATACTCTGGCAGCTCATGATTGACTGAAGGCCAAGATATAGGGCTAGAATAGTCCGTAACACTTACACTCATGGATGCTCTGGCGTAATGCTCCATCATAGGAGAAACTGGAGGGGCCAAATCTTGTGTATCCTCAGGAGCCTCCTGCCCCACTGGTGTCTCATATGAACCCTCAGACGGGTCCGACTCATAGCTATCCTCGGACGGATCCTCCTTCATAGAAGTCACAGGCTCTGGGAGTCGTCTTAATATCCTCAGAAGGATCTGACTTAATAGAGTAACTAAGGCTCCTTCTAATCTGCCCTGGTTCCTGTGGTCCGGAGTCCACCCTGGGGGCATTCTTTGTACCCCCACTATCAGAAGCTGACCACTCCATCTATTTCAATCTGCACTTACTTACAGGAAAAGAGGGTCAGGAACGATCTTTCCTAGAATCTGGCTCTATTGCATGATCTAAGATATGACGAAAGGTCAATGATTCCGAAATGCCCTGCAGCCTCCTATTTAAAAGTGTGGCGTGCTTCATACCCATAAATAAGACTCTACTGGACATGGTCTGTAGACAACCCTAGGACAGAACTACTCTGATACCCCTTCTGTCACGACTCAAGCCGATAAGTAGTGACGAGTGCCCGACCATTACTGACCAAGCACCCCTAAACTCATACATACATCTGTCACTAAGAAATATTGTGGCCTATATAAAAATATAACTGAACTATACTATCTCCTGTATGCAACAAGAACTCGCAACTAGCATATATATATATATATATATATACACACACACATACGCATTGTGGATAAAAGTGCAAGCCGACTAGGCCGCTACATATGCTGTACAACAAAAATAAGAGACCACAAGGCTATATAACATCCCAACTACATATAACTGTCTACAAACCTCTATGGAACAGGAACTGTAGAAAAGACAGGACAAGGCCCCGTCATACCCTTATATATACACATGTCAAAATAGCATACCAAAACGACTGCAGCTCTTAACCAAGTGGAGCGCATTGACTGCAGCTGACTGGAGGGCCTACTGGAATGGACCGTCGGTCTGGCCACCAGAACTTGCAGGCATGAACGCAGCGTCCACAGGAAGGGACGTCAGTACGAACAGTGTACTAAGTATGTAAGGCATGAATAACAACATATCAAGAGATGGAACATAACATGAGATAAAGAGATAGCATGTACATCTAATTGCCTCGTAAGGCAGATATCATGCATGCTTAGCCTTTTCAAAAAAACTTTTCTCATACATATATATAACATAATAGTGCCGCGGAACGTGCAACCCGATCCGTAAATATATTATATCATTATTATATACCCATATATCCTGCGTCCGAGACGATATCATAGTATACCAACTGATCAGGTGGTTATGCGTATATAACACTGTCAACCGTTTCCCATATGTATATACATATAATATATGCGTATATAACGCCATCACCTTTTCTCATATTATATATACATATGTAATATAAATAGCATGCACGAGAGCCCAAATAAAAGTTACTACTTTATCGGAGGGACGTAAAGTCGGTAACCTCTGATTATATTATGGAACAATCATCATCACTACATCTCACCTTGAAGGGACAAGCAACATAAGGTGAGATCAACGACAATAAATACAATCAATAAAATCATGAAATAAGCTCAATAATCTCATAATAGCATAAAGACCATAAGCTTTGGGATCTCTAGAAATGGAATCATCATCTTCATCATTATCATCATAGAATATTTTTACCTTTAGCATCATAAGAGACTCTAAGAATCATGAACTTCTAGCTTTTGGAAATAAGGACGTTATGGAAAGCATGTGTGGATTCATAAAAAAAGAATCATGCTTTTAGAAACAACGGTTTAGCCTTAACAAATCTTTTCGGTCTCCTTAACTACCTAACACTTGTCCTCCCAAGCTCGTATATCTACATTCAAGAAAATTCATACTATTGTTAGGCTTATCGTCGTATGCTTATCATAAACCTTCAAATTAAACCTCTTTAGAATCTACCGAAATTCAGGCTGCATTTCCCCTATTTATATCCCTAGCCTAAAATCACAATACCAATAACCAACAACAATAACAATAACACTAACATCAACAACATCATCATCAATACCAAAATACTACATAAAACATCCCACATGATGTTTATTCGATTTCTCAACCAACTAATTCATTATACGACCAATTAATCAATTTATCTCCATAAATAAACCTAAATAAATATCAATAAGGAGGGATTCTTGCCTTATTCCCACTAGAGCCACAATATCTTCAATATTCACCTTGATTTCAAACCAAGATACCCCGCAATACGATATTATAATCGCAACTATACTCTGTCCGAACCTCAATCTCGAGATTTCACTTGATTTGCGCTAAAGTTTTCTAGACAGAAGTTGGGGGAATGTTCTAGATAGTTTGGGATATAATTAGGGGTGTTTGGATGAAAAATAAGGGGTTAAACCCCCTTTCATATTGTTCTAGATTTTGTTTGCACCGACCTAGAACGTTCGCACACTGTAGCTCCGCGTTTGCACACTGTAGCTAGGCGCCTCTGCTCCGCCGACCTAAGGTGTAATGTCAATAACTCTCTACTCTGATGTCATATCAATGAGCGGATTGTTGCGTTGAAAACTAGACTTCATGAACTTCATTTTAGGCTTTTTCTTTACTTCAAAACTCTTTATATGGTAGAAGATATTATTTTCCTGAGTTGGCTCATTCTTGTCATTCAAAGTAGCGCTCATCTTCTTCCAAAGTCATACTAACTCACTTCTTCCACTCATTTCCTTACAGGGCCTTTCAGAATTCCTTATATACATCCTTCACTCATAAAATATACTTAATAATGCTTCGCCCCTTATAGTCCAAAGTTGTTTTACTTAGCCATTGTTTAACATACTTATATTCAAGCTTGATAAGTGATTTTCCGAAAGTACGGGGTGTAACAGATACCCCGCGATGAAATCTATGAATGTTTGTAACTCGTGATTGGCATCATTAACAATAATTATGTGGATGTTTGGGAGCGAGAAGTGGTATTTGGGACTGGCCCGATTGAGATCCCGATAATCTACACATATTCATATCTTCCTATCCTTCTTAGGTACCGATACTATGTTGGCCAGCCAAGTGGGTTACGAAGTTACTTTCACTACTCCGGATTTAATATTTTTTTTCCATTTCATCCTTTATGTGGATACTGAGATCTAGCTTGAATTGCATAGTTTTCTGTTTGACTTATGTAAGCTTGCATTGATGGGTAGTCTATGAGCCACTATAATGGTGCATAATCCTGGCATGTCAGCATATGACCATGCGAAAATGTCTACCTATGGCTTTAGCAGATTTATCAACTCCTCCTTCAGAGGTGCTTTCAGATATGCACTTATCCTAGTCTTTTTGATGTTTTACTCATTTCCTAGGTTGATTGCTTCTGTTTCATCCAGGTTCAGCTTTTGCTCATTTTTGAACTATTCTACCTCTTCTATGAGACCCTCAGGCAACATCATTTCTTTGTCGTACTCCTTGTACTCCCCTCTGCTATGTCACTCAACTCACTCATTTTGCAATATGTCATGACATTTAAGGTTGTTTTATTATTTTTATTACTGAAAAAATCAAGGCAAAGTAAGGTTAGTGTGAAACATATGTGTAAGTTAAAATAAAAGAAAAGCTATTTTCCATAACCCGAGGCTTCATTAATTTAATTGTAAAGAAAGAACATACTGTGGTCCTAACTCGGATCAACATCGAGCCATTTCCATTTTTGAAAACATCACGAGGTAATAGAAAGTTCGAATGGTGAGTAATCGGGCCTCGATCGATTCTCGCCAATTTTAAAGCATAAATTCATCATATTTCTACTAAACAGCCAAGCGTGGGTACAGGTCCAATTTGATAGTTGCTCGCCCGGATCAGCATCGCAGATTATGGGCACCTCAGTGCATTCTTCCAACACCACAAAACAATCTTCCTCTTGAAATAGCATCCCCAACTCGTCTTCTGTACTTCCACCATTTTGCATGGGCATTCTTACTGGAAATGACTGGTATAAATTCAGAATTGGCTTGCGCAGCTTTGTAGGGTCTTTCTTCTTTTTGTTAGCCTCGGAGACCTCGTCATCATTTGGGACATAACCCAAACTAAAATGGAAGTTATTTTGAGGAATGGGGATTGGCTCTGTGATGCCATATAGATCCCTTCCTAGACCTTGCTCAGGTTCAAACCCATTTTGAAGCATAGTGGAGGCAATCATTTTGTAGATTGCGGGCATGGGAACTTTTGTGGAATCTTCTTTGTAGGCAGCCCCCCGCTAATTCCACCACTTGGAAGTCTGTCCCTTTAGGAACTGCTTCAATGACCAGTAACGAGTTGTTTAGGTAGTTATAGATACTAACTTCTCCATGAATTACAACTTCATGATCATCCCATCCAAATTTTACAGCTTAATATAGTGATGATAGCACAGATCCTGCCATGTGGATCCATGGTCTTCCTAGAAACAAGTTTTAGTTAGCGTCTATCTTCATGACTTGGAGTTCATTGATGAACTCTGCGGGCCCATTTTGGATGCAAAGGTTGATTTCCCCGATGGTATCACATTGAGTCCCATCGAATGCTCTTATGTTTGTGCGGCTTTCACGAATATTCCCAAGATCATAATCTAATTGGCCGAGAGTGGATTTGGGGCAAATATTAAGGCCCGCTCCATTGTCGATTAGAAGTTGAGTTACCATTTTGTTTCGGCACATGACAGTGATATGTAGTGCTTTCTTGTGTGTTGTACTTTATTTGGGTAACTCTTTAATAATGAAAGCAATCTGATGCTTTTCTATGACATTTGCGACCATCTCGGCTAAATTCTCACTGCTTTTCCCTACGAGGATGTGGGCTTCTTCTAACACTTTCATTAAAGCCAGACGGTGTTGAGGCGAGCTTAGTAATAACGCTAGCACGGATATCTGAGATGGTGTCTTCTCCAAGTGTTCCACAATGGAGTATTCTTTTGGCTGCATCCTGCTCCAGAACTCTTCAGCCTCCCCCTCAGTAATGGACCTCTTTTTTCCCTTCTCTTCTCGGAGCCCCTTAGGCTAGATCTTTCTTGGTGCCGCTACCACCTCTTGTACATTGTGCTTCAAATTGATGCAATCTTCCGTTTTCCCCAGAATGGTAAGCATATGTTTGATCTGCTCAGAAGAATCTATTTCCGGGATTGACGACCTTTGGTAGGACTGCTTGGATCATTCCCGCAATGTTTAGCCTTTCAAACAAATTGGTTCTTGTTTCTAGCAATGGGGTAAACACACGGGCAAGCTTCTTTTCAAAATTAGGACGTGGCAAATTGTATGCATTTGGCGGTGGTTGATTTTGGTAATTTGCTAGTGGGTTATTTTTGTGGGGCTCTATAAGCAGGTTCGGGAGTTTGATAATTTGGATGTGGAGCTTTGTAATTTGGCGGTGGTGATTGAAAGGTAGTTTGTGGAGCTTGGTAGTTTGGCACTGGTGTCTGAAAAGTAAGTTGTGCATAATAAACAGGCACAGGGTTGTATGGTGCGGGTAAGTAAGCATTCGATAGTGGTGATTGATAGAGTTCGAAGGGAGATTGTAGTTCATCCTGCTTTTGGGTTTTTTGGCTACGAGTGTGGGAAACGTTTGCCACGCCCTCTTTTTCTTAGTGGCGGGTCTTACAGCTTTGACAGCTACGCTTATGATTCTTATGAATTTGACACCATCTTCTATGGCCTCTCCCATGTTTACAAATTCAGGGAATGGCCTGCCGGCTATTGACAACATGCAATCATAGAACTCGGTCTCTTGTGATCAGATAAACACGGAGAAAAACTCTTCCTCGCTCATTGGCTATTGTACTCGGGCAGATTTGGCCCACCATCTACTTGTATACTCGCGGTAGTTTTCCGTTGACTTCTGTTAGATTTTCTCAAAGTAATACTGATCTGGTACTGTTTCAACATTGAATAGGAACCTTTCTATAAAGGACTCCGCTATGTCTTCCCAGAAGGCCCATCGACGCATATCTTGTGCAGTGAACCATTCGAAAGCTTCCCCGGTTAAGCTTTGGCTAAAAAGCGTTATGATCAATACTGGGTTGTTTCTTACTCCAACCAGTTGGTGGCAATAGCCTCATAGATGGGCCTTGGGGTTGCCTGCCCCATTGAACATTTCGAATTTAGGAAATTTGAAGGCCTCAGGTAGATCCAAGCCTGGATGAAGACAAAGATCCTCATAGCTCAACTCTGTTGCTTTCCGGGTATTTCTTACTGATTGTGTAACCATTTTCGGTACCTTGTGCTCAATTTCTTTTTCGCACTTATCCTGCTCTGCTTTCCAGGCCTTTTCTATCTCTTTATAGTGATCAAGTTCTTGATGATCTAGGATAACGCACATGGTGTGATAGGGGTATGGAAAGAAACGAGTAGGAGTGTGGGGAAATTTTTAGCTGTGGGGGGTAGTCTTTCCTGTCGGTAAAGAGATGATGATTAGATGCACAGTAGCGTGGATGTGAGTGGGCTGAGGTGCTTGCTACGATAGAACTGTGTGAACGGTTCCAGGAATTTGGACAGTGTTGAGTGGTGGTGGGGTATGGTAAGATGAGCTTGGGTTTGCAGGGTGTGGCATTGTTCCAGTAGGAAGGTGTAATGACCCGCTTGATCGTTATAGTCTTTTCGGCACTTTTTGAACCTTCCCCGAGCCTCTTAGCTCACTTTTTACCCGAGGGGACCATTGACACGTTTCCTGAGGTATTTAGATATGATTCGAGCGACCTTATGGGAAATTTGGGCTTTAAGCGAAAAGAGTTGACTCAACGTTGACTTTGGGGTAAACGGACCTTTTTCGAGAATCCATCGATTTCGAGAGGTCCGGATAGTCTTTTAGAACTTGTGCGAATATTTGGTTCAGTTCCAAATGCACTCGGGTGCATTTTAGGACTTTGGTTGGGCAGTTTGATTTGAGCTCTCGGGGGTTGACTCTGTCAACGAGACCTCCGTTGGGAATTAAAATGCAGCGGGTGCGCTCGTAGTGTGGTTTATGTATGCTTGCATATATGGTATGTGAGCAGATGGCCTCAGGTGAGAGTCGAGATTCGGGTTGAGATTATGATTTTGGGAATTTCTGGTTCTGGTTCCCACTATAGCGGCACCATTACCGCAGCAGCGGCACCACTATAGCGGTGGACTTGCTACAACGGCGGCTAAGTGCTATGTTGGCTGACCACCATGGCAGTCTAAGTGGTCGTCGAGGTTGGACCGCCGCTGCGGTCCAGTTGCCACAGAAGCGGTATCGAGCAGATTATTTCATTAAATGAGTATTAAAAGCTCTAAGTCCCTCATTCGTTATTATTTCGACTTTAGAGTTATTGAGAGCTTTTCAAGGTGATTCTTGGGAGAAACTCTTTGTGGTAAATTCTTCTATTCTCTTTGCTATTCCATTTTCCATAATTACCTTAGGATTCCATTATCATGATAGTTCCTCAAGGGTTTGATGATTAAAAGAGGGTTCTTCTTTCTAGGCTTCTAAATCTTGATTTATTGAGTGGATTAGCTTCATTAAGCATGGAATTGATGATTAGAACCTATTATTGCATGCATTCTTCCAAATTAGTGGCTAATTTATGGAATTAGAATTTTGGGTTTATACCCAAATTGGATTTTCCCCAGAATCCGAATTTAAGTAATTTCTTGGTTCTTGTAGCTTGTAATTGATGGGAATTGATCATCTAGAGCATTGGTTTCATGTTGAGACCTAGAGATTCCAAATTTCCCATTTCTAGTTCATAAACCCCATTCCATAGGTTGGGAATTTGGGTCTTGAATAGAAGTAGGGTTTGATTGATGTTCTTCTTGATTCTAATTTCATGATTCGAATATGCTTAGACTTTCATTATCTCGAGGGTCAAAGGAAAGGAAAAACTAAGGTGTGATTGTTGGAGAATTTGTTGTTCGGCCATCTAGGTAGGTTACGGTTTACCATATGGTGAGACTTCTATTAGGGAAGAATATATTTAGACTATATTGTCGGAGAATGCATGTAAACCTTCGGGTATGAAGTTGGGTTGGATATTGTCTTAGGTTGGGCCTTGTTGTGTGACTTGGGGCTAGCCACCCCGTTGTGTTGTGACTTATCTTATTCTATTATTGTTAGCTCGATGCCACGTAGAAAAAGTAGATATTGGTGACTATTGATATATCTTGATAATGATATTGTAGCACCTTATGATTGTTGTTTTGAGACGGGGATTGTGATTCTTTTTCGGCTTATTGTGTAGCCTTTTTATTGATATTGTTGGTGTGCCCATGTGTGGTACTGTTGATATTAACTTGATTATTGACATTGAACTCATACACTGCACACATTATCATCCTTCATGATATATTGTTGATACACTGATGATATACAAGGAAATACTATTATGAGTTGGGATTAGTTGGATGAGAGTGATGTGAGGTCTGATGTCCGATGTTTATCCCGGAATAGAGGTATGAGTGCTGGAAGCAATTGCCAAGATCTTTGCTAGAATCGTGAGGTACATAGACTTCGCGGGTACCCCATGGGTTGTGCTGCCGAGATGTGATGTTTTATCATCGGAGTACATGTGTACGGTGCATATGTATTGCTTTCACACTTCATACATTATTGCATTTCACTGTACCATGGATTCTATTGTGATATTCTTGTGATATACGGATTCAGATTGAATGTACTGAGACTTGGCACAGTTGAGTTTAGATGCTACAACATAGGTGATGACTTGTACTTAATTACTGGCTCGTGTTAACTTACTAGCTCGTGTTAACTTACTGGCTCGTGTTAACTTTACCTGTTTATCTTAACTTATTGCATTGATATATGTTAGCTAATCGTAGTCGCCCTATGATACCTACCAGTACGTGTTGCTTGAATTGAACTGCACTTGCTGCATTCTTTTATGAATACAGAGTATCAGTTGGGATCGACGTCTACCCTTCGTGGCTAAGAGTTCGAGGTTGCTGATTCGAGTCTTTTTGGAATGAGTACGTGGACGCTTCATTACCCAGAGACTCCTCTTTATTTATGTCTTACTTGATATTCTGAGACATATTGAGACTATTGATGTATTATTATTACTTCCAGACTTGTAGATTTTAGTTAGATGCTCTTATATGACTAGACTAGCTACTAGGTAGTTTGATGTATTTCTGCATCATTTATATATTCATATGTCAGACTTACATTACATTAATCTTTTCCACTATTATATTGTGTCTGTGAATGTCGGGTTAAGGGTTCGCCTACCGAAGTGGAATAGGTAGGCGCCCGCACGACTTTTCGAAATTGGGTATTGAGAAGTTGGTATTAGAGCCCTAGGTTACCCCGTCTATAACACAAGAGTGTATCTTGTACAGTCTCGTAGATCGGTAAGATGAGTTCCGTACTTATCTACGAGAGGCTATAGGACATTTAGGAAACTTCACTTTCTTTCCTTCTTTCATGCTACTTTATTCTAATTGGTATCTAGAACAATCGAATTAGTATCTAAATATTAACTCTTCTTTCAAAGATGGTGAGGACTCGAGCAACAATAGCCCGAGACCAGGTACTAGAGCCCGCAGTTGCGGCTGGCACCAGGGGCGAGGGACAGCTAGGGGATGCGATCAAGTTAGAGGTCGTGGGGCTGCCCTAGCCAAGGGTAGGGCTCCCGCGGTAGGTTAGTGGCGTGAGAGATCTCTGTCTCCAGAGACTGAGGTTCAGCAGGTTTGAGACCAGGCCACCGAGGATGATGTGGCTCCAGCACAGGCCCACCCTGAGGCCACATCAGAGCAGATGATGCAGGATACTATGGATCATGTTTTACTCCACTTGGATACCCAGCAGGCTGCCGCTGGTTTTACCTCTCTGGGTGGAGGATCGAAGACTAGAGTTGGGGCACAGACCCCTGAGAAGAGACCAACTCGTGCAGCGCACCCTGCCATGGCTATGGCTCCATGGATGGATGCAGTTCCAGCCTCAAGAGATGATCTTAGACCCGTGGTGGGCCTTGTTATGACGTTGACTGATTAGGAGCTAGTTGGTAGGTTTAGGAAATTGGAGCCGCCGAGATTCTTGGGTACTTCTGAAGAGGATGGTATGAGTTTATCTTGGACATGCATGAGTTGCTACACAGGATGGGGATTGTTAAGTCCCATGGAGATGATTATGTGTGCTAACAGTTTTGCGGGGACGCGAAGACTTGGTGGAGGTATTTCATGCTTGTCGACCTGAGGGTTCTCCCCCACTGACTTGGACACAGTTTCATCAGCTTTCCTTGAGAAGTATGCTCCCCGGGCTTTGAGAGAGGCACGTAGGGATGCGTTTCTCCATCTGCAGCAGAGGGGATTGTCTGCTGATGCCTATGTTACTTGCTACTTGCATTTGGCTTGTTATTCAGCACCATTGATTCCTACTGAGCCTGACAGGATTCGACAATTTATTGGTGGGCTCGTTGGTTCTATTCAGATTCCTTGCCTTCAGCTTGAGGCCATGGGGCCATCCTTCAAGTCCATCGAGAGCATGCTTTTTTTAGTCGAGGCCGCTAAGGCTCGCGTATTTGAAGGGGTAACCGAGAAGAGGCAACGACAGTTTGGGAGTTATGGTGGTTCCTCTGGTGGGCTATCTAGGCAGAGAGCTTCTGAGAGCTCGTTCTCTCGACCAACAAAAAGAGTTGTTCCAGCTGGGGCTTCAGCTTTAGTCTATCAATCTCCACCCTCTAAGGGTTGTTTTGTAAGTGGAGAGCTCGGCCATTTTGCTAGATAGTATACACGACCCAGGAATGGTCATCAGTTACAGAGGCCTGCAGCATCTTCAGGTAGCTGAGGTGGTTCTTCTCAGAGGGGCGGTGGTCAGTCAGGCTGCGGTGGTTCACAAGTTTCTAGAGGAGGATCCCAGGCTAGTAGAGATGGGTCCCAAAGTTTGAGAGGTGGAGCGCAGTCTGGACGTGGTGGGGCCCAGTGTTTTTCGTTCCTAGGTAGACCCGAGGCAGAGGCCTCAGATGCTGTCATTTCAGGTACCATTTCTTTTCGACATAGAGCAACATCTATATTATTTTATCCTAGATCGACTTATTCGTATGTGTCTGCATATCATGCCATCCATTGGGATTTGCTTTGGGATAGCATATCTGTACGAATTCATATGTCTACTCCGGTCGGAGATTCTATTGTGGTTGATCAAGTTTATCGGTCGTGTCTGGTGATGTTTTTAGGTTATGACACTTGGGTAGATTTGATGATACTTGATATGGTGGATTTTGATATTATTTTGGGTATTACCTGGCTTTTTCCTTGTCATCCGATCTTGGAGTGTCATGCCAAGAGAGTCACTTTAGCCATGCCGGGAATTCCTAGACTTAAGTGGAGAGGTACTCCTAGCCCTGCTTCGAAGAAGATTATTTCCTTCCTTCAGGCGAAGAAATTAGTCAATGAGGGGTCTTTAGCTTATTTGGCTTATGTGCGTGACACTAATGTTGCATCTCCACGCCTTGAGTCCATTCCCATTGTGAGTGAGTCAACGGAGGTATTCCCGTCTGATCTGCTTGGTATACCACCCGATCGCGCTATTGACTTCTGTATTGACTGGGATCCGGGCAGTCGCCCTATTTCTATTTTGCCATATCGGATGGCACCTGCCTAGTTGAGAGAGCCTAAAGAGCAATTGCAAGATTTATTGAGAAAGGGGTTCATTAGACCGAATGTCTCCTCTTGGGGTGCTCCAGTGTTGTTTGTTAAGAAAGATAGATCTTTGAGGAAGTGCATTGATTATTCCTAGTTGAACAAGGTTACTATTCAGAACAAGTGTCCTAGGCCTCGTATTGATGATTTATTTGACCAGCTTGAGGGTGCTTCATTGTTCTCGAAGATTGACTTGCGTTCAGGCTACCACAAGCTGAGGATCAGGGCTGAGGATATTCCGAAGACAGCTTTTCAGACGAGATATGGACATTATAAGTTTCTAGTGATGTCATTTAGGCTTACCAATGCCCCAGCTGCATTCATGACTTTGATGAATGGCATCTTTAGGCCATTTCTAGACTCTTTTGTGATTGTGTTTATTGATGATAACTTGGTGTATTCCAAGATTAGAGAGGACCACGAAAGCCATCTTCGCACAGTACTTGGGTTGCTAAAGAAGAATAGCTTGTTTACTATATTTTTGAAGTGTGAATTTTGGTTGGAGTCTGTGGCATTCTTGGGCCACCTTGTGTCTAAGGACGGGATCATGGTTGATCCTCAGAAGATTGAGGTTGTAAGGGATTGAGCGAGGCCCACTACAGTGATCGAGATCCGTAGTTTCGTGGGTTGAACAAGCTACTATCGCCGATTTGTGAAGGGTTTTGCTTCTATTGCTTCGTCTTTGACCAGATTGATTCAAAAAGACGTTCCCTTCCAGTGGTTCGATAATTGTAAGGAGAGCTTTCAAAGCTCAAGACTCTTTCAACTTCAACTGTGATTCTAGCATTACCCGCGGAGGGTAAAGATTTCTCAGCTTATTGTGATGCATCCCGTGTGGGTTTGGGTGTTTTTTTGATGTAGGAGGGTAGAGTTATAGCCTATGCTTCCTGTCATTTAAAGATCCATGAGAAGAATTACCCTACCCATGATTTGGAGTTGTTGCCATGGTCTTTAATTTGATGATTTGGAGGCATTACTTGTATGGTGTCAATTGTGAGGTTTTCACCGATCACCATAGCCTTTAGCACGTGTTTACCCAGAGAGATCTTAATTCCAAGCAGCGCCGATGGATGGAGCTCCTGAAGGACTATGACATCTCTATTGTTTATTATCCCGAAAAGCCAATGTTGTTGCTGAGTCCTTGAGTCGCAAGGCCACGAGTATGCGGAGTTTGCCCTGTTTAGTTGTTTCTGAGCGTCTGGATATTTCAACCCTAGGTAGAGTTCTAGCTTGTGTAGAGGTGAGATCATCCTTGCTAGATCATATCCGGACTCATCAGTTTAAGGATGCTCAGTTGAGCAAGATTCGAGATAGGGTTCTGAAGAGTGAGGCAAAGGAGACCATTATTGATTCTAAGGGTACTTAAAGGATTCAGGGGTGCCTGTACTTTCCTCGTGTTGGTGACGTGATTTATTTGATTTTGATAGAGGCCCATAGCTCTCGATATTCCATTGATTCGGGAGGGGGGGGGGGGGGGGGGTGGGGGGGGGGACGAAGATGTATCTTGATTTAAGGCAGCACTATTAGTGGTGTCGTATGAAGAGGGATATAGCCGATTTCATGGCTAAGTGTGGTAATTGTCAGCGAACTAAGTATGAGCACCAGCGACCCGGTGGTGTACTTCAGAAGATGCCTATTCCCGAGTGGAAGTGGGAGAGGACTGCCATGGATTTAGTTGTGGGTCTTCCGAAGACCCTAGGTAATATTGATTCGATTTGGGTGATAGTTGATCGGTTGACTAAGTCTGCTCATTTCATGTACCGACCCAGACGGACGGGCCATGACTAGTGCCCGAGCTGGACACTCGTATACGAACCTGCTAGATACAATCAGACTACAACCAAAGATGATATGGAAATTCTTAAAAGCATGTTTTATACTCACAACGTCATATATCAGAATGAACCTGGCTCCAGAGGAGTTACAGCTAGCCAAAATATAACCAATTATGAAAGCCGAAAAGGCTGCCACTATATACAAGAGTATCCAAAACGAACTACGTCGATATAGTTAACCAAAACATATATACATCCCACACATATCTACAGACCTCTAAGAATATAACAACGACATATGACGGGTCAGGGCCCAGCCGTACCCCTAGATATGCATAAGTCTATATGATGAAAGATGAAGAAGATCAAGAAATTCAAGAAAATCAAGAAACACAAGACTGAAATTCAAGAAAAAGAAAAGTCCAAGAAGCTCAAGTTTGAAGATTATTTCCCATTCTTGTTTCTTGAATCCTTTTCTATATAGGTTTCTTGTTTATTTATTTATATTTTAGTCGGATTTAATTTCCTATCATTAGTAGGAATTTTATCCAAGATCTAGTAGGATTCAGTTTTCTTTATTCTTTTCCTTGTAGAATAGGGATTTTACTTTCCTTATTTTTAGCTATTTCCTTTCTAGAGTAGAATAGGGATTTGTAGTCATAAAATAAGAGACCCTAGGCCTATATAAAGGGTTCTCATGACTTGTAAATTTACTATTCACGTTTTTAGCATAAACCTAAATTTTGCAATAGAGTTATTCTCTCTATTTCTTGTTATTTATCCTTGTTTTTGGTTCCAAGCAAGGTGGTGATAGTCTTTACCTTATTTTCAGTTGAGTGTGCTATTTCTTTATCACGTTAATTGATTTCAAGTGGTGACTTAGGAACTTTATTTGTTCTTGATCGTTCAAGAACGCGTTTCTTGATTAAAATTCGTTCTAGTTCATACCCAGAACCTTAATTTTCTTTCCATCATTTTCCCTCAATACTTACTTGATTTAAACCATTCAATAGTTATTTTTATAGTTCAAATCGTCATCTTTCACATAGTTTTTGAATCACTTTAATCTTACGCCTACAACTTGAGATACATCCGTTTCTTGAATCTGCCCATCAAGTCGCTTCAAGAACAAGATCCTGGTCGATTGGTTCTTTGTTAACTCGAAGAATCACATCAATTTGGTATCAGAGCATAGTTGTGGAATATTACGGATTATATGCAAGAAAGAAGAGGACCTTGGGTTCAAGAAGATGAAAAGAAAAATGAATCTCTTTTCCGCACTAGATGTACCTCACATGGTAAGGTATGTTCGGTGATCATTGATAATGAGAGTCATATTAATGTTGTTTCTGAGGATATGGTTTCTAAACTTGTCTTGTCAACCAAGCATCATCCATATCCTTATAGCATAGAATTTGAGAATGGTGTTGGCTTAGAGGTAACTCGTCAATGCCTAGTTTCCTTTTCTATTGGCAAAATATATAAAGATCTTGTTTGGTGTGATGTAACAAAGATGGATGCTTGCCACTTATTACTTGGAAGACCATGGGTGTATGATAGGGGTGCTAAATATGAGGCATACCGTAATACCTATTCTTTTACAAAGGATGGGCAAAAAATCAATTTGGTTCCCTTGAATCCAGAAGATATTGCTAAAAACTCCAAGTATGTTAATGATTCTTTTGTGACCAAATTACAAATCATTGGTCCCATCAATGTGGAACAGCAAACAGAGGAGAAGAATGAATTAGATCCACAAGTTGAGGATTTACCTCTAATGTTTGATGAGGATCCATTAGAGCATCCAACCATTTGTGAGATTGAGTTTCCACCATTAAGAGCTTTTGAAAATAATGTAGATTTTGTTTCTTACTCCACACCAACCAAAGCAGCGTATTGCACATGACCAATAGTCTATGAAGATTTGGAAGGGAAAAAGGACGAGTTTATGAAAAAAGAGTCTATGAATGAGAGTTTAATATATGATGTAGTTCGAGCAAGAATTATTCCTCGAAAGGATGAACCTTTGCAAGAATGTGTTAATTTAAGATCTCTCAATTTCATTGAGGTTAATGGCTATAACCATGTCAAATCTGGGAGTAGCAAATTGTCAAGGAGTTCTTAAGAAGACGTGATTTGATCTCCAGCCTTGATCCAAAGGTAGTTGAATTTGATTTATAAAAAGGTTTTCATGGAACTATCTCAGATTTTTCATGCAAACACCACATAGGCACGAGAGTTTTAAAGATTCATGAAGATAAAAAAGAAATAAGTTTTGATCAGGGCTTAAACATTGAAGATAAATTTAAGATGATATATTTGAGCAATCATGGAACAAAGTCACTACTAAGAAAGTGGGATTTGGTTCGACCATATGCAAAGCTTGTTGACAACATGATGAAGGTCTATGACAAGCTAGAAAAATGCAAATTAGAGCCTGGTGAGTATGGATTGTTCCCAATTTGTTTTTGCTAATCTTTCATTTATGGAGCCTTTAGACTCGAGGACGAGTCTTTCACAACAAGGGGAGAATGATGAAAGATGAAGAAGATCAAGAAATTCAAGAAAATCAAGAAACACAAGACTGGAATTCAAGAAAAAGAAAAGTCCAAGAAGCTCAAGTTGGAAGATTATTTCCCATTCTTGTTTCTTGAATCCTTTTCTATATAGGTTTCTTATTTATTTATTTATTTATATTTTAGTCGGATTTAATTTCCTATCATTAGTAGGAATTTTATCCTAGATCTAGTAGGATTAAGTTTTCTTTATTCTTTTCCTTGTAGAATAGGGATTTTACTTTCCTTATTTTTAGCTATTTCCTTTCTAAAGTAGAATAGGGATTTGTAGTCATAAAAGAAGAGACCCTAGGCCTATATAAAGGGTTCTCATGACTTGTAAATATACTATTCACGTTTTTAGCATAAACCTAAATTTTGCAATAGAGTTATTCTCTCTATTTCTTGTTCTTTATCCTTGTTTTTGGTTCCAAGCAAGGTGGTGATAGTCTTTACCTTATTTTCAGTTGCGTGTGCTGTTTCTTTATCACGTTAATTGATTTCAAGTGGTGACTTAGGAACTTTATTTGTTCATGATCATTCAAGAACGCGTTTCTTAATTAAAATTCGTTCTAGTTCATACCCAGAACCTTAATTTTCTTTCCATCTTTTTCCCTCAATACTTACTTGATTTAAACCATTCAATAGTTATTTTTATAGTTCAAATCGACATCTTTCACATAGTTTTTGAATCACTTTAATCTTATGCCTACAACTTGAGATACATCCATTTCTTGAATCTGCCCATCAAGCCGGTTCAAGAACAAGATCCTGGTTGATTGGTTCTTTGTTAACTCGAAGAATCACATCACTATATCAAAGGATCTGTACCAAAATGACTCAAGCTCCGGAACAATAGAGCTCTCCAAGCAGCTGAGCAGAAGTCTTAGGCTGGAGGATCACCAAACTGAGTTTCTGTACCTGCAGGCATAAAACGCAGCCCCCGAAGAAAGGGGGTCAGTACGGAAAATGTACTGAATATGTAAAGCATGAAGTACAGTAGTGAAGATCATGACTGAGTGAAAATATTACGGGAGATAAGTATGATAATCAAGGGATACAAATGCATTTGTACCTTATGTGGTGAGTCATGCATATATAAACTCTGTATACCGTACTCGGCCCATTATGGGACTCGGTTATATAAATATATACCGTACCCGACCCTTTAGTAAGGGACTCGGTTATGTAAATATATACCATACCCGGCCCTTTAGTAAGGGACTCAGTTATGTAAATATATATATAAATACATTATAACATAAGTAGCATGCATGAGAGCCCAAGAACGATATGACTCTATCGGAGTGACGTAAGGTCGGTAAGCTCTGATTATATTATAGAATAATCATCATTGCTCTTTCTAACCTTGAAGGAACAATTATTATAAGGTGATAGCAACAACAATGAATAAAATCAAGAAAATCATGAAATTGCTCAACATTCTCATATTCACATTGAACTTTTAAACATAAAATCATCATCATCATCATCATCATCATCATCTATATAATCATCATAGAATCATTCTCATCTTTAACATCACGAGAAGCTCTAAGAATCATGAACTTCTAGCTTTTGAAAACAAGGAGGTTATGGAAACATTTATGGAATCATAACATAGGAATCATGCCTTTGAAAGAAAGGGACGAGCCTTAACATACCTGTTCAGCCTCCAATTATCTACACTTATTCGTCCGATCTTGCAAGTCTACATTTAAGAGGATTCACACTATTGTTAGACTCATCGTAGTATACTTGCTAAACTTTCAAGTAAACCTTTCAAGAATCTGCCAAAATTTTGGCAGCATCTCCTATGTTTATATGACTTGCCCGAAATCTCAATTCAGCAACCAACAACAACAACAACGATATCAACATTAATAACATCATCTCCAACATAATATGTACCACAAAATATCCCTCACGACATTTTTCCAATTTCCACAACCAACAACTTTATTATACGACCAGTTAATCACTCTATCTTCGTTAAACCAAAGGTAATATTAATAAGGAGAGATTAATACCTTATTCTTGTTGAAATAGCAATATCTTCAATATCCACTTCGAATCCACGTCAAAATCCACCGCACAACAATACTAGAATTACGATTATGCGTTACCCGAGCCTCGACTAATCAAAATCACTCCATTTCCTCACTTTCTTTATGACATAAATTACTCGATATGTTGTTGAGCTCCCAATCTGATTTTTGGTGAAAAAATAAATGGGGTTTTTGCCCCTTTTATAAGGTTCAGATTCGGGGGGTCACTGTAGCAGTACTGTAGCAGTACTGTAGCAGGTCGGTAACTGTACTAGTACTGTAGCACGTGTTTCTGCTTTGTCAGCCGAACTTATAACGTCCATAATTCTCTACTCTGATGTCCTATCGATGACCGGTTTGTTGCGTTGGAAACGAGACTCGACGAACTGCATTTTTGGCTTTTGAAACGCCTTAAAACACTTCATATTCTAAGAGATATGCTTCCCTCAAGTTGGACCAAAATTGTCACGTGAAACGTTACCCATCCTTTCTCCAAAGTCGTACTACTCCATTTCTTCCACTCATTTCCTTATAAAACCTTCCAGTATACCTTATATACATCCTTCACTCATTAAATATACTTAATAATGTTTGCTCCTTATTTTCCAAAGTGGTTTTACTTAAACATAACTCAACGTACTTATGTTTTAAATTTGATAAGTGCTTCTTCGAAGATACGGGGTGTAACATCCTTCCCCCCTTAAAAATATTCATCCTCGAATGTTGTAGTGCGCCGATCCTCAATAGCCTCATTGAATTGTTTTGTTCAACTACCGTATACTTATACTATATTTTGGTCAGTCTCGTCCTGTTCTTCTTAGCTCTTTATCAAATTCATTTGTGAGTCGTACTATCCTCAGTCTTCATATATATAATCACAAGTCAACTAGTATTCTGTTCTCATTCTGTCTCCATTCCTGTTGTTTAACTGGCCACGCCATGGCTACTCGCCATCCTGTAAGCGTCCTTCCTCTTCGTTCCTCATTTCTTTATGACGGATAACTCCTTTGCTCGAATACAACACTTTCTTTTGTTGACTCCTCCAGTACTATCTTGGTTATCCCTACTTGTACTTGTTGAGCTTAGATACGTGCTAGATCATCCCCTAATAATTCATCAGCCAAGCTCTCTGATTTATCATAATTTTTCTTATACTAACGTCTAGTTGCTTGTTCAACGGTACTCTGCTACTGACAAATCCTTACTCTTAACGGTTACATTTCTTCAATTATCCGTCTTAATTCCCTTCCATGATCAGTTATACCCATATCCTCAGCACGATTTCTTAATTACGTACATTCGTAATGTTCCATCACCATCCTTATTATGTCTCGTAGCAGGATTATGTATTGCGATGAACCAATAATCATAGTTCGAACTGGTCTATAGCTCACAATATCTTCGAGTTCTTGTCAAAACTCTCCCTTTAATTCCTTTGCCTCAAATCTATCAATATAACTTATAATTATAAAGTTAGGGCAATTCTAACTTTACCACAGCATCTTTTCCAACATCGGTATGGTATACTTACCCTTGACTTCCTCATTCCAGTGATCGCTTAGTTAGTTGTCATTCCTTGTTGGCTTTCCGGTGTGTCCATTCCCATCTGCTGGGCATAACCTTGCACTGATGGTTCATATAATTCTATAATGCATACCCTTATGCTCAGTACGGTTAGTGAACCGTGATATACATTCTAATTTCTGGTGATGCTGCTGCCTTTCTGTTTGCACCCACATCATTCTTCCTCTCTTTAGAGATCACCACACCGCTTATCGTTACTCTTTTTGTTAAGATTCTCATATTTTTCCTTCAATATCAAGATTTTCCTTCCGTTGTAATCTAATGTGTCCTTTGTACTCATCATCCATTTTGTCATTCTCTTTGTAGTTTGCTTGCAGAGCTTTCTTACTCTCTTTATTACTCTTTAGGATACGTCGCTGCCTATTTAGGTGCGGCACAAATTTCCTTGGTCTAAAAATATCATATCTCACGCCCGTATGAAGTATTCTCTTGATCCATTTTAATTCCTTTTCATACCTACTTTGTGGTATGCTTATCTTTAATTCGTTTCTGCTCCCTCTTAATGCATTCTTGATATGCCACTATGTCCTAAATGTTGGCCTCTTTAAGCTAACATCTTTCTTTCCTTCAAATTTTGACAATGCCATACCTCGTTTCAGGACTAGATCTGTTATTCCCCCTTTAAGGGTGTTCTTATACAATAGTAACTCCCGAGTATCATTAGTCATCGGCCTACCCTAACGATCCTCCAAATATTTTGGTCTCTTATAATACCGGAATTTTCTCATCGTATAGCTTGACTTATTTTCCTTTCTGCTAATCGAGGGCGTTGCATTTAAACGAAGCGCTTATGCATCACAGATCCATTCTCGGTGCCTTCTTTAAAGCCCACTTCTACCTTCTATGACTGAACATTTCCCGAATTAACAGGTTAATGGGGACATTGGAATCCATCAAAACATTATACGGAGTGTTTGGTCACACTTTGCTCTTTTTATCCATCGTCTTCCTCCACAACTATTATCACTGAAATTCTTCTTACTCTGAGTTTCCGGTTTCACTCTACGTCTACAATATATCATTGAGGGTTAATATGCTACACTCTTGCACTTCCACTATTAATCCTTTTGTTCACTTAGCTCACTTATCTGAAATTTTCCTTGACTACTTATTTGCGTCCCACCTATGCATTGTAGTTCTTCCCGTGTTCTGCCACTTCTTGTTCGTATCATGAAATCCTTGCAAATATACTCTCTTCTTTCTTCTCCTTCCTACCGCCAAGGCTAGTCCATACTCATGAATACTTCCCATACATCCTTCTATTTCCTTTATAATTAAATCTCGGTATTCCTTATCCTCATCCCATGTCATTGATGAACTACCTCCCGGTTAGCTTTGTTAGCTCATTATCCTCTCGCTTGTCCTTTGTGATTGCTCAATTTTCCTTTTCTTCCCTTCTTCTTCGTGAAATATTCCTTTAAACGTGAAAATCTGTTCTATTCTTAAATCACCTTTTAGGAAAGCTTCTCCGTTTTCGAGGAAACCGTGTCAGTATAACTACACATTTATCCCTTTATATACCTCTCGAGAGCTGAAAATCTCTTAGTATCGTTGCAAGGCCTGATCATTCTCTCTCTTACTTCACATCCCTATTTGTGATTACTATCCTTTAGTCCCACTTATCGAAGTATGTTTTCTGACCCCACACATTCATCTTTTGTTTCACACTACCATACTTTATCCCTTTCGTATGCCTACCTTCGAATTTTATCCAAGTAGTCCCTTACCTTGCCCGTCGTCTCTCTTGGAAGCTTTACTCACCCTCGTTTCTTGCACTTTACTTTCTATATACTGATTTTCTTCCTTTCCCTGATGTTATTGCATTAGGACTTTCTAACTCTAACCTGTAGTGACAATATCATCAACTTACCTTGTAACATCTATCACTTGAACTTCACTACCCTGTTCGACTGATGCCTTCAGTATACCGCAACGTCGGTTGCTGGGACACATATACCGGTTGGCGCAGCCACATATGGGATGTCATACATACACGCACACACACACACACACACACACACACACACACACACACACACACACACACACACATATATATATATATATATATATATATATATATATATATATATATTTACTAACGCCTCGCTTGCAAAGTATTTCCAAATACTATTTGAACTTATCCTAATTCTAGAGCTGTGATGCACCTTCTTTCTCTTTGCCGGTCTAGTCCGCCTCATCTTTTGCGATCTTTTAGGGTTTCCAACCACTCTGCATACTCCAATTTCCCTTAGGTTACTCTAGATTCTCATCTGTCTCTTATGTCTCAATTTGTAGGACTCTTAGTACACTTCCCAGGGGGTCACCCATCCTAGTATTTCTCTTACCCTAGTAAGCTTAACCTTGGAGTGCCAATGGGATCCGGTGTGCTAGTGCTGGTACGATCGCATCCACCCCACTGCGTGACCTTTATCGCATGACTTAGAACAAGTTGAAGTTCTAACAGATTCTAATAAATTCTAGTAATGCATCTCCCTCTTAATTAGAAAGGATCTGTTACGCTTCCGACTAAGGAAATTCTAATTTGGCCTTTGAAATCCTCAATAATCACCTTCAATCTGCATGTATGACTACCTTTCATCCTAAATTTCAAGATTCCCAATGGTGGCGAAAACACCTTGATTGTAGTTACTTATAAATACTTTGGTTATTGGTCCCTTTAGGATTTGCGCTCGTCACCATTGAGTAATAATCTATAGTAAATGCACACATATAAGATATTTCAATAAAGGACTCATACACATGTAGCCGATCGGTCCTTAGCCTGATCTGGTGGGCTATAAAGTGAAGTGTGCTCTCCATCGTTGTCTTCCCACCACCTGCTAGTCTGGACTTCGTCCTCTCTCTTATCTGAGTCTGGTGGATAAGGGTAATCAGGAACTCCTGGTTTACGGATGGCCAGGATAGAGGGCTAGAGTAATCAGTAACACTCACCGGGGTAGCTGGTCTGACGTAGTGCTCTACCATAGGAGAAGCTGGTACGGCCTCGGGAAAATCCTGCTCCGGTATCCCATACGAACCCTCAGACGGGTCAGTGTCGTAACTGTCCTCTGAGGGGTCCTCCTTCCTGGACGTCAGAAACTCTGGAGGAATCGTCGCTAGGTCCTCAGAGGGATCGGTGTCAATGGAATAGCTAAGGCTCCTTCTGCTCGGTCTCAGAGCCTGTGGTCCTGGATCTACTCTGGGGACCTTCTTAGCACCCCCACTGTCCGAGGCTGATCTCGTCAACTTTTGTTAGTCTGCACTTACCTGCAGGAAAAGGGGTCAGAAGCGATCTTTCCTAGACTCTGGCTCTATCGTACGATCTAAGATAGAAAGAAAGGTTAATGATTCCTAAATTCCCTACAGCCTCCTGTTTATAAGTGTGGCCAGTTTAACACCCATAAACAGGACTCTACCGGACACGATTTGTAGATAATCCCTAGGACGAACTGCTTTGATACCACTTTTGTCACGACCCAGACCGACGGGCCATGACTAGCGCCCGAGCTAGACACTCGTATATTAACCTGCTAGATATAATCAGACTGCCACCAAGGACAATACGGAAATTTGTAAAAGCATGCTGTAGACTCGCAACGTCATATATCAGAACGAACCTGTCTCTTGAGGAGTCACAGCTAGCCAAAATATAACCAATTATGCAAGCCGACAAGGCTGCCACTATATACAAGAGTATCCAAAACGAACTACATCGATATAGTTAACCAAAACATATATACATCCCACACATGTCTACAGACCTCTAAGAAAATAACAGCGACATATGACAGGTCAGGGCCCAGCTGTACCCCTGGATATGTATAAGTCTATATCAAAGGGTCTGTACCAAAATGACTCAAGCTCCGGAACAATGGAGATCTCCAAGCAGCTGAACAGAAGTCTTAGGCTGGAGGATCACCAAACTGAGTGTCTGTACCTGCGGGCATAAAACACAGCCCCCGAAGAAAGGGGGTCAGTACGGAAAATGTACTGAATATGTAAAGCATGAAGTACAGTAGTGAAGATCATGACTGAGTGAAAATATTACGGGAGATATGTATGATAATCAAGGGATACAAATGCATCTGTACCTTATGTGGTGAGTCATGCATATATATACTCTGTATACCCTACCCGGCCCATTATGGGACTCGGTTATATAAATATAAATCGTACCCGGCCCTTTAGTAAGGGACTCGGTTATGTAAATATATATTGTACCCGACCCTTTAGTAAGGGACTCGATTATGTAAATATATACCGTACCCGACCCTTTAGTAAGGGACTCGGTTATGTATATATATATATATATATATATATATATATATATATATATATATATATATATATATAAATACATTATAACATGAGTAGCATGCATGAGAGCCCAAGAACGCTATGACTCTATCGGAGTGACGTAAGGTCCGTAACCTCTGATTATATTATGGAATAATCATCATTGCTCTTTCTTAACTTGAAGAAATAGTTATTATAAGGTGAGAGCAACAACAATGAATAAAATCGAGAAAATCATGAAATAGCTCAACATTCTCATATTCACATTGAAATCATAAGCTTGGAACTTTTAAACATAAAATCATCATCATCATCATCTTTATAATCATCATAGAATCATTCCCATCTTTAACATCACGAGAAGCTTTAAGAATCATGAACTTCTAGCTTTTGAAAACAAGGAGGTTATGGAAACATTTATGGAATCATAACATAGGAATCATGCCTTTGAAAGAAAGGGAAGAGCCTTAACATACTTGTTCAGCCTCCAATTCTCTACACTTATTCGTCCGATCTTGCAAGTCTACATTTAAGAGGATTCACACTATCGTTAGACTCATCGTAGTATACTTGCTAATCTTTCAAGTAAACCTTTCTAGAATCTGCCAAAATTTCGACAGCATCTCCTCTGTTTATATGCCCAGCCCAAAATCTCAATTCAGCAACCAACAACAACAACAATAATATCAACATTCATAACATCATCTCCAACACCAATATGCACCGTAAAATATCCCTCACGACGTTTTTCCAATTTCCACAACCAACAACTTTATCATACGACCATTTAATCACTCTATCTTCGTTAAACCAAAGGTAATATTAATAAAGAGAGATTCATACCTTATTCTTGTTGAAATAGCAATATCTTCAATATCCACTTGGAATCCATGTCAAAATCCACTGCACAACAATACTAGAATTACAATTATGTGCTACCCGAGCCTCGACTAATCAAAATCACTCCAATTCCTCACTTTATTTTTGACATAAATACCCCTATATGTTGCTGAGCTCCCAATCTAATTTTTGGTAAAACAAAATGGGGTTTTGCCCCTTTTATAAGGTTCAAATTCGGGTCGGGTCACTGCAGCAGTACTGTAGCAGGTCGGTACTGTAGCAGTGCTGTAGCATGCGTTTCTACTTTGTCAGCCGAACTTGTAACGTCCATAATTCTCTACTCCGATGTCCTATTAATGAGCGGTTTGTTGCATTAGAAACTAGACTCGACGAACTTCATTTTCGGCTTTTGAAAAACCTTAAAACACTTCATATGGTAAGAGATATTCTTCCCTGAAGTTGGACCAAAAGTTTCACACGAAACTTTACCCATCCTTTCTCCAAAGTCATACTACTCCATTTCTTCTACTAATTTCCTTATAAAACATTACGGTATACCTTATGTACATTATTCACTAATTAAATATACTTAATAATTCTTGCTTCTTATATTCCAAAGTGGGTTTACTTAACTATAACTCAGCGTACTTATGTTTCAAATTTCGTAAGTGCTTCTTCGAAGATACCGGGTGTAACATTTCATTTCGATTAAGATTTCCTATACCGCGGAGAGGTTTGACAAGTTGTACATTCGAGATATCATGAGATTTCATGGGGTTCCTATTGTTATCATATCTGAGCAGGGTACTATCTTCACTTCCCATTTCTGGAAAGATTTTCATGATGAGTTGGGTACCCGAGTGGATCTTAGTATAAATTTCCACCCTCGGACCGATGGGTAGTCCAATCGGATCATTCAGGTGCTCGAGGATATTTGAGAGCTTGCGTTATATACTTTGGTGGTTATTGGGATTAGCTCTTGCCATTGGTAGAGTTTGCATATAACAACAGTTGTCACTCGAGTATTGACATGGCGCTTTTTGAGGCTTTGTATGGTAGGAGATGTCGATTTTTGATTGGTTGGCTTGATGCATTTGAGGTTCGAACTTGGGGTACGGATCTATTGATATAGTCTCTTGAGAAGGTGAGGGTCATTCAGGCAAAGCTTATAGCAGGTCAGAGTCGACAGAAGATGTATACAGACCGAAAGGTCCGAGATTTTGAGTTTGCCGTTGGTGATCAGGTTATATTGAAGATTTCACCCATGAAGGGTGTTATGAGGTTTGGGAAGAAAGGAAAGCTGAGTCTAAGGTACATTAGGCCATTTGAGATTCTTAACCGTATGGGCGATATTGCTTAAGAGTTAGCCTTGCCTCCAGGCTTGGCGGGAGTTCATCCGGTTTTGCCTGTGTCTATCCTGAAGAAGTACCATGAGGATGGTACCTATATTGTTTATTGGGACTTTATATTTCATGATGAGAATTTGACTTATGAGGAGGAGCCTATTGCGATTTTGGATATGCAAGTTCGAAAGTTAAGGTCTAAGGAGATTGCTTCTGTGAAGGTGCAATAGAGGCACCGTCCTGTGGAGGAGACCACTTGGGAGACTGAGTCCAATATGCATAGCCAATATCCCTAATTGTTTGCCGATTCAAGTACGTCTCAGTTCCTTTCCCTTCGTCGCTCGAGCACGAGTGATGGTTTAATTGGTATCTGATGCAATGACCCGCTTGGTTGTTATAGTCTTTTTAGCCCTTTTTGGCCCTTCCCCAAGCTTGTTAGCTCACTTTTGACCCAAGGGGACCGTTGACACATTTCTCAAGGTATTTAGATATGATTCGGGTTGCATTTTGGGAAATCTGGGCTTTAAGCAAAAAAAGTTGACTCAAAGTTCACTTTTGGGTAAACAGACCATTTTTGGGAATCTGTGGATTCCGAGAGGTCCAGATGGTCTTTTAGAACTTGTGTGAATAATTGGTTCGATTCCCAATACACTCGGGTGCATTTTGGGACTTGGGTTGGGAAGTTAGATTTGAGGTATCGGGGGTTGACTAGGTCAACAAGCCCTCCGTTGGGAATTCTGAGGCCACGGGTGCGTTTGTAGAATGTTTTTATGTATGCCCTGCATATATGGTATGTGAGAAGATGACCTCGGGTGAGAGTCGAGATTTGGGTTGAAATTATGATTTTTGGAATTTTTGGTTCTGGTGCCCGCTATACAGCACCATTACCGCAGCAGTTGTACCGCTATAGCGGTGGAATTGCCGCAACATCGGCCAAGTGTAATGTTGGCTGACCGTCGTGGCAGTCTGAGTGGTCGTCGAGGCGGGATCGCCGCATCGGTCCCGTTGCCACAAAAGCGATATCGGGCTGATTATTTCATTAAATGAGTATTAAAAGCCCTAACTCCCTCATTCCTTATTATTTCGACTTTAGAGTTATTGAGAACTTTTCAAGGTGATTCTTGGGAGAAGCTCTTTGTGGTCAATTCTTCTATTCTCTTTGCTATTCCATTTTCCATTATCACCTTAGGATTCTATTATCATGATAGTTCCTCAAGGGTATGACGATTAAAAGAGGGTTCTATGAGTTCTTCGTTCTAGGCTTCTAAATCTTTATTTATGGAGTGATTAGCTTCATTAAGCATGGAATTGATGATTAGAACCTATTATTACATGCATTCTTCCAAATTAGTGGCTAATTTATTGGATTAGAAGTTAGGATTTATACCTAAATTTGGGGGCTTTGCCTAGAATCTGAATTTAGGTAATTTGTTGGTTCTTTTAGCTTGTAATTGATGGGAATTGATCACCTAGAGTAAATTCATGTTGAGACCTATAAAATCCTGATTTTCCCTTTCTAGTTCATAAACCCCATTCCATAGGTTGGGAATTTGGGTCTTGAGTAGAAGTAGGGTTTGATTGATGTTCTTTTTTATTCTAATTTCATGATTTGAATATGCTTAGACTTTCATTATCTCGAGGCTCAAAGGAAAGGAAAAACTAAGGTTTGATTGTTGGAGACTTTGTTGTTCGGCCTTCCAAGTAGATTACGGTTTACTGTATGATGAGACTTCGAATATCGAAGCATATATTTAGACGATATTGTCGGAGAATGCATGTAAACTTTCGGGTATGAAGTTGGGTCAGATATTGTCTTAGGTTGGGCCTTGTTGTGTGACTTGGGGCTAGCCACCCCATTGTGTTATGACTTATCTTGTTCTATTGTTGTTGGCTCGATGCCACGTGGAGATAGTAGATATTGGTGACTATTGATATATCTTGATGATGATATTGTAGCACCTTACTTGTTATTGTTTGAAGATGAGGATTGTGATTCTATTTCGGCTTATTGTGTAGCCTTTTATTGATATTTTTTGTGTGCCTATATGTGGTAATGTTGATAATGACTTGATTATTGACATTGAACGCATACATTGCACGCATTCTCATCCTTTATGATATACTGTTGATGTATTGATGATATACAAGGAAACACTGTTATGAGCCGCGCTCAGTTGGATGAGAGTGACGTGAGGACCGATGTCCGATGTTTATCTCGGAATAGAGGTATAAGTGGTGGTAGCGATTGTCGAGCTCTTTGCCAAAATCGTGAGGGTACATGGACTTCGCAGGTCCCTCATGGGTTGTGCTACCGAGATGTGATGGTCCATCATCGGAGTACTTGTGTACGATGCATATTCATTGCATTTGCACTTCATACTTTATTGCATTGCATTTTACTATGGCTTCTATTGTGATATTCTTGATATATTTGTGATATACGAATTCTGTTGAATGTACTGAGACTTGGCACTGTTGGGTTTAGATGCTACAACATAGGTGATGACTCGTACTTGATTACTAGCTTGTGTTGACTTATACGTTGTTGATTTACCAGTTTATCTTACCTTATTGCCTTGATTTATGTTTTCTAATCTTAGTCGGACTATGATACCTACCAGTACGTGTTGCTTGAACTGACCTACACTTGCTTCATTCTTTTATGAATGCGTAGGATCGACGCCAACCCTTCATGGATAAGAGTTTGAGGTTGCTGATTTGAGTCTTGTTGTGGTGAGCACATGGACGCTTCGCTACCCGGAGACTCCTTTTTATTTATGTCTTACTTGATATTCTGAGACATATTGAGACTATTGATGTATTATTATTACTTCCAGACTTGTAGATTTTAGTTAGATGCTCTTGTTTGACCAGACCAGATACTGCATTATTTATATATTCATATGTCAGACTTATGTTGCTTTAATTTGTTTTTCTATTATATTGTGTTTGTGAATGTCAGTTAAGGGTTCGCCTACCGAGGTGGGATAGGTAGGTGCCCGTGCGACTTTGTTAAATTGGGTCTTGACAGAAGAGTGGGAAAATGGTCGGGTAATGGTGAGCTTAGAGATTGAGAAGGTGGAAAAGGCCTTCTTGCTTCAGCAGGTGTTTCTTTAGCCATTTTGGCTCTTGTGACCCTCTCTTGAAGTTTATCAACTTTCTCCAGTGTCATGTTTATCACGTCCTCAGAGTGTGAGGGTTCCTTTGAGTTTAGCAGGGAGATGTCTTTGATTACGAGTTCATTCTGATTGTGCTCATTTTCCAAAATACCAATCATTTTTGCTTTACTTTGTCTTATTTGGAACGAGATGCTATTACAGCTTTGGATCTAGTGAAGTATGCCAGCATAGAACAACGAGGATCAACCTCTTTCTGTAAGAGAAAAACAACGCAAAAGCAAACGTCATTAGTTCGTTAGACAATAATACAAAAAGCAAAATATTGCACATAGTTGCATATGAACACATACAACACATAAATATTATGTATTTGATTTAAACGTTTGAGTGATCCTTAGTCCCGAGGTTTTTTTGGGTATTTTGGCTCCTTGAGTCGCTTTGGATCTTGGTACGATAGTCTATGGTTGATTTACTTTGGACAGTCTTCTGCATGCCTGTTTGCGCTAAACAAATATAAGAAAAAATATTTACTTTATATAATATAAGGACCAAGTCTTACGTGTACTGCCTACGTATCCCTCTGAGGGAAATCAGAACCCTCCGTAGTTCGATTTACACAGAAAATATTTTTCCAAACCTATACTACCTAAAGGTTCCCCTAGACCCGGCCCAATAAGGACTTCCCACATATTCTTCCTTGGGACATCAGGTCGGATGAAGTTTCTTTTACAGAAAAATAAAAAAGGGAGGAGGAAAAACTTTGAAAAATTACAAGAAAGGACCCTTCCTTAATTATAAATAAAAGTAATCTCTTCTCGAGATTAAAACAGGTGGTTGTTCTTGCAACCATTGTTTCGGCCTAAGGCCCTATTTCCTAATAACAGGGTGGGAGTACTACCCAGATCCCCCCGGTATGGACTAAGTGCTCCAACTCGAATTTGAAAGCCTTGCATTCTTTGATATCATACCCTGGTGCTCTTTAGTGGAACAAACAAATCCTTTGTTGACTTGATCCGCTTGACGAGGGTTTCCAAGTGGCCTTAACTGGACGAACCTTCCCAGTGCTTGCTAGCTTTTGGAAAACTCTGCCGTACGAGTCCTTGAAGATGGTGAAGTCGTAATGCCAAACGTGGGTGTCAAAAGTGAGTCCTTCATTTGGAGGGATTGTGTTATGGACCAATAAAGATTGAGGTCCCCATAGCTTTTGGATTGTATGGTCGCCAATTATTCTTACACTCTTTTTTCTCAGAGCCAAACACTCGTCCGCTGTGTGGCCGGGTTGATTCTTATGAAATGAGCACCTCTTGTGCGCATAGATTGGAGCTCAAGGTGGAAGTTTCTCATAGCTAACACATGTAACACCCATACACTTCATCTTTTCTAAGGTCTCCTCACCTCATATATGCATTGGCGTGACACGGTAAGGACAAGCAGTGGCCTTAAGAGCCATGGCTCACCAAGTTAGTGATGGTGGACGAATGAGTTCATGGGGTACGTCATTGCCCTCCTCTTGAGCCGCAGATGCGGAAATGGTGGCCTCTTTGGATGTCCATGTTGGATCTTGTGGCTTAGAATCCTCCTTGGGATCCTCATCTTCTTCCTCGAGAGTCTCAATTTTGACCGTCAAAGGCACGTAACTTGGTGCCTTCCCTTTGGCCTTGTTTGACGAGCTCTCTTGGTAATGCTCCAATTTGGCAGTATCTTTTGGTGGGTTCTCCAGTAAGTTCAAAATTTGGTCGGCTTCTTTGATTATGGCTCGGACCAATTCGATCTTTTCTTCTAGCTTGCGAATCTTCCTACTAAACGACCCTTCATTCTCGCTAGCGGTGTTGCTTCGACTTCTTCGTCTGTCCATTGGTAGCAAATCAATCATTTTTAGGAGGTGCAAAGGGTTAGTTTTCTATGTTCGCGATTTTTTTTGGCTTATTGGTATTTCCTTGTGTTTTTTTTTCTTTGGGATAGTAATCGAAACGTCGGATCAACCAATCATTTAAACAAACTACATAAACATTTAATCATATAATCATGCAATAAATCATGCTAGTCGTATTTCTAAAGTAATAAACCTATTCTTTTTGAAACATAAATGTGCCATTTGCATTAAACCATTGCCCTATAAATCATAATTTCATTAATAATATTTTCCCCTAAGGGATTACAAAAGATCATAAAGCATAAAAATTAAAATCAGTAGAAATGTCCTCCAGTGGATGATGACGAAGCTCTCTTGATACTTGCCCTCTTGGCCCTTCGAAGGGCAGTCTGAATGTGGAGATGAGTTGATGTCAACACGACATCCGTCGAAAATCCCCTTGTTGGTAAAAGTCATCAATGCAGTGTCGTCCCCTGTTTTCGTCATTTGATATCAAGCTCGAATAGTCAGTCATGTGTGAAATCTAACTCTTGTGTAAAGCTATCTATGACAGTTTTATCATGCTCAATCTTCTCAAAGTATTTTACATCCCTATCATCGGCTCGTTTTTGGATCAAACGAGCCTTGATTTCGGCTTTTGTAAACTTGTCTTGGATGCAATGATAAAGGATAGAACCGGGGGCCAGGGTGCCTTGCAAGTGAGCCCTCAACCAACCTCTATAGTTTTCATCACAACCCAAGTTAAACCTATCTGGAGCTAAAGTCTCCGGATCCCAAATAGTGCAACCATTCTATTATATCCCGTATTTTCGTACGTTGGATTATTCGTAAGCTAATCGACATAAGTTCAAGGACAAGATTATTTTTGGGATATGAGACAAGGACTTTTTAATCCCGATTTTAATTAGTGTACGACTTTCTTATGAATTTCAATTAGTATAGAAATATTAGTGGAGGTTAGGGATTAATTAACCATGATTAGATTATTAAGTGGGGATTAGTGATTAATTAAGATTAATTAAGTTAGTTAATTAGACAATGAAGTGGGCCCCACGGATTCAATATATATAAAACAAAATGGATGATGCATTATAATGGGGCACGTCCTATGGATGGACGACATATATATATATTCAAATTGATGACTAATGTTTGCTATACATTTCATTGCAAATTCTAACTAAATTGAGAGAAGAGAGGTACATAGCCATGGCTGCCAAGCTCAAGGCCATGGCAGTCCCCTTTTTTTTTAAAAAAAATCTATTAAATCCCAAGGTGCTTCAAACGTTCAAGAAGGCAGCAACATAAGGTATTGAATTGAGGAAGAGGAAATAGTGCAATTGGTGCAAGTGGGCGTAGAATCTGCTCTAATTAAATTAAGGTAAAACCTTCCCTTTTTATGGTGTAATTGGATTAGATGATGTTGTAATTGAGATATTTACTCTCATTAAGTGGAATTGGATGCAATAAATTATATACGTTAATGTTAAGGTTCTGTTTGGACCGTGTTGGTGTTGTTCCAATTTAGCAATGGTGGATTAAATTTGATTAGTGTTGTCGTTATTGTTGTATGGTAATTGAGGGTAATTGTTCACATTGAAGGGATGGAAATTTAGTGATAAATATGTATAGGTGCTGCCGTCCATGACAAAATTAAACTCTTTTCTGTGTGTTTGTAGTTTTGCGAAGTAAAGGTCGAAAATTATATTTTTGATGTTGTAGTCTTAGTGGATTGTTTCGACCTATTATTGAAATGACATCGAAGTAATTTTCTTGTACATGGATGGTAGTTGATGTTGTTGTGGTGTTGCTGTTAATGTGGTTCGTGAATTTGGAAGAAAACAAGTGCATAAGGTGTCGTATACGAAGCGTATAATGATCTGCTTATTGTATAATTTTAGATGTTAATGACGTGAGTTGAAAAAGAATTAAGAGAGGTTATTAGGTTGCTAATGTTGTTGTTGGTATTGCTGTGCTAATCGGAGATTAATTGGAAGTTCGGGTTAGGAAAGATATATAGAGGAAATGCTGCCCGATTTCCGTCAAGTTCTTAACTAATCAAAATCCTAATCAGGAAGTATGAACTAAGAAATGATTCCTATAAGTGATTGGTTGTAAATTTATAAGCTAGAAAGTTGTGGTTTACTAACAATAGTGTTACTTTCATATTAAATAGGCTAAAGAGGCGACGAAGCAAACTTGGTTACGGTTAATCTATAACAGGTATGTAAAGCTAACCCTTCCTTCTTTTTGGCATGATCTTTATGAAACAAACAGACGACGTGTATATGACTCCAAAGAAGCTCCTATTCTTAGAAACACTAGGATGGTTAATGTTCTTGATTCCCAGAACTTATTTTATTATGTCTTGATACGTGTCTATGATTTCAAGCGTCCTATTTTGATATAATTCATTGTGACATTCGAAGGGTACTTGATACGATTATTGTCTTGATTTTCAAATGATAAGTTCATTTTGATCATTCTATCGAGCCTCAGCTATGACTTAGTTTGCATATGGTTGCTCACTACTCTGCTCGTGTATGGCTCAATATATCTTTCACCGAGTCCCAGGCCGGGGTACATTTTTGTGCACAGTTTCACTGCATTGCCACCGGGTCCCTCACCAGAGGGCCGGGATATGGTATATATATATATGATGATATGATGATGTGATTATGGCGCCAAGGATGGTATGTGATGACTTTATTCACCAAGTCCCAAAATGGGTCGGGTATGATATATGATATTGATATGCATGATTTACATTTCATAAGGCAAGTGTATTGGTATCTTGAATGTCATACTTGTCTCCTGTAATCTCTATTTTAGTCATGATCCTCTTTATTGTATCTCATGCTTTATATACTCAGTACATATCTCGTACTGACCCCCTTTATTCGGGGGGCTGCGTTTCATGCCCGCAGGTACTGATACTCGATTTGGTGATCCTCCAACTTGGGACTTCTACTCAGCCGTCTTGGAAGAGCTCCATCGTTCCGGAGCCTAGACTTTTGGTACAGATCTTTTGATATATATATATATATATATATATATATATATATATATATATATATATATATATATATATATATATATATATATATGTTTATCCAGGGGTACGACGGGGCCCTATCCCGTCATAATTCACTATCGATACTCTTAGAGGTCTGTAGACATACGTGTGGGTTGTGTATAAGTTTGTTCAGTCGTGTCTGTATGATTTGTTAAGGATATTCCCGTCTGTAGTGGCAGCCTTGCCGGCTTGCGTATCGTATCGTATGTAGTGGCAGCCTTGTCGGCTTGCGTATCATATTGGTTTGTAGTGGCAGCCTTGTCGGCTTGCGTATCGTATTACATTTTTATTAGTTGTGACTCCTCAGGAGACAGGTTATCTTGATATATACGACGTTGTGAACCTTTAATGTTTTTGCAAATTTCCATATTGTCTTTAGTTTCAGTCTGACTATATCTAACAGTTCATATACGGGTGTCCAATTCAGGCACTAGTCATGGCCCATGGGGTTGGGTCGTGACACATTCCACTCTCGAACTATGTCTCCATCTATTTTAATCTTGTCTTCCTCGTAGTCGACTATGAATTCCCCCATGTTTCTTACTTTGGGTATGATTTAGGTCCTACCAAACTGTCACAATACTCGGGCAGGCATATAAGGGTGAATCCCTCGAATTCCCATGAGTGGTATAAATGGACTCTTTCACCCCTTGATGACAACGGAATCGGATATGAAATCAGTGAACATCCATTGTATGCTACTCTCTTTGAGCCTATAGAATAAAAAATCCCAACTTTCTTTGGTTTGCTGTCCTGGTTTGGAAAATGGGCATAAAGGTCATCCTTCCCCGTTTACTTGCTTAAATATTGGGTACCCCGGATATGGCTCAAGTTTTTAATTATCCACCATTGTAGGAGAAATTTACACCCATGGAAGTAGTGGTAATGGTTTCGGCACATGCTCAAGGCTCGGTTTATATCGGCAAGAATGATAGGATCAAGTCAAAGTATTTAGTTTCCCCATTTGTTGTTGTCGTGAAAGATAGCATAGGTGACCAAAATGACTCGGGTGTCTATGGTTTGGTTTCTATCTTTCGGAAATACCATAAGTCCTTATAAGCAAATGGCGAAGGCCAAAGATCGGGTGCCTTCTGTCACGACCCGACTAGGGGCCATGACGGGTACCCGGGGCTAACCACCGAGCACCGCTCACTCTGCTACTTATCATACTCGTTAGGCGTTCATTCATCAAATTCATACTCAAATCATAGAAAAATCATTTCTCATTTGGAAACGTAATTACCTTTATATACATAAGCCCTTCGGCTATCAAAATAATACACACATACAAATATACATATATACTCTTATCAAAATCGTGAGACCATACTACCCACACATACGTATCTACAAGCCTCTACTAGAGTACTAGACATCTGGACGGGACAGGACCCCGTTGTGCCCAAAACATACATGTACATAAAATGGCAAATCAATGGCATCTCCGGAATAATGGAGTGCTTTCAAAACTCTGCTTATCAGCTTCTATAAATCTGGGTCGCTTCCCTGTCTACCTGTGGGCATGAACACAACGTCCAAAGAAAACGGACGTCAGTACGAATATTGTACTGAGTATGTAAGGCATGAATGAAATAAACATATTAGAGAAATCATAGGACATAAGATGTAGACATAACCTGCGTAGCTTTTAATGGAGGATACCTTTCATGCCTATATCAGATATAATTTATATCATATACATACCTGGCCAACCAAGGCTTCAGGGTTACACATACCTGGCCTTACCAAGGCTTCAGGGTTACATCTATCTGGCCCTACCAAGGCTTCAGGGTTATATCTACCTGGCCCTACCAAGGCTTCAGGGTTATATCTACCTAACTGCAGAGGTGCGCGCGCGTTACATAAATATATATATACATATACATTCTACCTGGCCATATAAGCTCGAGGTTTCATAATAGCCATACATAGGCACATATATATAAGAGCCTATAAATATCCTTAGCGTCATCATTATCATCACGTATATCTCATAAACTTATCATAACATTTCATAGAGCATGCATTTGGATTTAAAGACAATTTATGAAAATAGTATCGTATTCGTAGCATGAACTTCGTAATACTATCGCATGATAGACTTTATAATCTCTAACTTAGGTTCATCATCACCATCGTCGTATCCATGGCATAGCTCTTACCTTAATCTCATCTGGAATCCTCTATGAACATAGACTCGTAACTTTTCGGAACATTGGTCATAGGACATGCATTAGAGCTTATAGACAATCTATAACAATTTTGGGGTGACATAAGGTCAAGAACCCCCGATCACATTATGGAGTAATATTTTTCATCATATCTCACCTTGAAGGGACTTACATTTTAAGGTGAGTGTACACCATGAACAACATCAACCGGGCCCCATTCGGGATTTTTGTCGATTTCGTCTCGCTTCTCGGAAAAGAAATCCATAAAGTCCTCGGTAGGCAACATAGCTCATTTCTTGGATAAGGGCTCTATATAGCCTTAGAATGCCGTCTTCTAATGGAATTTTGGAAAGGAATGGAAAAATAATCTACGTGAATTTCTTAAACAATCCCAATCAGCTCCTCTCACGGTAGACGAGCAGATATAGGATCATTAACTTCATAGACATCATTCCTTGCTTTAGAATCTCTAGGCTTAACTTATCATCATTATTATCACATTCATGACGTATTCCTCATCTTTATCTCATAAGAAGATCTTTATCAATATTGACTCATAGTTCCCGAAATATAAGAAAGTCATGGTGAGGTAGGGGAAATAATATCATAGAAATCATATAAGGATCATCATCTTCGTAGAAATGTCATTCATGAGCTTTAGGACTTCTAGACTTAGATTCATCATCAATATCGTCATGGTCGTAACGTGTCTCTTTTCTTTATCTTGTATGAAGTTCTTTATGATCGTAGACTCATTGTTTTCGATACGTAGGAAATTCATGAAGAAGGAGGGAATATCATATCACAGGATTCATGCCTTAGAAAGAAGGGACTAGCCTTACATACCTCTTTCGTTTAACAATTCCATCGCTTGATTGTTTTCCTTCAATGCTCATGTTTCTACCTTCAAGAGAATTCGCATTCACATTAGCTAATCGATTACATGAACGTGCTTACTAAAGCTAGAGAAAATTGGCAGTATTTCCTTTGTTTATATAAATTTTCGCATAATGTATATCAACTCCCAAACATTTATAATAACGTTCACAATATCATAACCAACAATCTTCATTCATCTACATTACCCTCATTTCACAATTCCACTTCAATTCATCCATAATCATGGTCATAGTATACTAGTATGTTTTCTTGCATATAACGCTTATACCATGTCCTTAATATCATTTATAACATAAACATATCACAACACATCAAGAATCATGACTCAATTCAAGCTATTACTCAAAATGACACTATTCCACATTCATGACCCATTTTTCTCTATTCTTCTACAATCCAAGTGTTTCAACTTTCAAATACCTTAAAAACATGTAAATACCATGAAACGTACCTTATATGGTGTAGGAATGAACCATGAGTGAAAACACTCCACTTGAGCAAAACCCTAGTTCCACTTCCAAAGAGATTTCTTGTCTTGGATGAACCCTAGTGAGTTTCTTGCACTTGATTCTCTTAGATTTATGATATGAACCTTTGATTTGTCTTGAATTTGTGTTGATGAAATATTTAGAACTCTCTAGAACTCTTGAGAGAGACGAAGAAGTGGAAAGAATGAGAAAATAAAAGTGGAACATGTATTTATACTTGCAAATTAATCAGTCAGTCGGGCATTATACAGACCACTTATATAAATTTGTACGGTCCGTATAAGTGTCTGTGGTTCATTTCCATGGAAAACATTCCTTCTTTTGGGTTATACGGACCCTTATACGGTCCGTATAACATTCCACGGTCCGTGTAAGTGGTTGTGTAACTCACAGCTTTTCCGAAGTTGTCCTCGTTGTTTCGTTTGATCTCCAATCCTTATACAACCTTAGTAACACTTGTTTAATACTTTATTAACAATCTAGGGAACATTATAACTCTTCTCCAACACATCATTGAGCCATCATTAATTCGATACTCGTAAATCTTTCCAAAACACCACATATGCTTTGCCTTCCTTAACAACTTCCGTCTCCTACCTCACATGTCTTTGAAATCTCATTTAGAATCATCAAATGTTATTTCTTACTCATCAAAACATCGTATGCACCGTGCCCTTCGTCAGTCTATTCAGTGTGCATGAACGGAAAATTTTCCGAGGTGTAACACCTTCCCACTCGGAAAAGGATTTAAACTCTCCAGGGTGTTCCACAAATGCTTGTTTCGTCCCAAACCGTTTGTGTAACTCTCTAAAGGTTATGGTTGGATGGAATATCCAATTGGCATAAGATAAGGATAAAATTTTGAGGATTTGATTAGGGGTAGGCTTATATTAGATAGGGAGGTTTTGGTCATGTTTCTTTCTTATTCTTAAGCAAGTTCCAATGTTGTTTATCACATCCCAAAGTTTTTGTAAAGTCGGGGCCATCTCTACGTCATCCCCAAAGCTGAACACCATCCTATCTCTATCCTAATAACCCGTGATGATCTTGATAAATCCTACACCCGGTCATGAGCAATAAAGAGGGAAGATTTCCTAAACACTTGGTCATTTTCCTTTGTTCCTCGGTGTTCATCCAACCCCACCATATTTTCAACATATCCAGTGCCTCGAGAACCATGTCAAATTTCAAGTTGGTATTCATCTACAAAATAAAGCACGGTTAATCCCCCAACCCCATAGATAATGTTTTAACAAATAGGCACAAAAATGTTTCCAATTAGCACATAATTGGCATGCAGTGTCTTTCGGGTCACAGACCATTTTTACACAAGGTAATTTCCTTAATGGGTTTTAGATGTCTAAAATATCCAAAACCCATCTAGGTCAATCATGCGCTAGTCTGGTAAGATTTAGCTCAGCTCTATCTTAGATAAATGCTAGAGTGGATTTAACAAACTGACAGGAACCCGAGCGGACTACTCGGGGAAAACCGTTGTCGGCTATTGGACGACCACGTACCAACTGCACATTCAATGTGTTCCAAAGAAAGGGTGTTTTGGATTTTTTTAATGAAGGCTAGACCGCGATCCCGCGTGTCCCCTTTGAAACCATGCTTTTCGCCAAGAGTGACGTAGTTTATGATATGAAATGCATGACTATTTATATTTTGCAAGAAAATATTCACAATTATATCACATTATATTGAAACATTTATCATTAGAACCTAAAAAATCCCAGCGGAGTTGCCATCTGTTATGGTTCACTTTTATGCGGGTGCATAAAAGCTACTAAGAGTTGTCGGACTGTATTTGGATTTTATGTTTTTAGAGTCACCACTTATTTTTATAATAAAAAAATAAAGAAAACCAAGTAAAAAGGTTTTATTCAAACAAAGAAAAATCCTTTTAAACAAGAGTTTGATGTAAGGGTTTTGGTGATCCCCTAATGAAGGTTTTAAGCACCCTAGTATTAAGGATATGTATAATACGGTTGACCTTCGAGCTTCAATGTATGATTAATGTGATTATTTGATAAAAATGTTTACTTTATTGCTAAAATTGTCATGCTAATCATAAAACTCCACTTTTGGCAAAAAAATATCCTTTAAGGAAAAAAGAGTTGGTTTCTTTTGGGAAAAAAATGTATAAGGAGGTTAAATTCACTTCATTTTCAGACCAAAACACACTTAAGATTTCTCTTAAGTAGATTTTCCACTAATTTGGTCCTAATGTTGTGAAATTGTTCCTTATAGGTTTTTTTACATATATATAGGGAAAAAAAGGAGTATACCTCCTTTGTAAAAGTAGTATAGGTTTTGTGTAAGTATAAAACAAAGAAAGGGTTTTGTTTATTTTATTTTAGTCCATTTCATCTCTTTTAGTCAAACATATCTTACAACCAAAGCCAACTTATTTCTCAAACAAGGATTTAACTGTATTTCTCTTTGTTTGTTTGCCTTAAGGTTTGTGCTTTTGGCCCAAAAGTGTTTAAAATACCTTAATGTTACACCTCGGAAAATCTTTCGTTGGTACGCAAGTGAATGAACTAGTGAGGAGTACGAGTATACGATATTTCCATAAGTAAGAAACAACGTTTGATGACCCTAAGTGAGATTTCAAGGGCATCCGATGTTAGACGAGAAAGTTGGCTAAGATGAGGCAAGGCATACGATAGGTATCGGAAAGGAAATATGAGTAACGAGTTAGAAAGGCCTAAATGATGACTTGGAGAAGAGTGATAATGTCCCTTAGATTGGTATTGAGGTGTTGAACAAGTGTTAAGAAGGTTCTATAAGGATTGGAGATCAAACGAATCGACGAAACGAACTTCGGAACCACTAGGAGTTATACGATCAAACATACTGGCCGTATAATTATACGGTCCGTATATTTGGGACCGTATAATCATTCCAGAAAGGCAAAAATTTTCTGGACCAAATATACGGCCAGACATACGGTCCATATAAATTATACAGGCCGTATGTTGGTCCGTATAAGTGGTCGGGGCAGATTTTTGGTGCATTAAATAAAGGGACCAAGGTTATTTCATTTCACTTCCACTTCACACCCCTTCTCTCTAAAACATCTCTCTACATATATTCCACAAGAATTCAAGGATATTTGGTGATCAACAACATAAACCAAGTGAATCAAGTGTAAGAAAACCATCAAAGATCATTCAAAGTCAAGAAATCTCATGGAGGTAAACTAGGGTTTTTGCTCAAGTGGAGTATTATCAACCAAGGATTGTTCCTATAACATCTAAGGTAAGATTCATGATATTTCTATGTTGTTTAAGGTATTTAAGAGTTGAAATGCTTGGATTGTATAAAGGTATGGCAAAATGGGTCATGAATATGGAATAGTGTCATTTTGAGAAATAGTTTGAATTGAGTTATGAATCTTGAAGTATTGTGATGCAAATGTGTTATAAATGATGTGGAGAACATGAGATGAGTAATGTACGTGAATGGACATAGTCGTGTGTTATAGCCATAGATGTAAGTGATCGAAAGCAAATTGAGAAATGTGGATAATGTGGATGAATAATTACTATTGTTATGGTATTGTGAATGTATCATTGACGTTTGGGTGCTGATATACGTTATGGAGGAATGTCATATAAATAAAGGAGATGCTGTCCGATTTTCTCTAGCTTTAGTCATATATACTAGCTATCGATTCTAATGATAGTATGACTTCAATGAAGGTAGAAACGCTAGCATTGGAGGAGAGCGCGCAAGTGTAGAGTAGTTGAACGGAAAAGGTATGTAAGGCTAACCCTTCTTTCATAAGGCATGTTTCTCTGGCCAAACGTCTAAATCTTCTATGAGGCTATGATATCCTTCAAATGATTTGATCTTCCGAGCTTGTAAGCTCACGATTCTTGACTCGCTACGATTGTACTAATCCCTCGTATGGCGAGTAAGCCTATAGAGATACATGTGGTGAATGACGATATAGTAAAAAGGCTTATGAGCCATGATGTATATGTATCTATGTACGACTATTATGGAACCCCGAGATTATGAGGCCGGGTAAGATATGTAAATAAGTATCTATATGATTACGTAACGCGCGCACACCTCTGCAGATGGTACGGACAACCCTGACGCCTTGGTAGGGCCAGGTAGAAGTAACCCTGAAGCCTTGGTAGGGCCAGGTATGATTAACCTTGAGCCTTGGTTGGCCAAGTATGTATGAAACACCAATCCTACGTGGTCGGGTATGCTATGTAAATGTTATGTATATGATATGATTATGTATATGATATGAATACGAATACGATATGACTATGTATATGAATGTGAATAAGGGATATGTATACGAATACGAGCACAAATATGGTACGGGTACTATTATGAATGCGGATAATGATGTATGTACACAAACACGTATTAGAAATGGAAAGTTCCCAAGAAAGGCAAGTAAGTGCATATGACGATGATATTGCCATTTCCCATTCTATGCTATTTCTTATGTTGCTATTTATACTTCTATGTTGATATTGATCATGCTTTACATACTCAGTACATTCTTCGTACTGACGTCATTTTGTTTGTGGACGCTGCGTCATGCCCGCAGGTGCACAGGGAGACAGGCTTGATCCATAGCTGCTTTCTCAGAGATTACATAGCAGAGCTCCATTTCATTTGGAGCCATAGCTTTTGGGTACTTATTATTTTGTGTATATAATTATGGGCATAGCGGGGTCCTATCCCGCCCATGTGATATGTTATACTCTTCTTAGAGACTCGTAGTCACGTGTATATGGTTAGATATGTCTGGCCTTGTCGGCCTATATTTTGTATGTCATTTTGATAGCCTTGTTGGCTCATGTACGTTGACATGGCATAGGTGCCAATTATGATATAAAGGCGTTGTCGTCCAATGGGACCAGCATGATGAATGAGTATAATTATGTGGCTCACCTAGATGTAAGCTTAAGTGTAAGTTAAGGGGTGCCCGGGTGGGCTAGCATCGGGCGCTCGTCGCGGCCCTCTAGACGGGTCGTGACACTTAAAGTCCCAATAAGTTTAGAAGAGGGTCCATTTAAACTTATTCTTTCTAAAAATATGATTTCATGTTTCATTTTGTATTAAATTAATCCAAGTCTATACATAAAGCCCAAGAGTATTTTCAATCCAATTTGTTTCAAGGCCAAAGGAAAACAGTCATTTTTCTGATTTTTAAGTGGGCTTGCGGCCCAAAAATTGTTCCTATTTTTTCCATTTTTATTTCCATATTTTGCAAAGACATAAGGTCCAAATCTGTCCCTTTTTTTTATCCCCAAGATCTATTTGAGAGTCACAAGCGTTTATTAATTTTCGGTTTTACTTGAAAGGTTTGGTAAAATCCAAAGTTTGTCAATTTCAAGCAATTAAGATTTTTGACCGTGTCTAATTGAGAAAACCATTTCTCTTTCGAAAATGTTTAAGCACTACGCGTTTTTCCAAAGTTCTAATTACATTTTGGGTTTCAATATAACTACAAGTATTGTTTCAGATATACATTTGAATATACGACAAGTATGAAAAATATACAAAAAAAAAAAAAGAGAAAGGTTAGGCTGGTGGGCATACCTAAGTCTACCAATTGCCATTTTCACCCTTGGTTGGGCCTCAGGCCCAATAGGTTTTAGATGAAGGGGTTGGACCTCAGGCCCAATAGGTTTCAGAATGAAAAATTGGCCTGAGTGGCCCACGAGAGAGGTCCCATGCAACACAAAGGGGAAAAAAAGGAAAACTATGGTTAGAAGGCAACTATATTTATCACTTAATTTAAATAAAACTTTCAATATGATTATATATACAAATCTTGTATATAAATGCATGCACACCAAATGTATACGTTGAATAAAAGGGGATAAGGCCCAAACAAATGGAACAAAAGCATGCTAGCTGGCCCAGATTATGGGCTACATGGAACAACCACAATATTAATGGTGCAAATAAATGTAGTGACTGGCCTAATTTTGAAAATGATAGAGCAAAACAAAGGTAAAACTGGCCCAAGAAATTGTGTTTACATTGAATCCCTAAAGAGGAACTCATTGAGTATACAAGATATACTTTCCTATATACATTAAAATGTATACAGGCCGTGTATACCTTGTATACATCAGGCATATTAGCACAAACATAGCAAGATTAAGGCAAAAATAAGGGTAAACATAGAGTGAGGTATGCCCAGTTTATAGCAGCTACATATACATCATATTTTTGACATCCATTTACCCTATATATCTGTCTATATCAACATTCAAAGAACATTTCAAAATTTCAGGTCAAACCTATAGTACTTTGTTCTAAAAAGGGGGACCATAGGGCACAACCTCTAACCAACTTAGATCAATATGGTTTCATTTAGCAGTCCCAAACAAATAGACCACGATGGAAGGCATAACGAAAAATAAAAGCGATTGACAAGAACAACAATCCAAACTAACTCAACCGAATATCATGCTAACTCAAAAATATAATGAACAGGTTTAAGATTTGGCAACACAAAACCATTAGCCTTAAGTTTTAGACAGGAGGATTCTTATTAAAATCAAGATAGACCCTTCATGGTGTGTATAGCACTTCATAGTATAGCAAAAGGGAGAAGAGGAAAGGGATTATGCCATTTTCATAATTTCAAGAAAATGGGAAAAGGATATTTGAAGCAAACAGGCTGAGTTTCCCATCACAAGAGGAAGTACATGACCAAATAGGGACCCTAAAGTTCTCATACATAGGCCAATACTAGTAAAGAGGAAAGCAAACATGTATAAAAGGGGCATAGTTGACTATTTTAACCTATTGTAACATATAAAGATTCTGAGGACTAGGTGAAGCTGACATTTAGTTCATATTGAGACTAGGACCGGTTAATGGATCATCAAAAACCAACTCATACACTTAAGGAAAATCAGAGGTCAAGTAATTCAAACATAGGGGTGATATGCTAGCAAACACTCAAACTAACCAAGTTAAGATTCAAATCCCTGCATCCTTAGATAAACTGCTATTTAAGTCTCAAAGATAACTACATTGTATTGTTAATACATGACACAAACCATTGACAACCAGTGTAGACACTGCTAGACCCAAGACAAGACCTTAAATTGAAGCATAGACGTTCATTTACTAGGAAAAACGGTTAACAGGTTAGGGAAGTGACTTACGCCATCATTTCAAATAGGAGACCAACTCAATATGGAATGTTTAACACAATTTTTGGCACATAAGATCAAGTTCACATGCTAAAATTCACACAGTTTAAGCTTAAAGTTAAAATACTCTAATGAAGTGATTGTTAATCTAAGCATGTAGTCATTTAGGCATCCTTCCAATAAATTAAAGCAAAATACAATTAACATGGCATAGATTAACATGGCATTGAACTAGGTCAATAATTACTTAGGCCTCATTCTTTAACTAATATAGAAAAATACATAACCTTAAACATGGTTATATGCCAACTATCATGATTAACAGGCTAATAATGTACTAATCATACAGAAGCGCACAACTAAATTCAACTAATCTAATCTAAACAAATATATGAATCTGACAATAAACTAAGCATGCTATGTTAACAACTAAAACTAACACATAGTTATCAAATGAATAAACATGATTAACTAATTAACACTACACTAAATAAAGCACATAAACACATTACAAACTACAACACAGAAACTAAAATAATGCAAAAGGAAGAGCTTTTACTTTTTCAAGCGTAGTCTGGATCAAAAATGGAGTTGTGAAGATTCTCTTGCTCCAAAACCAAATGCTCAACCACAAAACAAGAAAATATTTTTTTTACTAAGCTTGAATAGTTAAAGGTCTTAGATAATTGCTAAAACCCTAGGTAATTTCAAGCTTTTGTGAGTATATTAGTATATAGCTCGATCGAAAATTGTGTAAAATGGTGGAAATGGGGTTCTTTATATAGAAACCCAAGTCCTAGGGTTTTAGCATTTCCATCAATGAGTGACAAATAGATTTGGGGGAAATCCACTTGATTTCCCCCTCAAATCACCCAAATCCAATGAAAATCATTTTGAATTCAAATGTAGAAAAAAATCATTAAGACAGGCAGAAAAAGTAAGAGAGAGGTGGTCATCTTACCCCTTCATTGTTGACTATGGTAGTATAAGCATGAAGCATTGAATGCTCTTTCCTTTATCGACCATGCATGGTCTGCAAAAGCAATTTTGCTCTGTAACTTTGCCATTTTCGTCGATTGTTGACGAAGAGAGAGAATGGAACCATCAGGCGGTGTTAGGGTTTCTACCAAAGAAACCCTTATCTTATGCAAATGAAGGAAGGGGTCATTTGGTCTGTGTTGAAATAGCCTTAAGGATTCATTTTAACATTGGGCCGGGTTGAAGAATGAAATGGCCCAATCGTATACATGTGTATATGCGATATACATGTATATCAAGCTTATATAGATGTATACCCACATATATATGTATATATGCAGGGGAAAATATGCAATTTAAACAAATAGGCAAATTTAACAGGTCTGACAATTAATTAAAAGTATTTCAATTATGGCCGGATTAAACTAACTAACCAATTAATCATTTTCTTAAAGACACGGTCAATTGCATAAAAGGGGTAGTATGCAAGTATAGTCTTAATTGACTTAAACCATGAAATTGATTGTTTCAATTAAGACCATATGTAACGACCCATTTGGTCGTTATAGTCTTTTTGATACTTTTGACCCTTCCTCAATCTTTCTTATCTCACATTTCACCCGAGGGGATTGTTGGCACGCTTCCCAAGGTGTTTGGATATGATTTGGGTGACTTTTAGGCAAATCTGGGGTTAAAGAGAAAAAGAGTTGACCTTTGGGTAAATGTACCTTTTTCGAAAATTCATCAATTACAAGAGGTTCAAATGATCTTTTAGAACTTGTGTGTATATTTGGTTCGGTTCCCAATGAACTCGGGTGCAATTTGGGACTTGGGTTTAGAAGTTGAATTTGAGGTATCGGGGGTTGACTCAGTCAACGAGGCCTCAGTTGGGAATTTTGAGGCCACGAGCACGTGCGTAGAGTGTTTTTATGTATGTCTTCATATATGGTATGTGAGCAGATGGCCTTGGGTGATAGTCGGGATTTCGGGTTGAGATTGCGAAACTTAGGGATTTTCTCGTGTCTGGTGCCCCGCTGTAGCGGTACCAGAACCGCAATGGCGGCACCGCTGCAGCGGTGGCCATGCCACAAAAGAGGCCTAGTGTAGTCACTAGATGACCGCCGTAGCGGTCTGAGGGAACGCTATAGAGCGGTCCCGTTGTCGCAAAAGTAGGTATCGGGTAGTTAGATTCATTAAATGAGTGTTAGAGCTATTGAGAGCATTTCAAGGCATTTCCTTGGGGAAATTCATTATGGTAAGTCCCTTTACTTTCCTTTCCATTCCATGATTACATTATCACCTTAGGAATCTATTATCATGCTAGTTTCATTAAAAGCTTAAGGATTAAAAGAGGGTTCAATAGGTTCATCATGTTAGGCTATTAAATCTTGATTTATTGATTGGGTTAGCTTCATTAAGTATGAAATTGATGATTAGAATCTATTATTGCATGATTTCTTCATAATTATTGGCTAATTTAAGGGATTGGGAGTTAGGGTTCATACCCAAATTTGGGGGTTTTGCCTAGAATCCAAATTTAAGTATTTTGTTAGTCCTCCTAGCTTATTATTGATGGGAATTGATCACCAAGAACATTAATTTCATAGTGAGACCTATAGATTCCTATTTCCATCTTTCTAGTTCATAAACCCCATTCCATTGGTTGGGATTTGGGTCTTGAATAGAAGTAAGGTTTGAATGATGTTCTTCTTGATTCTAATTTCATGATTCTGATATGTTTAGACTTTCATTATCTCGAGGCTCAAAGGAAAGGGAAGACTAAGGTTTGATTTTGGAGACTTTGTTGTTCGGCTCTCCAGGTAGGTTATGGCTTACCTTATAGTGAGACTTCGATTAGCGAAGCGTATGTTTAGATTATATTTTCGGAGAATGTATGTAAACCTTCAAGTATGAAGTTGGGTTGGATATTGTCTTAGGTTGGGCCTTGTTGTATGATTTGGGGGCTACCCACCCCGTTGTGTTGTTGACTTATCTCGATCTATTTAGTTGTTGGCTCGTTGCCACATTGAGACATTGGCTATGATATTACGGTACTTTACTTGATTGATTCTGAGATGAGAATAGTGATTCCATTGTGGCTTATTGTGTAACCTTACTATTGGAATTACTTATCTGCCATGTGTGGTACTGTTTCAGATTGGATTGGTTGTAGATATTACATTTCATCATATTCATACGCATTTCCATAATACAATCATATATGCATGGCTATGGTACTAATGATGATAAGTGAGAAAGTGTAGCCTCTGAGGTCTTTGCAGGAGAGCGTAAAAGGGAGATGAGTGTTCATTGCCCAAGATTTCTTGCGGAGAACAATTGAGTGTCCGATGTTCGATGTCCGAGGTCTTTGTCGGGATCGTGAGAGTGGTACATGGACTTTGTGGGTCCCCATAGGTCATGATCACCGAGATGTGGACTTATTCCGTCCGGGACATGTTGAACAAAGTTTCATATGCATTGCATTGCATTCATCATACTAGGTCATGATCACCAAGACGTGGACTTATTCCGTCCGGGACATGTTGAACAAAGTTTCATATGCATTGCATTGCATTCATCATACATACATTATTGCATTGCATTCATCATACATACATTATTGCATTGCATTGTACTTTCTAGTTTCTGGTAATCTATTGTGATACTATCGTGATATACTAATTCGGATTGATTACACTGACTTGGCGGATTTGGGTTTAGATGCTATAACATAGGTCATGACTTGTACTATGGTTACGGGTTCATGTTGACTTGTACTTGTTGGGTTATGTGTTTATCTTGCTTTGTTGTCTTTATATACGTTAGCTAGTCTTAGTCAACCTATGATACCTACCGGTACTTGTTTTTTGTACTGACCAGCACTTGTTGCATTCTTTTATGAATGCAGAGTTTCAGGTGTGATCGACCTCTACTCTTCGTGGCTGATAGTAGTCAAGGATTGTTGTTTTGAGTCTTACAGGGTGAGCACGAGGACGTTCATCGCCTTGAAGACTATTCTTTTATTATGTCTTTATTTCTGTCCTGAGACATGATTTTGTAGACAATTGACGTATTACTATTATTCAGACTTGTAGTATTCAGTTTGATGCTCTTGTATGATCAGACCAGATACTGTGGTGTATTTCATTACTTCCGCATTTTCTTATATTATTATCGTAAGACTTACGTTATTCTATCTTCTTCCGCTTATTTATTTATTTATTTATTTATTCATGCTTTTATGATTGTTGGGATAAGGGTTCGCTTACCGAGGTGGAAAAGCTAGGTGCCCGTGCGATTTAATGAAATTGGGTCGTGACACCATAATTAACTAATAATTGATTATTTCAATTGTAGCCGTAATTAAAGCAATTTTCAAATATAACCATAATTAAACATCTAATTAATCCTGATTAATCTTTAAATTGTAAATGCAAACTAAGATTATGCAAAAACTTGAAATTGACAGGTAAAAACTGATTATTCCTTTAATTGATCAGATTTCATGAAATTAAACGGAGTAGAATATTTGTCAACAGTTAATTGAGCAATTGTTTTTAATTATATTTTATTTAATTTTGATAAGTACTTTAACATTAATAGTAAAATATGTAAATTATTTTTAAATGACTCACAATGTATATTCAAAGTTAACTTGCCAAATGACATGGCAAAATATTGCCGAACTAATTTTGTAAAAATCATTTTGCTTTGTAAAACGCGTATTTTGCTCCGCTTGAGATCCAAGAATTTTTAATAATTAAATAGAATAATTGGAGGTCAAAAATTAAGTGTCAAAAGTCATCAATGAGGGTAGGTGTCCTCAAAAATTTGTGACTTTCTTTTTGTTGTGCTTTACTCATCCAACCCCACCAAATCTCTAGCATAAGGGGAAATAGACACATAATATGTTTTCAATTACCACATAGTGGGATGCAGTGTCTTCAGGTCATAGACTGCCTTGACAGAAGGTAGTCTCCTAATGGATTTAAATACGTCTCAAATATCCAACCCCGTCTAGGTAAGAATGCGCTAGTCAGTTGGGAATTGGCTTTGCTCTAGCATAGGTAACACCAGAGTAGGCTTTTCAAATGACTGGGACTCAAGCGGACTACTCGAGGTGGACCGTTGTTGGTTGTTCGACGACCGTGAACCAACTCCACCTTCAACGTGTTCCAAAGAAAGTATTTTGGTTTGTTAGTGAAGGCTAGACCGCAAACCCGCCTGTCCCCTTTGAAACCATGTAATTTTTTGCAAGTAGTGGCGGAATTTATGATATACATGCCATGACAGTTATATATACAAGAAAATAAAAACTTAAGCAAATAATTACAATAAAATCATATTATATTGAAACCCTTATGGTTATAACCTATTAATAATCCCCAGCAGAGTTGTCATCTGTTACGGTTCACTTTTACCCGAGGCATAAAACGCTACTCCATCATTGTGGACTCTATTTGTATTTTTGTATTTTTAGAGTCGTCGCCTAATTTATTAAGGAAAATTAGGAAAATCGAGTCAAAAAGGGTTTATTCAAACAAGAGAAATATCCTTTAAAACAAGAGTTAAAGGTAAGAGTTCTGGTGATCCCCCAGAGATGGTTTCAAACACTCTAGTATTAAGGATCTGTAGAATACGATTGATCTTCGAGCTTCAATGTGTGATTATTGTAATTATTTGCTAAAAAGAGTTTACTTTCTTGTAAAACTATCACGGCATATCATTTTAATATTTTGACAACAATGTTCCCTTTTTTGAAGACAAAGGGTCGAATCTTTCTTTAAAAATGTATAAAGCCTTAAAGTCATTTCATTTTCGGACCAAAACCCACTTAAGATTTCTCTTAGGTAGAGTTCCACTAAACTTGGTCCAATATCATGCTTTTAATTCTTTATAATTTCATAGAAAATAGTTTGAGTGTACTCCTTTGTAAATATGTCGTGGGTTTTGTATAAGTGGTGAAAATATTTTCTTTCAAAGGGTAATGTATTCATCTGTTTTTAATTACTTGACGGTCAACCATATCCCATTTTTAAAACTTTTCCTCAAACTAAAGTCGAAGTGTATTTCCACTTATTTATTTGACTTAAGGTTGGGCTTGGACCCAAAAAGGGTTTGCGAAATCCTGAAGTCTTTATGGTTTTGAAAATCATTTTTTCTTCTACTAACTTATGAAATCAGTTTTTCAATTTCCTTTAAGTACCATAAAATCATTTCAAATCTTTACCTTAAAAATAGCTCAAATGTTGCTCTTTCTCCAAATTCGTATACATACACACACACACTCCGTATACCGTTTTAATTTTAAAAGAAATTATCAAGTTTGACAATCAATTACTATGTTTCATGCATCATTAATTTTTGTTAATTCTAAGTTTGAAAATCATTTTGAAAGTTTCGTAATCCATTGTACATGCCATATATATATATATCTAAGTTCCAACCATTGGGTTTCAACGTTTATACAAGCGTTCTTTACATATACATATACACAAATATAAAATAAAAAGAGAAAAGTTAGGCTAGCGGGCCTACCAAGCTCACCAGTTGTCATTTTCACCCATGGTTATGCCTTCAAAGCGTCAGACTCAATAGAAGAAAAGTGTTGGCCCAACAGAGGTTCGTGATACCTTGGCCCGAGTGGCCTAGCGGCAGGATTCCATGCGCGCGCGGGGGGGGGGGGGGGGGGGGGGGGGGAGAAAATACCGGTTAGAGGGCATCTAAACTTACAAATTATTTTAATGTAAACTAAAAAGGGAAATACTCAATCATTATCACATATACCAACATACATATCATGTATAATTCAACTGTATATAGTCAATAGCATGAAAGAGATCAATACATAAAGGGGACAGGCCAAACATCACTGAGAGAAAGAAGAAGAAACCGGAAACAGTCCCAATATGAAAACAAACACAACAGGCAGTACAAGAAAATCCCAAAAACAGTTATGGTAAAGATATCACTTAAGGAATTAGGCCCAATTTACCAAATTACAGTTTTATTCCTAAAACAGTAGGTAGTATACCATAGGTATACATGATGTACCTCTCAATATATACTGAGGTATATATGGAGAATATATATCATGCATATCTGGTGTATACCCAAGATAAAAGATATTAAACAAGAAGGGAGGGAAAAACGAGAAACAAGGAAAACAAACATGGTATAGCACTAAACTTGAGATAGTCCTAGACACACATGTATATGGACATGCACAGCGGGTTTTACACTTGCACAGTCATCATATTCATTGACAAGGAGTAGACACAGTCAAAGAGGAATTTCTTTTCCAGATTAAGTCATCAAGCAGGCTATTCAATACTCCAAAGACACACAAAGAGGAAAAAGATAGAAGGGGAATAAGGGATGATGGTCACAAGTGGGATATGATATCTCTTTTAATCTGCTTTAAGCACACAAGCATAGACATACATATATGAAAGCCATATTTACCCAAACTCAATATTCTCATGATTGGAAACAGTTATCACCTCAAGTTAGACACAAGAAGCATGTAACAAATGATTTTCATGAGGGGGATAGACATGGCATAGCCTAAAATGCCCTAGAAGAGGGACAATAATTTAATCCACCAACTCCATAACATTTAGAAAGTAGCAGGGGCAGGGTGCAACACAGAAAATACCAAAAACGAAATAAAATTACACATGTACAGTGCTTCCCTACGCTCAGAACCCAACATCTCATTTCAACATGTCATTTCACATAGCATCCCTTTTCCCCCTTTACTAGAACCTTAGAGGGTCCCATAGGAGTATGATTTAACATATAGGAACCCTAATATGATTTAACATATATGAACTTTAGCAGCCTAGGATCAGTAGTACTAGGCTTTTTTTTTTCGTAGTAGTACTAGGCTGAGTAGATTAACTCAAAGCTTTTTCTTACCTTTCCCTAGCCCTAGGTAAATCACTCTTTACCTTATCACATCCAAGTGACAACCTCTTAGCCTCCATACACTTAGGTCTTTGTTATTACTACTAATATGATTTTAAAACATGAGGAAACAAACATCATGCTGATCCTTCACATCTTATTTTTTACTAAACAAGTACTAAACACTATACAGACCTCATAATATTAAGTATGGACTTGAACTGCATATTCAAGTACTAATAATCAGCTAAGCAGGTTAGCAAGTAATTATTCAATTGTCATTAATCATAAGCTATATAATTGTAAGCATCATAAAGAATTAGACTAATCAATATCATAAACCTTCTAAACCGATACTAAACAACACATACATGGCTAATCATGAACTAACATGCAGGAATATCCCTAAACTAACTAAAAATAGGACTAACGAGACATTACATTTAAACGCTAAACACCAAATGATTAACATAGGGATATTAACTAAATGAGCAAGGGCCAATAGATAAACCAGACTAAAGCTAAATTAAGATTAATCAAGCAAGCATATAAGAAACTAAACTAATAGACATACATGCTTTAACTACATATTGAACACTACAGATATGAACAAGCAATTAAACCAAACAGAGATTAAATACATAAAAGAAGCTAAACTATAAACACATATACTAAATTAAGCTAAATTATACTAAAAGGGAAGAGGATTACATTTTTTGAGTGCAGCCTTTGATCGAATTTGAAGTTGGAAGATCCTTTTTCTAAGTAAGAAAAACAAGTTAAAATTTTTAACTAAAAGGTTCAACAAGTTAAAGGTTCCAGCAAATGCTAGATCCCTGGGTATATTAAACCTGTTCTTTGCTCTAATCCGAGACTTTTTGTGTATGTGCTTGATGAATGGGTGTGTTGAATTGAAATATGGGGTTCTTTATATAGAAACCCAAATTTGAAAACCCTTGCCCTAATTTTGATATAGGACAATGAGATTTGGGGGGAATTGCAACGACCTCGTTATGAAAAATGTAGGATCACCCCACCAAATGGAACCTTCCCAAGGGTGGAACGAGCTAATAGAAACTCAATTTTATAAGTCTAAGAACTGAAAACTTGACTTGTTTGTGATTGTTGTTTAATTTTGTTGAGTCCGTCAGGGGGTGACATAGAAAATTAGACCTCCGTTGGAAATTCCGAGACCACTAGTGGATTTGTATGACGTTTGTATGTATATGTGCATGTTTTATTTGTGTTTGTGAGCCTGAGATGAAATGTTGGGTGATATAGTGGAAAACTGGGCAAAAGTCGAGCTTACTGCCCAAATTGAACCGCTGTGGGGAGGCTTGTATCGCTATGGCGGTGAGCTCCTTGTTGCCAGTGGTCGGCCAGTGTTCATGTGTCCGCCGTGGTAGGCCATGTCCCGCTATGGAGCTGTCGCTATAGGGGAACATGGGTCGCCATAGCGGTGGTCGGGTTTCTCTTGGTCCGCTATAGCGGGCACTTGGACACTATAGCGAGACCGCTGCAGCGGTAAATTGACGCCGCAGCGGTCGACCGGGGGTAGAATGCCGTATTTTAAACACTTAGTCCACATTCTTTATTCATAATAATCCAACACAGTTCCCCACAAGCACCTAGGGTGAAATTCCAAGCTAGGGCAAGAATACTCTTGAGAGATAAATCTCATCCATCCCCTACAATAATTCTGTATCATCTTCATGATTATCACCCCTTTTATGGGTCTTGAATGCTGAAATTAGTAATAATAACCCTAAGAATTAATAAACCTTCTATACTTGATGGGTTATGGTGGTTATCACTTATTTATCATATAATGGCTTGGTTTAACTCCTATTAATCATGAATTGAACCTTTAGAGTCATAACCTAAGTGAATTGGGACCTAGGGTTCCATAAAAATGGTAGCTTGACCATGGAAACTGCTTGTAAGTTGTGTGTTGATCATATATGGTTGTAAATTGATGGTTAGTGGTTACTAAATCCATTGATAGGTTGTTTTGCACCTAAAAATCATTCACTCATTGGAATGGAGCTAAGGGAAAGGTGTTTTGTATTGATTTTTTGACTAGAATCATTATGACTCATTGAGCATTCTAATTGCTAGAATTTGAGTGTTCCGAAGCTTTACGAAAGGGAAAAGCTGTAGTAGAGTGACTCGAGTTGTTCCCGCTCTATGTTGAGGTAGGTTACGATCTACGTGAGTTAGACTTTGAATAGTTGATTGTATGTGTTGTGAATTCTATAGGAGAAAGCATGTCTAGTCTTCATGCATGATATTGTGTGTTAGAACTTCTATATGTGATTGATTAAGTGACTGTGTAAGCTTCGTGCCCCTATTCATATGTGTTGAATCTAAAGTTGATATTGTTATGATGAGAAGTTAATATGATCTTCTCGGTGAAATTGTGATACGATATGATGATTTGAGCATTGATAATAAGAGACCAAAAAAAAAAAATGTTATGCGAGGGTATATGAAAAGGCACAATTGTGACCTAGACTATGGGCTCGTGATCTGTGGTTTGTTCCGGAAATGAGAGAGACATTGATGTGGCCCGCATCCGAGGTTCTTTCCGGACCGAAGGTTTATGCTCGGGTCTGATAAGTATTCGGAACGAGTGGTACATGGACACCATGGGTCCCCTGCAGGTCATGACTACTGAGCAATGAAATCAGTTAGCATGTGCGTACAGTGACTATGGTATTTGTGGTAGACTTATTCCCATTTTGTGGTTTTCTGTTTACTGAGTTCTTGATATTTTAGGTGACTTGGTTGGTTGACCTGTCATGGTTTATTTATTTCATGTCTGTTGGCTGGCTTGTTTATTCTATTAATTTTGTGAGATATGCATGATACTAATCTTAGTCGGCCTATGATATCTACCAGTACATAGTGTTTATACTGATACTACCTTGTTGTATTCTTTTGAGTACAGATTGTGATATAGAGATTGCTACCCGCCCTCACATCTAGCATTGAGGACATTGCTGACAGATTTAGGGTGAGCTTTTATCCATGCCAGGTCGGTCGAAGATCTTCCTCTTATGATGTCTATTTCCTATTATGGACATTATGGTTATTTGTTAGAAAGATTTCATTACTTAGACATGTTTTAGATTAGAGTCCTTGACGATGAATTTCGGAATTGGGAAATTGTAATAGTTCGGACTTCCGCATTTACTTCAGTATTTTTATGCAAGACTTATTTTGATTATCTTATGCTTGAATGAGTAATAACTGACTAATTTGGCTAATATAAAAATGAACTTGAATGAATAGATGACTTATGTATTGGTTCACCCAATAAGAGTTAGTGTGGGTGCAAGTCATGGCGGGTTGGATCATGAAAGAGTTGGTATCAGAGCTTGAGGTTCGTCAATCTCGTCGTACAAGGACATGTCTAGTAGAGTCTTGCGGTACAGAGACGTCTGTACTTATCTTCGAGAGGCTACCGGACACTAGGAAAATTCCCTTTTCTTTCTTTCTTTCTTTCGTGCTACTTGATTCTAATTGGTATCTGATGATTCAAATTGGTATCTAACTATCTTTCATTCTCTTGCAGATTGCGAGGACATGCGCGGCAGCAGCCCGAGGTAGAGGTGGAGGCAGAGGAGCTGCTAGAGGGGTGGCCCCAGTTGGGGCCGGAGTCCCAGTGGTTGATCCTGTGCCTCCAGTGGTTCCTAATAAGGCAACGGGAGATGCAGCCGCACTAGCCCAGCCAACGATAGTACCAGTTCCGCCAGGAGCTGCAGTTGCTCAGGGTATACCAGATGCTATAGCACAGGTGCTACATTAGTTGCATGGGTTAGCATAGGCCGGAGCTATACCAGTCGTTCCAGCAGGTAGGGGCGCAGGAGTAGGAGCCCCAGGTCCGATAGAGTTCAGGCTCCGGGGGTTCAGCATGCCACAACAGTGGTACCTCGCTTTGATTAAGTTTCGGTTTTTGAGGCCTTTCCAAGGCCAGTTACAGGTTCGGTAATGACTGGTGAGGAGCATGATCTGTTTTGGAGGTTCACTAAGATGAAGCCTCTTATTTTTTATGCTACTAAGTCAGAGGATGCATATGAGTTCATCATAGACTGTCACGAGAGGATCCATAAGATGGGGGCTGTGGACAAGTACGATATAGAGTTCGTGACTTTCCAGTTCTTGGATGATGCCAAGTTATTGTGGAGGGAATATGTGGAGTGCAGGCCAGCTGGGTCTCCTCCGTTGACTTGGGTTCAGTTCTATTCAGTATTCTTGGATAAGTACGTTTCGCGTACTCTGAAAGACCGAAGGATGGATGAGTTTGCTAATATTGATTAGGGGAACTCGTTTGTTGCTGTGTATGAGTCCCGTTTTCACTATTTGTCCTGATATGCTCTTCAGTTATTGCCAATGAGAGGGAGAGGATATGGCGGTTCGTGAAGGGGTTGAATACTAGACTTCAACTATCATCTCTTCAGCTTGTAGCTACTGGGGCTTCATTCCAGGAGGTCGTGGAGCATGTTCGTGTTGTTGAGGGGATTAAACAGGAATGTCATGAAAAGCCGGTAGAGAAGAAGGCCTGAAGGGGTAGGGTTTTCAGCAACTTCTTTTCGAGGCTTCAGAGTTAGCAGATATATTCAGTGCGTCTGGTTCAGTTCGCGATGCAGGTGTCAGCTAGGGGCCCATCAGGGGTAAATTATCAGGCTTCCGGTCAGCATGAAAGTTATACTGCTTCATCAACTTCTGTTCAACGACCTACGCTGGACTGTGCATGTTACAAGTGTGGTGAGATAGGGCACATTAAGAGGTATTTCCCTAGACTCGAACAGAGTAGGCAGGGGACTGAGTATCAGCCTTCCCAAGCTCCATTTTCCCCCGATAAAGGGGTAAGGATCGCACACCAGCAGGGCGGGTAAGCCACACAGCAGGTAGGGGTGGTGCCCAACCTAACCGAAGTGGTCCTTAGGCAGGTAGAGGCGGACAGCAGCTCAGTAGGGGCGAGCTCGGACTGGACAGGGTAATTGCGGTGGTACACAGGCTACGAGAGGGCACGGTTATTTGTACGCTATTCCAGGTAGTTCCGAGGCTGAGGCCTCTGATGCTGTTATCACAATTACCATCTCAGTTTATGACTGGATGGCTTCTGTTTTATTTGATTCAGATTCTGCTTTTTCTTATGTGTCTACATATGTTGTTGTGGGTTTGGATATGGTGTGATACTCTTGATGTCCCTATTTATGTATCTACTCCGATTGGGGATTCAGTGGTGGTAGATAGAGTCTACCCTTCTTGTGCGATTACTTTTATGTGGTATAGTACTTGGGAAGATTTGATGATCCTAGATATGGTAGATTTCAATGTCAGTTTGGGCATGAGTTGGTTGTCCCCCATTATGCTATACTAGATTGTCAATCTAAGACTGTTACCTTAGCTATGCCCGGGGCACCAATGTCACGCCCCGAACCATGGTCTGGGCGAAACACGACACTCGATGTCTGACTACATGTGACTGAGCGAACCACATGGCTTGCTGAATAATCATGAGGCATACATGAGGGAGTATAATGTGAATGCATGATGAACCTTTATAAAACTTAACGAGTCATATTACTTAATGGAAAAATACTTGTTTAATCATGAGTGCGGAAATAACATGCATGAGCCAAAATAGCTTACCGACTCTGAAAGTCTTACATGACACTTGTCTAGTCTATGAAACCTCTAATATGAGTCTGAACATGAAAACATACTTGCTGGGACAAGGCCCCCAGCATACCGTTAGATGCAAAACTAAATAAGGAAAGACAATGTCTAAACCCCGGATGAGATGAGGCTCACCAATAAGCTGGTACGTGTAGATCCTAATGAGCAGAGGCGTCGTCCTATAAATTAGTACCTGAATCATGCAATGCAGGCCCCAAGGCAATAAAAGGGGACGTCAGTACTTTGAATTTACTGGTAAGTAAACACATGAGAGAAATATGTAAGCACATAATAGATAGACATGAAACTGAAACTGAACATGAATGCTGAAACTGAAAACAGAAATGGAACATGAACATGAGTACTATAAGCATGAAATAATCTGTAACTGAGGTGAAAACATGATAATAATTGTAATACCGACATGAACCACCACGGGAAGAAACGTGTAGTCTGATCTCTGCCCGATCATCTAAGCCATCTTGTACCTTGCCAGGGTACATGACATGAATGGATCCAAAATCCCTCAATGGGGAAAACATGAAGGAATCGTCCTAACTGGGCGGATCAATCCTTATCCTACGTTGGCATACGTAGTTTCAGGCTATCTGAGCCTTCTCGGTATTAATACAACCCCCGAACATGAAAGACAACTGAAGACATGATTTTCTGATTCTTAATATGAACATGGATACATGAAGACATGACATATCTTAATATCTTGGATTCTTGTATATATATACAAGCTTTTCATTGAAATAAGCACAATATCTCATATCTTGTGTTATAGAACCCATGGGGTACAAGTCATGGGTTTTCATAGATTACGGACTGAGTCTCAATCACCAAAATAGTAAATTAAGACTAATTAAACGGGATTGCAACTGGCAAAATAATATTTAAATCATGGTTCAAGTGTCTAGGGTTTATCATGAATATACCTAGAATCCTAAAACCTGGGGTGTAATCACGGAATACTGAAACATGGAGAAGAACCAGGATGTTTCCACATGTGGATAGCGTCTACATACCTTAATCGCTCCAAAACTTGAAGAAAATTCTGAATCTTTGAAGAAGAATTCCAAAAGCTTTGAATTTGGAAACCTTGAGTGGATTTTCACTGATTTTTGTAGCTACAGTTCGTGGCTCAAAGGGTACTTCTCCGGACCTCAAAATCCAATATCCACCGTTCATATTTTAGATTTATATGTTAGAACACTCACTTAAAATTTGGGCTCGATCCAACGGTTAGATTATCAGAAACACCAAATTAATATGGCTGGACGGAAGGAAACTCAACAGAAAAATACTAAAGTTTTCTCTAACTTTTTACAATTCTTGATTTTTATAGTGTAACGGGATGGATGGATTTATTCTAGTCTTTATAAATGATAAATCTTGTAGAATAAAAAGGTTCTTGATAAAAATATTTACCTTGGAGGAAACCTTAGGAAACTAGATTGTCAAACCAAATTCTTGACCGTTTCTTGGTTTTTCTTGATTGCAAGAATGAGTTTCTTGAAAGATTGAAGTGTCTTCTTTAGGGATGGAGGTAGAGAGAGAAATAATAGTCTATTAGGGTTTATAATAGTGTTATGGACGTTTTTTCTTCATAAAATAATAAAATACGGAGTCCCAATTCGCGTAGGAAAAGGCTAAAAAATGTAACCCAAAATCTGAAAATTTTGCTCTAACCAGCGTTAGTACAATAGGCATAACAATTAGCACAGAGCTCTGTTTGAGCTCCACAAGATATCGTTGGAAAGCCATTCCAAAGGGCTACAACTTTCATGTTTTAAGTTTTCTCAAATTATCAACTAATCAAGGAGTTACGGGTGCCCGAAGTTGGCTGGTCAACCACTTTTGTAATACGTGCAAACTTTCAAAATTTTCGCTAAAACTCTAACGTTACGAGTTTAACATGAGTTGTAAGATACGAGGTGTTATAATATCTCCCCTTGGGATCATTCTTCCTCGAATGATGGGTCTTGGTTAAGTATGGGACTGGACATGGCATGAATACATGAAAGTGATGAAAATGACATAAAACATAAGAGGTTGACATGATTACATGAAAACATGGTCATGGATCATGAGAACTGAATACGTGATTACATATAAACATGTACATAGGAACATAAAATAGAGTAGCACCTACATGAACTAGAATCATGAAACATTTTTCCTCGATTTATGAATAGTGGTTAAGAATTACTACTAACTCTGGAATTTACAAAAATTATGGCAAGACTTCCTTCGTAATTTGGATTCTGACAACATTTCTCAAACGCCGGCCAGTTAACTAAAGTACCAACACAAACCTCACGGGGTATCTTAATACGCATGATGTTATTATATAACGTGATTAATGAATCTTTAATGTGGCAAACATGGATACCTCACGGGGTTTGGAAGAGAATTTGTAGGCACGAATGACACGAGTACTGGAAAATAGGCACGAACATGACATGATTATTTGGGTGTGAGGAGCATAACGTGGGACATAAATATATGAAGATTGGGTGACATGAATATGAGTGCTAAACTGTCATGAGATACGAATACGTGTAAATATGGATATCATAACATGGGATCTGAATGTCGAAAATACGATTGTTACAACATGAGGGTTGAAATACTGAGCCTGGGTAGGATCTGAACACTTAGAGACTTGATCATAGATGTTCGTATGTCACCACAGTAGATATATGAGATAAGAGTACGACTTAGCCCTTGAATGAAATCGCAAATTGGTGCAAATGAGTCCGACATGAGTCATATAATAGAAATAGGATTCCAACATATAGTGTGAAACTCGAGCATGGCATCACATGAGTACGTCAAATGTGAGTAGATTACTCCCAAAAATAAGCACCATAGGGTGCAGGAAAGGAACTCTTGTTCGCTCTGAAACGTAGATGTGAATACCTTAGATTATCTTGCTTTTCGTTCATCAACCCCATTACCGTGACCGAATCATAAAGTATCATAAAGGAAAGGAGTTTGTAGGTACAAATCATGTGAAATGCTTCATTTTAGAGTATAGGCTGGACATGGGTACATTGAACATAAAGGGCGTAACTTAAAGCATGCGTACATGGAAACGTGATTAATATGACATGAAACATAAATATGCGAATAGCATGACATGAAAAATAGAGACATAAGCAACATGGCATTTACATGAACACTTCGTTCATCAAGGACCTAAGACATGAGTGGAAAGTCACCTTGATCATAAACATTACATATGTACTTAGTGAGAGAAAGAGCATCCTTTGTGACAAGTTACGAGATAGTTTAAAACATTGGCCAAATGAACTTAAGTACAAATCATATAGAATCGTGAGTCTGACATCCATCTTGACTTACTCTCTTCATTGCCTACCGACATCATTATTATGCTATTTCTGTAGGTGGATGCTCGAATAAATCTATCATGGGCAGGAGTACGTGAAAACGTAGGTAGTATACCATTGGAGTCAAAATAAGTCATTTAACTAAGTCAGTCTCCTCATTTTTAAGGAATATATGTGCATCCCATAGGATTCTTAGTCTTTAAGCCTTATATTACCCTCCCTTCTATTATTATCAAATTCAACATCATAACCAGAATGTACTTAGAAGTTAGAACGTGGACATGGGTATAAAAGCACGATAGATACGTGGGACATGAATGCAATTTTTAACTTTAGACATGAGCACAACCTGATGTGTGAAACATGAAAAGGCATTCCCTTGCATAACTTACTATCATATTGAGTCTTAATTCTTGTATCTTAAACGTGAAGTGTACGCTCTATCATGGCATGATTTATGTATGCTAGGCATGAGTAGAGTACGTCTGAGCATTAATAACGGGTAGTGCATGAATTACTCTGGAATTGGAACCATTATGCCCTTAAACTCGCTATTCGATCTAGAACTTTATCTCATTACATATTTACCTAGTACTTGATCTCAATGGGCATGACAGAAATCGTTGTGCACCTTATCTTGGATACATGAAACTTTGATCATCGGACATAATCTCATTAACACCTATCAACTTATGAAACACATAATCTACATTGGAACCTTGTCGCACGATCTCCCCCTTAGCTCAAAAGCTAACGTTTTAAAGCCTGTGGATCTCTTAAGCTAGTGATAAGTGGTCATCTAATGATTCTGCTAATTTCCTCTAAAATACTAATGACTCATTTCTTCATCTTACTTCAAGCAAGTCTTACTTACTGGAAAACTGGATTAATTAATTGAACGGGGTTTCTAATGTACATAACTGGCATATTAGCTTGGTCAGTCTTGGGGATTTTTTTTTCTGATAACTCTTAAGGCTCTTCTTCTGTAGCTTGCTCTTTTACTGCTTAGATGGTTTTCTTCTTTCAGCCATTTCTATACCTCAAACTTAACTTAAACCCTTTGTGTTATAATACATATTTGGTGTATTCAAACAGTTACCCACTCACTAGTATTAACTTGACTAAGTAACTCAAATCGTACTTCTACTAACTCTGCTGAAGATTTCTAATTCACTGTATCTACTCAAACTTACTTACTTTGCTTCTTTTAACCACTTGCTAGCACCATATTCTCTAATTCTTCTCTAAGTACTAAAGTGAAACATAAGGTTATTTCTAACTTTTCCTGCTCATCTGAACTATAGACATGGATCACACTTAGGGAAATTTCATCTGTCTCAAACGAGAAATTGGAACAACTAACCCCAAACTTCCTATACACTTTCAAAATTATATCATGTTATACACATCGGGGATAAATACTTAATCACATAATCCTAAGAGGGAACTGTCATATGTTTTTATCTCATAGTAATATTTGCTTCTTGTAGTAACTTACTAACATCATACTCTGTTTGATTTGAATAAGCTTAAATAATCTAAAGCTATCCCTAGAAATTTAATATCATCTGCTCGTGGTTAACTTCATAACATGTTACCTTGTAGGGTCTTAAATCTGTACTATCATCCTTATACTATAGCTCCATGGTCAAAGAATTCAAATAAACTTATTCTGTAAGGTATATAACCTACGTGCACTACCATACCGAAACGTGTATTTAAAATTGTACTATCACTTGATAAACACACCATTCACCATTTGGCAAGTCTTGGGTCTCAAATTTCCTTCTCACCTCTTATCTATTTGATACGTTCGAAATTCAATGGAAAGAGAATGTTACTTACTGCTCTAAGCTTCATGGCACGAGTTAGAATAATTCCTGATGACTCTATCTGAAAGCAGCACATCGATAGTGATTAGATTTACATCTTCCTCATCCATTGAGACGAGGCGTATTCGGTAGAATGAGCAACAACACACGAGTCCGAGTGATTTCTGAGAACATAGCTCTATTACACGATCAACAGTTGACAGAAGTGAGACAATCCTAAATGTCTTGGTGGTCAACTTTTTATATGTGTGGGCGCCACACACATATAAAAGTGACCCCACTGGACACGGTTTCATAGATTCCCTAAGAGACATGAACCTAGTGCTCTAATACCAAGCTTTGTCATGCCCCGAACCATAGCCTGGGCGTAACACGACACTCGGTGCCTGACTGCATGTGACCGAACGAGCCACATGGCTTGCTGAATAATCATGAGGCATAAATGAGGGAGTATAACGTGAATGTATGATGAACCTTTATAAAACTTAACGAGTCATATTACTTAATGGAAAAATACTTGTTTAATCATGAGTGCGAAAATAACATGCATGAGCCAAAACGGCTAACCGACTCTGAAAGTCTACCATGACACTTGTCTATTCTATGAAAACTCTATTATGAGTCTGAACATAAAAACATACTTGCTGGGACAAGGCCCCTAGCATACCTTTAGATGCAAAACTAAATAAGGAAAGCCAATGTCTACACCCCGGATGAGATGGGGCTCACCAATAAGCTGGTACGTGTAGATCCTAATGAGCAGAGACATCGTTCTATAAATCAGTACCTGCATCATGAAATGCAGGCCCCCAAGGCAATAAAAGGGGACATCAGTACTTTGCATTTACTGGTAAGTAAACACATGAGAGAAATATGCAGGCACATAATATATAGACATGAAACTGAAACTGAACATGAATGCTGAAACTGAATACTGAAACTGAACATGAACATGAGTACTTTAAGCATGAAATAATCTGTAACTGAAGTGAAAACATGATAATAATTATAATACCGACATAAACCACCACGGGAAGAAACGTGGAGTCTGATCTCTACCCGATCAGCTAAGCCATCTTGTACCTTGCCAGGGTACATGACATGAACATGGCATGAATGGATCCAAAATCCCTCAATGGGGAAAACATGAAGGAATCATCCTAACTGGGCGGAGCGGTCCTTATCCTACGTTGGCATACGTAGTTTCACGATATCTGAGCCTTCTCGGTATTAATACAACTCCCGAACATGAAAGACAACTGAAGACATGATTTTCCGATTCTTAATATGAACATGGATACATGAAGACATGACAATAAATACATATATGAATATATATACAAGCTTTTCATGGAAATAAGAACAATATCTCATATCTTGTGTTATAGAACCCATGGGGTACAAGTCATGGGTTTTCGTAGATTACGGACTGAGTCTCAATCACCAAAACAGTAAATTAAGAATAATTATACGGGATTGAAACTGACAATATAATATTTAAATCATAGTTTAAGTGCCTAGGGTTTATCATCTATATACCTAGAATCCTAAAACCTGGGGTGTAATCATGGAATACTGAAACATGGGGAAGAACAAGGATGTTTTCACAAGTGGATAGCATCTACATACCTCAATCCCTCCAAAACTTGAAGAAAAGTCTGAATCTTTGAAGAAAAATTCCAAAAGCTTTGAATTTGGAAACCTTAAGAGGATTTTTTCTGATTGTCGTAGTTACTGTTCGTGGCTCAAATGGTACTGCTCCATACCTCCAAATCCAATCTTCACCGTTCATATTTTATATCTATCTGTTATGAACACTCAGTTAAAAGTTGGGCTCAATCCAATGGTTAGATTAGCAGGAAACACCAAATTAATATGGCTGGTCGGAATGAAGCTCAATAGAAAAATACTAGAGTTTTCTCCAACTTTTTACAAGTCTTGATTTTTATAGGGTAACGCGATGGATGGATTTATTCTAGTTTTTATAAATGATAAATCTTCTAGCATACAAAGGTTCTTGATTAAAATATTTACCTTGGAGGAAACCTTAAGAAACTAGATTGCCAAACCAAATTCTTGATTTTTCTTGATTGCAAGAATGAGTTTCTTGAAAGATTGAAGTGTCTAGGTTATTTAGGGACGGAGGTAGAGAGAAAAAGAATAGTCTTTTAGGGTTTATAATAGTGTTATGGACGTTTTTTATTCATAAAATAATAAAATAGGGAGTCCCAATTCGAGTAGGGAAAGGGTAAAAAACGTAACCCAAAATATGAAAATTTTGCTCTAACCAGCGTTAGTAAAATAGGCATAACCCTTAGCACAGAACTTTGTTTAAGCTCCACAAGATACCGTTGGAAATCTATTCCAAAGGGCTACAACTTTGATGTTTTATGTTTTCTCAAATTATCAACTAATCAAGGAGTTACGGGTGCCCGAACTAGGCTAGTTAACCACTTTCGTAATACGTACAAACTTTCAAATTTTTCGCTAAAAATCTAACGTTACGAGTCTAACATGAGTTCGAAGATATGAGGTGTTACAACCCAGACTTGAGTGGAACGGTAACCTTAGTCCTCTCCCTAAGAAAGTCATATCCTTCGTTCGTGCTAGGAAGCTAGTGGAGAAGGGTTGTCTAGATTACTTAGCACATATCTGTGACATCAGTGCAGATACTCTATCTCATGATTCGGTTCCAGTGGTGCGGATGAGTTCCCTGCGGACTTGCTTGGTATGCCACCTGATCGTGACATTGATTTTAGGATTGATTTACACCCAGGGACTCGTCCTATCTCTATTTCACCTTATAGGATGGCACCAACAGAATTCAGGGAATTGAAAGAGCAGTTGCAAGACCTTTTAAATAAGGGGTTTATTCGCCTGAGTGCCTCTCCTTGGGGTGATCCTGTGTTGTTTGTTAAGAAGAAGGATGGGTCATTGCCTATGTGTATTGATTATCATTAGCTCAATACGATAACTATTCGAAATAAGTACCCCATTCTCCTAATTGATGACTTGTTTGATCAATTACAGGGAGCTTCTGTGTTCTCTAAAATTGACTTAAGGTCAGAGTATCACCAATTGAAGATTCGAGCAGAGGATGTTCCTAAGACAGCTTTTCGGACTAGTTATAGACACTATGAGTTCTTGGTTATGTCTTTCGGGCTTCCTAATGCCCCAGCTGCGTTCATGGATTTGATGAAGAGTATGTTTAATCCCTTTTTAGACTCTTTCATAATAGTGTCCATTGATGATATCCTATTGTACTCTAAAAGTAAGGAGGAGCATGAGAAACATTTGAGGATTGCTCTTGGGGTATTGTGAGAGAAGGAGTTGTAGGCTAAATTCTCCAAGTGTGAATTCTAGTTGTCTTCTGTGTCCTTCTTGGGGCATGTAATTTCGAAGGAAGGTATTATGGTGGATCCTTAGAAAATTCAGGTAGTCAGGGAATAGACTAGGCCCACATCAGTGACCGACATTCGTAGTTTCATCGGTCTAGCTAGCTACTATCGCCGTTTTGTCAAAGGGTTTGCCTCTATTGCTTCTCATTTGACTCGCTTGACTTGGAAGGAAGTACTGTTTCAGTGGTCCGACTAGTGTGAGGAGAGCTTTCAAAAGCTCAAGGCATTGTTGACAACAACGCCTATTCTAGCATTACCCATGGAGGGCAAGGATTTTATTGTTTATTGTGATGCTTCGCATTCTGGTTTGGGTGCTGTTTTGATGCAGGAAAAGAAGGTTATTGACTATGCTTCTCACCAGTTGAAAGTTGATGAGAAGAACCATCCTACTTATGATTTAGAGTTGGTAGCGTTGGTATTTGCGTTGAAAATCTGGAGGCACTACTTCTATGGTGTCCATTGTGAGGTGCACACAGACCATCGTAGTTTGCAGCATGTATTCATTCAGAGGGATCTGAACTCTAGGCAGTGGAGGTGGATGGAACTGTTGAAAGATTATGATATCACGATTCTATATCATCCCGGTAAGGGAAACGTACTGGCTGAAGCGTTGAGCAGGAAGTCGGCTAGTATGGGAAGTCTGGCTCATTTGATTTCTTCAGAGCGTCTGTTGGCTAGAGAGGTTCAGACTCTGGCTAATAGTTTTATGAGGTTGGATATTTCTAACACGGGTAGGGTGTTGGCTTGTATTGAGGCTCAATCATCCTTTCTAGAGCAGATTAAGGCTAAGTAGTTTGAAGATGTTATGTTGAGCAAAATTCGTGACAAGGTGTTGCGTGGAGAGGCTAAGGAGGCCGTGATTGATGAAGAGGGGATGTTGCGGACCAAGGGGCGAGTTTGCGTACCACGTGTGGGTAATTTGATCAAAACCATTCTGAAAGAGGCTCATAGTTCGAGGTATTCTATTCATCCTGGCACGACTAAGATGTATCGTGATCTGAGGTAGCACTACTGGTGGACTGGGATGAAGCGTGATATAGTGGAGTTTGTTGCTCAGTGTCTGAACTGCCAGCAGGTGAAGTATGAACATCACAAACCTGGGGGTACACTTCAAAGGATGCCTATTCCTTAGTAGAAGTGGGAAATGATGGCCATGGACTTCAGAGTTAGTCTTCTAAGGATGTTGGGAAAGTTTGGCTCTATCTGGGTTACTGTTGACAGGTTGACTAATTCTGCCTACTTTATTCCGGTGAAGATAACATATACAACAACAACAACAACAACAACCCAGTGAAATCCCACATCGTGGGGTCTGGGGAGGGTAGAGTGTACGCAGACCTGACTCCTACCAAGGTAGGACGGCTGTTTCCGAAAGACCCCCGGCTCAAGGTGAAGATAACATATGATACGGAGATATTGGCTAAAATCTACATTTGTGAGGTGGTTAGGCTTCATGGGGTTCCTATCTCCATTATGTCCGACAGGAGCACAATGTTCACATCTATATTTTAGAGTGTTTGGATGAGGAGTTGGGTACGAAGTTGGATCATAGTACAGCATTCCACTCACAGACTAACGGGCAGTCTGAGCGGACCATTCAGGTCCTTGAAGATATTCTTTGTGTGTGTGTGATAGACTTTGGTGGGCTTTGGGACCAGTTCTTACCTTTGGCCGAATTTGGATATAACAATAGCTACCACTCGAGTATCGATATAGCTCCATTTTAGGCGTTATATGGGAGGAGGTGTAGGTCTCCTATTGTGTGGTTTGATGCGTTTGAAGTAAGACCTTGGGGCACTGATCTTCTAAGGGAGTCCCTCGAGAAGGTAAAGGTCATCGAAGCTAAGCTTCTAGCAGCCCAGAGTAGGAAGAAGGAGTATGCGGATTGCAAGGTTCGAGATCTTGAGTTTGAAGACGGAGAACAAGTGTTGTTGAAATTCTCCCCCATAAAGGGTGTGATGAGGTTTGGGAAAAAGGGCAAGCTTAGCCCGAGGTACATTGGGTCGTTTGATATCCTCAAGCGTATGGGGGAGGTTGCTTATAAGTTGGCTTTGCCTCCGGGTCTATCAGGCGTTCATCCGGTGTTTCATGTTTCGATGTTGAAGAGTTACCACGGAGATGGTTCGTATATAATCCAATGGGATTCGATTTTGTTAGATGAAAATTTGACTTATAAGAAAGAGCCCGTTGCCATCTTAGATAAGGATGTGTGCAAGTTGAGGTCCAAGGAAATAGCCTCTGTGAAAGTTCAGTGGAAAAATCGTCCGGTGGAGGAAGCTACTTGGGAAATAGAATCTGATATGCGTAGCAAGTATCCTTAGTTTTTCACCGAGTCAGGTAATTTTTCCTAGTTTACTGATCCTTTTCCGTTCGGGGATAAACGATGTTTTAATTGGTATCTGGTATGGAAAATATAGGATCACCCCACCAAATGAAACCTTCCCAAAGGGTAGAATAAGCTAATAGAAACTCGATTTTATAAGTCTAAGAACTGAAAACTTGACTTGTTTGTGATTGTTGTTTAATTCTTTTGAGTCCGTTGGGGGGTGACATAGAAAATTAGAGCTCCATTGGGAATTCCAAGGCCACGGGTGGATTCATATGACGTTTGTATATGTATGTGTATGTTTTATTTGTGTTTGTGAGGCCTCAGATGAAATGTTGGGTGATAGAGTGGAAATATGGGCAAAAGTCGAGCCTACTGCCCAAATTGGACCACGGTGGCGAGGCTTGTACCTCTACGGCCATACCGCTATAGCGGTGAGCTCCTCGCCGCCAGCTGTCGGCTAGTGTTCATGGGCCGCCATAGCAGTGGCCGGGTTTCTCTTGGTCCACTATAGCGGGCACTTGGCCTCTATAGCGAGACCGCTGCAGCGGTAAATTGACCGCCGCAGCGGTCGACGGGGGGCAGAATGCCGTGTTTTAAACATGTACTCTCATATTCTTTATTCATAATACTCCAACATAGTTCCCCACAAGCACCTAGGGTGAAATTCCAATCTATGGCAAGAATACTCTTGAGAGGTAAGTCTCATCCATCCCTTCGATTCATTCCGTATTATCTTCGTGATTTCCATCCCTTTGATGGGTCTTTAATGGTGAAATTAGTAATAGTAACCCTAGGAATTAATAAACCTTTTATACTTGATGGGTTATGGTGGTTATCACTTATTTATCATCTAATGGCTTGAGTTAACTCCTATTAATCATGAATTGAACCTTTAGAGCCATAAACTAAGTGAATTGAGATCTAGGGTTCCATAAAAATGGTAGCTTGACCATGGAAACTGCTTGTAAGTGATGTGTTGATCATATATGGTTGCAAATTGATGGTTAGGTGTTACTAAGGCCCTTGTTAGGTTATTTTGCACCTAAAAATCATTCACCCATTGGAATGGGGCTAAGGGAAGGGCGTTTTGTATTGATTTTATGATTAGAATCATTGTGACTCATTGAGCATTCTAATTGCTAGAATTTTGAGCGTTCTGAGGCTTTACGAAAAGGAAAATCTGTAGCAGAGTGACTCGATTTGTTCCAGCTCTACGTTGAGGTAGGTTACAGTCTACGTGAGTTAGACTTTGATTAGTTGATTGTATGTGTTGTGAATTCTATAGGAGAAAGCATGTCTCGTCTTCATGCATGGTATTGGGTGTTAGAACTTCTATATGTGATTGATTGAGTGACTGTGTAGGCTTCGTGCCCCTATTCATATGTGTTAAATCTACAGTTGATGTTGTTGTGATGAGAAGTTAGTATGATCTTCTCGGTGAAATTGTGATACGATATGATGATTTGAGCATTGATAATAAGAGACCAAAAAAAATATTTTTATGCGAAGGTATATGAAAAGGCATATTTGTGACTTAGACAATGGGCTCGTGGTCTGAGGTTCGTTCCGAAAATGAGAGAGACATTGATGTGGCCCGTGTCCGAGGTTCTTTTCGGAGCGGTCGTTTATGCTCGGGTTCGATGAGTATCCGGAACGAGTGGTCCATGGACACCATGGGTCCTCTGCAGGTCATGACTACTGAGCAATGACATCAGTTAGCATATGTGTACAGTGATTATGGCATTTGTGGTAGACTTATTCCCGTTTTGTGGTTTTCTGTTGACTGATTTCTTGATATTTTGAGTGACTTGATTGGTTGACTTGTCATGGGGTATTTATTTCATGTCTGTTGGCTGGCTTGGTTATTCTATTAATTTTGTGAGATATGCCTAATACTAATCTTAGTCGGCCTACGATATCTACCAGTACATAGTGTTTGTACTGATACTACCTTGTTGCATTCTTTTGAGTGCAGATTTTGATATAGAGATTGCTACCCGCCCTCACATCTAGCATTGAGGACGTTGCTGACAAATTTAGGGTGAGCTTCTATCCATGCCAGGTCTCCTGAAGATCTTCCTCTTATGATGTCTATTTCCTATTCTGGATATTATGGTTATTTGTTAGACAGATTTCATTCCTTAGACATGTTTTAGATTAGAGTCCTTGACGATGACTTTCGGATTTTGGGAAATTGTAATAGTTAGGACTTCCGCATTTACTTCAGTATTCTTATGGCATGACTTACTTTGATTATCTTATGCTTGAATGAGTAACAACTGAATAATTTGGTTAATATAAAAACGGACTTGAATGAATAGATGACTTATGTATTGGTTCGCCTACTAGGAGTTAGAGTGGGTGTCAGTCATGGCTGGTTGGGTCGTGACGAGAATTCTCTTGAATTCCCTCTAAAACTAACATCAACAAATAAAAATAAACTATTTAAATATGATATAGAAAAAAACCATTAAGAATTGTACTCGTTTGACCTTAGAAATGCAGAAAAGAAAAAAGATGGGTTATACCTCGTTTGGTTTGACTTATGGTGGAAAGAGGGTGAAGCACTGAATGCTTTACCCTAAATGACCACGCATATACTGTGTAAACCAAAATGCGTGAAAAGATTTGCCATTCTTGGTTGTTGATGACCGAAACAACGTAGAGGAATGAGAGCGGTTAGGGTTTTAGCCGTTGAAACCCTCATCAAACATATGAGACTTTTTTGGTCTTTATGTTTGTATGTTCACATTGTTGGGCCGGGTCAATCCAAATTGGATAGGGCCCAGCCAATATAAAAAAAGGGAAAGGGTCTTGGCCTAATCGCATGCATATATATGCATATATACATGTGTATACATATAAACATGAATTTATGATACGCACAAATTACATCTATTAAATGGCGTAAAGCGAACGATGTCAAATATAGCAACCCAACTAGGTTAAGGTCGAATCCCATAGGGAATATGGTGTGAAAAGGTGACTAATGTAGTGTATTACTCGACTTTTGGTTTTTGTTCATATTCTGATAAGTTTGTAAAATAGTTTGTATTTTCTACTAGTTATCTTGATTGAATTGTAATTAATTGGATAAAAGAAACTAAGGTTGTGTCCCCTTTAGATGAAGTGTAATGCTACAGGTTTTAATATGATATACTTCTAATGGAATGATGTATGAATGCACTTAACCTCTAATTGATTTCCTAATATTTCCCAATAGTTAGAAAGTATTTCTCTTTATGATTTTTCCCAATACAAAAAAGTTGATACGAAGAACGGTTAAAATGTGCCAAGTAAATTCCTCTTATTTCTAAGTGAATTTATTAAATGAGGGTTAACGTCCCTAGTTCTTATTACTTATCCCTACCAAACCCTACTCACCTTCCCAAGTAACAATGAGTTTATGACTTAAGTTAATGTTTGCAACCATCAACTAACATTGAAGAACGAAGAATAAGTGAACCCTAACAACCTATTATACACATATCAATAACAAACACCCATCATTGGGTTCACAACCTAGTATCAAATTTAGCTACTCATTGTAATTGAATGCAAAGCAGAGTATTGAAGAAGTCATTGATGCTTACAATTGAGTAAAGAAGATGGAATAGATGAAATCTGTAACAACACGCTTAGTCGTTACGTTTCCCCGAGTTATTAGTACCATTTTGACATGCGGGGACAGGGGGTACTATTACTTAGGCATTGGAGTGGGTTTTGATGTGATTTTTGAGAAGAATTGGCTTTAAGCGAAAAAGAGTTGACTCAAAGTTGACTTTTGGCTAAACGAACCTTTTTCTGAAATCTGTCGATTCCGTGAGGTCCAGATGGTAATTTAAAACGTGTGCATATCTGGTTCGGTACCCAATGCATTCAGATGCATTTTTGGACTTGGGTTGGGAAATGGGAATTGAGATATCGGGGGTTGACTCGCTTACTTCCGTTGGGAATTCCGAGGCCACGAGTGCGTTCGTAGCATGTTTTTATTTGTGTCTGTGTATGTGGTTTATGAGCAGATGACCTCAGGAGTTAGTCAAAATTTCGGGTTGAGTTGTGAAACTTGAAAACTTTTCTTGTGTCTGGTGCCCGCTTTGGTGGCACTAGCACCGCAGCAGCGGTACTGCTATAGCGGTCACCCTGCTGCTGAAGCGGCACGTGCCATTTGGGCATAACCGCTGTAGTGGTGACGGGACTGCTGGCGTGGTGATCTCGTTGTGGAAGCGGGTGACGGGCAGTTAGTGCATTAAAAGAAGTGTTAAATGCCCTAAGTCCCTCATTTATTACTATTCCAAAATTTGAGCTTTTTGGAGCAATTCCAGAGTATTCTTGGAGAGGATTCTTGGTGGTAAGTACTTCTAATCTCTTTGCTTTTCCATTACCCCTAATCACCTTAGAATCCCTTTACCTTATTAGTTCGTTATGTGATGGAAGATTAAAAGAGGATTTAATGAATATTCTTTCTAGGCTTCTACATCATGATTTGTTGGTTGGGTTAGCTTCTTTAAGCATTGAATTGAAAATTAGAATCCTTTACTTATAACTTCTTTTCTAATTAGAGGATAATATGTGGAATTGGAAGTTAGGGTTTATACCAAAATTTGGGGGTTTTGCCTAGAACCCGAAATTGAGGGAATTGATCAGCTAGAGGTTTAATTTCATGTTGGGACCTTTAGATCCCTAATTTCACCCTTGTAGTTCATAAACCCTATTCCATAGGTTAGGCATTTGGGTCTTGATAGAAGTAGGGTAGTTTTGGTGTTCTCCTTGATTCTAATTCCATCATTCGAATATGCTTAGACTTTCTTGATCTCGAGGCTCAAAGGAAAGGAAAGGCTAAGGAGTAATTGTTGGTGTTATTGTTGTTCGGCCTTCCAGGTAGGTTACAGTTTACCCTATGGTGAGACTTCGTTTAGCAAAGTATATATTTAGATGATATTGTCAGAGAAAGCATGTAAACATTCGAGTGTGATGTTGGGTTCGATATTGTCTTAGGTTGGGCTGGATATTGTCTTAGGTTGGGCCTTGTTGTGTGATTAGGGCTAGCCACACTGTTGTGTTGTGATTTTATTTGTTCTATTATTGTTGGCTTGATGCCACGTGATGATAGCAGATATTGGAGATTATTGATATATCTTGATCATGATATTGTAGTATCTTACTTGTTGACGTTTGATATGAGGATAGTGTTCTATATATGTCTTGTGTAGTCTTTTCATGATATTGTTGGCATATCCATGCTTGGTACTTGTGATATTGATTTGATTATTGACATCGAATTCATACATTGCACGCATTCTCATCCTTCACGATATATTGTTGATACATTAATGATACTTGAGGAAACATTGTGATGAACTGGGCTCAGTCGGATGAGAGTGACGTGAGGACCGATATCCGATAGTCGTCCTGGAATCGAGGTTGTGCATAGCGACTCCTGAGGTTTGTGCCGGGATCATCAGGTAGTGGCATCCGAGATTGTTGCCAGACCGTGAGGTATATAGAATCCGCAAGTCCCCCGTGAGTTGTGCTACCGAAACGTCAATACTTCCGTCTGGAGTACATGTGTACACAGCATTGCATTGCATTCACACTTCACACATTATTGCATTACATTGCACCATAGCTTTCATTGTGATGATCTGGTGATATACTTGTGTTATTTGGATTCGGATTAAGTATATTGAGACTTAGCACACTTGGGTTTAGATGCTACAAACTAGGTGACGACGCGTGCTCGGTTTCTGGCTTGTGTTTGACGTATAATTGTTGATTTACCTGTTTCCTTACTTTATTATTTGGATTATGTTAGCTAAACTTAGTCGGCCTATGATACCTACCAGTACTGTGGTTTTGTACTGACCTGCACTTGCTACATTCTTTTATGAATGCAGAATTCCAGGTGGGTTCGACGTATGTTTCTCGTGGTTGATAGTCACTCTGAGAGTTGCTTAGAGTCTACAGGGTGAGCACGAGACGTCCACCACCTTGAAGATTCTTCTTTATTTATGTCTTATTTTCTATTCTGAGACATATTCGGACTTGATGTATTATTGATATTCCAGACATGTAGATTTTAGTTAGATGCTCTTGTATGGATTAGACCAGACTCTGGGGTGTATTTTCCTTACTTCCACATATTTTTTATGTTTTTAGCTAGTTTCTTGCTCTTCTAAATTACGATCGAGAGTACGGCCCATACAAATATGTACGGTCCGTACTTCTATCATTTGTGGCCAGTTAATGCAATTTCCATGTTTTTGTCCTTTGAACCATCAATTACCTGAAACACAACAAAAGCACATCAAAACAACACAAACTTGCTTAAAAACAAGTAAAACTTATCGTCAAAAGGTATCAATAGTGTCGTAATTTTGCGGCACATCAACACCCCTAACTTAAAGTCTGTGCTTGTCCTCAACCAAGTAACACAACACATACGACTCTACTAAAGCTTAGACATAACAAAGTAACAATGTCTACAATGGTTTTGGCTAAAAACTACCCGTATGCATATATCTCAAGTTCAGCTCCCTTATATTTTAAAGACGATGTATTACTAACAAATAGTTATGACTCACAATGAATCTTCAATCAATGACATCATGTTATTGGTAGTGTCTATATGTACACAAGTCCATTTCGGGTAATCCATTATTTCAACAGTTTCCTCATTCCCTTATACCCTCACAAAGACCAAAGAATGTCCCAACACACATGTACAAGAATACTAGAGACAGAGACGAAGAAGCAGAGAAACACTCACAATGAAATTTCACACGCCATAAATGAAAATGCCATAAGCTTTCCCTTGCTTTCAATACCTTCAACTTTGGATAATTCGGTTGCGATCACACTAGGAATTTTCATGGGTTGTAATGCAGGCTTAGGGATGGGTAGGATAGATTTGGATCATAGTGACTAACCCTCCTTGAACACTTACAATTACTTCCCTTATTTCCCTTTCATTCCTTTTTCTGTTTCTTCCTTTTGATCCTAAAACCCCGATGTGGTTTATCAAACTGCTTATTCTATTTTTTTTTTGCGCAACATTTTCTACTTTTTTTTTCCAACCACATCAAATCATAGACTAGGTACCTTACACCCACCCCAAACTTAAGCGTTAAGCCTCTATTCTCACATTCTTAGCGTTTCATCCCCCAACTTAGGCTTTAAGCCTCTTATTTCTCGTTCAAAGTGTCAAGGAGGGAACGGGTACCAAAAGTGAGACTATATTAAAAAAGGGTATAGGATAATTAGAATCTAGTCAAGAAAATGGTTTTAAGGCTCTAAATGGCTGACTAGGGATCATTTATGAACAGGGTAGGTAAAAAGGCTTTAGGGTTTTAAAATCATATCAAAGACAGCCTAGGATCATGTCGACAACAAAAGTTTCCTCAGAAAAATGGCACGACTAACTAGGAAAGTTCTAGATTATAAGCATAGCACATGAATATTATGCTAATACTCTCACACACATTGGCATACGGAATTGAGTATATTGTTTTCAATTTCTATTTGACTACCTAAGCAAGTACTCCGCGCACACACACTCCAATACTAATGATGTCATAGAAAGAATCATACATGTCAATTCAGTAACACATTCAGAGTATTCAAAAAAAATTGGAGGGTGCTCATTTTCATAAAAGCACAAAACACATCGAACATGCCATAATTTCAGCCACTGCCAAATAAGTCATAATTACTCTATTTTATCTAAACCACTACCTAGATGTTTCAGGTTCAACAAAAATAAAACCTCTCAGGAAAAGAACCATGGCAAAGAAAAGCCGAAAGAGGCCCTACACACACATATACAACCACAAAAAATTTCTAGTAGCCCCACCCCAACCAAAAACTATGCACTATCCCCAACGCATCAGTATAAGCACAAGTGAGGGTAAGGGGTACCTGAGGTTCACTAGGCATTCTGATCATCACGAGACTGTGTCGCCTCCGAAGTTGGAGCTATAGCATCAGCGTCCGTAATAACTTTCTCAACAGTATGGGGAACAATGGGCTCAGCCAGCAGGATGGGCGGGCTAGGCATCATCAACTCCACTGGTCTATGACTGGAAGAGGCACCAGCAGCATCACTAGTGAGTAGTTTAGAGTAACTGTTAATCAAAAAATTTGGCATGACGATATGCAAATTCTCATCCTCTTATAGGCACAACCTTCTCTAGATCCTCACCAGATCGATCCATGTCGTCCCACTTACTTTTACCTTTATTCTGAATCGAGAGTCATCCTCATCATTTTTCTCTATCAAATTTTTGATATGTATGAGCGGCGATATATCCATCTGCGTCGTCGGAGTGGATCTTCCAAGTCAACCTGCTCTCTTGCTTGCAGTGCCGGAACATCCGCCTTTAACTTATTAAGTTCATCCCTAAGTGGTCCCAAATCACCCCCGATCCTGCCCTCTCTATTTTAGCCAATCGCATCTCAAACCTATCAAGTCATGCACGGATGACCTTATGAAACTGCTCAGTCGTTGCTCGCTCCAGTATATAGCATCCCTAATCTCATTCTTCACAAACTTTCAGATCTACTCCATGATTATAGAAGCCTTTTTATCAACCCTTATTTCTTTAATTGTAATATATCTGACGTTTTCTTTGTTAAATGCAAAAGGGTCAGCCGCTCTCTGTACTACATAAGAAGGAAAAGCTGAAGAAGTGGGACCTACTAAAGAAGTAGGCGCAGCTGTAGCAGGTGGCACAGTAGCAGATGTGGTGGGGTCCACAAAATCATTGGGGACTCTAGTGGTGGGTGGTGCAGCAGCAGTGATAGCCAAAGCAGTAGCAGTAGGAGGTGCCTCTGTGGTGGCATCCTCTATGGCCCCAAGACTAGACTCGGCCTGAGTCTCTCCATGGTCAACAAGCATCTCTAACAATGCATCATCATTACCATCATCTTTGCTCTTTCTCCAGCCAGCAACATGTGAGGCCCGAATACAATGATCACTGTGTAATGACCCTTAAGTGCCTTTTGACCATTTTTTCCTGTTTACCAATTCCTGAGATTATAAAGCATTTCTAGTGAAAACTGAAGGATTTAGAATCCACAAGTGAAAGCGTTTGACCTATAGTTGACTTTAGGGTAAACAGACTTTTTTTGAATTTTCGTCGAATTCGTGAGGTTCAGAGGGTTGATTATGACTTGGTGTGATGGATGGTTTGATTACCGAGGCATTTGGTTGCATTTTGAGTACTTAGTTGGAAACTTGATTTTATCCGTTTGAGGGTTGACTTGGTAAATTAGAGTTTCGTTGGAAAATTCGAGGCCACGGGTAAGTTCGTAGCGTATTTTTATGTGTGTGTGCATATCTAGTTTGTGTACGAGGGGCCTCAAAGTGATGTTAGGATTTCGGGAAAGACTTCCGAAAAATCATATTTGCTGATTCTGGTGTGACCTCCTGTTACGTCCCGTATTTTTTATACATTGGGACAACCCGGATTAACTATGATAATGTAAGGCCAAGACTATTCCGGGATTTGAAGTCGGGACTTTTGACCTTTGATTTTATTTTGAGACATAAGTTATATATGAAATTGTTGGCATTGAACACTTAGGAAAAATTGGGACCACAATTCATAAATTTGGAATTTAAAATTTTGCCCAAAAATGGCCTTGTAGCCGTGTAGGTAGGAATTGGTCCCACACATTGTGTGGCCAATTTTAATTGGTCCAACACATTGTGTGGGCCAAGGACATAGAGATATTTTGTGGAGCCCTAAAAGAAGACCTCTAAGTCATATTGTATCATTGTACACTTAAAATAAAAATCAAGAAAGTTGAAGAGCTTCAACTTGAAGCTCTCGGCCAAGGAGGGAGAAAAATCAACCCCATTTCTAGCTTCTCAAAAATTTATTCTTTGGTAAAAACCCACTATATTGAGGTCCCTAAGTAGCGTGGAAGTGTCGTTGGAGCGATTGGGTCATCCGTTTTGTGAATCGTAAACCCTAGCCTTCTTGTGGATTGAAGAAGAAAGGTGAGTTCTAATCTTGTTTATGTGTTATAAATGTTGTATGCATATTATAGTATGTCAATATGGATGAAAAATCATGAAATGTAGTATGTTGGAAGTTGGGTCGTGTATGGTGTGTGAAGTTGTGTAAATGGGTGTTGTGACTAAGTGATGAATTAACTCTATTTAGTATGTTGATTGTTGTAGGGTGAAGAAATGAATGAGAACTATCGATGTATGTATATAGGTGGGTATGTAGCCGTGTATATAGCCTCCAATTTGTAGCAAAGAATGAATTAATATCGCTTAGCGTCGAAATGGTTGTTGTGATGACTTTTATGTTGGAAATGAGAGTTTAATGTCCCAAAATTTATATGGAAAATGTGCGGACTGATTTGGAGAATTTGGTGCACTTAATGTAATCTTTATTTATGAGGACCATCAACATATGTATATGTGTAGTGTGGACGAATGTGGGTCATATAATATGCCAAAGACCGCATTAATATCGCTTAGCGTTTTAGTTGTCGTCGTTATGAATTCTAGTCGGAAATGAGCATTTTAATGACTCAAGATTGATGTTGAGATTGTGTGGGCTGATTTGATGCTTGTTGTGCGTTTGACGTAATTTGTATATTTATTAAAATAATATCGTTATGTTGTGAATTGTCAATACAAATCATAAATTGAAAATGAGAAATGTGAAAAAAGGGGCTGCTCTCGGCTAGGGGACTGTTTTCGGTCCAATTTGGAGAAAATTATTGGATTGTTGAAAAAAAAATTGTGAATTGTTTAGAATGCTCTTGAATATTGTTCGTAAGGATTCGGGTTAATAATTGAATGTATGAGCGATATTGTGGCTTGAATGTAAGCCGCTGAATTGAATATTATGAATGTTGTTGAATGTTGTGAAAGAAAGTTATTAATGTAATATTTCCCTTCGGATTGGTTATTGGAGTTGCTAGGTTGGTTGTTGTGGTTGTTGTTGGTTATTTCGAGCGAGTAAAATTCTCGGGTTGGCCTATTTTCAGGGGAAATGCTGCCGAATTTTCTGTAGAATTTAGAGTTAGTTGGAATAAATAATTGCTTAAGTGCCTATGGTTAATATTGGATATTCGTTGGCATATTTGTAGACCTTGGGTAGCCCGAGGCGTAGTTTGGGATTAACTTTAGATTGGCTAGCTTGGAGTGCGTACGAGGTATGTAAAGCAATCTTCCTTCTTTTGGCATGCCTTAGTTTTACATAGGCTAGATTAGAGCCTTAAGGGAATTCCAAATCCGAAATCCGAGCATGATATGATCCTTATATAATTCTTGGCAGTCTTATGTATGGTTTGATGAAATATGAACCTTCATGTATTTGAAATAATCGCCTTCCGAACTTTGTATGGAAAGGTTTCACTTTAAAGAATTTCGTAAATTTTGAATGACATATCTTTCACATAAAGACTCGGATTGCTTTGATATTTTCGTATGAGTTTGCATGGCTCATGATGAGTATGTTTTCCATAGGCGGGCCCGACTCGGGTCAATACCCTTCCGTGGGTCCCGCGACTTTCCCTTATGTAATTTGGAGAACTTTTGAAAGAAATTGTTATGTCTATTATTTCGATTTTCAATTATGATCACTTTACTTATGTTTGAATTCATGATAATGATTTTATGCATATGACTACTCACGAATCTACTCGTGCATTCTGTTATCCCTTCGCCGAGTCCCGGGCCGGTTCTGTTGTCGTGCGCACTTTGATATACTCCGGAGTTATGCTGTGTTTATGGTTCACCGAGCTACTCGCCAAAGAGGGTCGGGTTTCACTTATATTTGGTGCTATGCTGTGTATGGTGTTGTGGTGTGTACGACGTTATGCTGTGTTATGATATGCGATGGGGATTCGGAGATTTGAAACCTTTCTGGTGTTATGCTGTGTTATGGCGCCATCGACAGGCGGGCGACCATATTCTTCTGTACCCTATGCATGACTTACATATTTTGAAACTAAACATTTTGATATGATTGGATTTGTACTTATGTTCGGTACTTCTATTTTGTTTCTGTCTCAGATTTGTTTTCTATATCTTCTGCTTTGCATATTCAGTACATATTTCGTACTGACCCCCTCTCTTCGGGGGCTGCGTTTCATGCCCGCAGGTACAGACGCACAGTTTGGTGATCCACCCGTCTAGGACACCCTCTTTTGCTATTTGGAGTGCTCTTCTCATTTCAGAGCATATATTTTGGTATACATTTTGTTCGTTGTGTATGTATATATTTGCTCAGGGGTACGGCGGGGCCCTGTCCCGCCATATGTTTCTGTTGGTCTGTTTAGAGGTTTGTAGACGTATTTGTGGGTGTGTGTGCCTACTTCTGTACAGGTGTGTTTGTATGATCCCACTCGTTATGGCAGCCTTATCGGCGTGCATTCTGTATATGTTTTGGGTCGTTGTACCATTTGATTGCCTTGTCGGCTTTTGATACATTTGATAGCCTTGCCGGCTTTTTGACACACACATATATATATATATATCCGCATACGGTTGCGTTGAGGTGTGTTTGAACAGTTTGATATAGTTTGAGACGACATATAGTATTTATGGCCGTATATGCTATTTGTGTGTGATTCGATTGAATAAGTACGTCAGGGTGCCCAACTAGGGCGCCAGTCACGACCTACGGGGTTGGGTCGTCACAGAAGTGGTATCAGAGCGGTTTGTCCTCGGAACGTCTACAGACCGTGTCCAGTAGAGTCTTGTTTATCGGTGTGTTGTGCACCACATCTATAAATAGGAGGCTGCAGGACATTTAGGGTGTTTCCTTTCTTTGAATCTTAGATCGTGCGATAGGGCTGTGCTATTAGGATGACTCTGTTCTGATCAGTTGTTGTGTATTTCTTTCAGTGAAGCCTTCGAAAAAGGCGACAGCTGCCCAGAAGGGCAAGTCATCAGCGGCCGGAGAGACTAGCCGGGCTCAGAAGGGTACTCGGACGCTTGCTCAGATTATGCGTGATACTGCGTCCCGGCCAATAGACTCTGCTACGTCTTCATCATCAGAGGAGTCTGGAGCACCAGCCGCTGCCACTATGGATCAGGGGGCGGCTTCACCATTAGCTCCAGAGGCTCCAGCGGCCGCGCCTCCAGCTCCTCAGCTAGGGGCGGAGGATAGGACGTTGAGGGAGGCCGTACAGTTATTGACTACTTTGGTGGCGGGACAGGTTCGCAGACGCGGGCTGAGAGATGATGATGATGACAGGCGTGATAGCCTGAGGGTTCGTGATTTTCTAACATGCCGTCCCCCAGAGTTTTTCGGGTCTAAGCCCGAGGAGGACCCCCACGACTTCATTCGGGGGGTGAGGCGCTCATTAGATCTGGTCAGGGCTTCAGAGACCGAGTCCGTTGAGTTGGCCTCGCACATATTACGGGATGTTGCTGCTAACTGGTATGAGTCCTGGGAGCTGTCCAGGGGTGAGAGTGCTTCCCCAGCTACTTGGGATGAGTTTGTGACTGCTTTTCTCCGCCACTTTTTGCCCCCGGAGTTACGGCGGGCACGGGTTGACAGATTCTTGCTGTTGCGGCAGAACGGCCGGAGTGTTCGCGAGTATAACCTGGAGTTTGATTCTCTGGCTCGATATGCACCTGCTATAGTAGCGGATATGGCTGACCGGATGCACCGGTACGTGATCAGATTGGACCGGTACCTGATTGACAGTTGCATGGCGATGGCGTCACAGACGGATATGGATATCGCCCGGTTACAGGCCCATACTCAGGGTATGGAGGACTGACATAGGGCCGATTATGCTAGTAGGGATCGAGACAGGAGGCCGCCCAAGAGGTCCAGGTCCGCAGGGTATTCTGGAGATTTTCGAGGCGGACAGCCTCAGCAGCAGCCGTCAGGCAGGTATTTTCCTTCGTCAGGCCGGGGTACGCAGTCAGCCGGCAGGCGATTTGATAGTACAGGGCCATCTGGGGCCGGTCAGAGCTCCAGAGCAACAGGTTCACAGACAGCCAGATGTTCCAGCCAGTCCAGACCACCCAGGCCCCGTTGTACATATTGCGGGAAATCGCACCCAGGGGAGTGCTATCGAGCTACAGAAGCCTATTTTTCTTGCGGCCGTCAGGGCCATATTAAGCGTGATTGTCCGATGGCGAGTGGTTCTGGCAGTACAGTTCAGCCGACGGGATCAGCCGCGGGTTCATCTTCTACTCCCTCAGTTGTACGCCCTACGGGGCGAGGTATGCCGGCACAGGCGGGTCGCAGTCGAGGTCGTGGCAGTGGTTCAGGTTCTAGCGGTCCATCGAACCGCATATATGCATTGGCTAGCCGCCAGGATCAGGAGGCTTCGCCAAATGTTGTTACAGGTACCTTACTGGTTTTCTCCCGATCTGTATATGCACTGATTGATCCTGGTTCTACTTTATCATATATCTCTCCACTTGTTGCTAATGAAATTGGGATAGAATCTGAGCCGATAGAGCCTTTTGAGATAGCTACACCTGTAGGGGATTCTGTTATAGCCAGACAGGTTTATCGAGATTGTTCTGTTATTATATATGATCGTTGCACTAAAGCTGATTTGGTAGAGTTAAATATGCTGGAATTTGATGTTATTATGGGCATGGGCTGGTTAGCTTCCTGTTATGCTAATGTTGACTGCCAAAAGAAGGTAGTTCGTTTCCAGTTCCCAGGGGAACCAGCTATAGAGTGGTCCGGGTGTACAGCCTCGCCGAGGGGTAAGTTTATTTCATACCTCAAGGCTAAGAAGATTCAGGAGGGTTATATTTATCACTTGGTCCGGGTGCACGATACTACAGTCGAGGCACCTACCTTGCAGTCAGTTCCGGTTGTCAATGAGTTTTCAGATGTATTCCCAGATGAGCTTCCGGGTCTTCCGCCTGAGCGAGAGATAGACTTTGCTATTGATTTGTTGCTAGATACGCAGCCAATATCTATTCCTCCGTATAGAATGGCGCCAGCAGAATTAAAAGAATTGAAGGAGCAGTTGAAAGATTTATTAGATAAAGGCTTTATCAGACCCAGTACATCGCCCTGGGGAGCGCCGGTATTATTTGTGAGAAAGAAAGAGGGGTCACTGCGGATGTGTATTGACTACAGGCAATTAAATAAGGTGACCATAAAGAATAAATATCCCCTCCCCCGGATTGATGATTTGTTCGATCAGTTGCAGGGTGCCAAATATTTCTCGAAGATAGATCTGCGTTCGGGGTATCACCAGGTACGGGTACGAGAGGCAGATATTCCGAAGACTGCTTTCAGGACCCGGTACGGGCATTATGAATTCAGAGTTATGTCTTTCGGGCTGACTAATGCTCCAGCGGTATTCATGGATTTGATGAATCGGGTATTTCGACCGTTTCTTGATATGTTCGTGATTGTGTTTATTGACGATATTTTGGTTTATTCACGATCAGCAGAGGAGCATTCGGATCATCTGAGGACAGTGCTTGGCACTCTTCAGCAGCATCAATTATATGCTAAATATTCGAAATGTGAATTCTAGTTAACTTCTGTGGCATTCTTGGGGCATATAGTCGGGGCAGATGGTATTCAGGTTCATACGCAGAAAATTGAAGCTGTACAGAATTGGCCCAGGCCTACTACACCTACAGAGTTAAGCAGTTTTCTGGGGTTGGCCGGTTATTACAGAAGATTCGTAGAGAAATTTTCTTCTATTGCGGCGCCATTAACAAAGTTAACTCAGAAGGCAGCGAAATTTCAGTGGACTGATGCCTGTGAGCGCGGTTTTCAGATGTTGAAGGAAAAATTAATTACAGCTCCAGTTTTAGCTCTCCCAGAAGGGTCAGACGGGTATGTGGTTTATTGTGATGCCTCTGGTATGGGTTTGGGGTGTGTGTTGATGCAGCACGGTCGAGTCATAGCCTATGCTTCCCGGCATCTCAGACCGCACGAGAAGAATTATCCCACTCACGACCTGGAGTTAGCCGCGGTGATTCATGCTTTGAAGATTTGGCGACATTACTTATATGGGGTCCACGTTGATATTTATACGGACCATAAGAGCCTCCAGTATATTTTCAGACAGAAAGAATTGAATTTGCGACAGAGGCAGTGGTTAGAGTTGCTGAAACATTATGATGTTGATATTCTATACCATCCAGGGAAAGCTAATGTCGTAGCAGATGCGCTTAGCCGCAAGTCCATGGGCAGTTTGATTGATGTACAGTCTGGTAAGAAAGAAATGGTTCGTGATATTCATCAGTTAGCCAGTCTTGGAGTCCGCTTAGCGGATTCTGGAAATACTGGGATTTCTGTTCGAGGAGTGGCCGAGTCCTCTATTCTGGCTGAGATAAAGCGGCATCAGTATGAGGATCCTGTTCTGATGCAGTACAGAGACACAGTCCGTGACAAAGAGGAGACCCCGTTTGAGATTTCATCCGATGGAGTATTATTATACAGGGGCAGATTATGTGTACCTGACGTTGCGGGACTGCGGCGACAGGTTATGGGTGAGGCATATCATGCCAGGTATTCTGTTCATCCAGGGTCGACGAAGATGTATCACGATCTGAGATGCCTGTATTGGTGGGACGGTATGAAAAAGGACATAGCAGAGTTCGATGCCCAATGCCCAAATTGTCAGCAAGTAAAGATTGAGCATCAGAAACCCGGTGGGTTATTGCAGGAGATGGAGATACCAACGTGGAAGTGGGAGATAATTAATATGGATTTTATTGTAGGCTTGCCTCGCACTCCACGGAGGTACGACTCCATTTGGGTTATCGTTGATCGGCTGACAAAATCAGCCCACTTTCTTCCAGTTCGGACTACATACACAGCTGAAGATTATGCCAGGCTATATATTAAGGAGATTGTGAGACAGCACGGGGTTCCAGTGTCTGTTATCTCCGACAGAGGTGCCCAGTTTACAGCTAAATTCTGGAGATCATTTCAGGAGGGATTGGGGACCCAGGTGAGTCTGAGTACAGCATTTCATCCTCAGTCCGACGGACAGGCCGAGCGCACTATTCAGACATTGGAAGATATGTTGCGGGCCTGTGTTATTGATTTCAGAGGCAGCTGGGATGATCATTTACCACTTGTTGAGTTTGCTTATAACAACAGCTACCACTCCAGTATTCAGATGGCACCATATGAGGCTTTGTATGGCAGGAAATGCAGATCTCCGATCGGTTGGTTTGACGTGGGTGATACTCAATTAATTGGTCCAGATGTAGTCCAGCAGGCAGTCGATAAAGTGAAACTGATCCGAGAGCGACTATTAGCCGCCCAGAGTCGACAGAAATCTTATGCTGATAAGCGACGTCGACCGTTAGAATTCCAAGTTGGAGATTGGGTGTTCCTGAAAGTGTCACCAATGAAAGGTGTTATGCGATTTGGCAAGAAAGGAAAGCTCAGTCCAAGATATATTGGGCCTTATCAGATTATTCATAAAATAGGCAAAGTGGCCTACGAATTGGATCTGCCAGCTGACTTGGGAGCGGTTCACCCGGTGTTCCATGTTTCTATGCTTCGTAAGTGTATTGGTGACCCTTCCAGAGTTTTTCCTACAGATGATATACAGGTCACGGAGGAGCTATCTTATGAAGAGCAACCTATAGCCATATTGGATCGTCAGGTAAGAAAGTTGCGGAATAAGGATGTGGCTTCTGTTAAGGTGCTGTGGCAGAATAATAACCGAGAAGAAATGACTTGGGAGGCCGAGGAGCAGATGAAGAAAAAGTATCCTCACCTATTTCCAGTACCTTCAGGTAATCCAAATTCTTTGTTGAATTATGAATGATTTGTATATGATGGCTATAAAAGAAACTACCCCGGATTTGTAGTAAGACCCGTAGAATTAATCTAACATTCGGGGACGAATGTTCTTAAGGGGGGGAGGATGTTACGTCCCGTATTTTTTATACATTGGGACAACCCAGATTAACTATGATAATGTAAGGCCAAGACTATTCCGGGATTTGAAGTCGGGACTTTTGACCTTTGATTTTATTTTGAGACATAAGTTATATATGAAATTGTTGGCATTGAACACTTAGGAAAAATTGGGACCACAATTCATAAATTTGGAATTTAAAATTTTGTCCAAAAATGGCCTTGTGGCCGTGTAGGTGGGAATTGGTCCCACACATTGTGTGGCCAATTTTAATTGGTCCAACACATTGTGTGGGCCAAGGACATAGAGATATTTTGTGGAGCCTTAAAAGAAGACCTCTAAGTCATATTGTATCATTGTACACTTAAAATAAAAATCAAGAAAGTTGAAGAGCTTCAACTTGAAGCTCTCGGCCAAGGAGGGAGAAAAATCAACCCCATTTCTAGCTTCTCAAAAATTTATTCTTTGGTATAAACCCACTATATTGAGGTCCCTAAGTAGTGTGGAAGTGTTGTTGGAGTGATTGGGTCATCCGTTTTGTGAATCGTAAACCCTAGCCTTCTTGTGGATTGAAGAAGAAAGGTGAGTTCTAATCTTGTTTATGTGTTATAAATGTTGTATGCATATTATAGTATGTCAATATGGATGAAAAATCATGAAATTTGGTATGTTGGAAGTTGGGTCGTGTATGGTGTGTGAAGTTGTGTAAATGGGTGTTGTGACTAAATGATGAATTAACTCTATTTAGTATGTTGATTGTTGTAGGGTGAAGAAATGAATGAGAACTATCGATGTATGTATATAGGTGGGTATGTAGCCGTGTATATAGCCTCCAATTTGTAGCAAAGAATGAATTAATATCGCTTAGCGTCGAAATGGTTGTTGTGATGACTTTTATGTTGGAAATGAGAGTTTAATGTCCCAAAATTTATATGGAAAATGTGCGGACTGATTTGGAGAATTTGGTGCACTTAATGTAATCTTTATTTATGAGGACCATCAACATATGTATATGTGTAGTGTGGACGAATGTGGGTCATATAATATGCCGAAGACCGCATTAATATCGCTTAGCGTTTTGGTTGTCGTCGTTATGAATTCTAGTCGTAAATGAGCATTTTAATGACTCAAGATTGATGTTGAGATTGTGTGGGCTGATTTGATGCTTGTTGTGCGTTTGACGTAATTTGTATATTTATCAAAATAATATCATTATGTCTTGAATTGTCAATACAAATCATAAATTGAAAATGAGAAATGTGAAAAAAGGGGCTGTTCTCGGCTAGGGGACTATTTTCGGTCCAATTTGGAGAAAATTATTGGATTGTTGAAAAATAAAATTGTGAATTGTTTAGAATGCTCTTGAATATTGTTGGTAAGGATTCGGGTTAATAATTGAATGTATGAGCGATATTGTGGCTTGAATGTAAGCCGCTGAATTGAATATTATGAATGTTGTTGAATGTTGTGAAAGAAAGTTATTAATGTAATATTGCCCTTCGGATTGGTTATTGGAGTTGCTAGGTTGGTTGTTGTGGTTGTTGTTGTTGATTTTGAGCGAGTTAAATTCTCGGGTTGGCCTATTTTCAGGGGAAATGCTGCCGAATTTTCTGTAGAATTTAGAGTTAGTTGGAATAAATAATTGCTTAAGTGCCTATGGTTAATATTGGATATTCGTTGGCATATTTGTAGACCTTGGGGAGCCCGAGGCGTAGTTTGGGATTAACTTTAGATTGGCTAGCTTGGAGTGCATACGAGGTATGTAAAGCAACCTTCCTTCTTTTGGCATGCCTTAGTTTTACATAGGCTAGATTAGAGCCTTAAGGGAATTCCAAATTCGAAATCCGAGCATGATATGATCCTTATATAATTCTTGGCAGTCTTATGTATGGTTTGATGAAATATAAACCTTCATGTATTTGAAATAATTTCCTTCCGAACTTTGTATGGAAAGGTTTCACTTTAAAGAATTTCGTAAATTTTGAATGACATATCTTTCACATAAAGACTCGGATTGCTTTGATATTTTTGTATGAGTTTGCATGGCTCATGATGAGTATGTTTTCCATAGGCGGGCCCGACTCGGGTCAATACCCTTCCGTGGGTCCCGCGACTTTCCCTTATGTAATTTGGAGAACTTTTGAAAGAAATTGTTATGTCTATTATTTCGATTTTCAATTATGATCACTTTACTTATGTTTGAATTCATGATAATGATTTTATGCATATGACTACTCACGACTCTACTCGTGCATTCTGTTATCCCTTCGCCGAGTCCCGGGCCGGTTCTGTTGTCGTGCGCACTTTGATATACTCCGGAGTTATGCTGTGTTTAGGGTTCACCGAGCTACTCGCCAAAGAGGGTCGGGTTCCACTTATATTTGGTGCTATGCTGTGTATGGTTTTGTGGTGTGTACGGCGTTATGCTGTGTTATGATATGCGACGGGAATTCGGAGATTTGAAACCTTTCTGGTGTTATGCTGTGTTATGGCGCCATCGACAGGCGGGCGACCATATTCTTCTGTACCCTATGCATGACTTACATATTTTGAAACTAAACATTTTGATATGATTGGATTTGTACTTATGTTCGGTACTTCTATTTTGTTTCTGTCTCAGATTTATTTTCTGTATCTTCTGCTTTGCATATTCAGTACATATTTCGTACTGACCCCCTCTCTTCGGGGGCTGCGTTTCATGCCCGCAGGTACAGACGCACAGTTTGGTGATCCACCCGTCTAGGACACCCTCTTCTGCTATTTGGAGTGCTCTTCTCATTTCAGAGTATATATTTTGGTATACATTTTGTTCGTTGTGTATGTATATATTTGCTCAGGGGTACGGCGGGGCCCTGTCCCGCCATATGTTTCTGTTGGTCTGTTTAGAGGTTTGTAGACGTATTTGTGGGTGTGTGTGCCTACTTCTGTACAGGTGTGTTTGTATGATCCCACTCGTTATGGCAACCTTATCGGCGTGCATTCTATATATGTTTTGGGCTGTTGTGCCATTTGATAGCCTTGTCGGCTTTTGATACATTTGATAGCCTTGCCGGCTTTTTGACATATATATATATATATATATATATATATATATATATATATATATATCCGCATACGGTTGCGTTGAGGTGTGTTTGAACAGTTTGATATAGTTTGAGACGGCATATAGTATTTATGGCCGTATATGCTATTTGTGTGTGATTCGATTGAATAAGTACGTCAGGGTGCCCAACTAGGGCGCCAGTCACGGCCTACGGGGTTGGGTCGTGACACCTCCACGGCGGGCTTGGTGCCGTTGTAGAGGGACCGCCATGGTACGGTTTGACCGACATAGCGGTGGGATAGACTTTCTTTGATTCCGCCATGGCGGATGGCCTGACCGCCATAGCGGTCGTCTATGGCGCAGACCTGGCCGCCACGGCAAGAGATGCCCATTAATGATTTCCGCTATAGCGGAAGGCCTGACCGCTATGGCAGGATCGCCATGGCAATTTTGGTAACAGCTGTAGCGGATCGACGGGACCAGAAACACATTTTATATTCCTTAGTTCGAACCATTAGTCCAATACTTCTAAAACCTGATTCTAAGAGCATGGGGAAGCGAATGTTGAAGAAACTTGGGGGTAAGTTCCAACCCATTATCTTTCTTATTTACCTTTCTTCTTTAAGTTTCCATTGTTTTTAAGATCCTAGAGTGGTGGGTGATGAGACCTAGGCTCCTAATCATGAAACCCTTGGTATAAAGTGATTATTGTTGTTTAATTTACTATTTAAATCTTCTAGAAGTGTAGATTAAGACAATCTAGGGTTGAATTGCTTGATAGTCCAAGAATCAAATTATGAGACTTAAGGTTTCACCCAAATTTGGGGTTTTGACTAATTAATGAAATTGAAGGGTCTAATGTGATTAGAAACTCATGAATTTAAGGATTATGATTGTTGGGACTATGGGTAAGGTAAAATCACCCTTAATTTCCCATTTCTCCCTCGTGACTCATTAGGGATATTTTTAGTATTTTGAGTAACTTTTCCTGAATTGATTTCTCGTTCGATTAGTTGGTTGTTGTAGTCATTTACATACTTGTGATGTTATTTACTAGACTACCATCATTTTGAGGTGCTTCGAAAATGTAAGGCTCGTGTGGAGTAGTTCGTGGCTCCTGTTTTTACATTCGAGGTAGCTTACGACTTACCTTAGTTAGACTTTGATTAGTGAAACATATATATTATATAGAATTGATGGGAGAAAGCATGATTAGGTCTACGAACATGATGTCTGGTTGGATATTACTTAGGTTGGTATGACTTCTGACTATGTGGGCTTGTCGCCGTTATTTATGTATTGCGATGGCGTTTTTATATTCGTAATGTGGTGATTTGGGAGGGTATTCTATTAGGTTGGTTGATTGTGGCTTGTTGCCCTATTAGTGTGATTAGGCTTGTTGCCTTACTTACTGTGTTGTGATACGTGTTGCACTCATTTCTCTCTTATTGTGTCATTTATCATCGGAGAAAGGAAGGATAATAAGATTAGGACTGAATCATGTTGTATAATTATGATGATATCATGCATGGCATACATTCTCATTTCACATGTATATTGATATCGAATTATGACTTGGTGCTGATGATGATACATGAGAAAATGGAGCACTTTGGTGACACAAGACTTAGTTGTGAGATGTACTTGTTATATTTTGAATTAAAGGGTGTCATAGAATCTTTATGTTGATTAAGATGGTTTGTATCATTCATTCCATGGTTGAGATAATATTTCTAAGTCCTGATATGGCTTATGGAATTGTGACATGCACTTTCATTGGCATTTGATTTCGTTGATTTATCGTGCTTACTTTTTAGTTAGTGTTTCATATTGGGGTTCGAGACTTGAACTATATTTTGAATACTCATCTTGCATACAATATATGTATATAAGGCTCATCTGACAAGGGGTGAGGAGGTGACCTATTTGTGAACTCGTGATTTGAGGTCTGTTTCGGAGTAAGTGGACACGTGATCCGAGGTATATTCCGGACTGAGAAGTACATACACTTCGTGGGTCCCCCATAGGTCATGACTATTGAGCGAACAATGCCTTTAGCATGTGTGTAAAGGTTTAAAGTATTTGGCTAGTGCATTGCATTGTATTGCACAACATTGCATTCTATTCTGCATCATCATATGGCTCTTCACGTCTGATTTGGTATGTTCTGTTCGTATCATTATGGTGGCATAGATAGGATTATGGACTTGGTCAGATTGCGGAGTAGTGATTCTGCCTAGGTTCAGAACATGGTTTTGTGATTATCGTTTGAGATTATTGAGACTCGACAAACTTGTGGTTTAGAAGTTTCATCTTAGGTTGTGATTCAATTATGGGATATTCAGGTTCCTTGGCTTGGGTATTATGTGCCTCTTTTCTTATCATATTAATTTTATGCTTATATACGTGAACTAATCTTAGTCGGCCTATAATGTTTACTCAGTGCCTATTGTTTGAGCTGATGTTGCTCTTGTTGTACTCTTCTTTTGAGTGCAGAGTCTGTTACAAGTTCTATTTCTGATCCTCAAGAGTGTTTCCCGAAACGGTGTTGTTGGAGACTTAGGGTGAGCTATTGTTAGATCTGCAGCCCGAGTTTCCATTCTTTGTATACTTGTCATCTATTTCCAGACAATATTCCTTTTGATGTTATCAGCCTTGTATGGCAACATTCAGATAGTTCTTGTTATATATTCAGACCGATGTGTTTATTAGTAGCTCTTGTGCTGACGTAGCCCATATGCCTTAGGTAGAAAATGTATTCGACGCTTATTCTCCTTTAATTGAGCTTGAGATTTATTATTGTTACATTGTTCTTTCGCATTAATAGATTACATGTTGGGTAAGGGAAGGATTCGCCTACCATGGTGGGAAATAGTAGGTGCCCGCAAGACTAAGCGATTTTTGGTCATGACACACGGTGGGTATACTCGTCACACCTGCTCTTTGACACAACTCAGTAATGAGGCAAGGGAATACCAATGAGGTGGCTAGCTGTGGCCGGCTTAGTCTTTTCATCTTTATTAGAGTGACCCTATATGATACATAGAATTCCTAAAAAAGGACCGGGCAATAATTACCAGGAGGATTACCGAAGACCTCTAACCTATAAAAATGGTGTGCCTCACCAGTGTGAGGGTAAGAATCTAGTCCCTCGAAAGTAATTCGTCGCTCATCCCAAATGCTTCTTTATGGCTTCCCCCCTCTCTTCATCGGTTCTAATCCCTGGTTAAACAATTCTTTGAATCCCTCGACCCCAAACCATAGGCTATGTTCTGAAAGTTATTTACTTCTCACTTCCAACATTCTGAGTTCTTCTTCACTGCACGGGACCGGTGGATTCGGAGGAGAATTAGCATAAGTCTTGGTGGCTGAACTGCTTTGTTGTTTAGTAACCTCATCATCAGAGTTAGATGAGGAAGATTCCCCTCTTTAGACTGGGAGGAATCAGGTGATGATGTCCTGTTGCGGGGTGCGATGTTGCACCTCCCCTTGTTTTCTTTGGTGGCATGACCTCCTCCTCCTCCTCCTTTTGGTCAGAAGGAAAATCCCACAGTCGGGTTTTATAGTTTTCCTATATCAACCTTGGCCCCTTCCAGTTGGTTGGGACCTGCCACCTCTCATACTGGTGTTTTTCGGAGGCATACCTGTGGAGGGACATCATAAGTAACAAGGACATTAAGAAATAAAGGAAAAGAGAGAAAGATCAAGAAAACATTGAATGTTTTCCAGCAACTGGACTCTTCTCAGATAGAAGGTCGTATAAAAGAAGACAAACTATATAATAATATACGTTGCCCACAAGCTGGCCGTATTATTTTTGTTTTAGAAATATGGTTGATGATACGACCTGTACAATAAAAGTACGGTCCGTACTTCCTAACGTACTTCTAAAACAGAAACATCAACTTTGGCTAAACTCAATACAATCAAGGATATGGTCCGTATGACTTTCTACGGCTCGTACCTTGGATCGTATCTCTTTATATGAATTGATACTTCAATTTTAGTCCAGATACGGTCTGTATACACACATATTCCATGGTTTCACTTCCTCTTAGATGGGGTATAGGGGCTCGGGTTACTCAGACTTCACCCATTTTTAGCAATTTATTACCATTGGCATTTTATCAAACAATTGGTAGGCATAACAATTTTAGATTTCAAAATTTAAATCGTCAATCGAAATGCCCTCCGACTCAGTTGGATTTCAATATACTCGTCCCTATGAGTCTTGTACAACAGCATAGTGTACCAATTGCTTACACCCAATCAGATTCAACAAACAAAATTTCCTCCCCATTAATCCCTGAGTTCAATGGTGGTTAACAACCCAGAAGATCAACCATACTATATCATGTAAAGCAAGAGTAATTAGAACATTAACATTCATGTGAGTGATGACCTTGGTGACACAAATTATGAGTAGTGAGAGAAAAGAAAGATTGTGCTTCGTATGCAGTGCTTGGGAAAAAAAACTTAGATTGTTGCATGCGTATAGAAGGTGAAGTGAGAAGATGGATGATGAGGTGATGAGTTATAGCGAGTTAAGGTGGGTAGGTTATGGGAGAAAAAATAAGAGAGAGTTTTAATTTTAGTTAAAGTCGGAAATGGGAAAGGCGGGTTAGGTTTTCATACCCTTCCCAAAATTTCCGGCAGAAAATACGGTACATCCAATTAAGTATGTTCCGTATTTTATCTAAACTTACCTTGGTGGTTTTAATTACGTGGCATGTATAAATATGGGCTGTAACTAACCGCACATTTAAGCATGGCCCATACTTCCGGTCATATTTTGATGTCACCAAAATAGTGAGCAACGTTTCTCCCTTCCTCAATACGATGCTAAATTACCGTCTGTATAGTTAAATACGGCCCGTATTTTTCTCTCTTACTTAACTTTTTTCTGCATATTGTAGTCCTAACACACAAGCAAACATCAAGCGGCACAAAAACTACTAAAACAACTTAAAGAAATAAAAGAAAGCACAAAAAAAAAAATTAAAACCTTGGGGCCTCCCAAGCAGCGCCTGATTTAACATCGCGGCACGATGGTGTACCCGTTTTACTCTGGTTCAGGAGTGTAACCATGCTTCAGCCTGTTCCTATCCACAATTCGGTCTCCATTAATGCACCAATGGTAGTGCTTCACTTGTTGGCCATTTACTTTGAAAGTTCTAGTCCTATCTTCGGACTTCAATTCCATTGCACTATTAGGTGAAATACTTACCAATCGGGATGGGCCAGACCATTTGTATTTACACTTTCTCGGGAAGAGCTTCAATCTTGAGTTGAACAGAGGGACTCATCCATCTTGTTGAGTTGAAACAACCAAAGCTTGGTTGCCTTATCCTAATCCACATTCAACCTTTTTCAGCACACACAGGGCCTTGCTTTCATGCTCAACTGGTCAGTGGCATGCCTTACCGAAAACCTGTAAGGTGAAGTTCCAATGGGTGTTTTGAACGCCGTTCTATAAGCCCAAAGAGAATCATCTAGCTTGTTAGACCAGTCGGTCCGATTTGCATTGACAATTTTAGCTAGAATGTTCTTTATCTCCCGATTGGAGACTTCAACCTAGCTACTTGTCTGCGGGTGATACGGGGTAGCCACTATATACTTGACACCATATTTTTCAAGCAAACCCGCAAAAGCCCTGTTACAAAAGTGTGAATCGCCATCATCACTGATGATCGCCCGAGGAGTGCCAAAACAGGTGAAAATATTTTTCTTCGAAAAACCTGTAACACTCTTTGCTTCATTGTTGCGTAAATCCACTGCTTCTACCCATTCAGAGACATAGCCATAGCAACTAAGATGTATATCATAACACACGAGCTCACAAAGGAATCCCTGAAATCGATCCCCCATACATCAAAAAGGTCAACCTCCAATACAAGATTCATAGGCATCTTACGCCTCTTTGTAATAGCTCTTTGCCGTTGGCATTGGTCACAAAAACAGGCCAACATGTTTGCATCATGGAAAATCATCAAACAATAGTATTCATACTTAAGTACTTTGGCTGTTGTTCAATTTTTTCAATGGTGACCCCCAACAGGAGAGTCATGGTTGGCCATCAAAATATCTATCACCTCAGATTCAGGAACACTACGCCAAATGATGCTAACGGCGCATATTCAAAACAATTATGGTTCATCCCAATAATATTTCCACCAATCTCTCAAGAATTTCTTTTTCTGGTACGCGTTGATCTCATCAGAAATAAGTCCAGTCACCAAATAATTTTCTATGTCAGCGTACCATGGGTCTACATCACATGACACTGCTAGAAGCCTTTCATCTGGGAATGCCTCGTTGATCTCATGTTCTGCCATTAGTCTGCCGGCTTCCTCAAGCCTTGATAAATAATCTGCAACCTGGTTCTCTGACCCCTTTCGATCTTATACCTCAAACTCGAATTATTGTAACAAGAGAACCCAACGAATCAACCTCGGCTTAGCATCTTTCTTTGCCACTAAGCATTGCAGTGTTGCGTGGTCAGTATACACCACCACTTGAGACCCCAACAAATAGGCCTTGAACTTCTTCAAAGCATAGACATGGTCGAGTGCATGATGTTGTTGTGAAGCTGACCAAGAACTGCTCCAATTGCAAATCCGCTAGCGTCACACATCAGCTCAAACAAAAGTGACTAATCAGGTGACACAATAACATGAGCAGAAGTAACTCGCTCATCCAGCTCCTCAAATGCCTTGCGGTACTTTTTATTGAACTCGAACTTAGCCTTTTTTTCAAGAAGCTTGCACATGGGATTTGCCATATTCAAAAAATCTTTAATAAATCTCTTGTATAAACTGGCGTGCCCCAAAAAACTTCGAACCCCTTTAACTGAGATGGGTGGAGGATGTTTTGCAATCACATCAATCTTGGCTTGATCAACCTCAATTCCCTTTTTAGAGATTTTATGGCTGAGAAAAATTCCTTCCTGCACCATAAAGTGACACTTCTCCAGTTAAGAACAAGGTTGTTGTCCTCACACCTCTTCAGTACTTGACCTAGAAGGTCAAGACAATCATCGAATGAATCAGCGACAGCAGAAAATTCATCCATGAACACCTCTAAGAAATCTTCTAAGATATCAAAAACTATCGACATCATGCAATGCTTGAAAGTGGTAGGAGCATTTTATAGACTGAATGGCATCTGGCTGAACACAAAAGTCCCATAAGGACACGTAAATGTGGCCTTCTCCTAATCCTCCAACGAATATTAATTTTTTTATAGCCAGAATACCCATCCAAGAAGCAATGATAAGACTGCCTCGCTAGCTGATCAAGCATTTGATCAATAAAAGACATATGGAAGTGGTCCTTGCATGTTGCCGAGTTAATCTTTCGATAATCCATACACACTCTCTACCCTGTAACTGTTCTTGTCGGAATCAGCTCGTTCTTCGCATTGGGCACCACTGTGATGCCATCCTTCTTTGGAACACATTGCACTGGCTAACCCATTTCCTATCTGTAATTGAAAACAAGTCCAGCAGCTAACCACTTAATAATATCCTTCTTGACCACCTCTTCCATAGGTGGATTCAGTCTCTGATTTTCAACACCCGGTGTGTTATCTTCCTCGAGTTGAATTTTATGCTCACAGATGCCAGAGGGAATCTCCTAAATGTCTGCAATAGTCCACCCTATAGCTCGCCGATACTCCCTCAAAATTTCAAGTAACCTCTTCATCTGGTCATCAGTCAGCAAAGCAGAAACAATAACTGGCAATGTATTATCCGGACTGAGAAACTCATACCTCAGATGTGGTAGAAGCTGCTTGAGCTCAAGCTTTGGCAGCTCAATAATAAATGGCTTTGCTGGAGGATTTTTCTAATTCTTAAGATCAAGAGACAATTTCTTTGACCGATAAGAATAATATCCCAATCCTTCAAGCGAATTTACAGTCACTACACATCCCTCCATATCATCTGCATCAAAATTGACTGGGATAGTCGCTAATGTTTCCCCAAGGCACTATTCTTTCATTTTGAATTTAACAACCTCGTCTATTATATCTATAACATCTATAACTGAAATGCTTTCGTAAGCACTCAGTAGTTTCATACCCTTGCTGGCCTACAAGGTCACCTCTTCATCATTAAAACAAAATCTGATCACATTCCTCTTTGAATCTATGAGAGCCCTTCCAGTGGTAAAGAAAAGTCTCCCTAGAATAATAGGAATATCTCGATCAACAGCACAATAAAGAATCACAAAATCTGCGGGTAGAAGAAATTCGCCAACTCGAATAAGCACGTCATCAACAACCCCAACTGGCTTCTCTATTGATCTATCAGCCATTTACAGTTGCATGCTAGTAGGTCTAGGCATTCCCAATCCTGATTTTTTTTTTTGTAGATAGCAGTAATAGGTTAATGCTAGCCCCATTATTATAGAGCGCATGAGAAACATCATGATGGCCAATAGTGCACGGCGTAGTAAATGCCCTTGGATCCTCCTCCTTCTAAAGTTTGGTCGTATATATGACAGAACTAACATGGTGAGAAACACTCACAATGTTATGCTTGACTGGCCTCTTCTTCGTCAATTGATCTTTTAAACACTTTGCGAAACCTAGCATCTCTTTGAAGGTACCAAGAAACAGAATATTCATCGATAGCTGCTTCAGTTGATCATAGAAATGCTGACACTTAGCATCCTCAGTTTTTTTCACTAAACCTCTGAGAAAGGGAGGTGAAGATTTTATCAATTGAGTCAAGGACCTGAGTGCCCTACTAACTTTACCTTTCCCTTATTCACTGCTCACATCTTGAGCTTTTTGAACATCTAGTATAGGATTAACTTCAATCACATTCGGAATTTCATCTTCCACTTCCTCAATCTCACATGGCACCTCTACATCGGCTTCTTTTATAGGCCCCTTTTCAACTGCTTTTGCACCTACACATTGAAGCAGTTTTGCATTTCGGGTGCTAATGGCAGCACACTTCTCAAGATGATTACCTCTACCTCTTTTGGGATTTGGAAATGTATCACTCGGGAGGCATCCCCTTTTTGTGGAAGGTATTACTCTCTCGAAATATCTCTAATTTGTGACTCAAGATTTTTGGTAGAAGCAGTGGGAAAGCCCATAGTTTCGGTCAATCGCTTCTAAGTTTTGTCGGACTTCTCTTGGTAGGCTAACACATTCTCAAGCATGCTCTCCAATGTAGAACCTCCTTGCTTATTCGATTGACCCTTTGGTGGAACGTAGGGATATAAACTCCTATTCCTAAAATTATTGTTGTTATTGTAGTTCCCTTGGTTTGAACCACCATAATTATTGTTGTAGTTACCTTGCCCCTGTTGAGCTCTGTATTGATTCTGATTTTTATAATCCCTTTGGTAATTCTGCCTTTTGTAACCCCCTTAAGAGCTATTCACATAATTAGCATTTTCATACTACATAGCAGGTCCCTCTTGATATGGACCCTCAGGAACTTGGTACATTCCTTTCGGTATATTCTGCACATCTTCAACTGTATTCACTCTCTTAGTTTCTTTTTAATCTAACCTCTTCGTCAGCAAAGTAATATTGGTTACAAGCTGGGATAGAGTTTGTTGTGTTTCTTGGTTCTCTTTCACAATATTGTTCATTAATGGAGTCCCATACGCTGCACCATCAGTACCAATCGAATGCCATGCTTGATTATATGTAGTCAACCTATCAAGCAATTGAGTGACTCGGGCATATGTCTTGTCCATGAAGCACCCACCAGCTGCATTATTTGCCACTGCTTGTGTCATCGGATATAACCCTATATAGAAATTCTCCATCAATATGGGCTTTGGAAAACCATGATTTTGTGACCGCTGCAAATACTGCTTGAACGTCTCCCAAGCCTCATATAATTGCTCTCACGGAAGTTGTTTGAACTCATAAATTTTGTCACAAATTTCAGCTTTCTTGCTCGGCGGAAACCACTTCTTGAGAAAGACATTCACCAGCTCACCCCGTGTATGAATAGTGTTGGGGTAACTTCTCAAACCAATCTCTTGCTTCTCCGGCTAAACAATATTTGAAAACTCTCAACCGAATTGCATCAGGACTAACAACATTCTGGGTATGTGTCTGGCACACACCAACGAAATTCTTTAAATGTCGATGAGGTTCATCATCGGTAGAGTTTCAAAAATATCCCTCAAGTTTGAGCAATTGGTAGATAGTAGCATCGATCCTGCAATTTGCGGCATTAACCTTAGGTGGAACAATAGCAAATGCATATTCCACCTCTTGCATATAATCCGCAAATACATTCTCCTCTTCCTCAATTTTCGGTGATGGGGACACTACTTGCACACCCCAACCACCAGTTGTTTTATGTCCTCCTCTGTTGGCCATGGAATAGAAAAAGACTTGATCCCACACAACTTCATAATTTCAAATCGCATTCCCAAGCAATGGCGCCAAAATTTGATACGCTCAAATTATACAAATTATATGGCGCAAAGCGGACGATGTCAAATCTAGTAACCCAACAAGGTTGGGATTGAATCCCACAGGGTAGATGGTGTGAAAAGGTTATTAATGTAGTGTATTACTCAAATTTTGATCTTTGTTCATATTCCGGTAAGTTTGTATTTTCTACTAGCTATCTTAATTGGATTGTATTTAATTGGATAAAAGAAACCAAGTTTATGTCCCCTTTAGATTAAGTGTAATGCTACGGTATTAATATGATATACATCTACTGGATTTATGTATGAATGAAATTAACCTCTAATTGACTTCCTAATATTTCCCAATAGTTAGAAAGTACTTCTCTTTATATTTTTCCAACTATAAAAGAATTGATATGAAGAACTGTTAAAATATGCCAAGTAAATTCCTCTTATTCCTAAGTAAATTTATTAAACGAGGGTTAACGCCCTGAGTTCTTGTTACTTATTCCTCCCGAACCCTACTCATCTTCCCAAGTAAGAAAGAGCTTATGGCTAAAGTTAATGTTTGCAACCATCAACTAACATTGAAAAACAAAGAATGAGTAAACCCTAACAACCCATTATACATATATCAATAGTAAACCCCCATTCACATAAAACCCATCATTGGGTTCACAACCTATTATTAAATTTAGCTACTCATTGTATTGAATGCAAACAGAGTATTGAAGAAGTCATTAATGCTTATAATTGAGTAAAGAAGCTGGAATAGATGAAATCTTGTCCTAAAAAATTTCAACAACCAAAGAGTTTTCAATGCTAAGGAATTAAAGTCTAAACTTGATGATGAATAATACACAAAACCCTAGGATAAACTATTTATAAGGTCCCAAAAAATGCGGAATTAAGTCTCACAAAAATACCCCTGGCGGAATTAGATATTGACCGTACATGAAGTACGATCCGTATAACCAAGTACGGACACTCAATCTTATCTTCTATAATGACCCGTTTGGTCGTTATAGTCTTCCGGCATTTTTTCCCCTTCCCCGAGCATTGATTAGCTCATTTTTTTACCCAAGGAGACTGTTGACATGCTTCCCGAGGTGTAAAAAAAAGGATTCGACAACTTTTTGGTGAAATCAGGCTTAAAGTGAAAAATAGTTGACCAAAGTTGACTTTTGGATAAATGGACCTTTTTTAAAATTTCGTCGATTCCGAGAGGTCCGGATGGTTGTTTAGAACTTGTGTGTGTATTTGGTTTGATTCCCAATGTACTCGAATACATTTTGGGACTTGGGTTTGAAAATAAAAATTAAGGTATCGAGGGTTGACTCGGTCAACGAGACCGGGAATTCCGAGGCCACGGGCGCGTTTGTAGTATGTTTTTATGTGTGTCTATATGTATGGTATGTGAGCAGATGGCCTCAGGAATCAGTCAAAAAATCGGATCAAATTGTGGAATTGTGTGGATTTTCTGGTGTCTGCTGCCCGCTTTGGCGGAACTAACACCGCGATAGCGGTACCGCTGGAGTCGCCAAAGCGGGTGACGGGCAGTGGGTATAATTAATGAAGTATTAAAAGCCTTCAGTCCCTCATTTATTTCCATTTCGAAATTAGAGCTTTTGGGGATTGTTCTTGGGGAGATTTGGAGAAAACTCTTGGAGGTAAATCTTACTAATCCCTTTACTTTTCCATTAACCTTAATCATCATAGATTACTCTTTTGCTTAGTAATTCCTTATTAATAGAGGATAAAAGTGGAGATAATGAATGTTCTATCTAGGCTTATTAATGGAAAAATTGATAGGGTTTATGCTAATTTTTGATGAATCTAAGCTTGTTAATCATATATCTTCCATTTCTAGTGTTTAATTTCAGAATCAAAGAGTTAGGGTTTATACCTAAATTGGGGGTTTTGCTTCCAATTCAAAATTGGGTAAATCTATGAGTTAATTTAGCAATTAGTGATTGGGTTATGATAACCTAATACTTAATTTGATATTTTCCTTTCGAATTTTTCGTTTTGCCCTTGTGGACTCGTTTCCCCAATTTGTAGGGTTAGAATTGACCTAAATGGAATGGTAGTAATATTAGTATCATTCTTCATGATTTCTAATCTAGATTGTGATTATGCTTAGACTACTTTGGTTCTGAGGCTCAGCGGAAAGGAAAGGCAAAGAAATGAGTTGTTGGTGTTTGCGGTTTGGCCATCCAGGTAGGTTATGGCTTACCCTTGGTATGACTTCGTTTAGCGAAGCACATATTTAGATTATATTGTCAGAGACAACATGTGAACCTTCGTGTTACACCTCCAAAATTTCCCGTTAATGTACAGTGGATAGACTAACCAAGGGCACGAAGTATAAAATGTCTCGATAAGTAAGAAATAACATTTGAGGATACTGATTGAGATTTCAAAGGCATTTGAGGTAAGAGAAGAAAGTTGTTACGGAAAGCAAGGTATATGTTGTGTGTCAAGAAAGATTTACAAGTATCGAATTAATGAGAGCTTAATGATGTTTTGGAGAAGAGCTATAACATCCCTTAGATTGTTAATGAGGTGTTAAACAAGTGTTAAGAAGGTTCCATAAGGATTGGAGATCAAACGAGCCGACAAAAATGAATGCCGGAAAGTTAGGCAACATACGGTCCAACATACTAGCCGTATAAAACATACTGGCCGTATGTCTGGCCGTATGTTCTGCCCAGAATGGGTCTTTCACTGGACCAAATCTACGGCCAGACATACGGCCAGTAGAAAATATATGGACCGTATGTTGGTCCGTAGATTGGTGTCGGGACAGATTTTTTAAAATGATATAAGGACCCAACCCCATCCAATTTATTTCATTTTTCACTCCACATCTCAAGAACCCTCTAGAAAGCTCTCCACTCTTCCTCCACAAGAACCTAAGAGAAATTGATGATCAACTTCATCAAACCAACAAAATCAAGTGTATGAAACACATTAAAGTTCATCCAAGCCAAGGAATTCCGATGGAAGTGAACTAGGGTTTTGGTGCAAGAGGAGTATTTGCACTCAAGGCTTATTCCTACACTATATAAGGTAAGTTTTATGATCTTTTCATGTTGTTTAAGATAATAAGAGGTTGAAAGACTTAGATTATGGAAGGAGACAGAAAATGGGTCACAAAGATAGGAATAATGAGATTTTGAGTAGTAGTTTGGAATGAGTCATGAATATTGATATGTTGTGAATGTAAGTATGCTATAAGTGACATTTAGAAAATGGGATAAGTATTATATGTGAGAAAATGCAATAGTTAATTATGACCATGATTATGGAGGAATTGAAGTAAAATTGTGAACTGTGGATAATGTAGATAAATGATGATTGTTGCCTATAATATTGTGAATGTTGTTATGGATGTTTGGTAGTCGATATGTGATATGAGGAAAGTTTTATAAATGAAGGAAATGCTTCCCAATTTTCCCTAGCTTTAGTAAGCACGTTCTTATAATCGATTAGCTAATATTAATACGAACTTTCTTGAAGGTTGAAACGCGAGCATCGAAGGAGAACAATCAAGCGATAGAATTTTTAAACGAAAGAGGTATGTAAGGCTAATATTTTCCTTCTAAGGCATGACTCCTATGGCATGAATCCTTCTATCTTTCCATGATTTTCCTACATATCGGAAATTATGAGTCTACGATTATAAAGAGCTTCATACAAGATAAAGAAAAGAGATACGTTACGAGCATGACAATACTGATGATGAATCTAAGTCTAGAAGTCCTAAAGCTCATGATATGACATTCCTACGAAGCTAATGATCCTTATATGATTCCTATGATATTATTTTCCCTACCTCTCCATGACTTTCTAACATTTCGGGAACTATGAGTCAACGTTGATAAAGAGCTTCTTATGAGATAAAGATGAGAAATATGTCATGAATACGATGATAATGATGATGATGAGTAAGTATAGAGAGTCTTAAAGTGAGGTACGATGTCCATGAGGTTAATGATCCTAAGTATGGTTCCATTGATGCTTTTCCTTGTGTACACTCACCTTAAAATGTTAGTCCCCTCAAGGTGAGATATGATGATTATGATCACTCCATAATGTAATCGGGGGTTCACGACCTTATGTCACCCCGACATAGCCATAGTTGTCTTCAAGTTCTAATGTATGTTTTGATGATAAAGATATAGTGATGCTAGTTAAGCTAAGGTCATGATATGCCTATGAGATGTATAATAATGATAAGTCCATGATGTGCTCATGATGATAAAATTCCACCGTGCCCAAATGGCCGGACATGTCACCTCTAAGGCGGGCTGCTTGTGATTCCACCGTGCCCAAATGTCCGGACATGTTACCGCTAAGGCAGGCTGCTTGTGATTCCACCGTGCCCAAATGGCCGGACATGTCACCGCTAAGGCGAGTTGCTTGTGATTCCACCACGCCTAGAATGCCGGACATGATCACCACTAGTGGGCGGCATATGATGGTTACCCAGACGCGGGTTAACGACGATGATATATATATATATATATATATATATATATATATATATATATATATATATATATATATATATATGATACGATGATGTATATGCTATTATGATACATGTACTACGATTATATATGATATATGTGTGAAATGTATCCACCCTTAAAAGTCACGCAGGTTATATCTTCATCTTATATCTTATGATTTCTCTATTATGTTCATTCCATTCATGCCTTACATACTTAGTACAATGTTCGTACTGACGTCCGTTTTCTTTGGACGCTGTGTTCATGCCCACAGGTAGACAGGGAGGTGATCCAAACTCGTAGGAGCTACTAGCAGACTTTGAGAGCACTCCATTGTTCTGGAAGTGCAATTGATTTATTCTTTTGTGTATATATATGTTTTGGGTATGACGGGGTCCTGTCCTGTCCATATGTCTAGTACTCTAGTAGAGGCTCATAGATACGCATGTCTGGGTAGTATGGTCACACGATTTTTCCCACGTGTATATATATTTTGATAGCCGATATTGGATTCTGGTTTACCATCTTGATTACGATATTGGTGGTGTACACACTGTTGGTAGTTGTGATTCGGATAGATTGTTGGCGTACCCATCGTTAGTACTTGTGATATTGAGCATGATTATTAATGATGATACATGCATTTCACGCACTCTCATTCTTCCTGATATACAGTTGAGATACTGATGATACTTGATGAAACTCTTTGATGAGCTGGGCTCGGTTTTACTTGAGTGACATAAGAGTCCGATATCCAATGTTAGTCCTGAAATCGTGGATTGAGTGAGTGCATGGACTCCGCGGGTCCCCCAGGGTGGTGCCGATGAGAACCCCCCGTGCGCAAAGATCTGGGGTCCCATCTGTGTGTTGGACAAATATCAAGGACGGGTGGCACTCAGACTTCGCGAGTCACCTTGGGTTGTGCTACCTAGCTGTTGATATTTCCATCCGAAGTACATGGGTACATAGCATTTGCATGGAATTGGATTGCATTCATACATTATTGCATTGTATTGCATTATGGCTTGATTTGGAGATGATTTGATGTTGTACTTTTGATGTTGGATTCGGATTGATATATTGAGACTTGGCATACTTGGGATTAGATGTTCTACTTAGGTGACCAAGTAAACTTGGGTTCTATCTTGTTTGACTTATAGTTGTTGGTTTGTCAGCTTATTTGCTTTATTATCTGAATTGTGTTAGCTATGCTTAGTCGGCCGATGATGCCTACCTGTACCGTTGTATTGTACTGACCTGCACTTGTTGCATTCGTTTATGAATATAGAGTATCAGGTTGATTCTGCTTCCATCTCCCGTGGCTAATCGTCTTATTCAACATTGTTTCGAGTCTCCAGGGTGAGCATGACCGTTCGCTGCCTTGAAGACTTCTCTATCATTATATCTTATTCTTATTCTTAGACATAGACATTTTTATGTATCTCATTCCAGACTTGTATTATTTTCACTTAGATGCTCTCATCTGACTTAGACTAGACCTAGCGGGCATTTTATTATTCCGCACTATTTCTATTATATAATATCGTGAGACTTATGTATTTATTCGATTTCAATTGCTTGATCTAAATATTCATGTAATATTTATTGTTAGGTTGAGAGTTCGCTTACCGTGGTGAAAAAGGTAAGTGCCCGCACGGCTTAAGCAAATTAGGTCGTGACAAGTTGGTATCAAAGTCATAGGTTACCCGGTCTATAATATAAGAGCGTGTCTAGTAAAGTCTCGTGGATCAGTACCATGAGCTCCGTACTTATCTGCGAGAGGCTGTAGGATATTTAGGAAATTTCACCTTTTTTATTCTTTCGTGCTACTTTATTCCAATTGGTATCTGACTCTTATCTATTCTCTCCATATGGTGCAGACTTGAGCTACTGTGGCCGGGATTAGGAGCCAGAGCCAGTAGCTATGGCTGGCATATGAGGGTGAGCGACAACCAGAAGGTGTGGCAGAGTGAGAGGCCACGGGGCTACACCAGCCAGGGGCAGGGTTCTTGCGGTAGGGCAGCGGCGAGAGAGGTCTCCGTCTCCCGAGCCCGAGTATCGGTCGGATCGAGGCCAGGCCGCAGAGGATGGTGTGGCCCTAGCACGTACACAGCCTGAGGTTATTTCTGATCAGGCCATGGATGATATTATGGCCAGGGTTTTACTTAATCTTGATGCCCAATAGGCAGCAGCCGGTGTTACTACTCCCGGTGGGGGTTCACATACCAGAGTTGGGGTGCAGACCCCTGAGTAGGGACCTACGTAGGTAGCACACCCTGCTGCAGCTCTGGCTCTTTGCATTAATGCTATACCGCTCCTGGTGCTGATCTTAGGCCTATGGAGGGCGCAGTTATAACTGCGTCTGATCAGGACCTTGTTGGGAGATTCAGGAAGTCAGAGCCATTGAGGTTTTCTGGTACTTCATCTGAGGATGCTTATGAGTTTATTCTTGATATGAATGAGTTGCTACACCGGATGGGAATCGCGGAGACCCACGGGGTTGATTATGCGTTCTACTAGTTTCGCGGCGACGCAAAGATGTGGTGGAGGTATTTCGTAGCTTGCAGACCTGAGGGTTCCCCTCCCTTGACTTGGACTCAATTTTAGTGGGCCTTCCTTGAGAAGTATGTGCCCCGATCTTTGTAAGAGACGCGTAGGGAGGATGTTTTACATCTTGAGTAGAGGGGCAGGACTTTGGAGTCCTATGTGACACGCTTTCTATATTTGGCCCGCTATTCTACTCCTTTGATCCCTACTAAGGCCGATAGAATCAGCCGTTTTGTTGGGGGACTAGTGAGCTCTCTACAGATTCTTTGTCTTCAGATAGATTCTATGGGGGCTTCCTTTCAGTCCATTATCGAGCATGCTTTTATGGTTGCGGGCGCTAAGGCCTGTGCTTTTGGTGGTAGTGACAAGAGACAACGTTAAACTGGTAGTTTTCGCAGTTCTGGTTCAAGGGGCGCCAATCAGTTTTTTAGGCGACATCAGCTATACTCTGGCTGTCCTACGCATTCAACGTTACAGGCTTGCCCCAGGGACCCACCCGGGCAGAGAGCTCCTGAGATTTCGTTCTTCAGACCAATGGACAGGGCTGTTTCATCCGGGTCTTCAGCATTTGTGTATCAGCGTTCATCTCATATTACCTATTTTACTTGTGGAAAGGTTGTACATGTTGCTAGGAGATGGCCTCGACTCAGGCGGGATTATCAGTCGCCGAGGACTCCTACATTATCTGGTAGTTGAGGCGGTACTTCTCGTAGGTGCGGCGCTCAGTCAGGTTGCGGTGCTTCTTATGGTTCTAGAGGTGGTTCCCAGCCAGCTAGAGGTGGTTCTTAGAGTATGAGAGGGGGATCTCACGGCAGGCGTGGTGGAGCCCATTGTTACACATTTTCTGGTAGGCTCGAGGCAGAGGCCTCAGATGCTGTGATTTCAGGTACCATTTTTGTTCGTCATAGAGCAGCATCAATGTTATTTGATCTTGGATCCACCTATTCGTATGTATCTGTATTTCATGTCATTGGTTGGGATTTGTCTTATGATAGCATAGATATACCTGTTCATGTGTCTACTCCGATTGGAGATTCTGTGATTATTGATAGAGTCTACCGATCTTGTTTGGTTACTTTTATGGGGTATGGCACTTAGGTAGATTTGATTATTCTCGATATGGTGGACTTTGGTGTTATATTGGGTATGTGCTGGATTTCTCCTTATCTTGCGATCCTGGAATATCAAGCCAAGACAGTAACCTTAGCCATGCTGGGCATTCCTAGGCTTGAGTGGAGGGGTACTCCCAGTCCCGCTCCGAAGATCATTTCCTTCATTTGGGCAAAGAAGTTAGTAAATAAGGGGTGTTTAGCCTATTTGGTTTATGTTCATGATACGACTGTTGCATTTCCACCCCTTGAGTCTATTCGTATTGTGAGCGAGTTCGCGAAGGTATTCCTGTCGGATCTGCTGGGTATGCCGCCCGATCGTAACATTGATTTCTGTATTGACTTGGATCCGAGCACTAGTCCTATTTCTACTCCGCCATATCGGATGACACCTGCTGAGTTGAGAGAACTTAAGGAGCAGTTGTGTTACACCTCGCACTTTTCAGAGCATGAGTACGCCACGTATTTCACCGTATTAATGGAGTATCAGAGACGTCCTGTGAAGTTGTGAAAGGTACAAGCCATGGGAAGTACGTAACTTTGAAGTAAAGGATGAATTATGATCTCGTAAGTCATAACCGGGAAGGACAACCTTAGAGGCAAAGGACATGACCCTTATCAAGTATACTTAATAATAAATATCATGTATAGAAAGTTTCGGAAGATTCCAGGATCAAGCAAATCGAAGAAAATAAGTTTGTCAAAAATTTGGAAACAAACTTGGCAGAATTTTGAACAGAATTTGGGGTCAACTTCAAAGAGGTATATCTCCTGGTATATCAGGAGTTTTGAGGCATTTTAAGAGCCTAAAATAAAGTTCGTCGAGTGTAGTTTCCAACCCAACAAACAGTTCGTCAATACGACATCGGAATAGGGAGTTATGGGCCTTTTCAAACGGACTGCCAGAAGCCTGCGAACCTACGCCGAAATTCTAGAAACTACTTAAAAAGCCCACCAATTTCGGCCCAAACCGAATTGGACTACTATATGTACCCTCTTAAGTCATCTAAATCACCTAATGTTTCACCATTTCTCATCTCCACACTTCTCTAGAAGCTCCCACAACATTCATCCAATATTCTCACACTAAGATATAGCAAATTTAGGAGTTCCTACATCATATTAAGCGCGGGTTTGTAAGAATAACAATGAATCTCGATGAATCAAAGAAGGGCAACGACTTTGGGGCTCATATTTTCACCAAAACCGAACCTTCTAGACCCTATGAGCTCTCTCAAACACTCCAAAACTTTCAAAATCAAATCAAGAGAAGATCAAGCCATAAAATCCTTCACTAGTTCATAGAATGAGCTGTTCGTACTTCTAATTGAAGTTGTGGTTGATAAGCTTTAGGGTGGATTGTGTGAGGTAAAGTTCTTCAAGTTATAAGGTGTGTTTTTCATCTTAAGTCTGATATTAAGTCGTTTCTTTTGAGGATTTTAATGTTTTAAAGTATGGGAAAACATGGCATAAAGGTCATAAATAGATATGTTGATGTTGTTGGCATATGGATTGATTTTTGAAGGAAGTTTCGGATGGTTTTGTATACGTTTGTCATGTAGTATATTGATTACGTTATGGTTGATGTTGTTAATGATGTTTGGGAGTTGTTTTGGAATTTGGAGGAAGTAAATAATAGAGGGGAGATGCTGCCCGAATTTTGGCAGATTCTAAGGGGATTTAATTCGAACGCTTAAGACAAGCATGTGACGATAAGCCTAATAATCGCATGAATTCTTTTGAATGTAGATTTACAAGCTTTGGAGGATAAGCGTTAAGTAGTTAAAGTTAAGGTGACTGAAAAGCTACGCTAAGGCTAGTCCCCTTTCTTTCTAAAGGTGTGATTCCCTTCTTATGCACCCATACATGTTTTCCATAACATCCTTATTCTCAAAAGCTAGAAGTTCATAATTCTCAAGTTCTTATGATGCTAAAGATAAGTATGTTCCATGATGATAATGATTATGATGATGATTCCATTTTTAGAGATTCCAAAGCTTATGGATTTGATGCTATTATAAGATTATTGAGCTTATTTCATGATTTTCTTGATTTCATTCATTATTATTGATCTCACCTTATAATAATTGTTCCTGCAAGGTGAGATATAGCGATGATGATTGTTCCATAATATAAATCGGAGGTTACCGACCTTACGTCACTCCGATAAAGTGGTAACTTTTATTTGGGTTCTCATGCATGCTACTTATATTATATACATATATTGGATATAGGCAGAAGGACGAGGTGTTATATACGCATAACCACCTGATCAGTGGTATATTATGATTTCATCCCGGACGCGGGATGCCCGGATGCGGGATATATGGGATAAATGGATCGGGCCGTTCGTTCCGCGGCAACATATATAATGATGAGATAATATAGTTATGGATCGGGCTGCACGTTCCGCAACACTATTATGTTATATAAGTATGAAAATGTTTTTTTAAAAAGAAACCTAAGCATGCATGGTATCCGCCTTACGAGGCAATCAGATGTACACGTTATCTTTATGTCATGTTATGTTCCATATTTCTTATTATATTATTATTCATGCCTTACATACTAAGTACATTATTCGTACTAACGTCCTTTCTTGTAGACGCTGTGCTCATGCCTACAGGTAGACAGGTAGACGGATCTGATCCTTAGGAGTTTCATCTGCGGAATCTCAGGAGCACTCCATTTGCTTCTGCGCTGCAGTCTATTGGTATTGGTCTTTATGGTCACTTGTATCCTATGTAGAGTCCCGTAGACATGTGTGTATAGTTAGATGTTTCATAACCCTATCGGTTCATATTGTTGTGTAATATTTTAGTAGCCTTGTCGGCTGGTGATGAAGGGCATAGTTGTTGAGGATTATATAGAGATGTGCCGTTATGTTGCGATATATGTCCTTACATGATATGATATCCGTGAGCTATCTTTATGGTCCACCCAGAAATGATTATAAGATGTATACTTAGACGTGCTAGGTATGTTAGCGTCGGGTGCCCGTCATGGCCCTCGGGTTGGGTCGTGACAAAAGTTGTATCACAGCAGTTCATCCTAGGATATGTCTATGAGTCGTGTCTAGTAGAGTCTTATTTATGGGTGTGAAGCGCGCCACACTTATAAACAAGAGGCTGCAGGGCATTTAGGAACCATTGACCCTTCCTTCTTATCTTAGATCGTGCCGTAGAACTAAATTATAGGATGTGATGTCCCTGATTCTAACCCTAAATGTTTTGATTATGGATAAGCAGTTGATTATGCCGCTATGAGGTAATTGATGAGAATTAAAGTCCTTACTCCGAAAGGTATGTTTCTTGCCTTATTGATATTGACAGACTTTGATATAAGAACTTGAGCTAGACGTTACGGGTGTTTGTGATCGCCCTGTGAGGTATTAGATGTGTTTTCTGAGCTGTGTGCAGGACTGAGGCAGTAAGAAGTATAGAGCAAACTCTGCCGAAATTTTTACAAATTGAATTGTGTAAATGTCTATGTTATAGAGAAAGAATGAAGGAAAAATGTGACAATCGGATGTTTGGTAAGTCATGAATGAATGAACAACTATGAGATGCTTTCAAAGAGAAGTTTCAGAATGATTTCAATTTAATTTAAGGGAAGAACCTTAGAGGGGAAAAATGATTAGTAATTAAAAGAACTGGAATGAGTTGCATTCGAGATTTCGGAGAATTGAAATTTATTGAAGATATAGAGAAAGTTGACATTAAGAACTCAAATGCAATATTACAATTTATAGATTGGTGAGTAAGAGATAACGAGGAGATATTGATATGGGAAAGGAAGTTAACGAGTAAGGGAAGGTTTTACTCTAGAAGTTTTATATATATATATATATATATATATATATATATATATATATATATATATAAGATCAGGTCGGGCTGATGACGGGTTTATATTTATAGTGGAATGTTCTACAGATTTCTAGGCACAGACTATAAAATGGCAAAGGGAAAAGAGTACTTTAAGAGCAAAGAAAATCAAGAACGACCTTGAGGGCGAAAGCAAGAGAAAATACATTAATGAATTGGTTAAAGGAAGTTATGTGACCATCGACGATAAGAGGAAGTCTAATAAATTAGTAAGGTTGGGCAAAGGTAGACATTGATAGCATAAGACAATGGACTTGAAGTAGAAATACGATTACAAAGGAAACATGACAATCTTAAGTAGTATTGGGATATTTTGTAAGTGAGGTATTAATAAGCGATGTAAACGATAACTCATGAGTGGTCACATTAAATATTATGCATGCCCTTATGATCAATCTTACGATATGTTAAAGGTACTGATTGAGTTGGGTATTGAAATTAAGGTAGCAAATGCTGCAGGGCAGGTTGATATTGTTTTCTCCGAATGTTAAAGTAGGATAATCATGATGTAATAATATCGGGGAAAAGAAGAATATATGTATATAATAGTAAGAAGATTATGATGTCATGAGAAGAGGAGAAGGGTAAGCAAGGGAAGTATGTTGCTAGTAAGGGTCAAGTAAGGTTTCCAAGAAAAGGGTTAAGGCGACGGTAGAGGCGAAGAGCCATCTGGATAAATTTCTAAAGTAAGTAAGCAGGAAGGATAGAATATGGAAATATGGAATAAAAGATGAATGCGAAGATTCCCAAACAGATCTTGATAAACAGGATTGAAGTATAATAACGATGGACATGGATATAACCTGAGCGGAATAATTAGATTTTATGAGTGTCAAGGGATTTTGACTTTTAAGGTATATTCGAGAGGATAACTATGAAGCCATGTTGATACATTTACTAAGAAAGCGGAAAAGCCCCCCCTAAAATTCGATCTTAGGAATAGAAAGGATTCGTATTTCTAATAGAATATTCTACGAATTCCAGGGCAAATACGATAGAATGGCAAGTGGGGAAGAGAGTTTTATGAGCAAGGGAAGTCAATAAAGACCCTAAGGGAAAAAGCAAGAAAAGTGGACTAATGAATTGGGAAAGGAAGTTGTATAGCCATCAAGGACAAGAGGAAGGATAATAAGCTAACAAGTCTGGCCAAGAGGCAAAACATCAGTAACATGGGATAAGAGTCCTGATAAGGAGTACAAAAATCCGATCATAAAGGAATTAGGATCAATGTACGAGGGGATATTTATAAATATGAACAACTTGTGGTCTCATAAGGGAAGACGAGGACTCGACGCAAGGAGAAAGAAAAAGGTGTACTTCGTGAAGATTTCATGATAAGAACAGGAACCGACATAATATTAGAAGGACTATGATGCACATCTGTGATGCAAACAAGTAGATAAGGGAACTACGGAAAAATATGAGCTAAGATAATGAAAGGATGAGTCGTGGGAATGAATGGTAGAGAGTATCAACTTCGAATGGTATAGTATAGATATAAATAGGAATTGGGAACTAAGAGCAAGAAGAATCTTAAGGATATTCGTAAAAAGATAGTTATGAAGGAAGATTAGGGTTGGAAATCAGGCATTCCATAAGATTCTTGATAAGGAGTACAGAAATTCAATCGAAAAGGAAATAGGATGAATGTACGCGGGGGGGGGGGGGGGGGGGGTGTATGTATAAATACGAACAAGTTGTAGTATCATAAGGGAAGATGAGGACTCGACGCAAGAAGAAAGAAAAAGGTGTACTTCGTGAAGATTTCATGATAAGAATAGGAACCAGCAGAATATTAGAAGGACTATGATGCATGACTGTGATGCAAACAAGTAGTTAAGAGAACTACGGGACAATATGAGCTAAGCTAATAGAAGGATGAGTCGTGGGAATGAATGGTAGAGAGTATCAACTTCGAACGGTATAGTATAGATATAAATTGGAATTGGGAAATAAGAGCAAGAAGAATCTCAAGGATTTTAGTAAAAAGATAGTTATGAAGGAAGATTAGGGCTGGAGGTCGGACACTCCATAAGGAGTCTAACGAATTCCGATGTCGTCATTGATTCATTAGCCTAGGGGACTGTTAGTTATGAAAGGAAGAGGTGATCAATAAACAAAGAATCTGAATTATATCGGATAAGTGTAAACATTTGAATTAGTACAAGAATCCAGTTAGCAAAAAGGAAATAAGTTAAACCATGAGATGAAAGAAACTCCAGTATTATATGGAATAGAGGAGTTGAAGGGCCACTAAATTCAGCCTGATGACTACCAAAGACTGTTAATATTCAAATGTTATTGGTATATGAGGACATCTTTAAAAAGGGGGAAGAACAAATTCAGTTCTAAGATGAATTACAATATTCCCAATTCAAACAAAAAAATTGGAATGGATTGAATACAAGTAAGGGACAATCGGGACTACTAAAAAGAACTTGTAGCACTAGAAGAGATGAAAGCTTTAAAAAAGGAATATTTATAGGAAGTTCAATAATCTTCAAAGGAAACGAAGATAGTGTGTCTATGGCTAGCAAGACAGCAGTCCTGCCTGAGATTAGGAAGTACCTCGTATGTCATGAAATTTCTAGTCGCCAGTTATATCAATTATGAGAGTGTATGACATAGAACCATATAAACAATCGCCGTGATGAAATGGCCAACAAAATGGTGTAAAGACAACAATAAGGAGCCAAAGAAGAATAGAGGCTAATTTAAGTCTCAAATCATCTGGGCGCTACCATAAGTGGAACTATGATGATATTTTAAGGAATTAAGGAGTCCGACCAAGGAACTAAAATGGAGATGATATGATATGTATATGAGGTCGACTGGTACAAAAAGGGATAATCTAAAATAGCACCAGAGAAGCAAGCAATGAAGGGTGCCATATCTGAACAAGAGAGTTTGTCTACTAGTAGAGAGATAAGGAGCAAGGCAAAAGAGAACAACAATTAAGAGTACTCACAGATTGGCGGGGAGCCGTAACAATCATGAGTTAAGGCCACCTTAATGGCAACAGTTCCCAGGACGGTAACTAGATATCAATTGACTACTGGGTACATACATAAGAACACGAGGATATGGAACTAATGAATGAGTTCGAAAACGATTGGGAGAATATGAAAGAAGACTGATAAGCCTATAGTATAAGAGCATTGAGATCAGGAACTAAAGGAGGACAACCATTTCAAGAAATTAATGATAACATCGTAAGCTAGCAAGCTACAACATTCGGGGACAAATGTTTCTAAGGGGGGAAAGATGTTACACCTCACACTTTTTAAAGCATGATCACGCCACGTATTTCACCGTATTAATGGAGTATCGGAGACGTCCTATGATGTTATGAAAGGTACAAGCCATGGGAAGTACGTAACAATGAAGTAAAGGATAAATTATGATCTCGTAAGTCGTAACCGGGAAGGAAAACCGTGGAACCAAAGGACATAACCCTGATCAAGTATAATTAATGATACATATCATGCATGGAAAGTTTCGGAAAATTCCGGGATCAAGCAAATCGAAGAAAATAAGTTTGTCGAAAATTTGGAAAAAACAATTGGCAGAATTTTGGGTCAACTTCAGAGAGATATATCTCCTGGTATATCAGAAGTTTTGAGGTGTTACAAGAGCCTAAAATGAAGTTCGACGAGTATAGTTTCGAACACAACAAACCGTTCGTCAATATGACATCGGAGTAGGGAGTTATAGGCATTTTAAAACAGAATGCCAGAAGCCTGCGAACCTACGCGGAAATTCTAGAAACTGCTTAAAAAGCCCACCATTTTCGGCCTATCAGCCCTAACCGAAGTGAACTACTATATATACCCTCTTAAGTCATCTAAATCACCTCATTTATCATCATTTCTCATCTCCACACTTCTCTAGAGGCCCCCACAACATTCATCCTATATTCTTACACCAAGAGATAGCAAATTTAGGAGTTCCTACATCAAATTAAACTCGGGTTTGTAATATTAACAACAAATCTCGATGAATCAAAGAAAGGCCACGACTTTGGGGCTCATATTTTAACCACAAATGAACCTATGAGCTCTCTCCAACACTACAAACCTTTCCAAATTAAATCAAGAGAAGATCAAGCCATAAAATCCTTAACTAGTTCATGGAAGGAGCTTGTTCGTACTTCTAATTGAAGTTGTGGTTCATAAGCTTTAGGGTGTATTGTGTGAGGTGAAGTTATTCAAGTTATAAGGTATGTTTTTCATCTTGATTCTAATATTAAGTCGTTTCTTTTAGTGATTTTAATGTTTTAAAGCAAGGGAAAACATGGCATAAAGGTCATAGATAGATATGTTGATGTTGTTGGCTTATGGATTGATTTTCAAAGGATGTTTCAGATGGATTTGTATACGTTTGTCATGTAGTATCTTGATTATGTTATGGTTGATGTTGTTAATGATGTTTGGGAATTGTTTTGGAATTTGGAGGAAGTAAATAATATAGGGGAGATGCTGCCCGAATTTCGACAGATTGTAAGAGGATTTTACTGGAAGGCTTAAGACAAGCAGGTGACGATAAGCCTAATAAAAGTATGAATTCTTTTGAATGTATATTTATGAGCTTGGGAGGATAAGCGTTAAGTATTTAAAGTTAAGGCGACTAAAAAGGTATGTTAAGGCTAGTCCCCTTTCTTTCTAAAGGCATGATTCCCTTCTTATGCACCCATACATGTTTCCATAACATCCTTATTCTCAAAAGCTATAAGTTCATAATTCTCAAGTTCTTATGATGCTAAAGATAAGTATGTTCCATGATGATAATGATGAGGATGATGATTCCATTTTTGGAGATTCCAAAGCTTATGGATTTGATGATATTATGAGATTATCGAACTTATTTCATGATTTTCTTGATTTCATTCATTATTGTTGATCTCACCTTATAATAATTGTTCCTTCAAGGTGAGATAAACGATGATGATTGTTCCATAATATAAATCAGAGGTTACCGACCTTACGTCACTCCAATAAAGTGGTAACTTTATTTGGGCGCTCATGCATGCTACTTATTTATATATACATATGTATGTATGTATATATGGGATATGGGAAGAAGGGAGAGGCATTATATACGCATAACCACCTAATCAGTTGGTATATTATGATATCATCCGGACGCGGAATGCCCGGACGCGAGATATATGGGATAAATGGATTGGGTTGCTCGTTTTGCGGTAACATATATGATGATGTGATAATATAGTTATGGATTGGGTTGCACGTTCCGCAACACTATTATGTTATATATGTATGAAAAATGTTATTTTTTTAAAGAAAGCTAAGCATGCATGGTATCCGCCTTATGAGGCAATCAGATGTACATGTTATCTTTATCTCATGTTACGTTCTATATTTATTGTTATATTATTATTCATGCCTTACATACTCAGTACATTATTCATACTGATGTCCTTTCTTGTGGACGCTGCACTCATGCCCGCAGGTAAACAGGTAGACGAATCTGATCCTTAGGTTTTTCATCAGCGGAATCTCAGGAGCACTCCATTTGCTTCGGAGCTGCAGTCTATTGGTATTGGTATTTATGGTTACTTGTATCCTATGTAGAGTCCTATTGACATATGTGTATAGTTAGACGTTTCATAACCCTACCGGTTCATATTGTTATATAATATTTTAGTAGCCTTATCGACTGGTGATGAAGAGCATAGTTGTTAAGGATTATATAGAGATGTGTCGTTATGTTGCGATATATGTCCTTACAGGTTATGATATCCATGAGCTATCTTTATGGTCCACCCAGAAATGATTATGAGATGTATGCTTAGAGGTGTTCGGCAAATTAGCACCGGGTGCCCGTCATGGCCATCGGGTTGGGTTGTGATAGGTTGCAGGATTTGTTGAGCAAGGGGTTCATTAGACCGAGTGTCTCCCCTTGGGGTTCTCCTGTGTTATTTGTGAATAAGAAAGATGGGACCACGAGGATGTGCATTGATTATTGTCAGCTGAACAAGGTCGCTATTTGGAACAAGTGCCCTATGCCTCATATTGATGATTTGTTTGACCAACTTCAGGGTGCTTCAGTGTTTTCTAAGATTAATTTGTGTTCCGGCTATCAACAGTTGAAGATCAGGGTGGAGGATATTCTGAAGAGAGCTTTCCGGACGAGATATGGCCACTATGTGTTTTTAGTGATGTCTTTTGGTCTTATCAATGCCCCAGCTGCATTTATGACCTTGATGAATTCATCTCTAGGCCATTCCTTAATTCCTTCGTGATTGTGTTTATTGATGATATCTTAGTGTATTCCAAGAGCAGGGAGGAGCATGAGAGCCATCTTCGTTCTGTTCTTGGGTTGTTGAAGAAACATAGCTTGTTTGCTATGTTTCCTAAGTGTGAGTTCTAGTTGGAGTCTGTAGCATTCCTGAGCCATGTTGTGTCTAAAGATAGGATAATGGTTGATCTACAGAAGATTGAGGTTGTGAAGGGTTGGGCGAGGCCCACTACTGTTACTGAGATTCGTAGTTTTGTAGGTTTGGCCAGCTATTACCGTCGCTTTGTGAAGGGTTTCGCTGCTATTGCTTCATCTTTGAATCGATTGACTCAAAAGGATGTTCCCTTCCAGTGGAGAAATATTTGTGAGAAGAGCTTTCAAAATCTCAAGCTTCTTTTGACTACAGCCTCGATCATAGCATTACCTGTGGAAGGTAAGGATTTCGCTATCTATTGTGATGCCTCCCGTATGGGTTTGGGTACTGTGTTGATGCAGGAGGGTAGAGTGATAGCTTATACTTCGCGTCAATTGAAGATTCATGAGAAGAATTACTCTACCCATGATTTTGAGTTGTTGGTCGTGGTCTTTGCTTTGAAGATTTGGAGGGATTATTTGTTCGGCGTTCATTGTGAGGTTTTCACCGATCACCGTAGTCTTCAATATGTGTTTACCTAGAGAGATCTTAATTTCAGGCAGCGCCGATGGATGGAGCTCTTGAAGAACTATGACATCTCTATTTTGTACCATCCCGGGAAAGCCAATGTTGTGGCTGATGCCTTCAGTAGCAAAGCAGTGAGTATGGGAAGTTTAGCTTGATTGATTGTTTCCGATCGTTCGCCTTGATATTTTAGCCCCGGGCAGGATTTTGGCTTATATAGAGGGGAGGTCGCTTTATTGGATCGGATCAGGACTCATCAGTTTGAGGATGCTCAGAGCAAGATTCGATATAAAGTTTTGAAGGGTGAGGCCAAAGAGGCCGTGATTGATTCTGAGGGCATTTTGAGGATTAGAGGACACATGTGCATTCCTCGTGTTGGTGATTTGATTCAGTTAATCTTGTCTGAGGCTCATAGCTCTCGCTATTCCATTCATCCGGGGGCGACTAAAATGTACCGTGATTTGAGACAGCACTATTGGTGGCGTCGGATGAATTGAGATATAGTTGATTTTGTGGCTAAGTGTGGGAATTGTCAGTAGGTAAAATATGAGCACCAGCGACCCGATGGGGTGCTTCAGAGGATGTCTATTCCTTAGTGGAGGTGGGAGAGGATTACCATGGATTTTGTCATGGGATTTCCAAAGACCCTTGGCAAGTTTGACTCCATTTAGGTGATAGTTGATCGGTTGACTAAGTCCGCTCGCTTTGTTACAGTTCAGGTTTCCTATACTGCGGAGAAGTTAGCCAAGATGTACATTCGGGATACTGTGAGGTTGCATGGGGTTCCTATTTATGTTGTATCTGATCGGGGTACTATCTTCACTTTTCGATTCTGGAGGGTGTTTCATGAGAATTTGGGTACCCGATTGGATCTCAGTACAGCTTTTCATCCCCAGATTGATGGCCAGTCCGAGCGGACCGTCCGGGTGCTCGAGGACATGTTAAAAGCGTGTGTTATTGATTTTGGTGGTCATTGGGATCAACACTTGCCATTGGTAGAGTTTACGTACAATAATATTTATCATTCGAGTATTGGAATTGTGCCTTTTGAGGCTTTATATGGTAGGAGATGTAGATCTCCGGTTGGTTGGTTTGATGGGTTCGAGGCTCGGCCTTGGAGTTCATATCTTTTGAGAGAGTCCCTTGATAGAGTGAGAGTTATTCAGGCTAAGCTTTTGGCAGCTCAGAGTCGGCAAAAGAAGTGTGCGGACCGGAAGGTCCGGGATTTGGAGTTTGCTATTGGTGACCAGGTTCTACTGAAGGTTTCACCCATGAAGAGCGTTTTGAGGCTTGGTAAGAGCGGAAAGTTGGTCTCAATGTATATTGGTCCATTTGAGATTGTTGACCGTATGGGTGATGTAGCTTATGAGTTGGCATTTTCTCCAGCCTTGGCAGGAGTTCATTCGGTTTTCATGTTTTGATGCTAAAGAAGTACCATGCCGACGATACCTACATTTTTTGTTGGGATTCCATATTGCTTGATGAGAATTTGACTTACGAGGAGGAGCCTATTGCGATCTTGGATAGGCAAGTTCTAAAGTTGAGGTCGAAAGAAATTGCTTCTATGAAGGTGCAATGGAAGCACCGTTCAGTTGAGGAGGCTACTTGGGAGATTGGGTCCGACATGCGTAGCCGATATCCCCAGTTGTTTACCGATTCAGGTATTTCCCGCTTATTTTCTTTTCTTCGCTCGAGGATGAGCGATGGTTCAATTGGTATCTGATGTAACGACCCGTTTGGTCGTTATATTCTTCCGGCATTTTTGTACTTTACGGTAAACAGACCTTCTTCGAAATTTCGTCGATTCCGAGAGGTCCGGATAGTCGTTTAGAACTTGTGTGTGTATTTGGTTTAGTTCCCAATGCACTCGGATGCATTTTGAGACTTGGTTTAGAAAATTGGAATTAAGGAGGCCACGGGCGCGTTTGTAGCGTGTTTTTATGTGTGTCTATATGTATGGTATGTGAGCATATGGCCTAGGTAATAAGTCGGAAAATTGGATCAAATTGTGGAATTGGGTGGATTTTTTGGCGGCAATAGCACCGAGGCAGCGGTACTACTAGAGCGGTCACCCTGCCGCTGGAGCGGTCCAAGCCATTTGGGCTTGATCGCTGGAGCGGCTCCGCTGCGGCGGTCCCAGCATTGCCGAAGTGGGTGATGGACAGTGGGTATAATTAATGAAGTGTTAAAAGCCTTTAGTCCCTTATTTATTTCCATTTCGAAATTAGAGCTTTTGGGGACTGTTCTTGGAGAGATTTGGAGAAAACTCTTGGAGGTAAATCTTACTAATCCCTTTGCTTTTCCATTAACGTTAATCATCATTGATTACTCTTTTCCTTAGTAATTCCTTAGTAATGGAGGATAAAAGCGGAGATAAGGAATGTTCTATCTAGGCTTATTAATGGTAAAATTGATAGGGTTTATGCTAATTTTTGATGAATCTAAGCTTGTTAATCATATATCTTCCATTTCTAGTGTTGAATTTCGGAATCAAAGAGTTAGGGTTTATACCCAAATTGAGGTTTTTGGTTCAAATTCGAAATTGGGTAAATCTATGAGTTAATTTAGCAATTAGCGGTTAGGTTATGATCACCTAATGCTTAATTTGATGCTTCCAAATTTCCCGGTTTTTTTTTCCAATTTCTAGTGTTAGAATTGACCTAAATGGAATGATAGCGATATTAATATTATTCTTCATGATTTCTAATCCAGATTCTGATTATGCTTGGACTACTTTGGTTCTGAGGCTCATCTGAAAGGCAAGGCAAAAGAGTGAGTTTTTGGTGTTTGCGGTTCGGCCATCCAGGTAGGTTATGGCTTACCCTTGGTGACACTTGGTATAGAGAAGCACATATTTAGATTATATTGTCGGAGACAGCATATGAACCTTCGGGTATGATGTTGGGTAGGATATTGCCTTAGGTTAGGCCCTGTTATGTGTTTGGGGCCAGCCACCCCGTTGTGTTGTGATTAATTATTCTATATTGTTGGCTTGATGCCATGAGTTGTTGATAGAAATTGGATTCTGTTTTACCATCTTGATTACGATGTTGTTGGCGTACCCACTGTTGGTGCTTGTGATTAAGATATATTGTTGGCGTACCTATCGTTGGTACTTGTGATATTGTGCATGATTATTAATGATGATACATGCATTGCATGCACTATGATTCTTCATGATATACTATTGAGATACTGATGATACTTGATGAAACACTTTGATGAGCTGGGCTCAGTTTTATGAGCCCGTTTGGATTGGCTTATAAGTTGCTTATAAGATGTTTTGAGCTTTTTTGAGTGCTTGGCTGGCCAGCTTAAAGTCATTTTGTGCTTAAAATAAGCTCAAAAAAATAATTGGGCCTATTTGACTTAGCTTATCTAAAGCAGCTTATAAGCTGAAAACAGCTTATAAGCCATAAAAAAAAAACGTTAGACTACCCCAACTTATTTTTTTAGCTTATAAGCTGCAAACAGGTTATAGGCATAAGCCCATCCAAACAGGCTCTATATGAGTGACGTGAGAGTCCGATATCCGATGTTAGTCTGGGAATCGTGGATTGAGTGAGTGGATGGACTCTGCAGGTCCCCCAGTGTGGTGCCGGTGAGAACCCCCGCAGGAAAAGATCCGGGGTCCCGTCTGTCTTTTGGGCAAAGATCCAGGATGGGTGGCACTTAGACTTCACGAGTCACCTTGGGTTGTGCTACCGAGATATGGATATTTTCGTCCGGAGTACATGTATACACAACATTTGCGTGGCATTGCATTACATTCATACATTATAGCATTATATTGCATTATGGCTTAATTTGGAGATGATTTGATGTTGTACTTGTGATGTTGGATTTGGATTGATATATTGAGACTTGGCATAGTTGGGATTAGATGTTCTACTTAGGTGACGACGTATACTTGGCTTCTATCATGTTTGACTTATACTTGTTGGTTTATCTATTTTATTATCTGAATTGCGTTCGCTATGCTTAGTCGGCCGATGATGCCTACTAGTACCGTTGTATTGTACTGACCTGCACTTGCTGCATTCCTTTATGAATACACAGTATCAAGTTGGTTCTGCTTCCATCTCATGTGGCTGATCGTCTGCTTCACCATTGTTCCGAGTCTCCAAGGTGAACATGGTCGTTCGCTGCCTTGAAGACTTCTCTATCATTATGTCTTATTTTTATTCAGAGACATAGACACTTTTATGTATTTCATTCCAGACTTGTATTATTTTCTCTTAGATGCTCTTGTATGACTTAGACTAGACCTTGGGGGAATTTTATTATTCCCTACTATTTCTATTATATAATATCGTGAGACTTACGTATTTATTCGATTTCTTTTGGTTGATCTAAACATTCATGTATTATTTATTGTTGGGTTGAGAGTTCGCTTACCGAGGTGGGAAAGGTAAGTGCCCGCAAGGCTTAGGCAAATCAGGTCGTGACATCTTCTAGGTCAACATATACGCTCCACTTATACGGCCCGTACAATAAAGTACAGTCCGCATATCGCTTCGTACTTGTCTTCCTTCAGTTCTCATCTTCAAAGTACGAGACCAAATACTACCCGTATAAATATATACGGTCCGTAAAATCAACCATATCTAGCATCTTCCAATTTGAACTTTCTGTTTTTGCTCTTTTGAATTACGATCAGGAGTACGGAACGTACCAATAATTACGGTCCGTACTTCTCTCATTTGTGGCCAGTTAAGGCAATTTCCTTGTTTTTACCCTTTGAACCATCAATTACCTGAAACACAACAAAAATACATCAAAACAACACAAACTTGCTTAAAAAAAAAGTAAAAGTTATCGTCAAAAGCTATCAAATGTGCCGTAATTCTGCGGCACGTCAATATATATATATATAAAGAGGCAAATTTGTACCACTAATCAATTTAACAAATTGCATATTTTAAAAACGTGGCCGCTAATTAACTATCTTAGGTATAGCCATTTTTTAACTAATAAAGCATTTCACAAAATGACCAATCCAAAAGAGAAATTGATTATTTCAATTATAGCCTTGATTAACACATAGCACATAATTGGTTATTTCAATTGTAGCAGCAATTAACTCATGCAATGATTAGAAATTCAAATTGTAATCAATTTTTGAAATAAACTGCAATTATAGCCAAGCAAAACATATAATTTGAGACTCAATTGATTTTCTATTTAATTAATGACACAATTGATTATCTATTTAGCTAATCAATTTTCCTTATTTATCATAGTAAAATATATGTCAACTTTGGTATTAATAATTAAACCAACTAATTAAACAATTGTTTTAAACTATTTCGAATTAAACTTGACAAATACACTTGGTATATATGGTAAACATGCAAAATATTTAAAATGACCCACAATATATATTTGAAACTATTATGCCAAATGAAATGGCAAAATGTTATCGGCATAATTTTGTAAAAATCATTTTTGTTTGTAAAAATTCATATTTCACTCCATTTGTGATTCAAGAACTCTAAATAATTAAATAAAATTATTGGAGGTCAAAAATTAGGTGTCAATGAAGTGTAAATTACAGGAAGAAGTTCACACCAAATTGTCGCAAGATAAAATCGTTCGAGGTAAGCTTTAACTCTTTAAATAATTTTTCCAATAAATTTACAAAATTTATTGCAAGAACAAAAGGAAAGCGGTTTCCAACAAAGAATGAGTTCGGAAGCTGTCACGCCTCGATTCCGGAGTGACGTGATCGTCACCCGAAGCCCAACTAGGCCCGAGCGAACCACTCTAACTCTGAAACTCTGGGGAGTAAACCCCAACTTAAACTGATAATATCTAATACGGAGATATACAACAATACTGACCATCTCGTCTGAACTGGGCGCACACCCAAAATATATATATAATTGAGCAAGCCAAGGAGGCTGCTTTAATCGTACCGAACCAACAACATCTAACAGAGATATACAAGCCGACAAGGCTATCACACTGACATACTATATACAGGACTTGTCTACAAGCCTCTAGGGAGATGTGTGACTATACCATACAATTTGGAACCAAAAAGGAAAGACTCTAAAGGACCTGGCAACTCCGAATAGAAAGGGAGCTCACCTATCAGCTGATGTCAGCTCCTGCCTACTGGGGAGGCCTATCAATCTGTCGATCTGTACCTGCAGGCATGAATGCAGCGCCCCCGACAAAAGGGACGTCAGTACGAAATAATGTACCGAGTATGCAAGGCAACTATAACTGAAACTGAACTGAAACAATACAATCTGGAGGTCAAAGAATGCCCTGAATATGTCACCTGACTTGTCTCATATGAAATGCAATATAAAACTATAATATACCTCACTGACCAAGTGGCCAGGCAACTGAAAAATCTCACTGACCAACTGCCCAGGCAATATGTCTCACTGACCCGTTGGCCAGGCAATCTGTCTCACTGACCCGTGGCCATGCATATCTGTCTCACTATCCCGTAGGCCGGGCAAAGTAAAAATGTCTCACTGACCAAGTGGCCAGGCTAAAAAAGTGTCTCACTGACCAAGTGGCCAGGCTAAAGAAGAACATATATGTATATCATGCATATGCTGAAAAACACTGATATTGTAACATGTTTCTTCTGCCTCTCTATAAACTGAAGGACACAGGGAGGGGATATGGCCCCTCAGAAAGAACAACATAACACTCGGAAACTATGCTAGAGTATGACACGCTCTACTTTGACAAATCTCTAGTCATAAGGTTCTTTACGCTCCTACCATATATGGAATCATGCCATGAAAAGAAGGAACAGCCTTAACATACCTTTTCGGCCTTCTACTATTACCGCTTATCTTTCCAGGCTAGTAAATCTACATTCAAGAGAATTCATACTACTGTTAGGCTTATCGTCATATCCCTATCCACATCTTCAAATTAAACTTCTTTAGAATCTGCCGAAATTCGGGCAGCATCTCTCCTGTTTATATCCCTAGCCCAAAATCAAAATCCAATAACCACCAACAACAACACCAGCGCTAATAACAACATCAGCAATACCAAAGTATTCCATAAAACATCCCACACGATGTTTATTCAGTTTTCAACAAACAAATTTGGTATACAATCATTTAATAGTTCAATCTTTGTAAATACGCCTAAATCAATATCAATAAAGGAAGATTCAGACCTTACCTCCACTAGAACCGTAACATACCTTACCTCCACTAGAACCGCAATGTCTTCATTTTCCACCTTGAATTCCAGTCGAAATTCACCGCACTACAATATTATAATCGCAACTATACGCTGTCTGAACCTGAATTCGGAGATTATACTTAATTCGGGCTAAAATTTGATGTTGGGAAGTTGTGGGAATTTTCAGAATATTTGGGGATTTCTTTAGTTTGTTTGGATGAAGAAAGGGGGGTAGGCCCCCCTTATATAGAGTTCCAGAATCTGCCCAAACTGACGTAAAATTTGCTCAGCGCATTCGCGTTGAGTTACTGGGTCCTCCTCTTCACATTCGCGCCACCTTCTGGCGTGTTCGCGTAGGGTTAATTCCTTGCTCTGACAGCCGTCTTAAATGCTCATAACGTTTGATTCCGATGTCGGACTGACGCGCGGTTTGTTGTGTTAGAAACTAGACTTCCTGAACTTCAATTTAGGCTTTTGCTTTACCTCAAGATGTCACGACCCAAACCGATGGGCCATGACTAGTGCTTGAGCTGGACACTCGTATATGAACCTGTTAGCTATAATCAGGCTGATACTAGGACAATATGGAAAATTTACAAAAACGTGCTTTAAACTCATAATGCCATATATCAAAATGAACCTGTCTCCTGAGGAGTCACAGTTAACCAAACATAACAGCAAGCCGACAAGGCTGCCACTATATGCGGGAATATCCAAAATGAACTACATCCGTATAGCTAACCAAACCATATATACAACCCACATATGTCTACCGACCCCTTAGAGTATAACAAAGCCTATGTCAAAGGATCAGTACCAAGATAACTCAAGCTCCGAAACAATAGAGCTCTCCAAGCAGCTGAATAGAAGTCCTAGGTTGGAGGATCACGAAATTGAGCGTCTGTACTTGTGGGCCTGAAACGCAGCCCCCGAAGAAAGGGGGTCAGTACGAATAATGTACTGAGTATGTAAGGCATAAATAACAACATATATGGTTATGAAAGGTAATATGGAATGGGAGGGATAACTTGTACATCTTAAAATCATATGTACACAAGCACCTATTTATGTATATATATATATATATATATATATATATATATATATATATATATATATATATATATATATATATATATATATTTATATATACACATACACATATAATATAAATATTAGTGTTGCGGAACGTGCAACCCGATCCATAAATGTTAGTGTTGTAGAACGTACAGCCCAATCCATAATCATCTGATGTTAGTGTCGAAGAACGTACGACCCGATCCATATAAGTTAGTGCCGAGGAACGTACGACCGATCCATATATACCATGTTCATATACATAATGTAAATAGTATGCGAGAAAGCTTATATGAAAGCTAAAACTTCATCGGAGTGAAGTAAGGTCGGTAACCTCCGATTCATATTGTGGAACAACCATTATCTCTATATCTCACCTCGAAGGAACAATTCATAAGGTGAGATCAACAACAAGGAACAGAATCGACAAAATCATGAAGTAGCTCAACATCTTCATATCATCGTTAAAATCATAACTTGAAACTTTTAAACATAAAATCATCATCATCGTAATCCTCATAAAAACATTCTCATCTTTAACATCATAAGAAGCTTTAAGAGTCATAAACTTCTATCTTTTGGAAACAAGGTGGTTATGGAAACATGTACGAGATCATAACATAAGAATAATGCCTTTGAAAGAAAGGGACGAGCCTTAACATACCTGGTCAGCCTCCAAGTATCTACACTTATTCGTCCAAGCTCATAAGTCTACATTTAAGAGGGTTCACACTATCGTTAGACTCATCATAGTATACTTGTGTTAAGCTTTCAAGTTAAACTCTTCTATATCCTGCCGAAAATCGGACAGCATCTCCCCTGCTTATATGCCTAGCTCGAAGCCTCAACTCAGCAACCAACAGCAATAACAACAATACCAATATCAATAACATCATTTCCAACACCAATATATACCATAAAACATCCCACTCGATGATTTCCAACTTCCATAACTAACCAACTTACTATACAATTATTTAACCACTATATCTTTGTGAATGAATCGGTATTAGCGTAAATAGAAAGATATCCATACCTTACTTCTGTTGAAGTAGCAATATCTGCGATATCCACTTCGAATCCACGTCAGAATCCATCGCAAAACAAGACTACAATCACAACCACGCACTATCCGAACCTAAATTAATATTCCGCCAGTTGAAAATTGCTCACTTTTTGATATCCTCACTCTCTCTACTGATTTCTGGAAATTTCTGGGCATAATCTAGTAAAAAAAAAGGGTTTTTACCCTTTATATAGAGGTCAAATTCGGGTCTTGTCACTACAGCAGTACTGTAGCAAGTCGGTACTGTAGCACACGTTTCTGCTTTGTCAGCCGAACTTGTAACGTCCATAATTCTCTACTCCGATGTCCTATCGATAAGAGGTTTGTTGCGTTTGAAACTAGACTCGACGAACTTCATTTTAGGCTTTTTTTTTTCACTTCAAAACACTTCATATGATAAGAGATATTCGTCCCTCAAGTTGGACCAAAATTTTCACACAAAACTTCACCCATCCTTTCTCCAAAGTCGTACTACTCCATTTCTTCCACTCATTTCCTTATAAAACCTTCCGTTATACCCTATATACATCCTTCACTCATTAAATATACTTAATAATGCTTGATCCTTACATTCCAAAGTGGTTTTACTTAACCATAACTCAACGTACTTATGTTTTAAATTTGATAAGTGCTTCTTTGAAGATACGGGGTGTAACATCCTTCCTCCCTTAAAAGCATTTTTCCTCGAATATTGTAGTTTACAACCCATAACACCTCCATTTGTTCGTTGCCTTCCTCTTAGAATCCGATCGTCGTACCTTTATGCTATACATTGATCAGTTTCTTCCCGTTCGCTATTAACTCTTTCATTGGACTCATCTATGCACTCCATCACCTCTTTCTTCTTATGTACATAATCAGATATCAACTCGTATCCCGCTCTCGTTCGTTTTCCATTATCGTAGTTTTGCCTTGCCATGCCATAACTACTCGTCGTTTTACGAGTACCCCCTTTTCTCACTCCTTGTTTCCTGTTAGTGGGCAGCTACCTTTCTTAATTACGACGCCCTCTTTGTGTTTACTCCTTCGGTGTCATCTTAGGCTATCCTTTTTGTACCCGGTGATCTTAGATATACACAGTATTGACTCCATATCGTTCATTAGTCAGGCTTCTGATCCTTTATATCCTTGTCACGATCTCTTCTACCCTGACACCCCAAATGCTTATTCAACATTACCTTGTTGCTAGTATGCATAATGGTTATGTTCCTTAAGCTATCCTCCTCAATTATTATTCTTCAATGTGTATCGCTTAGGACAATCTATACTCCGAGTTCAAACTAATTCCATAGCTCACCACGTCTTCTAATTCTTACCAACATTTTTCCCCAAGTTTTCTTTCCTGAATCTCGCGATAAAATTCCAGAAGCATAGGCCTATGGAAATTTTTATTCTTCCTATTTTAATTGGGCAGAACTTCTCGTTGATGGTTCCTAAAATTCCAATAGTATATGTTGTCCTATCCAGCGTAATTAGTGATCCGAGAGGTGCTTTCTAATATTCGGTGATATGGCCGAACAACGCTCTTCCTTCCTTTGGAAATTGACAAACTGCCAACCATTACTCCTTTTGCTACAATTGTCACCTCTTCTAGCACTAAGATTCCCTCATGTCGTCTTTTCCACTATTCTCTGTGAAATTATCCTAGAGACCTTTCTTATTCTCTTTATTACTCTTTAGAATACATCGGGCCTAGAAATATCACATCTCACGTCCGCATGAAGTATTTCTTGATCCATCGTAATTCTTTTTATTTTCATACCTGCTTATGGTTTGCTTATCTTTAATTCATTTCTAATCCCTCTTAATACATTCTTGATATGCCATTACGTCCTGAATTTTGGCCTCTTTAAGCTAACATCTTTCTTTCTTCGGACTTTGACAATGCTATACCTTATTTTAGAATTAAATCTGCTTTTCCCCCCTTTTAAGGGTTCTCTTACACACTAACAACTCCGAAGTACCGGTATTCATTGGCCAACCCTAATGATCCTCCAACTCTTTTAGTCTCTTATAATACCGGAGTTCTCCCACCGTATAGCTTGACTTACTTTCTTCTCTGCTAATCGAGGGCTTGTATGTGAACAAAGTGTTTATGCATTACCGATCTATTCTCGCTACCTTCTTTAAGGCCCTTCTACTTATACCTTTTGTGACTGAAATCCATAGGTTAATGGGGACATTGGAATCCATCAAAACTTTTTACGGAACTCTTGGTCACACTTTTCTCTTTTTACCCCTCGTCTTCCTCCACAACTATTATCATTGAAATTCTTCTCACTCTGAGTTTCTGGTTTAACTTTACGTCCACGATATATCATGGAGAGTTAATATGCTACAACCTTCCACTTCCACCATCAATTCTTTTATTCCATTAGCTCACTTATCCGAGATTTTCCTTGACTACTTATTTTCACCCCACCTATACATTGTCGTTCTTCCACTGTTCTGCCACCTCTTGTTCGTGTCGTGAAATCCCTGCAATATACTATCTTCTTTCTTCTCCTTCTTGCCACCAAGGCTATTCTATACTAATGAATATTTCACATACACTCTTTTGTTTCCTCTATAATCGAATCTCGGTGTTGTTTATCCTCATCCTAAGTTATTGATGCGCTACCTTCTGTTTAGCTTGCTAATTCATTATTCTCTCGCTTGTCCTTGGTGCTTGCCCAGTCTTTCCTTTCTCTTCTCTCCTCTCCTTTCGATCAGCCCATTAGTATACCTTTCCTACTTTCATCCTCAAACCTTTCTTGAATTCCTTCCTCCCCGAGCACCCTTCTCCACTTGTTATTTTATAGTATCGACCCTGAAGTTCATGAAATATTCCTTTAAGCGTGCAAATACGTTCTATTCTTAAGTCATCTTTCAGGAAAACTTCTCCGTGTCTGAAGCAACCGTATCAATATGATCACATACTTATCCCTTTATCTACCTCTTGAGAACTGGAAATCTCTTAGCATCGTTGCAAGGCCTGATCATTCTCTCTCTTACTTCACATCCCTATTTGTGATTACTTTCCTTTAGTCCCACTTATCGAAGTCTGTTTTCTGACACCACACATTAATTTTTTGTTTCACACTACCATACGTTATCCCTTTCGCATGCCTACCTTCAAATTTTATCCAAATAGTCCCTTGCCTTGCCAATCGTCTCTCTCGGAAGCTTCACTCACGCTTGTTCCTTACATTTTGATCTCCCTACTTTCCGTATACTCACTTTCTTCCTTTCCCTAATGTTACTGCATTAGGACTTTTCAACTCTAACCTGTGGTGAAATTATCATCAACTTACCTGGTAACGTTTATCACTTGAACTTCACTACCCTGTTCGATTAATGCCTTCAATATACCGCAACGTCGGTTGCTGGGATACACATACCCATTGATACAGTCACATATGGGATATCATACGCGTACATACCTCTAAATACTTTTCAAACCTGTCCTAATTCTCAAGCTGTGATGCACCTTCTTTCTCTTTACCGGTCTAGTCTGCCTTATCCTTCGCGATCTTTTAGAGTTTCCAACCCCTCCATATACTCCAATCTCCCTTAATTTACTTTAATTTCTCATCTGCCCCTTATGTTTGACTTTGAGGACTCTTAGTACACTTCCCAAGGGTCACCCATCCTAGTATTTTTCTCACCCCAGCGCGCTTAACGTTGAAACTCTAATGAAATCCAGCGCGTTAGTGCTGGTATAATCGTATATACCTTAGTGCGCGACCTTCCTCACATAACCTAGAGTAAGTTGAAGTTTTAACAGATTCCAAAACATTCTCGTAATGCATCTCTCTCCGAATTAGAAAGGATCTCTTACTCTTCCGATTAAACAAATGCTATTTTGGCCTTTTCAATCTTCAATATTCACCATTCATCCGTGTATATGACTATCTTCCATCCTAGATTTCAAGATTCCCAATGGTGGTGACAACACCTTAATCGCAGTTACCTCCAAATACATAAGTCACTGATCCCCTTTAGGATTTTCGCTCATCACTATTTAGTATTACTCTGAAGTGATTACATACGCACATAGGAAATTCCAATAAGAACTCATATACCTGTAATCCACCTACCCTGGGCTCGGTCTGGAGGGCTATGTAGTGAGGTGTCCTCTCTATTATCCTCCTACCACCGGCTAGTCTGGCCATCCTCATCTCTCTCATCTTTATCAATCTGTGCTTACCTATAGGAAAAAGGGTAACAAGCAATCTCTCTTAGACTCTGGCTCTATCGCACAATCTAAAGTAAGAAGGAAAGATGACATCTTAAATGCCCAGTAGTTTCCTGTTTATAGATGTGGTGCACCACACACCGATAAACAAGACTCTACTAGACACGGATTGTAGACACTCCGAGGATGACCTGCTCTGATACCACTTTTGTCACGACCCAAATCGATGGGCCATAACTAGTGCCCGAACTGGACACTCGTATACAAACCTATTAGTTATAATCAAACTGATACTAAGCAAACGTGGAAAATTTGCAAAAACTTTTTGTCAACTCATAATGACATATATCAAAATGAACCTTTCTCCTGAGGAGTAACAGTTAACCAAATATAACAAAATATGCAAGTCGACAAGGCTGCCACTATACGCGAGAAAATGTAAAACGAACTACATCCGCATAGCTGACCAAACCATATATACAACTCACATATGTCTATAGACCTCTAAGAGTATAACAAAGCCTATGTCAAAGGATTTGTACCAAGATAACTCAAGCTCCGGAACAATAGAGCTCTCCAAGCAGCTGAATGGAAGTCCTAGGTTGGAGGATAACCAAATTGAGCGTCTGTACTTGCGGGCCTGAAACGCAGCCCCCGAAGAAAGGGGGTCAGTACGAATAATGTACTGAGTATGTAAGGCATAAATAACAACATATATGGATATGAAAGGTAATATGGAATGGGAGGGATAACTTGTACATCTTAAAATCATATGTACACAAGCACCTATATATATATATATGTATATATATATATTATATATATATATACATAAAAATATTAGTGTTGTGGAACGTGCAACCCGATCCATAAATGTTAGTGCTATGGAACGTACAGCCCGATCCATAATCATCATATGTTAGTGCTGAGGAACGTACGGCCCGATCCATATAAGTTAGTGCCGAGGAACGTACAACTCGATTCATATAAGTTAGTGCCGAGGAACGTACGACCCGATCTGTATAAGATAGTGCCGAGGAACGTACTGCCCGATCCATATAAGTTAGTGCCGAGGAATGTACAGCCCGATCCATATAAGTTAGTGCCGAGGAATGTACAGCCCGATTCATATATACCATGTTCATATACATAATGTAAATAGTATGCAACAAAGCTCATATGAAAGCTACAACTTTATCAGAGTGAAGTAAGGTCGGTAACCTCCGATTCATATTATGGAATAACCATTATCGCTATATCTCACCTCGAAGGAACAAGTCATAAGGTGAGATCAACAACAAGGAATAGAATCGACAAAATCATGAAGTAGCTCAACATCTTCATATCATCGTTGAAATCATAACTTGAAACTTTTAAACATAAAATCATCATCATCATAATCCGCATAAAACATTCTAATCTTTAACATCATAAGAAGCTTTAAGAGTCATAAACTTCTAGCTCTTGGAAACAAGGTGGTTATGGAAACATGTACGAGATCATAACATAAGAATCATGCCTTTGAAAGAAAGGGACGAGCCTTAACATACCTGTTCAGCCTCCAACTATCTACACTTATTCGTCCGAGCTCGTAAGTCTACATTTAAGAGGGTTCACACTATCGCTATACTCATCATAGTATACTTGTGTTAAGCTTTCAAGTTAAACTGTTCTATATCCTGCCAAAAATCGGGCAGCATCTCCCCTGCTTATATACCGTGCCCGAAACCACAACTCAGCAACCAACAACAACAAAAACAATACCAACATCAATAACATCATTTCCAACACCAATATATACCATAAAACAGGCCACACGCTATTTTTCAAGTTCCATAACTAACCAACTTAGTATACAATTATTTAACCACTCTATCTTCATGAATGAACCGGTATTAGCGTAAATAGAAAGAGATCCATACCTTACTCTTGTCGAAGTAGCAATATCTATGATATCCGCTTCGAATCCACGTCAAAATGCACTGCAAAACAAGACTACAATCATAACCACGCGCTATCCGGACCTAAACTAATATTCCGCCACTTGAAAATTTCTCACTTTATGATACCCTCACTCTCTCTACTAATTTCTGGAAATTTCTGGGCAAATTTTAGTGAAAGAAAGGGGTTTTTACCCTTTATATAGGGGTCAAATTCGGGACGGGTCACTGTAGCATTTTTCTGTAGCAAGTCAGTGCTGTAGCAGTACTGTAGCACACATTTTTGCTTTGTCAGCCAAACTTGTAACGTCCATAATTCTCTACTCTGATGTCCTATCGATAAGCGGTTTGTTACGTTGGAAACTCGACTCGACGAACTTCATTTTAGGCTTTAGTTTCACTTCAAAACACTTCATATGCTAAGAGATATTCGTCCCTCAATTTGGACCAAAATGTTCACACAAAACTTCACCCATCCTTTCTCCAAAGTCATACTACTCCATTTCTTCCACTCATTTCCATAGAAAACCTTCCGTTATACCTTATATACATCCTTCACTCATTATATATACTTAATAATGCTTGCTCCTTACATTCCAAAGTGGTTTTACTTAGCCATAACTCAACGTACTTATGTTTTAAATTTGATAAGTGCTTCTTCGAAGATACGGGGTGTAACACGAAACTCCTTATATATCTTAGAAGGTTCTCCAGTATCCACAATTACACAACTAACACCTAACGAGTCTTAACGTACCAGACTACAAGGTGTAACATTCCCCACCCCCATAGATACATTCGTCCTAAAATGTTAAACTTATAGGAATTCTACGAAAATTTAGCCAGAGTTTTCCCTGTAATTGTACCACTGCCATCCTGTCACAACAACCCAAATATACAGTTCCTCACAGGGCTACAACAACAATGATAACAATAGACCTACACGACCAAGGAACTGTACGAAAGAAAGTGTTACACACCTGAAGACAATGACGCCTCTGTCTGCACTTCTTCTGGGAGTGGAAACAAATGGGGGTACCTGGACTTCTTATCCTCTTTAGCCTCCCAAGTCATTTCTTCTCTATTATTGTTTCTCCAATGAACTTTCATTGAGGCTACATCTTTAGTCCTTAGCCTCCGAACTTGTCTATCCAGGATTGCAATAGGAACCTCTTTATATGATAGTTGTTCAGTAACCTGAACATCATTGATGGGCACAACTCTCGAAGGATCTCCAACACACTTACGGAGCACGGATACATGAAAGACTGGGTGTACGGACTCTAAGTTGGAAGGTAGATATAACTCATAAGCTACCTTACCCACTTTGGGAATAATCCTATAAGGCCAAATGTATCATGGGCTAAGCATACCCGTTTTACCAAATCTCATGAGGCCTTTCATCAGCGACACCTTTAGGAATACCCAATCATTAGCATGGAACCCCAAGTCTCATTGGCGATTATCCACGTAAGACTTCTGTCGACTTTGGGCTGTTAATAATCGATCTCGAATAAGCTTAACTTTATCCACCGCTTGCTGGATTAAGTCCGGCCTTACTAATTTCATCTCTCCTACTTCAAACCACCCAACTGGTGATCTGCACTTCCTCCCATATAAAGCTTCATACCAGGCCATCTAAATACTGGAGTGGTAGCTATTATTGTATTCAAACTCAATAAGAGGCAAGTGGTCATCCCAATTTCCGCCAAAAACTAGCACACATGCCCTTAACATATCTTTAAGGGTCTAATTGGTACACTCAGCCTGTCCGTCTGTCTAGGGTGAAATGTTGTGCTACGATTCACCTAAGTCCCTAAACCCTATTGAAAAGATCTCCAAAAATTAGCCGCAAACTGCATGCCCCTATCAGAGATAATGGATACGGGAACACCATGAAGTTGGACTATCTCCTTAACATAAAACTTTGCATAATCCTCGGTGGTGTAAGTAGTCTTGACGGGTAGAAAATGTGTTGATTTTGTCAATCTATCAATGATTACCCATATAGAATTAAACTTACGCTGAGATCGGGGTAAGCCTGAGATGAAATCCATATTAACTACTTCCCACTTCCAGGTCGGGATCTCAACAGCCTGTAATAATCCACCGGGCTTTTGATGTTCAATCTTCACCTGTTGGCAATTAGGACACTGGGCCCCGAACTCCGCGATATCCTTCTTCATTCCATCCCACCAATAAACCTCCTTAATGTCACGACACATTTTTGTTGACCCAGGATGGATAGAATAACGGGAGCAATGAGCCTCTGCCATAATCTTCTGATGTAACCCCGCAACATTGGGAACACACAACCTGCGTCGATACCTGAGGACTCCCTCTCCAGTAGTCTCGAATGGTGATTTCTTCTTTTGCTGAGTTGTATCCTTGTAATGGGTCAGTGGAGGGTCTTCATACCGACGCCTTTTTATCTTGGCTACTAGGGATGATATTGCTGTAGTCTAAATAGTAACTCCGGTATCTCCTGAATCTATAACTCTGACCCCCAAATTAGCTTGCTGAAGAAGCTCATGAGCCAGCTCCCTTTTTCCAGCCCGTAGGTGTGCTAAACTACCCATAGATTTGCGACTGAGGGCATCCGCTACCACATTCGCCTTTCCTGGGTGGTACAAAATATCAACATCATAATCTTTCAGCAATTCTAACAATTGCCTTTGTCGCAAGTTTAGCTCCTTCTGCTTGAAAATGTACTGAAGACTCTTATGATCTGTATATATGTTAAAATGAATGCCATTTAAGTAATGTCTCCAGATTTTGAGAGCATGAATCACGGCTGCTAACTCTAGGTCGTGAGGCAGATAGTTCTTCTCGTGCTTCATGAGTAGTCTAGAAGCGTAAGTAATCACTTTTTCGTGTTGCATCAATACACAACCCAATCTGACCCTCGAAGCGTCACAATAGACAGTATAACCCTCGGATCCCTCTGGAAGCGCTATAACCGGTGCTGAAGTCAACATATCCTTCAATTCTTGAAAACTCCGCTCGGAAGTATCCGTCCATTGGAAGTAGGTTGCCTTCTGGATCAACTTCGTCAACAGGGCAGAATGTGAAGAGAAGCCCTCTACAAATCTTCTGTGATATCCTGCCAAACCCAGGAAAAAACGAATCTCTGTCGGCATCGTAGGTCGAGGCCGAGTCTTCACAGCCTCTATCTTCTCAGTGTCCACTTGGATGCCCTTGTCTAAAGCAATATGGCCTAGAAAAGCCACAAAGTTTAGCCAGAATTTGCATTGGAGAATTTCGCATACAACTTCTGGTCCTGAAGGACTCTAAGTACTGCAAGCAAATGGTCAGCATGCTCGGTCTTCCATCAGGAATAAACCAGAATGTCATCTATAAACAGAATCACGAACAGGTCTCAGAAGGGTCGGAATACATGATTCATCAGGTCTATGAATATAGCTGCACCATTAGTCAAGCCGAAAGACATAATAAGGAACTCAAAATGACCATATCTAGTCCTAAATGCTGTCTTCGAAATGTCCTTCCCTCTGATCCTGACTTGGTGGTATCCCGATCTTACCTGGTGGTATCCCAGTCTTAAGTCTATCTTCGAGAAATATCTAGCACCCTGTAATTGATCAAATAAATCATCTATCCTCGGAAGTGGGTACTTATTCTTAATCGTCACCTTATTCAACTGTCTATAGTCGATACACATCCGTAGCGAACCGTCCTTCTTTCTTACGAACAAAACTGGAGCTCCCCACGGTGACGTACTAGGTCTGATAAAGCCCTTCTCCAATAGATCATTCAACTGTTCTTTCAACTCCTTCAACTCAGCAGGGGCCATCCTATAAGAAGGGATGGATATCAACTGAGTATCCGGTAGTACATCTATAGTGAAGTGAATTTCTCACTCCGGCGGAAGACCTGGAAGCTCATCTGGGAACTCATTAACTACAGGAATGGACTAAAGGGTTGGCGGTTTTGCTTCTGTTTCGTGGACTCGAACTATATGATAGATACATCCCTTCGAAATTATCTTCCTCACCTTGAGGAAGGAAATGAATCTACTTTTTGGCGAAGCCGTATTGCCCTTCAATTCCAAAGTTATTTCCCTCAAAAAGTGGAACGTAACAGTTTTCGTCCAACACCCCACACTAGCATAAACGGAAGCTAACCAATCCATTCCCATAATGATGTCAAAGTCGACCATCTGCAACTCTACAAGATTTGCTATGGTCTGACGACCACAAAGAACTACAGAACAACCACGGTAAATCTTTCTAGCAATAATAGGCTCACCAATAGCTGTAGACACAGAAAATGGTTTATTCAACAATTCTGTCACTATACCGAATTTTCCGCAATAAATTGAGTGACGTAGGACAAATTGGACCGCAGTCACAACATTTAGTGAGGACTCCAAGTCTTGATGACCTGCCAAAGCGTAGATGTGGCTCCTCCCCACCTCTGCCTCTGCCTGCTGAAGACTGGGGCCCGCGCCTAGGAGGGCGTACAGATGCTGATAACCCTGCCATAGAACGCGTCGGCTGCGCCATACCAGTAGGCCTCTCCTGTGGATAGTCCCTCTTGAAATGATCTGGGCTGCCACAAGTATAAAAAGCTCTCGATCCATACTGACATCGCCCATAGTGCGCTCTTCCACAATTACCACACAGCTGTGGTAATGATCTAGCCTGTCCCGGACCCCTCTGTTGCTGTGACACGGATGCACGAGAACTCTCTCCCGGTCCCGATGGAATATAATACCCAGGTCTGTATCCTTAGGACTGAGCTGAGGGTGGCCTAAATGGCCTACACTAGTGCTGGGGTTTGAAACTCCACCAACTTTCACCTTGCTGACTAGTAGTCCTAGCTCCCTCATGATACTCCCTCTCCATGTTGTCGGCCGCCCGCAGCTGACACCTACGATCCTCACAGTTTTGTGTGAACGCCTGAATACGAGAAAGGTCCATATTATCATTCACCGCCGCAGTAGTACAAGTCTTAACATAGTCGGGGTGCAAACCCGATATGAACCTGTGAATCCTGGCCCTTGCTGAATCAAAGAAGGATGGAGCATATCTGGCCAAGGAATCAAATCGGAGGCAATAATCTCGGACGCTGGAACTACCTTGCTGCACAGTCAAGAACTCATCTAACCTCATCTCTCATACCTCCAACGGTAAATAATGATCAAGAAAGGCCTCTAAAAACTCAGACTAACGCGCTGGAGGTGGCTCAGGACCTCTGACATGCTCCCACCTCTTATACCATAAGACCGCTATATCGCGTAGCCTGAAAGCCGCTAATTCCACTGCCTCGGTCTCAGTAGCAGTAGTATACATGACCCTGAAAATATGCTTAAGCTTATCGACAAAGTTCTGTGGATCCTCATCTCGCTTAATCTCTGAGTGCTCTGGAGGGTCAAGTGCTAAAAACTCACGAACCCTCGAACTTTGGGGCCCATCAGCGGTCACTACCCTAGCAAGTGCTCTCGGCTGCCTCTGTGTCGTCACAATCTGGGTCAATAAGTGCACTGCCCTCCAAAGATCCTGCATCGTCAGTGCGGGAGGGGGTACTGGAGGTACTGCCTCCCTCGGGGGCTCCTCAAGCGGTGGGGTCGTCAATGATGGTGGGGATAGGGTCTCAACCTGGCCCTCAGGCCGAGCCTCAGCTATGGGGTGTGCCCTACTGCTCCCCTCACCAGCTGCTGCATCACCTCTCCAGTTAGCTACAGTCTTCCTCGTCACCGGCATAGCTGTGCAGAAACACGGAAGGGTAAGTTTAAATCAAATCTCCTATGACTTGGCTCTATCACACGATTTAGATCTGGAAGAAGGGTAACCAATTCCTAAATGCCCTGTAGCTTCCTGTTTATATGATGTGGTGCACAACACAACTATAAATAATGCTTTACTAGACACGACTTGTAGATTGCCTAGGACATACCTGCTCTGATACCAAGTTTGTCACGCCCCGATTCCGGAGTGACGTGATCGACACCTGAAGCCCAACTAGGCCTGAGCGAACCAGCCTAACTCTGAAACTCTAGGGAGTGAACCCCAACTTAAACTGATAATGTCTAATCCAGAGATATACAAAAATACTAACCATCTCGTCCGAACTAGGCGCACACCCAAAATATATATATAACTGAGCAAGCCAAGGAGGTTGCTTTAATCGTACTAAACGAACAACATCTAACAGACATATACGAGCCAACAAGGCTATCACACCGACATACTGTATACAGGACTCGTCTACAACCCTCTAGGGAGATGTATGACTGTACCATACAATCTGGAACAAAAAATCAATGACTCCAAAGGACCTGGTAACTCCGAACAGCAAGGAAGCTCACCAATCAGCTAATGTCAACTCTTGTCTACTGGGGAAGCCTATCAAAATGTCGATCGGTACCTGCAGGCATGAATGCAGCGCCCCTGACAAAAGGGACGTCAGCACGAAATAATGTACTGAGTATGCAAGGCAACGATAACTGAAACAATACAATCTGGAGGCCAAAGAATGCCCTAAATATCTCACCTGACCGGCCTCATATGAAATGCAGTATAATACAATTACATATCTCACTGACCAAGTGGTAAGGCAACAAACAAATCTCACTGACCAAGTGGTAAGGCAACAAAAAAATCTCACTGACCAAGTGGCCAGGCAATATGTCTCACTGACCCGTCGGCCAGTCAATCTGTCTCACTGACCCATAGGCCAGGCAATCTGTCTCACTGGCCCGTAGGCTAGGCATATTTGTCTCACTGACACGTAGGCCAGGCAAAGTAAAAATGTCTCACTGAGCAAGTGGCCAGGCTAAAGAAAGTGTCTCACTGACTAAGTGGCAAGGCTAAAGAACATATATGTATATCATGCAGTATATCATGCATATGCTAAAAAACACTGATATTGTAACATGTCTCTTCTGCCTCTCTATAAACTCAAGGACACGGGGAGGGGATATGGCCCCTCCGAAAGAACAACATAAAATTCGGAAACTATGACACAGTATGACACACTCTACTTTGACAAATCTCTAGTCATAAGGTTCTTTACGCTCCTACCATATATGGAATCATGCCATAAAAAGAAGGAATAGCCTTAACATACCTTTTCGGCCTTCTACTATTACCGCTTATCCTTCCATGCTCGTAAATATACATTCAAGAGAATTCATACTATCTTAGAAGGTTCTCCAGTATCCACAATTACACAGCTAACACCTAACAAGTCTTAACGTACCAGACTACGAGGTGTAACAGAAGCACAGGAAGATTGCAGAGTTATCTGGAGGATTTAGAAAACATATGCTGCACTCTTTTTCCCTTCGTCTAGTTTTTATCGATCCCCTAAAACAAAGAAAGGGTTTTTCTGGTAAGGGTTTTAATGAGGCAACTACAAACGTGTTACTTTGGATAGTAAGTATGATTGATTGGTCAACATAGGTAGCAAGAAGTCAGGACAGATCCAAAAAAGATTTAGAGAAGATTAGTCGCGGCAAGGAACTAAGGATTGGCCGAAGAACGAAGGAGTTAAAATTTTCAAATCCCAAAGCTGAAACAACTTTATTAAAGTTAAGTATTGGAAAAATTGGGACTGTGGGCCAAGATCTAAGTTGGTTAGTCAAAAGGTTGTGCTATCTTTTTTGGAATTATTTCCTAAAGTTTGATTTACTACAGAAAGAGAAATGTATCAGTCAAATAGACTCTTTTCTCTTCAAGAAAAACTTTGATTGAGAGTTGCACATACACGAGTTATAAGCAGTGCGTCCGGGTAAATCTTGATTGTTTTCGTATCTTTTCTTTGTATTACATTAAAATAACAAACAATTACCGCAGTTATAACATAAAACAAAAGAGTTGTGACAAGGAAGTAGGTCGATTAAGAAGAATCATATTTATTAAATTAAAAGTTGGGAATACACATTGAAGGATTAAAAGGAATGACAAAGGGCTCAAGATAAGTGCAAAAACTGAAAGGCTTACAATGTATTAGGAAGTTATTAGTCTCAAACTAATTATCATTCAGAGCATCCACTGTTCTCATCAAAATTACATTAATAATAAAAACTCTTCCTATGTGCTTACGGTAGAATTAACCTACATGTTTCTTCTTCAAACCCCTCTAAAATCTTCTGCGAGGTTAAGCATGGAACAACTTGCATGTCTATCAGTAGACATGTCAAGAAGAGCATCAAGAAATAAAACTTATTAAACGTTTTATTCTTTGGCTAATGCCTAGTGACCTCGCCTTCATATTCCATTGAGGTAGTTATGGGAAATGCCTGAGGAATAGAGATACCTAGGGTAAATAAACAGAAGAGGGAAGAGATGATTATATAAAAAATAGAGTAAAAAAATCAGAGTGAACACATGATTGATGCAGCCGGAAACAAGTTATGTTATTGAAAGATAGATATTCGGAGATCGTAAATGTCAGGACCCAAACGGAAGGCCATAACGGGCACCCGGAGCTAACCCACCGGGCACCTCTCATCGTATATTCACATTCATATCTAGATGAGCCGCATGGCTTATCAACAAACTCTATGCCTCAATGATACCATTTTTAACGGCTAAAATACTTTTATATATCAACATCAACAACTACGTCCATATACATATATACAAGCTGACGAGGCTTAACAAAATGATATGCCAAAAGTATGGGCCGGCAATGCAAAAGGTATCTACTACACACGATTGTCTACGAGCCTCTAAGAAGAGCATGAAACATCATCATAAGGACCGGACAGGGCCCCGCCATGCCCATATATACACAAAATAATAGTACCCAAGCTGCAGCCCCAGATCAAATGGAGCTCCTCTAAGCAATCTCTGGATAAGAACCCTAAGGATAGTGTCTATCTCCCTGTCCACCTGCGGGCATGATGCAACGTCCACAAACAAAAGGACGTCAGTACGAATAATGTACTGAGTATGTAAAGCATAATCAACATCATAGTATAAGGATAAGAAATAACATAAGATAGGAGAGTCATGGAAATGATAGAGCCTTTTGTACCTTTAGCGACAATCATCATATTTTCTTACCCTTTTCCTATTAGGAACCTTCCATTTCTAATATTTACTTATATAATAGTACTATACCCGACCATAGAGGTTCGGTGTCTCACATAACTGGCCATGACAGGACTCGGTGTTATACATACCTGGCCCTACCAAGGCTCAGTATTATTCGTACCCAACTGTAGTAGTGTACGCGCGATAGATATCATACTCGGCCATCTGAGCTCAGTGTTCTTAGTAGTCATACTTTAATGTGTAAATATGTATACATAGGAGTACATATATGACCTCAACATTATCATCGTCATCGTCATTTTCATTATATCCTTCCTTAGAAGATCAACTATCATAAGATGGGGCCAATGGTATCGTGAGAATATCAAGATGATGAGCTTTTGTGATTCTAGGATTAAAATCATCATGGGCGATACTATGGATTTCATATGAAGGTATACATCAATGGGATCATGCCTTAAGAAAGAAGGGTTAGCCTTACATACCTCTTTGTCTTCTTAACTACTTAACGTTCACTGCCAATGCTTGAGAAATTTACATTTAAAAGGATTCATACCTTGGTTAAGCCTTGAAGATACTCTCAAATTCAAACTAGAACAATTTATGAGTTAAGGAAATTTTCGCAGCATTTCCCCTATTTCATCGACTTTCACCATATTACAAAAAACTCCCAAACAACCATAATAACATCCACAATATCATAATCACGTAATCACATTCCATTAAGTCTCCAAAATTCATTCTCAAATGCAACTTCATTCCAACCCTTAGCACATTTTCATACAACTCTTCTTCATCATTATTATTACCTTTTATAACAAGAACATATTTCATATCATAATAATAATCATGACTCAATTTAGCTTACTACTCAAAAACATCATGAAAACTGCATTTAGACCTCATCTTCTACTTTCTCCATCTACTCAAGTTGTTCAACAACTAAGCATTCTTGATAACATGAAATAAGCATGAAAAATAACCTTTTTATCTCATAAGAATGAGCTTTGGAGAAAGTTATCAACTTGTAAAAAATCTCTAGCTTCAATACCCAAGTTACTCTTGAAGTCTACTAACCCTAGTGAGCCTTCCAACACATGAACACTATAATTCTTGCTATTTGATCTTTGTTTTCTCTTGGGTTTGGGTGTAATATTCTTGGAGAAGGGATTTAGAGCTTTGGAGAGCTTGGAGGAAGTGTGGGAAATGAAAAACGAGAAAGGGTCGTCCATGCATATAAAAAGAAAAATCTGACCCGACCCGATTATATGGCCAATTGTACGGGCCGTATAATTTATACGGTCCGTACAATTGGACTGTATAATTCTACTAGAAAGTCACCCTTCTCTGGAAGCATTCTACGGACCATTTATATGGGCCGTATAAATTATACGGTCCGTACAAATGGCCGTACAAACTGGAAATTCCCAAAATTCATTTTCGTCGGCTCATTCGACTTCCAATCCTTGTGGATCCTTCTTGGTACTTATGTAACACTTTATTAATCATCTAAGAGGCCCTATAGCAGCCCCTCAAGACATCACTAAATATGTTTTCGTCGACTCGTTCGACATCCAATCCTTGTGGAACCTTCTTGGTACTTATGTAACACATTATTAATCATCTAAGAGGCCCTATAGCAGCCCCTGAAGACATCGCTAAATATGTATCGAGTCAACTATCGCGAAAACCTTTCCAAACACGACTTACATTTCACTTCCTTCAACGAACCTAGTTCCATCGATTCATATAACTTCAAAATCTTTTGGCATGCTCTTAAAACTATTAGATACCCTATTTAATCTCGTAAGAACCTCGTGTTCATCTTAAGCTCACCTTATTCTATTCAGAAGATGACAAATCCGAAATTTTTGAGATACAACAGTAAAAATCAACCTATCCACATTACCGCGGAAAGGACTAGTATGTCCAGTCCCATGGTCCGCTTTGGGCTTAAACGAAGAACTTGGAGAGGTTCCATTAAAAGCTAACAATTGTTTGAAACAAAAAAAAGGAAGGCAAATAGTAATCCTATTTTAAAAAATTTAGAGCAAGTATGTGGGTTAAATATCCCGAGTAGCTCCATCAGCAGGTGGTGACCCAAATTCTTCACTCCCCGGTCTATTACCCTTAGGCTCCTGGATGTCCTCGAGATCCATTTCCGCAACCTCCAAGTCAATTTCCACTTCAAGCAACGATGTAGGAAGATCAAAATCAGGAGCACTTGCCTCTTCGACCGTATCCCTCTGAGTTTTAAGAAAAGCTAAATCACGACGAAGTCATAATGTTTGGCATCAGGCTCGAAGGCGATGCCTAGAAACCTCAACATTTAAAATCTAGCCCCGGATGTTGTCAAAAATATCCTCGAGCCTAGCAGCTTTATTATGAAGACCTACATACAAGGAAGTCAGAATCTAAAAAGAATTCTCCCGGCCCTTAGTGAATTAGTCGCATCATCCAAGCGCATTCTCAGGGAGGCCTGGAGAGAATCAGAGTCTCAAATTTCAGTCTGGAGCTTCTTTACTTCAACCATCAGATAGTCGAGCAATGGATCGTACAAGCTCAGCAGTGCAGGTAGCAGCCACGTGACCCTGAAAGACGGATAATAAAAGGGTCAATCGAGAACACTAGGGACTTGCAAAAAATTCACAAGGAAGGCAGAATAGATATCTGAAGGAATAGATTGGCCAGGTGAGCTAGTGAAGATTCCAAGCTGGCAACCGGAGGTTTGGGACGTGGAGATGAGCCAGAGGTTCTAGCTTCAACCGGTGGAATGAAGCTCCTCTGCGATGGTTCACAAACTGGGGCAGTAGAGCTTCCATGGAAAGGCTTACGAGTAATGTTCCATGCCTCCGGATTAACCAGGCATTGGTTTCCACGAGGATATAAATGTACAAACCTTCCTCGGAAACCCTGAGGAGCATACAAGTAATCAAGGGAGAATGCAACTCTGGTCTGGTTGGCCAGAAGTTGAATGAAGTAGACTAGGCGCCAAATTTGAGGGGAAATTTTGCCAATACAAACTCGATATCAGCGACAGAGGTCTTCAATAATCTTGTGAACTGGGAGCTTGAAACCTATCGCAAAATGATAGGTGTACACCATGGAGAAACCCTCAAAATGATGGTTCATCCTGGCTTTAGAATTAACAGCAACAATTTAAACTTCAGGTGTGAAGTTGCAGTCCTCTCGAACCATGGCAATAGTGTCAGCAATTATGAAGGGATATTTTTATGCAACGGATTGATGATTGGTACGGCCCTAAAATCTTGATGATACTTGAACCTAGTAGGGAGGATATCAGTGGCAAGGGAATTAAGGTTGATTTTTTGACTTGTTTGTGAAATTGGGGCTTTCCCAAGACGATGTCCGGGAGTTGGAGTAGCATTATGAGAAGAAATACTAGGGGATGAGGAAGAAGACATGTTTGAAACATTGCAAAAGTATAAAAGATGAAGACAAGGAAGGTTTCAAGAGAAGTTCTTTCTCGTTTAATTAAAGAAAAGAGTCTGTTGAATTTGGGCTTAATCTATTGCCTTAATTATACTCAACTAAGGAAGATGAATTATTTGGAATTCAAAGGGACATAATTTTCTATGAACGGCAAATTTATGTCAGTCATCTCGATTAAAAGATTGTTGGCACTTCACAGTAAAAGCATTGAATTCGGATTTGATGGTTGCCTTTTTGAATGGAATGCCGAGACGATTCGTTTTCCCGCCATTAAGTTGGGATAGGTCCAATGATGTTTCAAGTCCACTCGCCAGTGTCACTTCTTTCCATTGGAGAGTGGGGGGACTATCTGTATGCATGGTAAGATAAAGCTCAACACGTGGCATGATGGGAACGGAACGCGTGGTAGTTGGGGGGGGGGGGGGAGGTTGAAACATTTCTTAGTCATTTGATTTAGTCGGAATGAGAGGCCCCGGATAAACTTGGAGCAACCCTTCCGACGGAGTTATCTCGGGTCATTAATGGAAGATTAACGTTATATAACCGGTCTAGATTCGAAGCAAACTTTACGATTTAGAATTAAACTAGCATTTATTGTCTATTATTACTCATTATTAGAAATAAATCACGAAGTGCTGAGGAATTTGTACTATAAAAGAAGCCTTAAAGCCTCAGGAAAGGGGCAATGAATAACAATTACTTACTCACATTCATACAAGTCATTCCTTTACAATTAGTTATTTTGTCATTCTTTTGTACCAGATTAATATTTATTCTTCAAGGCCAAAACGTATAATTGTTCCACTGGAAGAAAACCCATCAGAGGATTAACTTCAAGGATCAATAAAGCCTAAGGTTAATTATTTCATCATCACTTTATAATTTCATACTTATTTATTCATTTTGTTTCTATAGTTGTTATCGGCTTTTATTCATTAATTATAACAAATAAATTCACGTAACTTTTAAACCACAAACAAATTCAACTGTTCGCTTTTTAGGGTACACAGTTTGGTGTCCACCGTTGGGGCTAAGGATAATAGTGATATTGCTTTATTTCTCTAATTACTTTACTTATCACTTTTAAATCTTTGTCACCAGGTAGTTTTTGACAATGACACACTACAAATCAAGCTGATGGAGTGTTGAACAACCTGAATACTCAAGAAAGAGATTCGGCAGCAGGAGAAGTCAGGGCGAGGAACGATCGAACCCCGATTCCCCCTTGTGGATCCAAGCACACGGGAGACTATTCGATTCTGTCACGACCCAAATAGCCCTCAGTGGAACCCACCCAAATCCCCTAGTGGGCGAACCATCTACTTAACCAAACATCCAAACCATTATCAAATTACTTAGCCAATTTTAAAGCATTCAAGGATATAAAAAGTATAAATATCTCTAAAAGTGTAGTCATACCATAATTAAATAAAATTTGCGGAAGTCTAAACTATTACAACCCCAAAATCCGAAAGTCATCATACAAGAACTCTAACATAACTGTCTAAGAAAGTAACACTGTCTAAAAGTAACATAAATGTCTGAAATGAAATAGACATCTAAAATTGGAATGATCTTCAGGCGACCTGTTATGTATAATAGCTCACCTTCGAATCTGTCGGAAACTGGCCTCAAGCTAAATATGAGGCCTCGTAGAAGTCTCTGGATCACAATTTGCACTCAAAAGAATGCAGCAAGGTAGTATCAGTACAAACACTATGTACCGGTAGATATCATAGGCCGACTAAGATTAGTATCGTGCATACAAAAATAGACAGATGGGCACAACAACACATAACCACACCCGAAATCATCAACAAGAATCATCCAACACCAAAATATAAGCCATCACAGTGATAAGATAAATCCACACAAATAGAAATCAATAAGAGTAACCAACCCACGTAATCAACAAATAGAATCGTAAAATACAAATTATCTCAACTCTGTCACATATCCGTACACACATGCTAAATGGTAGTGTTTGACCCATTAGCCATGAGCTGCAGGGGACCCATGGTGCCCATTTACCCTCACTCCGAAATCTTACCTCGGATCATGAGCTTTCAACTTAGGCCACATCCTGACCCCTTATCAAATGTGCCTTTTCATATTTATATATCTTTCTCAGCACAATGTATTTTTATTCCACAATAAATAAGGAATCTAAACAATCAAGAATCAATATCTGGGAACACAAGTCACCATATCACAAGTCATGTGAAGACTCAAAAATCAATTCATAAATAATCATGAATAAGGGATTACTCCAAGTCAACAAGAAGAGTATATATGAACTCCTTCTTTATCATTTCATATCAATTTATCATATAATTAATCAATTTATATCAAACTGTAGGAATTATCAACCACACTTGATGTCTAAAGCCCTAATCATGTGTCACAACCCAACCGGAGGGCCATGATAGGCACCCGGTGCTAACCTACCGGGCACCTCTTATCTTACATCTCATAATATTCTTTAGGTGGAGCACAAAGATAGCTCATGGGTATCATACTCTGTAAGGGCATATAGCACAAGATAATGGCACATCTCTATATAATCATCAACAACTATGCCCATAAACATAAGCCAATAAGGCTCCTAAAATATTATACAACAATATGAACTAATAATGATATAGGACTTCTGGCTACACACATCTGTCTACGAGCCTCTATATAGAATACAAGAATCCATAAAGATGGGGCAGGACTCTGCCATGCCCAATCATATATACAAAAGAGTAGTAAGAATAAACTGCAGCTCTGAAGCAATGGAGCGTTTCTGAAACTCTTCTGATGAAGCTCCTAAGGATCAGATCTGTCTACCTGTCTACCTACGGGCAAGAACGCAGCGACCACAGGAAAGAACATCAGTACGAACAATGTACTGAGTATGTAAGGCATGACTAACAACATAACCAATAGATAAAGAAGCATGAGATAAAGAGATAACCTGTATATCGGATTGCCTCTTAAGGCAAATACCATGCATGCTAACTTTTATTTCCAAAAATAACATCCAGAAAAATATAAATAAGTAAACTGCCCGACCATATAGGTACGGTGTCATGCTGCCAGGCCATATAGGCACGGTGTAATCATCATTATCCCGCGTCCGGGCATCGCGCGTCTAGGATGATATCATAAGCCTCGCACTGCAGTGGTATGTCTGCCCGGCCGCCTATAGGGCGGCGTGGTGTTATACTGCCCAGCCACGTAAGCACAGTGTTATCAAAATTACACATATAAATACATATAGCATGCATGGGATCCCAATGAAACGTTTGTACTCTTATCCGAGTGACGTAAGGTCAGTAGCCTCCGATTTCTATTATGGACAATCATCATCGCTATATCTCACCTCAAAGGAACACGTAACATAAGGTGAGATCATCAACAATGAATAAAATCAAGAAAATCATGAAATAAGCTCAATAATCTCATAATAGCATCAAAACCATAAGTTTTGGAATCTCTAGAAATGGAATCATCATCATCATCATTATCATCATAGAAAACATTTATCTTAAGCATCACAAGAACTTGCGAATCATGAACTTCTAGCTTTTTGGAAATAAGGACATTATGGAAAGCATGTATGGATTTATAAGAAAAGAATCATGCCTTAGAAAGAAAGGGGACAGCCTTAACATACCTTTTGGGTCTCTTTAACTACTTAACGCTTATCCTCCCAAGCGCGTAAAATTTACATTCAAGAGAATTTATACTATTGTTAGGCTTATCGTCATATGCTTATCTTAAGCCTTCAAATTAAACCCCTTTTTGAATCTGCAGAAATTCGGGCAGCATCTCCCCTGTTTATATCCCTAGTCCAAAATCACAATACCAACAACCAACAACAACAACAACAACACTAACATCTACAACATCATCATCAATACCAAAATATTCCATAAAACATCCCACACGATGTTTATTCGATTTCTGAACCAACAAATTCATTATACGATCACTTAATAGATTTATCTTCGTAAATAAAACTAAATCAATATCAATAAAGAGAGATTCATTCCTTGTTCGCACTATAATCGCAATATCTTCAATATTCACCTTGATTTCAAGCCACGATTTACCGCAATGCGATACTATAATCACAATTGTACGCTATCCGATACTAAATCCCAAAATTCGACTTGGTTTGGGCTAAAATTTTATGGGTGGGAATTGGGAGAAGGTTCCAGAGAGTTTGGGATGTTTTTTAGGGGTAGTTGGATGAAAATAAGGGGTAAACCCCCTTTTTATATTGGTTTAGAGTCGGTTTGCACCGACTTAATTTTTGCTCTACACGTAGCAGAGTTTCCCAGTTGCTTCCCTGTGCATTCGCACCACCTCCAGGTGCGTTCGCCCAGGGTTAATCCCTACTTTGGCAGTCCGTCTTAAAATGCTCATAACTTTTGATTCCGATGTCGGATCAACGCGCGGTTTATTGCGTTGGAAACTAGACTTCCCGAACTTCAATTTAGGCTTTTGTTTCTCTTCAAAACTCCTAATATACTTGGAGCTATTCCTTCCTCGAGTTAGACCAAAATTGTCATACAAACCTTGCCCATCTTTTCTCCAAAGTTCCAAAAACTTACTTTCCTTACTTCACTTGTTCTCCAATCCTTCCATTACCTATTAGATAAACTTAAACCATCATAACCATAAGATAGGCGCATAAAACCTCATATCCTAGAAAATAACTCCAGCGTTTACAATTGAGCTGCTAGCATCTAACGAATTTCAACGTACAAAATTACAAGGTATAACATTATGCTTCTCCTATCAATTTCGTATCACATACCATCAACTATTTAAAGTTTAACTCAAGTTGACCACAACCTACCTCAAAGTAGAACTGGAACGATGTAATCACTCCATGATAGCTTTCCCCTTTCGTAAAGAATCTGAACGTTCAATGTCTAGAAATATAGAGCTATATGAGTATTCAAGTCATCTACTCAAACAATACAACACCTTGGAGAAAAGAACCCAATTACATTCTACCCTTTTTAGTAGGTGAACTATCACTAAGCGTGAATTTATCATAACATCAACCCCAAACCATCATACTATTCCTATTCATGGGTTCTCTAATCAATATAACCCTTTTTTTTCTAGCAATTTTTATGATAAAGTTATCATCTTTATGAAACCGTAGGTCTCAATCAACAAGTTCCACCATTAATAGACAAGTTCTCATCCTATAAAGCGATAATATATACTCCTAGATGATTAAACAACAATAAAATCAACAACCCATTCATTAATCAAGGGTTTTCTTATGTTATAGGGTTTTAGCCCTTTCATTCATCATTAATGGACCTTTAACTATTCATGGAATCTATCATAATGATGGAATTAACAAAGTCAAGAGTTGAGACTTACCTTTCAAGCGCACTTTCACACTAGCCATAAATTTTGGCCACACGAGTTCTTGGAAACTATTTTGGTGTTATGTGGAGAATCAGTTCGAAATAAAGAATATCAAACATGGATTCTGCCTCCGATAGACCGCTGCAGTGGTTGGTGTCTCGCTGCAGCGGTCTCGCTATAGAGGGAAACCTCCCACTATGGCGGACCTTATTAAAGTCTCGCCTCCCACGGCAACGACCCGCAACCCACTACGATGAACCCGCTGTAGTGGTCCCACACCCCTTGCAGCGGTCCAGTTTGACCAGTAGCTCGAGTTTTTACACCAGTTTTCACCCAAAAATCCCAACACCAATCCAAGGCCCTGCAGACGCAAACAAAACATGTACAGATGTATAAAAACACGCTACAGACTCACCCACAGCCTCAGAATTCCAACGGATGTCTAGTTTTCTATGTCACCCCCATAACGACCTAGTGGGTCATTTCAGATTTCTAATGATGACCATGAAGAAGAAGTGGTAAACAAAGAAGACCCGTGGATAGAAAAGATATTGGAACTGCTAGAAAACCAGTAGAAAGTTATTGCTGACTTACAAGCAGGGAGACACAATGTTGGTGCAAATCCACTTAATACAAAGGCAGACAAAGAAAAGGCAGCGGTGGAGCCCGTACTGGCGGAGCAGCACCTGAAGTTATGCAGTACCTATAAGCTCTTTCCAATTGGTTAGAAAAGAATGAGAAAGAATTGAACATTCAATTGGATCAGAATGAAAAAGCATTTAAGGCGTTCAAGTACCTGATAGATCAAATGCCAATTAAACAACCGTTTCCCGGACTGGACAAAAGAAGGAACAAGGGGAAGATACCTGACTCAGTGAAAAGATGGGAAAATTCTTTCGCATATCGGATTCTTTTTCCCAAGTAACTTCCTCAACAGGACGGTTCTTCCACTGAACCATAACTGACACTATTTCTTTCGACCTCAACTTACGAACCTCCCTATCTAAAGTAGTAGTAGGCTCTTCTTTATAGGACAGATTCTCATCGAACAAGAAAGAATCCCAACAAATGATAAACGAACCATCTCCATGATATCTCTTCAATATAGAGACATGGAACACTAGATGGGCACCTGACAAACCTGGGGGAAAAACTAACTCATAGGCTACATAACCCAAACGATTGAGAATCTCAAATGGACCAACGAATCTTGGACTAAGCTTACCTTTCTACCCAAATCTCGTCACACCTTTCATGGGTGAGACCATCAATAATACCTGCTCCCCAACCATGAACTCAAGATCTCGGACCTTTCGATCCGCATACTCCTTCTACTTACTCTGAGCAACCAAGAGCTTTTCCTGAATCACCTGGACCTTATCTAATGATTCTCTCAAAAGATCTATACCCCATGGCCTTACCTCAAAAGCATCAAATCATCCAACAGGAGACCTACATCTCCTCTCATAAAGAGCCTCAAACGGGGCCATATCAATGCTCGAGTGATAACTATTGTTATAAGCAAACTCAGCCAATAGTAAGAATTGATCCCAATGGCCACCGAAGTCAATCACACAAGCTCGGAGTATATCCTCTTGGACCTGAATAGTCCTCTCAGACTGACCATCTATCTAAGGGTGGAAAGCTGTACTAAGGTCCAATCTAGTACCCAATTCCAAATGCAAATTCTTCCAAAACTGAGATGTAAACGTCGTGCCTCTATCGGATATGATTGAAATAGGAACCCCATGCAGACAAACGATCTCACAAATATAAATTTGGGCCAACTTCTGGGCGGTATGGGCAATCTGAACCGGTATGAAATGGGTAGACTTGGTCAATCTATCAACAATGACCCAAATCTAATCAAACTTGCCCAAGGTCTTCGGAAGACCAACCACAAAGTCCATCGCTATCCTCTCCCACTTCCACCATGCAATTGGAATCCTCTGAAGTGTACCACCAGGTCTCTGGTGCTCGTATCTCACCTGCTTGCAATTCAAACACTGTGCAACAAACTAAAAAATATCGTGCTTCATCCCAGCACACCAATAGCGCTGCCTCAAGTCTCGGTACATCTTTGTAGCACCAGGATGAATGGAGTATCTAGAACTGTGAGCCTCCGCTAATATTGTCCTAATCAAATCATCAAAACGGGGAACACAAACACGCCCCTTGATTCTCAAGACCCCCTTATCATCAATCATGGCTTCCTTGGCCTCACCATGTAAGACTTTATCGCGAATCTTACTCAAACTCTCATCCTCAAACTGTGTAGCCTTTATCTGCTCTAGAAATGATGATCTCGCCTCAACACAAGTCAACACGCTGTCTGAATAAGACACGCCAAGCCTCATGAAACTATTAGCCAAAGTCTGAACCTCCCTGGCCAACGGACGCTCCGACGTAATCAAATGAGCTAAACTGCCCATGCTAGCTGATTTCTTGCTCAAGGCATATGCCACCATATTTGCCTTACTGGGATACTACAAGATAGTAATGTCGTAATCCTTAAGCAAATCTATCCATCTCTGCTACCTAGAATTTAGATTCCTCTAAGTAAACACATGCTGAAGACTACAATGATCAGTAAATACCTAGCAACGGGCACCATAGAGGTAGCGCCTCCAAATCTTCTACGCGAACACCACCGCTGCCAACTCCAAATCATGAGTAGGATAGTTCTTCTTATGAATCTTCAGCTGTCTAGAAGCATAAGCAATCACCTTTTTTTATTGCATCCAAATAGTACCCAAACCAAAACGAGAAGCATCACAAAAAACTACAAAGTCCTTTCCCTCCACGGGCAAAGATAGAATAGGAATTGTAGTCAATAAAGTCTTGAGCTTTTAGAAGCTCTCCTCACACTCGTTGGACCACTGAAAAGTTACCTCTTTCTTAGTCAACCGCGTCAAATGCGATGTAATGAAAGCAAACCCCTTCATGAAGCGATGATAGTAACAAGCTAACACCACAAACCTGTGGATCTCTACCACGTACGTGGGCCTGGACCAATCCCTCACTGCCTCAATTTTCTTCGGATCCACCATAATCCCGTCCTTCGAAACCACATGTCCTAAGGAGGACACAGAAGTAAGCCAAAACACACACTTAGAGAACTTGGCATACAACTCCCTATCTTTTAGCAACCCAAGAACAACCCTCAAGTGTTTTTCATGATCTTCCTTACTCCTCGAATAAATCAAAATATCATCGATGAACAGAATCACGAAGGAATCTAAGTATGGTTTAAAAATATGATTCATCAAATCCATAATGGCAGTTGGGGCATTAGTAAGCCCAAAGACATAACCAAAAACTCATAATGCCCATACCTGCTCCGGAAAGTAGTCTTAGGAATATGCTCTGCCCGAATTTTCAATTGATGATACCCCGACCTTAAGTCAATTTTCAAAAACACAGAAGCTCCCTGTAGCTGGTCAAGCAATTCATTAATATGAGGGATGGAGTATTTATTCCGGATTGTGACTTTATTTAACTGGCGGTAACCAATGCAGATTCGCATAGTCCCATCTTTATTTTTCACAAATAGAGCGGGAGTGCCCCACAGGGAGACACTCGGACAAATGAAATCCTTACTAAGAAGATCTTGAATTTTTTTCCTTTAATTCTTTCAACTCTGCTGGTGCCATCCGATATGGTGGAATAGAAATAGGGTGTGTTCCTGGCTCTAACTCAATGCAAAAGTCAATGTCACGGTCCGATGGTATGCCTGGCAAGTCTGCGGGAAACACCTCCGCAAACTCCCGTATCACAGGAACTGACTCAAGAGATGGACCTTCAACATTAGTATCACGAATATATGCCAAATAAGCCAAACACCCCTAGCCACTAGCTCTTTTGCACGAATAAAGGAAATTATTTTCCTTGGGGAGGGACTAAGGTTACCCTTTTACTCAAGTCCAGGAACCCCGGGCATAGCTAAGGTGACTGTCCTGGTATGATAGTCCAAAATTGCATGGTAAGGAGCTAGCCAACTCATACCTAGGATGACATCAAAATCTACCATGTCTAAAATAACTAAGTCAACCCAGGTGTCATACCCCATGAGTGTGACAGTACAAGATCGAAAAACTCTATCTACAACCACAGAATCTCCAACTGGAGTAGATACATGTATAAGGGCATCAAGTAAATCACAAACCATATCAAGACCCATAGAATAGACACATAAGAAAACATCAAACTCGGGTCAAACAATACAGATGCCATCTGACGACAGACTGAGATGTTACCTGTAATAACTGCATCTAAGCCCTCAACTTATGTCCTTCCAGGAAAGGCCTAACAATGACCCCGTCCGCCAGTAGCCTGCGAACCATTGCGACCAACCTGCCCTGTCTGAGTTCCGCCCCTGCCGGGCTGATGATCACCTCTACCATACTGCAACCTACCTCTATTAGGCTGGGGGCTACCTCTACCAGCTATGTAACCGCCATGCCCAGACAGAGCACGGTTCAAACAATAAGATCCTCCCCCTCTACCTGATGTTGGGGCTCGGGGAGTCTGAAACTGAGTACCGTGACCACCTTGCCTAAGTCTGGGACAATTCTTCTTCAAATGCCCGGTATCACCACACTCAAAGCATCCACGATCTAGTGTCGGATGCTGAACATAAATGATGCAACCGAGTAACCACCATAATTTGGAGCTCTGGTCTGCGAACGCCCTGGCTGACTGGAATAGTGCTGACTAACCCCTGATGGGCCTTTGGCGGAAACCTGCATAGCTGACTGAACAAGGCATCCCGAATAAAATTGGGAACTCTGGCCCTTAGAGAAAGATCCACTGTAACCACCACCCTTTCAGGCCTTCTTCTCCGGGTGCTTATAGTAACCCTCCGACCGAACTCCCTCGATAGTCCTAATATGATCCACGACTTCTTGAAAGGAAGCACCTGTCACTGCAAGTTGAAGAGCCAACAACAGAAGGGCAGTGTTCAACCCCTTCACAAATATCTTAACCCTCTCCTTCTCAGTAGGCACAAGATGAAGGGCATAGCGAGACAACGAATGAAACCGAGCCTCATAAGTAGCCACAGACAAACTACCCTGCTCAATATTGTTGAACTCATCACGCTTGCGGTCCCTCAAAGTACGAGAAACATACTTATCTAGAAACACCTGATAGAACTGTGTCCAAGTCCGCAGAGGTGATCCCGCTGGCCTGCACTCCACAAACTGTTATATCCCATATTTTTGCATATACGGAAAATTCGAAACAATTTTGACTTGTAAGAAATAAGGCCATAATTTGATTTTTTTCAATATATGGGTGTTTTTCATGAAATGTGGATGTGGAAACATGGAGGAAGGTCAAGGGAAAAATGGGAAATTTTAAAAATTAGTTTCGGAAATTTCAAGATAAGACCCGCAACAAGTTGGGCTTAAATGAAATGGAAAAAAAAAAGAACAAAGAGGCCCAAATAGAGGGTGGCCGGCCATAGTCAATTAAAAAGGGCCCAGGCCCATAAATTAATTAAATTCATGTATTAAAAAGGAATAAGGGGTCACAACTAGTCATATTATTTGGAAGATTCAAGAACAACAAATTTGAGAGGAGAAAATGAAAGGCCTCACGGCCAAGGAGAAAAAAAAATTCTTGGAGCTCAAATCTTTGGTTCAAAATTCATCTCTTTTGAATTCCTACTAAGTTGGAAACCCTCTTCAATGTGATACAAATTTGGAGGCAAGAGAGTACTTTTTTTTATCAAGTGCAAATTCTTGAAAAAGGTAAAGATAACATCGCTCGAGGAATTGAGCGAATTCGAATAACGGTCAGAGACGCCCGCCAGTAAGATATGAGTAAATGTATGTGTATGTGTGTATGTGTGTATGTGTATGTGTATGTGTGTATGTATGATTTTCGTTTGGTGCCCATGTGGGTTAAGAGCCGAGACCCGGCAACTAATGTTATGATAGACGGAAGGTTTTACTAAACCGAATACATGAAGCGAAGCGGGGGGCGACGATCCGAAAGTTGTCAAGGGATGGAAAATCCCTAAGTACATTATAACTCAGTTTGGAATGACGATGTCTGAAAGAGAAAATGAGTATGGAGGGTAGGAAAGATGAAAGGTAAGCAGTGTGAATAAGTGGAACCTTTGAAAGAGTCTATACGCGACACGCAAAACGATTTGTGTGACAACTTGGTGAATAAGTTTGCAAATAAAGGGGAAATTTCTCGTGAATTATTGGAGCCTTAATAGGAGTGATCTGATTCTAATTCGACATTCTATCTGTTGTGCTTCTGCACTCCCGATTTCGATAAGGCTCTGTCTAGTACGCCTCTGTATTTCTGAGCTCGATTATGTTCCCGTCTAATGAATCTTTGTGCGTCTGATTCTGGATACGTTTCTGTCTGGCACACCTCTGTATGTCTGACTCTGGATATAAATCCGTCTGATATGTTTCTGTGCGTTTGATTTTGACCACGCGTATGTTTGATACATTTCGGTCTGTCTGATCACGACTCTGTATGATACAATTTTGTACATTTGATTTTGATTTCGAATCTGTCCAATATGATTCCGTACGTCTGACCCCGACTATGAATCTGTCTGATACGCCTTCGTACGTCTGACTCCGATCTCAGATTTGTCTGATATACTTCCGTACCTCTGATGTTGACTATGAATCCGTCCGATATGCTTATACGCGTCTGGCCCTAGTTCTGAATCTGTTTGGCATGAAGTGTCTGGTATGAAGAGGGGTTACGATAATGTGGTAGGGAACTCAGCAGTGCAATAAGGAATGATACTAGGATGTCTGGAAAGCGTTCGTTTGTTATAAGAATATATCTTATGGTTCGATGATTACGTGGGGTATGAGAAAATGTATTATGAAGGCATTTGAATCGGTGATGTGAAAAATTTACCCCCCCTAAAGTTAGTAAAGGAGCCGTGTCGGAAAAAAAAAAAAAAAGGACAACTATAAAGAGAACCCTCCCGGAGCAGTATGACGCCCCATAAGGTCGATTCAACATTCGAGGACGAATGTTCTAAAGGGGGGGAGAATGTTATGTCCCGTGTTTTCGTATAATTGGAAATCGAGGAATAATTACGACTTGTGTGTTATAAGGACATAATTTAATTTCAGTGAATATGACTATGTTGGTTGTGGAATCTTTAATGTTAAGACATCGGGGAAGGCCGAGAATAAATTTGGAATTTCGGAAATTAGTTTCGGGAATTACAAAACGGGACGTTTTATGAATTGGGCCAAGGAAAATACAACACAAAATTTAGGCCCAAAGAATGGAGGGTGGCCGGCCTTAGCCATGGCCCAAACCCATTATTTTGATGTCATGTGCATAGCACATGACTCTTAAAAGGATATATATCATGTTACACTTGATAGTTATCAAGACGCAAAGCAAAAAAATTCAAGAACACCACAAAAGGGGGTTCGACCGAAGCTAAAGGGAAAGAGAAAGAAAAATTTCCAAGCTTTGTTGTTGATCCAAAAATATTAGTTTCTACATAGTTGTGAAGTGCTCAAGACCCTCTTCAACGGGGTATAATTAGTTTGGCACAAGAGCCTCGTTTGCGACAAGTCAGAAATTCAAGAAAAGGTAAGAATTTTGCCCCTCTAATGTTATAGAATTGAGATGAATGTGCTAAGGATTGAGAATAGACGAGAATCCCGTAACCTTGATGAATATAGAAAGCCGTGAGTGTGTGTATATATTGCATGTTGGCCATGAGCCCTAGGAAGAAGAAAGTGATGTGAATTGATCTTGTTTAGTTTGTATAATGTGTCGTTGTGACATTCGTGTCGTAAATGATTGATTGATGAATTGGATTGGCGTTGGAAAATGATTTCGGAACGTTATCGGAAAGTGTATACCTTTGGTATAATTGTGTATATCATTGTATATCTAGGGTGCTAAAGACTTTAAATGTGATTTATGGTTGATGTTAATGAATTCGGAATGAAACGACGCAAGTTAGAATGTTCGTCGTGACTTTTGGTGTTTTGAACGGAATATGGGAAATAATGAATTTCGGGAACTTTCGTATATGGTGTGGAATATATTTGGGATGTGATTGAATGATCTTGAATGAGTAAATGAATATAATGATGTGGATATAGATTTGGAGTTTTGGAAGTTTGAATGAAAAGTTGCCAACTTGTGTAATAAAGTAGAACTTTGAAGCTAGAGTGATTTGTATTGTTTGATGATGTGTGGGCTATTGTTGTTGATGTATTTTGAGCCGAGTTAGGTCTCGGGGGTGTTAGATTTATAGGGGAGGTGCTGCCGAAATTTCGGTAGGCGAAAAATGAAGTTAATGGCATTTTTAAGCCTAAGAATTTCAATTGGTAACTTTGACAATTTGCAGATTTCAGACGAAACGGGACTTGACTTTTGGGAGAGCATACGACGTCTGTAAGGTATGTAAAGCTTCCCACTTCTTCGTTTGGCATGTCTTAGTATGTTAGGTGAATATTGGAACCTCCGGAGCATTTCTGCTCCTCGAAACCCGATCCACAGAAAAGTTACTATTCATTCAATTCAATTAAAGCCTAAGGGCTCTATTTTGGCTAGAATGCCACCAATCGTCCGAAACCTATCGAAATGTGGTCGGGTATCTTAGAAATGATTATGTATGAACTTTTGGCCCCTAAATGTTCGTAAATTATGTTCGCCACCTCAATTCGACTCGAGGTGGACCCGCTAACCCCGAGACGCCCTATTTGTCTTATTGGGCTGTCCTTTTGAATAAAGTTTGATATGATACTTTCGGTTTTGGAACTTCCTCCTACGAGATATGTTTTGGATATTATGATATGCTAAGTTATGTTTTGAGCCATACGTAATATTTTGGAAACGTTTTGTGAAATGAAACTTTGTATCGACTAGGTATTCGATTATTTTGTACTGTGAAATGACTTATGAGACTACTAAGTTTTGAAAGGCTATTTTGAAGTATGATTTGCATTTGTTTGCTCACGACTCCGCTCGTGCCTTATTATGACTTCGTTCACCGGTTCCCGGGCCGGTTATGATTCGTGCGCCTTACAATAATTCGACCGTATGCTGTGTTACGTTCCCGAGGCTTCGCCATAGGGCCGGGTTCCGTTTGGAGTTATGCTGTGATATGGCTCGTGATGCTATACGCTCACCTATGTTTGTGTTTGTGTTCGGAGATACGAAGATTTGAAACCTTCTGGTGTTATGCTGTGTGTGGCGCCAGCGTCGGAGTGGCGACCACGTTCCTAAGCGTTTGCATGATTTCGTTTGCATTATGTATACGTATATGATTTTAATACGGATTTTGACATCCCGATTTGTACTCCACTTTGTTATCTGATTTGCTTTCAGTTTTGATCCATATTTCTGTACTCCGTGCTTTACCTACTCAGTACATATTTCGTACTGACCCCGTTTCTTCGGGGGCTGCGTTTCATGCCCGCAGGTACAGATATTGGTGATCCTCCATTGTAGGCTTCACTCTTTGCTACTTCAGAGTACTCCTTCTGATCCGGAGTCCACTTTTGGTACAGACATCTTTTGCTATGTATATGCTCTGTATATTTGACGATTTGGGTACGGCGGGGCCCTGTCTCGCCATAAGTCTTTGTTTTGAGTTCGTAGAGGCCTGTAGTCATATATGTGGGGCGAGGGTCCTATATATGTTTGTTTGAGTTTGTTTTCTGGTCTTAAAGCGGTCCGTTTGTTTTGATGGCCCTAAATGGCCCTTATGCTTATGTTGCACTTTTGACCGGCGATGTCTATTCCGCCGCTCAGTTTGGATTCGATATGACATTTTGATTTGTGCGACCGCTTAAGACATATTTTGATATAAATTCTGTTGATATGACTTTTATGAATTTTTGGAATATGCTCGAACTTGGTAAATGAATATGCGGTTTGGTCTGGGTACCCAGGTAGGGTGCCAGTCGCAGCCCACGGGGCTGGGTCGTGACAATACCGATCCACAAAACTCTACTAGACATTTCCTTGTACAACGAGATCGATGAACCCAGGGCTCTGATACCAACTTTGTCACGACCCAAGTAGCCGTGAGTGGAACCCACACGAATCCCCTAGTGGGCGAACCATCTACTTAACCACCCATCCAAACGATTACCAATTACTTAACAACTTATAGATAAATCAAGGATATAACAAAAGTAATAACAACCCAAAATGTCTAGTTTTGCCATAAATGAATACGAATGCAGAAGTCTAACTATTACAACCCAGAAATCCGAAAGTCATAGTACAAGGGTTCTAAAAGATAAACCGTCTAAGGAAATAAAAATTGTATGAAATAACAAAGTAATGTCTGGAGTGGAAATAAACATCAATAAAAGAAGATCTTCAGGCAGCCTGGCATGGATAGGAGCTCACCCTCAAATCTGTTGGAAACTGGCCTCACGCTAATTATGAGGTCTAGTAGATGTCGCTGGATCACAATCTACTCTAAAAAGAATACAACAAGGTAGTATCAGTACAAACACGGTGTACCACTAGATATCATCGGCCAACTAAGATTAGTGTGATGCATAAATCATAAAATCATTAGAATAGACAGATAGGCACAACAAAACAAAACCATATGAAATTATCAACAAAAATCATCAAACATCGAAATAAGATAAGCCCACACAAACAATAATCAATAAGAGTAACTCAACCTATATCATTACCAACACAACCGTAACTCATGAATTATCTCAACAAAATCATATGAAATTATCAACAAAAATCATCAAACATCGAAATAAGATAAGCCCACACAAACAGCAATCAATAAGAGTAATTCAACCTATGTCATTACCAACACAACCGTAACTCACGAATTATCTCAACTGTGTCACATAGCTGTACACACATGCTAAATGGTATTGTTTGTCCAAATAGCCATGACCTGGAGGGGACCCATGGTGTTCATGTACCACTCACTCCGGAACTGACCTCGGATCACGAGCCCATAACTAGGCCACATCCTAACCCCCTACCAAATGTGCCTTTTCATATTTATATGGTCTTTCTCATCTCACTGTATATTCGTCCCAACAATCAATAAGGGATTATAAACAGTCAATAAATCAAAATTAAGGAACATAAGTCCCTATGTCACAAGTCATATCAAGACTCACGAATCAGTTCATCAATAGCATGAATAAGGGGTTACTCGAAGTCAACAAGAAAAGTATTCATTAACTTCTTCTTTATCATATAATAACAATTTATCACATAATAAATAAATCAATGTCAAAATTAGGAATTTGCAACCAAACTTTATGTCGGAAACCCTAATCATGCTTTTCCTATCAATTTCATAACATATACAATCAACTAATCAAATTCTAACTCAAGTAGACCGTAACCTACCTCAAAGCAAAACTGGAACAGTGCAATCACTCCGCAATAGCTTTCCCCTTTCGCAAAGCTTCAGAAAGTTCAAAGTCTAGCAATCATAACACTAAGTGAGTAATGGATCATCTACTCAAACAAACAACAATTGGGGAAGAGAACCCTACTACTTCTATCCTTTTCAAATGGATGAACTATCAGTAAGTGTGAATTCATCATAAAATCAACCCCAACTATCATACTATTCCCATTCATGGGTTTTCTAATCAATTCCACCCTTTTACAAGCAGTTGTTATGCCAAAGTTACCATCTTTATGAAACCCTAAGTCTCAATACATCATTCTCATCCATTAGAACTTGAATTCCCACCCTAGGAAATGATAATCTATAACCTTGGATGAATAAACAACAATAAAATCATTAACCCATTCATTATTTAAGGGTTTCTTAAGTTCTAGGGCTTTAGTCCTTTCATTCACCATTAGCGAACCTTGAACTAATCATGGAAATTAATGTGATGATGGAATGAACAAAGTAAAGGGTTGAGACTTACCTCTCAAAAGTATTTTAGCCCTAGCCTCAGAAATTCGCCAAAAGAGTTCTTGGGAATTGTTTTGGAGTTATGTGGGGAATCGATTCAGAAATAAGAATATAAAATGCTAATTTTGCCTCCCGTCGACCGTTGCAGCGGTCGACTTCTCGCTGCAACGGTCCCGTTATGGCGGACCTCAGTAATTTCCCCCACCCTGCGGCAGTGGTCCCCTACCCACTACGATAGAATCACTACAACGGTTTCACAACCGGTGTAGTGGTCTATTTTGACTAGTAGCTCGGGTTTTTCCACCAGTTTTTCACCCAAAAATCCCAACACAAATCCGAGGCCCTACAGACGCAAACCTAACATGCATATATACATAAAAATATTCTACGGACTCACTTGCTGCCTTGCAATTCTCAACGGAGGTCTAGTTTACCAAGTCACCCCCATAATGACCTAGCGGGATGTTACAGGTATATCGTGTATACCCATGGTATATTATCTGTTGTTTTAGGAATAAAACTGTAATTTGCTAAATTGGGCCTAATTCCTTAAGTGATATCTTTACCACAACAGTTTTTGGGCTCTTCCTGTACTGCCAGTTACACTTGTTTTCATATTGGGCATGTTTCCTGTTTCTTTTCTTTCTCTTAGTGATGTTTGGGCATGTCCGCTTTATGTGTTGATCTCTTTCATTTTATTGACCATATACAGTTGAATTATACGCGACATGTATGTTTGTATATGTGATCATGCTTGAGTATTTCCCCTTTTAGTTTATGCTAAAATAATTAGTAAGTTTAGATGCCCTCTAACAGGTATTTTCTTCCCCCAACCCCAACACCACCACCCCCCCCCCCTCGGCACTCGGGCGAAGGTATCACGAACCTCTGTTGTGCCAGAGACCCAACACTTTTCTTCTATCTATTCCGACGCTTTGAAGGCCCAACCATGGGTGAAAATGGCGACTGGTGGGCTTGGTAGGCCCACCAGCCTAACGTTTCTCTTTTTATTTCATATTTGTGTATATGTATATGTAAAGAACGTTTGTATAAACGTTGAAACCCATTGCTTAGAACTTAGGTATATATATGCCATGTAGAATGGATTAGGAAAGTTTCAAAATGATTTTCAAACTTAGAATTAACAAAAGATAAATGATGCATGAAACATGGTACATGATTTTCCAACTTGATAATTTCTTTTATAATTAAGATTGTATATATGAATTTGGAGAAAGAGCAACATTTGGCTATTGATTTGAAATTGAAACTATTTGAGCTATTTTTTAGGTAAAGATTTGAAATGATTTTATGGCATTTAAAAGAAATTGAAAAAAACTGATTTCATAAGGTAGTAGAAGAAAAAATGAATTTCAAAACCATAAGACTTAAGGATTTCGCAAACCCTTTTTGGGTCCAAGCCAACCTTAAGTCAAAAAAAAAAAAAAAAAAAAAAAAAAAAGAGAAAATACACTTCAACTTTAGTTTGAGGAAAGGGTTTAAAAATGGGATATAGTTGGCAGTCAAGTAATTAAAAATGGATGAATACATTACCCTTTGAAAGAAAATATTTTCACACTTGTACAAAACCCATGGCATATTTACAAAGGAGATACACTCAAACTATTTTCTATGAACTTATAAAGAATTAAAAGCATGACATTGGACCAAGTTTAGTGGAACTCTACCTAAGAGAAATCTTAAGTGAGTTTTGGTCCAAAAATGAAATGACTTTAAGGGTTTATACATTTTTAAAGAAAGATTCAACCCTTTGTCTACACAAAAGGGAACTTTTTTAACAAAGTATTAAATGACATGCCATGGCTGTTTTACAAGCAAGTAAACTCTTTTTAACAAATAATTATAATAATTACACATTGCTCGAAGGTCAACCGTACACTACGTATCCTTAATACTAGAGCGCTTAAAACCATCCCTACGGTATCATCAGAACCCTTACCTCGAACTCTGGTTTTAAAGGATTTTTCTCTTGTTTGAATAAACCCTTTTTGACTCGGTTCTCCTAATTTCCCTTAATAAATTAGGTGGCGAGTCTAAAAATACAAAAATCCAAATAGAGTCCACAATTATGAAGTAGCTTTTATGCCTCGGGTAAAAGTGAACCATAACACACTTTATAGCGGTATTTTTGAATAAATATCACAGATATACATTGATACATTTAAGTCTAAATTATAGGCGTAATTATTGTATGCTCACACATAAAATGTATATCCTATCCGTGTATATACAATGTATCAGTGTATATGCTATGTTTTGGAAGAATAATACTGCTACGTTATGAAAAACAATATCGCTATTTATTGCAAAATCTTGCTACATATGATATTTTCCCGATCAATATATACTACCTTGAAAAGTATAAATGCGACTAAGGGGTGCTTATGGTAGGGCAAAATTAGCTTATTTAGGGACAAAAGATTGATTAATGTATGCTTTTTCAATGCAATATTATCACTACTAATAACTGCCCTCACCACCATACCAACAAAGATGTTAACCATAAATCCTTCCGTTGTTCTAAAGCTTCACGCATATGGAACATTCTTAATATAATTAAACACTCCAATTGATAATTATCACTTTTAATTTGAGGAAAAAATATTTTCATAATTAAAGATCTCATCTCCTTTCCTAATAAATATTTCCATTCCACTGTCTATTCTGCTTCCACTGCTGTGGAACATATGGTTAACTCGAAATGATAATACTTTTAATAACACGTCTTATCCTGTTAACACCATCAACAATGTTGAAGGAGCTGGAGGAGTTATCCTTGATTCCAATGGGAATTGGAAAGAAGGATACTTAAGTCATACATTACCAAACTTAGCACTTCATGCTGAAATACTAGCCCTTCTCGAAGGACTAAAATCGTCTTTCATTAAGAATCTATATCCACTGATAGTGGAGTCGGACTCTCAAAGTATTAATCAACTAATATCTTCACCTTCAAAAAAATAAAAAATCGATGGTTTGTTGTAAAACAAGCTCAAAGTAACAATATAAAATATTAGAACAAGAGAATAATATAGAATAAAACAATGTAAAGATGACTTTCTTCTTTTCTTTCAAGTGTGTAGTACATCATATATCATATCTCTATTTATACTACTCCATAGAGAGGGGGTTTACAAGATTGTCTTGAATATGACATTAACCCTTTGAGAAGGTGGGAAGAATATATGGTTGTGGGAGATGAATGCGGGAGTAGTGGAGGTGTGGTATAACTATATATAATGGTGCACATAATGGTGAATTAACTCCTAGAAGTTATGGACATCCATATTATCATATTTACAAAACTCCCCCTCGGATGTCCGATAATGTGTCTCATTACGCCTTATTTGCTGCCTCTTTAAAAACTTTGTCAGGAAAACCCAATGGGACAAAACCTCGACCAAGGAAAAAAGGGTGCAGCGCGTATTTTCTCTCCCTGATGAAAAGATCACTTTAGTTCTCGGAGACTACGCATTCCAATCTTGTATATCAGCTTCTCAAATGTCGAGGTTGGTAATGCTTTAGTGAACAGATCCGCCAAATTATCAATCTAGCGAATTTGTTGAACATCTATCTCACCTTTCTTTTCGAGATCATGAGTAAAAAAGAACTTTGGTGAAATGTGTTTTGTTCTATCTCCTTTAATGTCTCTCCCTTTAGTTGAGCAATACATGCAGCATTATCTTCGTACAATATAGTTGGAACATCCATTTTCAAAAGAAAACCACACATTTCCTGAATATGTTGAGTCATTGATCTCAACCAAACACACTCCCAACTAGCTTCGTGAATGGCTATTATCTCCGCATGATTTGAAGAAGTGGCAGCTATTGTTTGCTTCACTGAACGCCATGATATAGTTGTACCTCCATATGTAAATAAATAGCCTATTAGAGATCGGGCTTTATGTGGGTCAGACAAATATCCTGCATCTGCATAACCGATCATATCTGACTTGGATTCATAAGAATAAAATAATCTCATATCATTTGTTCCCTGAAGATATCTGAATATATGCTTAACACCATTCCAATGTCTTCTTGTTAGGGAGGAGTTGAATCTTGCCAATAAACTCACTGCAAAACATATATCTGGTCGGGTATTAATGGCTAGATACATCAGTGCCCCAATTGCACTGAGATATGGAGTTTCATCACCAATGAGCTCTTCATCATTTTCTTGAGGTCGAAATGGATATTTATTTCTGTCAAGTGATCTCACAACCATCGGGGAACTCAACGGATGTAATTTATCCATGTAAAAAACGCTTTAAAACCTTTTCAGTTTATGTTGATTGATGGACAAATATTCCATTTGTCAAATGCTCCATTTGTAGGCCAAGACAAAATTTTGACTTACCTAGATCTTTCATTTCAAATTCTTTCTTCAAACACTCTACAGCTTTTGAAAGCTCTTTAGGAGTGCCAATGATATTCAAGTCATCAACATACACAACTATTATGACAATTCAGACCCAGACCTTCTTATAAAAACACAAGGACAAATAGGATCATTTTTATATCCTTCCTTTAGCAAATATTCACTAAGACGATTGTACCATATCCTCCCTGATTGTTTCAATCCATATAAAGATTTTTGAAGCTTTATTGAACAAGTTTCCCACGAACTTTCGTATGCTTCAGGCACTTTGAATCCTTTAGGGATTTTCATAAAAATATTGTGGTCCCAATGAGCCAGATAAATAGGCTGTGACAACATCCATCAGTCGCATATCAAGCTTTTCACGAACTGCCAGATTTATTAGATACCTGAAGGTAATTGCATCCATCACAGGAGAATATGTCTCCACATAATCAATGTCAGGCCTTTGCGAAAATCCTTGTGCCACAAGTCGTGCTTTATATCTTACGACTTTACCTTTTTCATTTCGTTTTCTCACAAACACCCATTTGTACCCCACTAGCTTGACATCTTCAGGTGTTCGGACTATTGGTCTGAAAACTTCACGTGTTTCAAGTGAAGATAATTCTGCTTGAATTGTGTCCTTCCATTTTGGCCAATCATTTCTCTGTCTACATTCATCGAAAATTTTTGGCTCAAGATCCTCATCTTGTTGCATTATTTCAACAGCAACATTATATGCAAAAATATTGTCGACCACAATATCATTTCGGTTCCACCTTTTCCCCGTCGAGACATAACTTATCGAGATCTCTTCACTATCATTGAAGTATCTGGACCTCCTCTATGGGTTTATCATTTATTATGTCTCGGGGCTCTTCTTGAGAAATTTCCCTCACATTATGATCTTGATCATTTATTTCTTTTCTTTTTCGAGGATTTTTATCCTTGGAACCGATTGGTCTACCACGTTTCAGACGTGGCCTGGACTCATTTGCATTAACCGTTTGTCCTACCGAGACATCAACTCGAACTGGGGCATTTGCAGCTGGAATATGAGATTTAGTAACTCTTGGAAGGTTAGTAAATACATCTGGCAGTTGATTTGCGACATTTTGCAAATAAATCATCTTTTGAACCTCTTGCTCACATTGATTTATTGGAGGATCTAAATGAGATAGTGATAATGCATTCCAATCTATCTCCTTTTCCAACTGCTTATGTTCTCCCCCTAATGTTGGGTATACTGATTCATCAAAATGAAAATCAGCAAATCTTGCTGTAAATAAATCTCCAGTCATCGGTTCTAAATATTTTAAAATTGAAGGAGATTCATACCCAACATATATCCCCAACCTTCTTTGGGGACCCACCTTTGTGCATTGTGGTGGAGCAATTGGAACATGTACCGCATATCCAAAAATTCGAAGATGGGAAATATTTGGCTCTTGACCAAAAGCCAATTGTAATGGGGAGAATTCATGATAACTGGTTGGCCTTATGCGCACAAGTGCTGCTGCATGCAAAATAGCATGTCCCCATACCGAAACAGGAAGTTTTGTCCTCATTAGCAATGGTCTAGCTATCAATTGTAGGCGTTTAATCATTGATTCTGCTAGACCATTTTGAGTATGAACATGAGCAATCGGATGTTCAACTGTTATTCCAATGGCCATACAATAATCATTAAAGGCTTGAGAGGTAAACTCACTACCATTATCAAGACGAATTTTCTTTATCACATTATCTGGAAATTGTGCTCTTAACCTTATTATTTGAGCCAACAATCTCGCAAAAGCCATATTATGAGTTGATAATAAGCACAGATGTGACCATCTTGTAGATGCATCAATCAAGACCATATAATATTTAAATTGTCCACATGGATGGTGAATTGGCCCACATATATCATCCTGTATACGTTCCAGAAATGCAGGGGATTCAATCCCAACCTTAGTTGCTAATGGTTTAATAACCAATTTTCTTTGAGAACAAGCAGCACAAGAGAATTCCTTAAATTGAAGAATCTTTTGGTTCTTCAAAGTATGCCCATGTGAATTCTTAATTATTTTACGCATCATATTAGAACTGAGATGGCCCAGCCAGTCATGCCAAATGATAAAATTGTTAGAACCATTAAATTTTTTGTTTACTACAACATGTGTTTCAACCGCACCAATACTTGTATGGTACAACCCAAAAGAAAGTGCGGATAATTTTTCATGCACAAACTTTTCTGCCGCTTTCATTGTAATAATATAAAGGTGCTCAACCTGTCCTTCATTGGCAGTCTCAACATGATAGCCATTTTGGCGAATAACCTTGAAACTTAATAAGTTTCTTTGAGACTTGCTACAATACAATGCATTATTAATGGCCAATATTGTTCCTCCAGGTAGTAATAAGGTCGCTTTTCCAGAACCCTCAATTAATTTTGTACTACCAGATATTGTATTAACATAGGCCTTTTTCATAACCAAATGAGAGAAATATTTCTTTTCTCTTAATATAGTGTGAGTTGTAGCACTATCCAAAAGGCACATATCTCCATTACTCATCGTGGATCCAATTGAAGACTGGGGAATTTTATTTATCTTCATAAAAATAAAAATACATCCTATGAATTACGGAAACTAACAACAGAAAACTTAAGTACTAATCCTTGAAAAGAAAACAACATAGAGAACTTAAGTACTACTCAAAAATAAAACAACATAAGGAAAACTTAAAACACATAAAAAATAACAACATAACACATTCCCCAGTGAAATGATCAAATCTCAATTTTGATCTCCAAAGAAGTCAACTTCCAAATGAGTAATATCATCAAGTCCATCAAAATCATCATCTTTCAAAGCCAAAGTAGCTTCAACATTATCATCATATTTTCGTGAAGGCCCTATCTCATCATCATTCTTTAAAGTCATGTGTGACTCCACCGGGGCATTAGTAGAAGAGGCACCATCTCTATTTGCCTTTCTTTTGAAGGAATTTTGATAAAGCCTGGCAAAATGTTCAGGCGCCCGACATTCATTTTTCCAGTGACCTTTCAAACCACAACGATGACAGTTGCTCCTTGAAGGATTGCCTTGATAACCCATATTGTTCTCCCTTTTATGGTGACCACCATCACGACAATTATTATATCGTCCCTTGCCCTTGCCACACCCACGCTCATTATTATGGCCCCTATTATTTTGTCTTCTTTCAACTGGGCCATGTCCTGCTACCACATTCGCTTCCGGGATTCGAGCAGTTCCAGTGGGACGGGCTTCATGATTTTTCAATAAAAGGGTATTATGTCGCTCAGCCACAAGAAGACATGAGATCAAATCAGCATGCTTTTTAAAACCCTCTCACGGTACTGCTATTATAATACCAAATTGGAGGCATGAAGTCGTAAGAGTCTTCTCCAACATATCCTCATCAGTTATATTATCCCCACATAACTTCAATTGGGAAGTAATTCTATAAACTGCAGAGTTATAATCACATACAGTTTTAAAATCCCGTAACCGTAAGTGAATCCACTCATAACGAGCCCTGGGCAATATCGTTACCTTAATGTGGTCATACCTTTACTTCAAACCAGTCCATAATTCAAGTGGGTCTTTCACTATCAAGTATTCAACCTTCAATCCTTCATCTAGATGATGATGAAGGAAAATCATTGTCTTGGCTTTGTCCTGACTCGATGTTGTATTATCCTGAGTAATAGTGGCACCAAGACCTTTGGTGTCTAGGTGAATTTCAGCATCAAGTACCCATGATAGGTAATTTTTTCCGGAGATATCAAATGCTACAAACTCAAGCTTCGACAAATTCGACATGATGATCAAAATAGATGAAAGAGTAGACTCAACTTGGAGCGACGGTAATGAAGTTAGAGACTCGTGCTGATAACGTGTTGTAAAACAAGCTCAAAGTAACAATATAAAATATTAGAACAAGAGAACAATATTGAATAAAACAATGTAAAGATGACTTTCTTCTTTTCTTTCAAGTGTGTAGTACATCACATATCATATCTCTATTTATACTACTCCATAGAGAGGGGGTTACAAGATTGTCTTGAATATGACATTAACCCTTTGAGAAGGTGGGAAGAATATGTGGTTGTGGGAGATGAATGAGGGAATAGTGGAGGTGTGGTATAAATATATATAATGATGCACATAATGGTGAATTAACTCCTAGAAGTTATGGACATCCATATTATCATATTTACAACATGGTTGAAATTGTTGTTTGAGCATATGACTTTTTTATGCATATTAGAAATTGGTGTGGTTTTGAAACGGCTAAAGCCATCAATAACAGAGGAGTTTGAAATTCTTCAAACTATGTGATTCGAATGTTGTTTCATCGAATCAAAATTTTATTTGGATCTGGAATATGGAGTTACATCTCATGTAGCTACTAATTTATGACGAGTGGGTTGAGCAAAAGTCTGAGGAAATTGACAAAAATCCACTTAGGAATTGACAAACTTAAAGCTCCACGGTTGAAATTCTTCTTTGAGAATAAAATTTTCACTTTTTGATGTTTAGAAACTGATTGAGAGTGATATTCGTTTTCACCGTCACGTATTTAAATAGCGTTGGTTTAAATAATGCTAATTTAAAATAAACTTCAATACTATTTTTTCATAATTTGCCATTCAAAAGCACTTTAACAAAAGATTTATCAGACATAATTATCTTTTTGTTAAATATTTAAAAAGAATTTATCAAATGATTTGATCAAACACAAATTATTTCTCTAAGTTATTTTGATAGAAGCACTTCTCGAAATAAGCAATTTTTAAAATTTTGACCAAACATGCTTCAATTATGCTAATTAAACATAAGCCACAAAAGACTGAAACTTGAAGAAACAGTGGGGTAATTTGAAAAGGAAAATCAGTTATACAACACTCAATAAAATGCAAATTAAAGCACTCTTCCCAGCCAAAAAAACAAAAGGAAAAAAAATACTCTAACAAAAATCGCTGCTCCCATTAGAAGCTGGTGGAATCTGAAAATGCCAAAGCCTTCCAACACCTTTCACCAAATTTTTCCTACACAAAAATAACTCTGCATAAACTTTCTCTACATCACGATCCACATCATGCAAAATCACATGTGTAACCCCAGATCCTTTCCTATTCCTTGCCATAACAGCAGCAGAATAAATAGCTGACATTCTTCCTGGTGCTTTATCAAAATACCCTTTAGGACCATCTATCATAATTATGTCCCATTCTTTATCGTACACTTCATCTGATAACATATCCAATGCTAACTTACATTTTTTGTTACCTCGTAAAAACGATTTCCTAGCGGAACAATCCGGTTCCTTATGGTAGTGTTCGATTAATTTCTCTGCCTCGTACAACTTTGTCCGATAATTCACGGTGTTGGCACGGAGGAATGGGAGGTGCATGAGTATGGCCCTGATCCATTTCGGATCTTCCTCTAGGAATAGCGTCATGCCACGTGGATTTATGGACGACCACATGAACGAGTCGTGACCGAGACCGAATACGAGGAAATTACAAGGGGTTAGAGATTTGAGGACGTCGAAGGATACCTTGATCTCGTCCCTCGATTGTTGTGGTATCACACGCGACGTGGCATAGTGGAGGACGGCATCCACTTGGAGATGCCGCGATACTGTGTCATCCTCTGTTGTTGAGTTGTGGTCCGGGAGGATCCCCGGGCCCACTAGTACTGGAGCTTCACAGAGGATGGGATTATTTGAGATTCGAAATAAAATGAAAATAATTAGCATTGTACAGGTTAAACCTATGAATGCTAATTTCAACATGTTCTTGTGGGTGAAATTAGTTAGTGTTGACGCCAATTGGGAGACTTCATCTCATATTATGCTTCGAAACGACAGGTTCTTGGAAAAACAATCAGATACAATGGACCTTTAAAATTCCACTTCAAACTTGGTGTGATTGCCTTAAATTGGATGTATATACATTAAATAGACCATGTGTTTTCCTCACAAAATTGCTAGTTAATTGCACCATGTAAAATGTCCCAATTCTAAAGTTTGTGTTATTATAAAGCAAGTTTTCAGGAACTTTAGCCTCTCAAACCGTCCAAGTGTCCGTCTTCCATTATAGATAGTTACTAGTTCATGATATTGGATTTAATATTTAACTTTGAAACCTATGTAAAACGAATTTGTGGTAAGGAGAGATTGAAGGATCGATAATCTTCTTCATTATTACAGACAATTTTCAGCTATGTAAATTATAGTAGACAATAAAAATAACTAATTAATTAAAATATGTTGTAAATTGAGAACATGTCACGAACCAAAATCGTTTAGTTGTGCGAGCACCTACCATTTCCCGCCTTGGCAGGAGAACCCTTCCCTTACCCAACATGCAATCTATCAATGCGGAAGAACAATCTAATAATAATAAATCTCAAGATCAATTAAAAGAGAATAAGTGCGGAATACATCTTCTACCCAAGGCATCTGGTCTAAGTCAGCACAAGAGCTACTAATAAACACATAGGTCTGAATATATAACAAGAACGATCTGAATGTTTCCATACAAGGCTCATAACATTAAAAGGAATACTGTGCGGAAATAGATGACAAGTATACGAAGAATGGAAACTCAGGCTGCAGATCTGGCAGTAGCTTACCCTAAGTCTCCAACAACACTGTCTCGGGAAACACTCTCGAGAATTAGAAATAGAACACGTAACAGCCTCAACACTAAAAATAAGAGTAGCATCAGTACAAACAACAAGTATTAAGTAAGCATTATAGGCCAACTAAGATTAGTTCACACATATAAGCATAAAATCAACAAGATAAGTAGATAGGCACATATATAATACCCAAACCAAGGTCTCAGAATATCCCATAACCGAATCATAACCTAAGCTGAAGCTTCTAAACCACAAGTCTGTCGAGTCTGAATAATCTAAAATGATAATCACAAATTGTCATGACCCCTTTTAGAATAGCACGGACACATGCCATTCCCACCTCGGTAGGCGAAACCTGAACCCAAAACAGTTTCATAAACAAATAAAGAACGAAATTCATTTATCCTTCAAGATATAACATAACCAATATATAAATAAACAAAATAGCGGAAGGTGTTTACAACAATTTAATAAATACACTGACTCATTTTCCCATGACCTGGCCTAGACTAGTGCAACAACGACTAAGATTTTGAATGCCGAATACAACAACAATTCTAAGACTCAACCTCCATCTCAGAATGAGAAGGATGGAGACCTTCAAGATAGGGACTGTGCATTTTCCGGAATACTTCAATCAATCAATATCCTAAAAACCTTTACACCCCAAAAGGGATGTAGCAAGAGTAGCATCAGTACAACACAAGTACTGGTAAGCATCATAGGCCATCAATTGTTAGAAAAAATAACGAAAATAAAATTTACAAATAAGCATGGTAGGTAAGCTAGGTCAACAGTACATATTACCTTCCACTCGTCCCAACAATAATGATTCTTATTCTCATCAACTCTCCTCCTAGTGATTCATTTGCTTAGCTTGCCTTATACTCCCTTCTAACTCATCTAACATACGATAGACAATTTGGCTCAAGTATCACAAGTCAGCTACCATTGCACTATTCACTCTTAGTATCGGGAAGTTATCTCGTTATTCAGATGTTCATTATTCACTTGAACTTAGGAACCAAACATATACAACAGGGACAACTAGTAGCAAATATAAGTAATTAAAGATCACGGCCTCTAGTTATAGTGACTAAACCCAACTGTGTCAAGTCTTAATACATCCAATCTGAATCCGTATATCACAACCATATCACAAGAATATCACGAGAATATCATGAGAAGCTAAAAAGGTACCAAGCAATGCAATAATGTATGAAATATGGATGCAATGCAAATGCACTGTACACATGTACTCCTATGATGGAACATCACATCATGGCAGCACAACCCATAGGGGACCTGCAAAGTCCATGCACCCTTACGATTCCGGCAAAGACCTCAGTAATCGCTACCAGCACTCATACCTCAATTCCGGGATAAACATCGGACATCAGTGCTCACGTCACTCTCAGCCTACTGAGCCCAGCCCATAACAGTGTTTCCTTATATATCATCAATGTATCAACAGTATATCATAAAGGATGAGAATGCGTACAATGTATGAGTTCAATATCAGTAATAAAATAAATCTCAACAGTACCACACATGGACACACTAACAATATGAATAAAAGGCTACACAATAAGCCACAATAGGATCACAAACGTCAACTCATTACCAACAAGTAAGGTGCTACAATATCATAACAAGATATAACACTAGTCACCAATACCTAACAAGGACAATATCAAAACAACAACATCACCTCATTCCTTTACTTCCTAACGACATCAACATATGATAAATACACTTTCTAACTCATAAGGTCAACCACTAAGCATCCAATCTACAATCATTCCATGTTCCATTAACTCGTTTATCATCTTCAGTACTATATTATGATTCAATATTAATAAACATATAACCTGATTATGCATTTCATGCGAAAATCCTAATCAACAGAATGTAATAAGTCAAGTACCATACAACTAGTCTCCCCGGTCACTTAGAATCCCCTAATATTCAAAGACACGCCAACACATGAACCTAGAGAACCTACAAGCCACAAGCCGAACACATAAATCACATAACAGTATCAACCTAAGATTTCCATCCTAATCTTCAAAATCCTATACATGCATTCTCCGTTTCATCTAATACGTGTATATGTAATTCTAACCAGAGTCTACCAAAGAAAGGAAGTCGTAACCTACCTCGAGGTCGAACAAGTGCGCGAACATCCACTTGGATTCCATCTTCCATATTTGTAGCGAACTTGCAGATTCGAGATGTCTAGGAATGATGGATACATTCAAGTAAGCGGTGATTGCAGAATTCAAGGTCATAGGGGTAAAATCGTCATTTCTAAAATAATCAATCTAGATTCTTGATTATGCTATTACACCTCTTTTATGGAAACAAGGTTTACCTAAGTCAAACTTACCTTACTAATTCACATAAGACATTATTAGGCTCTAACAATTTAACCCATTTAGGAAAATAGAATGATTTCGGCTTAGAACTTGCTATTTAGTCAAGGTTTGCAATAAAAGAACCATCTTGAAGTTACTAATTGTTCTAGGTTAATCATTACCACATTTACCCAGAGGACTTATAAGAAGAGAGAAAGAACACTCATTAATGTACTAATATAATCATAAATGGTGCAAGAAGAAAGAGGGAATTAAAAGAAGATGGAATGAGGGATTCAAATAGCTTACCTTCCCAACATATAAGTCTCTAGGGTTGGAATTTGCGCTCAATGGCTACTACTAATTTGGGGAAATGAATATTAGGTCAAGTCAATAATGAGCTTTAAATAAGGAAATAACTGCCCATCAACCGTTGTGGCGGTCTAGCGGTCGCTGTGGCGGCACCGCTTCAACGCTAGATCCACCGCTGGGGCGGTCATTTAATGATTCTACACCTCCACTTCAACAGAGCTTCCTGTCATTGTGGCGCCAGCGCTGGGGCGGCAGGACTGTCGCTATGATGGTATGACTAGGCCTGGTGGCCCAATCCGATAATTTACACACAATTCGCATGACTGGTCCGATCAAGTTAGCAATTTTTAAGAGCTCAATGGTCTGAAAGGATTTTGAAGGGGTCAAGGCTGCGAATTTCACGGAAGTCACAATAACGACGAAGCGGTTCGTTACACAAATCCAAGTTCTGAACCTAGGCAGTCACTACTCCGCAATCTAACCAAGTCCATAATTCAATCTATGCCACCACAATGATACAAACAGACCATACTAAATCAGACATGAAGAGCCATATGATGATGCAGAATAAAATATATTAATGCAATGCAATGCACTGGCCAAATACCTCAAACATTTACACACATGCTAAAGGCATCGTTCGCACAATAGTCATGACCCATGGGGAACCCGCGATGTCCATGTACCACTCACACTGGAATATACCTAGGATCACGAGTCTACTCGCTCCGGAACAGACCTCGGATCACGAGTTCACAAATAGGCCGCATTATCACCCCCTGTCAAATGTGCCTTATATACTTATATTATGTGCAAGATGTATTTAAAATATGGTTCAAGTCCAGAACCCCAACATGAAACACCAACTCAAAAGTAAGCATGATAAATCAATGAAATTAAATGCCAATGAAAGTACGAGCCACAATGCCATAAGTCGTATCAGCACTTAGATAAATCAGCTCAACCATGGAATGAATCATACAAACCATCTCAATCAATATAAAGAGTCCATGCCACCCTTTACATCCAAATATAACAAGTACACCTCACAACTAAGTCTTGTGTCACCAAAGTGCTCTATTTTCTCATGTATCATGATCAGTACCAAGTCATAATTCGATATCAATATACATGTGAACTGAGAATGTATGCCATGCATGATATCATCATAATTATACAACACGATTCAGGCCTAATCTCATTATCCTTCCTTTCTGATGATAAATGACACAACAAGAGAGAAATAAGTGCAACACATATCACAACATAGCAATTAAAGCAACAAGACTAATCACAATAACATGGCAACAGGCCACAATCAACCAACCTAATAGAATACCATCCCAGATCACCACAGTACGAATATAAATACACCATCACAATGTGTAAATAACGGCAACAAGCCCACATAGTCAGAAGTCATACCAACCTAGGTAATATCCACCCAGACATTATGTCCGAAGACCTAATCATGCTTTATCCCGTCAATTCTACACAATATATACGTTTCGCTAATCAAAGTCTAACTAAGGTAAGCCATAACCTACCTTGAATGTTGAACAGGAGCCCCGAACTACTCCACACAAGCCTTCTATTTCGAAGTGCCTCAGAACGATGGTAGTCTAGTAAATAACATCACAAGCAAGTAAATGCCCACGACAACCAACTAATCGAACGAGAAGTAAATTCGAAAAAGGTTACTCAAAATACCCCTAATGAGTCATGAGGGCAAAACGAAATATTAAGGGTGAAATTACCTTACCCATAGTCCCAACAATCATAATCCTTAAATTCATGGGTTTTTCTAATCACATTAGACCCTTCAATTTGATCAAATAGTTAAAAACCCCAAATTTTGGTAAAACCCTAAATCTCATAATTAGATTCTTGGATGATCAAGTAATTCAACCCTAGAATGTGTTAATCTACACTTCTAGATGATATAAACAGTAAGTTACTCAACAATAATCAATTTATACTAAGGGTTTCATGATAAGGAGCCTAGGTCTCATCACCCACCACTTTAGGACCTTAAACCACCTTTGAAACTCTAAGAAGAAAGGTAAATAAGCAAGATAATGGGTTGGAACTTACCCCCAAAGATGATACCACCAAGTTTCTTCAATATTTGCCTCCCCAAGCTCTTGGAATTGGGTTTTAGAAGTGTTGGACTAATGGTTCGAACTTAGGAATATAAAATGAGTTTCTGGTCCCGTCGATCCGCTACAGCAGTCAACAGAATCGCCATAGCAATCCCGCAGTAGTGATCAGGCCTTCCGCTATCGCGGAAATCATTCAAGGCACACCATGGTGGCCAAGACTGCGCTATGGTGGTCAGACCATTTGCCATTGCGAAATCAAAGAAAGTCCATGCACCGCTATGGCGGTCAAAATCCCGCTGTGGTAGTCACACCAGAACCAGCAAAAATCTGGCTTTTCTCAAGTCTATCCCAAAATCCCGACATCAATCCGAGGCCCCCCGTACACAAACCAGATATGCACACATAAATAAAAACATGCTATGAATTTACGTATGGCCTCAAATTTTCCAAGTCAACCCCCAAACGAATAAAATCAAGTTTCCAACCAAGTACCCAAAACACAACCAAATGCATCGAGAACCGAACCATCCATCCTACAGAGTCATAATTGACCCTCCAGACCTCACAGAATCGACAAAAATATGAAAAATGTCTATTTACCCAAAACTCAACTATAGGTCAAACGCCTTCACTTAAGGATTCTAAATCCTTCAATTTTTACTAAAAATGCTTTATAATCTTGGGAATTCGTCAACAGGGGTAAAATGGTCAAAAGGCACATCGAGAACTAACGGATCGTTACATCAGATACCAGTTAAACAATCATTCATCCTCGAATGAAGAAAGAGAGTACGAAAGCAGACGGTAACCAAGGAACTTGTATTATAACTACCCAAAAGCCTCTACGATGAGAAGTAAGCCAAAACACTGCCTGTTTGCCTTATCAATCAAACTTCCTTAATTAGCTCAAGATCCAATTTCCCATACTCGAATTTCCTTCACAACTGATCCCCGAATATTAGAACTGCTTCTACTGGAATTCTCTGATTCGATAAATTCGTACCTCTAAAGATGACCAATAAGTCCCACAACATTTCTCAAAATAACATGAACCTTTAGATATAAACACACTCATAGCCCACTCTGAACTAGTAAAATACTCTTTTTCTGCTAACCTTTCTTTCACCCTTCTAGAGCCATTCTTCGCACCACAATTTCTTGGAAACACACGAACACAAGCCTGAAACCATGACTTACTCTAGCCAGAAATGAATAATTTCTTTATCGAAGCAACTTTAAGACATTCTATCGAACTTAGCTTACTCATAGCCGACTTCTCTAGTTCCAAGTCATCTTAAACCTTCAAATCACCATACTGGAACCCACTGAATACCTCGCTGAGCCAAGTCCGTAGGAAAACCATGTGATCACTCTAAAGACCTCAAACAACCATAGTACCTCCTTGAATCATTACTAATCCCGACGTAAACCATTATAACTGTCCAAATAACTGAACCTTGTAAAATATCATCAACTCTGCTTGCAAACCCCGATAAAGCTCGATAAACCTGCCATACCTCAAATCTGAACTTTGACCCATCGAATCCGTGAAGGTGATTTAATGGGAAACCCATAAGTCCTTCAGGAAAATATATACATAGTCCATCAAGCATAATTCAAACAATTCTGACCCTGAACAAATGCACAACCCCTAAATACCACCAATAGTCACTCGAACTGACTCCAAACCTTTCGAAAACCAATCACAGTCCTATCACCCTTCAAGGGCGACTAATTCTAGTCCGTTAATATTCTGAAACTGCTCACTCAAGCTCTCTGATTAGTAATACCCACCATATAACACACTACCACAAATATAGTCTCACCTCGAAAATACAGCTCTAAACTTCACATTATAGGGATTTTCATAAATCCTCTCCTTTAACCCACACTAATTCATCCACTGTAGAGTGTTATGAAATTATCCAACTGTGTATCACACAAGCTACTTCCATAAGCCTGAACATGCCAGTTACCTGAAATTTACTTCTTAATAGTCGCTGATCACGAAACGCTATCATATCACTTAGTCCATTTCTGTGGACTCCCTTCTTTAAGCGTACTCACAATCACACCTCATCTGAAATATGTAAGACAACATCTCCACAACCTATACTGACCCAAGTAATTTCGAAGATGTACCTTATTTTTACTGATTCTCGATCAACTATACTTTTTTCCGACACTTCAATCCCCTAATTCCAATCAAATCACAATCATATTCACCATCTAACCATTTCTAGAATCCACTCAATATAATACCGCAAAATCATAAGTCTTGCAAACTAGCCGAGTCAATCCTGGAGATAGTAGCATGTCACACACTCTACACCCTAGAGATCCCTTAACTCACTCAACTCTAAAACTAAAAACTTTCTAAATCCAACATATCACATAAACAATCCTACTATTGCTCTGACGTATAACCACCAAGGTGCCTTTGCTCAAATTCCCTTAACCCAAATTCCGAAATGTTCTCTACAACTCGATAATTAGAACCTCATCATTAGTAAACCACTTCAATGCCTTTAAACGCTAGACACCCGTGAAGAATCATCTCTTGCCTTGCCAAATTGGAACACCTCTAACCATTCGCGCGATTATCCCTTTCATTAGATCAACTCAACCGAGTAGTAATACTAGTAGCAGTAGGAACTAGCCGAACTTACACAATAGGTACAAGGCTCTCAACCCTAATCAAATATTATATCCAACACCTAATAGTTACTTGAATACTAAATACTTCGCACTTGACCAACACTAAAGTCATTCTTATTAGTCAACCACCGGCTCCCATTTGCCCACGACACTAAACCCTTATGTCTATTCTACCATGCATGACCGTAACATAATCCTTGAATCACTAGCTCTCGATTCCTCAATATCCTTATCATTCCTCTAAACACGAAGAACCGGTGAGCATACCTTTTACTGAAGGACTGGAACCATAGTTGCCCAACATCTTAAGTCTCCACTCGTCACAAGTAACATTTCTTCCGAGCTAAATCTGATAACCACCTTCCTAAAAGAACCCATAAACCACTACCATATAGTCACGTCGAAACCCAACTTAACTTTTCACAACCGAATACGAAATCCACTCTCGTACAAATTGCAACCTTAACCTGACGAGCACGTCAGATACAAATTGTTCCCTTCTTAATGGCAGAGATTAATCTATCCCAATCCTCTTTCTTACACCTCCGTTCCATTAACATGAAAGTGTTCATACCCAAATACCCTAAGAAATCTTACTTTGCTATACGTTTCCCACAAAAGTCGTCCTGTATGTCCTTATTCTCAACTTCTCTTCTTTATTACACGCGGTCACTATACTTTTGCCAAAATGTGATGCTCCTTACCTAACTTACACTCGTGCCCCGCACACCATCATAATAACCTGACGAAGTTGAAACTCATTCCCAAAACCAATCATATCTCTAACAAATCATACTTGTTATGTCATAAATGCACTTATGCGGCTTTTGAGCAACCTAACACTGAAAACATGGATATCATGTGACCCTTTGTACCATCTCTCTAATGTCTAGAGAAAACCCACACAATGAATGAGTCTCAACAACCATCCCACAAAACGAAAACCTCAAGTCCTAGTTGGATACTGAACTTAGTCACGCGTCCGAATCAGGAAGACACATCTAGTTCTATACCAAGCCATGTCAAAACAAAACCGCTGGCATAAGAGTTTAGGAAATGAGTTTCCACTATTCGTGGGAGAATAATACAAGGAATTTCATATACCAATTGGAATAGAATAGATACCAATTTGAATGAAGTAGCAAGAAAGAATGAAAGAATTGGAAGTTTCCTAAATATCCTATAGCCTCTCGTAGATAAATACGGAGCACTTCGTACAGATCCGCAAGACTATACTAGACATGCTCTTGTACTTGTAAGACCGGTAACAAAAGGCTCTGATACCAACTTATCACGACCCAAAATCGCTTAGTCGTGCGGGCACCTACCATTTCCCACCTTGGTAGGCGAACCCTTCCCTTACCTAACATGCAATCTATCAATGCGGAAGAACAATGTAATAATAATATATCTCAAGATCAATTAAAAGAGAATAAGTGCGGAATACATCTTCTACCCAAGGCATCTGGTCTAAGTCAGCATAAGAGCTATTAATAAACACATAGGTCTGACTATATAACTAGAACTATCTGAATGTTGTCATATAAGGCTCGTAACATTAAAAGGAATATTGTCTGGAAATAGATGAGAAGTATACAAAGAATGGAAACTCGGGCTCCGAATTTGGCAAGAGCTCACCTTAAGTCTCCAACAACACCTTCTCGGGAAACACTCTCGAGAATTAGAAATAGAACACGTAACAGACTCAGCACTAAAAAGAAGAGTAGCATCAGTACAAACAACAGGTATTGAGTAAGCATCATAGGCCAACTAATATTAGTTCACGCATATAAGCATAAAATCAACAAGATAAACAGATGGGCACATAATACCAAAACCATGGTCACAGAATATCCCATAACCGAATCAGAACCTAAGCTAAAGCTTCTAAACCACAAGTCTGCCGAGTCTGAATAATCTCAAATGATAATCACAAATCCAAGTTCTGAACCTAGGCAGAATAACAACTCTGTAATCTGACCCAGACCATATTCTGACCTATGACAGCATACTGATACAAACAGACCATACCAAATCAGACGTGGAGAGCCATATGATGATACAAAATAAAATATATTAATGTGCAATGCAATGCACTTACCAAATACCTCAAACATGTGTACACATATTAAAGGCATTGTTCGCATAATTGTCACGACCCATGGGGGACCCGCAAAGTCCATGTACCCCTTGCGCTAGAATTTACCTCAGATCACGAGTCCACTCACTCCGAAACAGACCTCGGACCACCGATTCACAAATAGGCCACATTCTCAGCCCCGTCAAATGTGCCTTATATATACATATATATCACAAGATAGTCCACATCGTCACCCTCTGTCAGATGTGCCTTATATACATATATTGTATGCAAGATGAATATTCAAAATATGGTTCAAGTCTAGAACCCAATATAAAACACCAACTCAAAAGTAAGCATGATAAATCAGTGAAATTAAATGCCAATGAAAGTACGAGTCACATTGTCATAAGCCATAGCAGAACTTAGATAAATCACCTCAACCATGGAATGAATCATACAAACCATCTCAATTAATATAAAGAGTCTGTGCCACCCTTTACATCTAAATATAACAAGTACACCTCACAACTAAGTCTTGTGTCACCAAAGTGCTCCATTTTCTCATGTATCATGATCAGTACCAAGTCATAATTCGATATCAATATACATGTGAAATAAGAATGTATGCCATGCATGATATCATCATAATTATACAACACGATTCAGGCCTAATCTCATTATCCTTCCTTTCTCTGTTGATAAATGACACAGTAAGAGAGAAATGAGTGCAACACGTATCACAACATAGCAATTAAGGCAACAAGCCAAGCAAAAATCAACCAATTTAGTAGAATACCATCCCAGATCACCTCAGTACGAATACAAATACACCATCACAATGCATAAATAACGGTGACAAGCCACACAGTTAGAAGTCATACAAACCTAGGTAATATCCAACAAGGCATCATGTCTAAAGAACTAGTCATGCGTTCTCCCATCAATTCTACACAATATATACGTTTCACTAATCAAAGTCTAACTAAGGTAAGCCTAACCTACCTCGAATGCAGAACAGGAGCCACAAAATACTCCACATAAGCTTTCTATTTTCGAAGCACCGCAGAACGATTGTAGGCTAGTAAATAACATCGCAAGTAAATGACCCCGACAACCAACTAATCGAACGAGAAATCAATTCGGGAAAGGTTACTCAAAATACCCAAAATACCCCTAATGAGTCACGAAGGCAAAACAGAATATTAAGGTGAAATTACCTTACCAATAGTCCCAACAATCATAATCTTTAAATTCATGGGTTTCTAATCACCTTAGACACTTCAATTTCATCAATTAGTCAAAACCCCTAAATTTGGGTGAAACGCTAAGTCTCATAATTAGATTCTTGGACTATCAAGCAATTCTATAGAATATGTTAATCTACACTTCTAGATGATATAAACAGCAAGTTACTCAACAATAATCAATTTATACAAAGGGTTTCATGATTAGGAGCCTAGGTCTCATCACCCACCATTCTAGCACCTTAAACCACCATAGAAACTCAAAGAAGAACGGAAAATAAGTAAGATTATGGGTTGGAACCTATCCCCAAAGATGATACCACCAAGTTTCTTCAATAATCGCCTCCCTGAGCTCTTAGAATTAGGTTGTAGAAGTGTTGGACTAATGGTTCAAACATAGGAATATAAAATGAGTTTCTGGCCCGGTCGATCCGCTACAACGGTCACCAAGATCACCATGGTGATCCCGCCGTAGCAGTCGGGGCTTCTGCTATAGAATAAATCAACAAAGGCCATCTCTTGTCGTAGCAGCCAAGACTGTGCCATAGTGATCCCGCTATGGCGGTCAGTCCATCCGCCATGGCAGAATCAAAACATGTCCATACCACCGCTATGACGGTGAAAACCCCACCAAGGCGGTCTCGCTACAGCGGCACCAAGTCAGCTGTGGCGGTCACAGCAGAACCAGCAAAAATCTGGTTTTTTGCAAGTCTTTTCCGAAGTCCTGACATCAATTCGAGCCCCACCTCCCCCCCCCCCTCCACACGAACTAGATATATGCGCACACATAAAAATATACTACAAAATCACCCGTGGCCTCGGATTTCCTAGAGGTATTCTAATTTACCAAGTCAACACCCAACAGATAAATTAAGTTTCCAACCAAGTACCCAAAGTGAAACCAAATATCTCAGGAACCGAACTATCCTTCCCACTAAGTCATAATCGACCCTTCGGACATCACGGAATTGGTAGAAATTCGAAAAATATCTGTTTACCCTAAAGTCAACTACAGGTCAAACGCCTTCACTTAAGAATTCTAAATCCTTCAGTTTTCACTAGAAACGCTTTATAATCTCAGGAATTGGTCAACATAGGTAAAATGGTCAAAAGGCACATCCCATTGGGTCATTACAGAATAAATAAAATAATATAACACAAGAGATATAGATAAGAAATGTAATAAGGAGGTTTCATATTTCAAGTGTGTCTTCCACAAAGACGAATGTAACAACCTGTTTGGTCGTTTTGAGCTCTAGGTTCCCTTTTTCCTAAATGACCCTTTCCATAACTTTAAAATGGTTTTTTTTACCTGCGGGAATGGGTGACACGATTTCTGAGGCATTCGGGTGAGTACCAGAGTGGAAAAACTAATTATGGAAATTCTTATGTTGAAAAAATGAAAAGGGTTGACTAAAGTCAACATCTGGGGTTAGCGAACCGAATGTAGGTTTGCACAATATGATTAGGTTCGAAACATGATTTATGACTTAGTCGGATAGTTAGCAAGGATCACGAGGGGCTCGGGTATGTTTTAGACTCTTGGTTGAGAAACTAGTTAAAGTGCTGAATTAGAATTTACCATGATTAACATCGGGTCAAAATGATCTTGAATGGGTGTTTTGAGTGTTTGGTCATCGCGATCGCGATGCCTGAGGGCGCAATAGGGAAGGGAAATTCTAGGCCAAGTCCGGTTTGGTGTTTGCGATTGCGCGGAGGGTCTGTGATTGCAAAGAGAGGACTATTCCTAGCAGTGTTTAATTCCTGAAAAGGGGATTTGACATTTCATTTCATAACTTGAGCTAGAGACCTTGGATTTGGGAGATTCTTAAAGGGATTTTTGAGTTTTGGCATGGGTGTAAGAATCTAACCTCCCTTTTACTAATTAATCATGCAATCTTGCGGATTTTAGTCTTCTAAGTCATGATTTGGGTTACAAAATGGGGATTTTAAGCCCTAAATTGAAATTATGCAATTCTTCAAGTTGAAAGTCGACTTGAAGTCGCGTTTGAGTCATTTTCCAAAATTCTGACTCTATGGGCTATGGGTAAACTGATTTTTGGACGAAATTATAATTTTGCCATCAGGGGCTCGGGGTCGACTTTTGGGTTCGAAATATTAGTACAGCAATATGGCTATCGACGAACTCGTATGCTAATGTAGAATTCTTATTTGAAAAGATTGGGATCGTTCGGAAGCTTTAAGAAAAGGCAAGGCTTCATTGTGAGCTTCAGACTTCGTATTTAGACAAGTTGAGATCTTAATTGACTATATTTAAAGCATTTTTGTTGGTAATTTACTAATGTTAAGAGAATTAGGTGAAAAGGAGGTCCCATACTTAGGAGAAGACGAGCACTTGTACGAGTATCAGTACCATGATTAGGGGAATTGTATTATAATCAAATTATTTATCTCCATTGTAAAAATTCCAAAGCGTGTGGGCATTAGCTGGTAGTTGACTTTGATTAATTTAATCGTCACGTGAGATATGAATCCCTTACTCGTTGATTATGTGTCCTTATCACTCCATAGTTCTCGTTTAAGGATGAAAAATAGCTAAATTGAGCCTTTACTTTATAACCTTGTTGCTTATGTTGTGTGCATGTCATTTTCATGCTTTCATATGGTATCTCATGCGTATTACGTGTAAGAATTCATATGTGATACTCGATATGAAATGGTTCTGGGTGCAGTGATGCAGATGATAGACGAATTTGGGCTAAATACAGGTAATGAGTGCCGGATTGACTAAGTATTGAGATTGAGAGTCGAATTGGCTGAGAACTCGATGGAAAATGGTTCGGGTGGTGTATGGACCTCACGAGTCCCCCATCTGTCATACATCCCTAATAAAGGAGTGTGTGTATACCGATTGTTAGACGGTCTTTGCATAACATATCATACCATTTCATTGATTCTCTGTTAATGCTTAATTGAAAGCTTGGTTGAAATGTGATTATCTGACTTAACTGATTACTTGGATATTTGTTGGACTTTATCAATTACTTAACCCTTGTATGTCGGATTATGATTATTCCATTTCAAAAGCTAATAGTCGTTAAGTGTGGAAGTAAGCATTCAGAAGAACAACCCTTGCCACCGTTTTAGTTTAGTGTCGGTCAATGATGTTGTTGAGTACATGTTGTCTTCTCATACTAACTCTACACTTGCTGCATCTTTTGTATGCAGAGTTTGTTCTTAGTACTAGCGGAGCACGAGAATTCACCAACCATTGAGGCGACTATTTGGGGGATTCAGGGTGAGCTTGATCCGCGACACCGAATTCCCTTTCTATACTTTCTTTCTTGTTTTTCATTCTTAGACAGTGTACTCGGGATGATTATTCAGACTTGTACTTCTTATTCTAGTAGTTTTGGTACTATGAAACCAGGTTTTAGGTTGTAGTACTTCTTCCACTTATTTATGATTATGAGACTTAGTTATGACTTTGAATTGGTTTTACTTCATTCTTTTCGCATATTATACTTGTTTGAAAATTTGGTAAATCGCTTGTGGATGGTTCGCTCACCGGGTGGGGGTAAGTGCCTTCACAACTTGGAACTTAGGTCATAACAATTTGGTATAAGACACGACTACAAGAGCAATGTCTAGTAGAGTCTTGAGGATCAGTATGATGAGCTCCATACCTATCTTCAGGAGGTTATAGGACATTTAGGAAAATTATATTCTTTCATTATTATCGTGCGTAATTGGTTATAGTAGATTTTAAAGTTTCTTTGTTTCACTCTCTCATATATGGCGAGGACACGATCGACTGCAGCTGGAGAACATGAGCCTGCACCGACTACCAGGTTGTTGTACATGGATGAGGCATGGGACATAGTAGGGGCGAAGCAAGGGGAAAGTCCTTGTTACTTTACCAGCTAGAGGCCGATTACCATTAGCTGTTAAGGGTCGTGTTAGGGATGTGTCTCTAGACCCAGAGGATGTTTCGGAGGAGTAGCTGATTCAGGCAGACGAGGTTGGACCCGCACAGGTACCCCTCAAGTTCATTGCTACTCATGTCCTTCAGGATACTATGGTGTGCATGTTGGGTTTTATTAAGATATCACCCAGGCATCCATACTACTGGTTACTCTAGATGGTTCTTACAGGAGGGCTGGAGCTTAGTCTCCCGATCCAATAGTTGTTCCAGAATTTAGGATCCAAAGACACAACCAGCTGCTGTTGTGGCTCCTTTGTTTATGGGCATGTCAGCTCTGGGTATTGCTCCACACCCAGTTGCTTAGATTACTATGACTGTGGAAGAACAGAAGTGGTTTGATCAATTTGAGAAAATGAATCCACCACAGTATGATGGACGATGCTTATAAGTTATTGGTTAGTCGCCATGAGAGGTTGCATAAACTGGGGTTAGTTGAGGCCAATGGAGTTGACTTCACAGCTTTTTGGATGATTGGACCCACTAAGCAGGAGTGGGGGTCTATGTTGAGACTAGGCCAGCTGGGTCGCATCCTCTTACATGGCTGAGTTTACTGGAGTATTTCTAGAGAAGTTTATCCCACATTATGTGAGTGAGGACAAAAAGGATCAGTTTGATAAGTTGTGATAAGATGGGATGTCCGTGAAAGACTATGAGATGAGATTCCATGCCATATCTCATCATGTGTTGATGATTTTTCGCGACAAGGCCGAGAGGGTAAGGAGATTTGTTGGAGGGCTGATTTATCCTATTTGTGTTGTTGCAAAACAAGTAGCGGATTCAAGAGGCACTTTTCAGAAAGTGGTGGATACTACTAGAAATGTTGAGCTTATTAAGCGCTAGGAGTTGGAAGGGAGAGCGAGCAAGGAGCCCCGCATTTCAGGTAGTTATAGTGGTACCTTATTTGGAGGTAGGGGTCACTTTGGGCGAGGTTATCACCTCCATTCTAGCAAACCAATGTTACGGTTCACTTTTATGTGAGGCATAAAAGCTACTTCATAATTGTGGACTCTATTTGGATTTTGGATTTTTTTAGAGTCGCCACCTAATTTATTAAGGGAAATTAGGAAAAACGACTGAAAAGGGTTTAGTCAAACAAGAGGTAAATCCTTTTTAAATCAGAGTTCGAGGTAAGGGTTCTAGTGATCCCCTACGTAAGGTTTTAAAAAACCTAGTATTAAGGATCCGTAGAATACGGTTGACCTTCAAGCTTCAATGTGTGATTATTGTAACTATTTGCTAAAACAGTTTTCTTTCTTGTATAACTTGTCATGGCATATCATAAAATACTTTGGCAAAGTTTCCTTTATTTGAAAATAAAAAAGAGTTGGATTTTTCTTGGAAAAATACACATAAGGTTTTAAGGTCATTTCATTCGGATCAAAATACACTTAAGATTTCTCTTAGGTAGAGTTCAACTATCTTGGTCCAATGTTATGCCTTTTATTCCCTATAAATTTTATTTAAAAAGTTCGCATATATCTCCTTTACTAATATGCCATGGGTTTATACAAATATGAAAAAAAATGTTTTCTTTCAAGATGTAATTGATCCATTTTAAGTCAATATGACGGTCAATCATATCCTACTTCAAAACCTTTCCTCAAACTAAAGTTTAAGTGTATTTCCCTTATTTGTTTAACTTAATTTTGGGCTTGGTGTCACGACCCAACCAGAGGGCCATGACGGGCGCCTGGAGCTAGCCTACCGAGCACCACAAATTATACATGCATCTAATCATATAATCATACCTGAGTGGGCCATCTTGCTAACTCATAAATATCTCTAGCGGTAAGGGACACCAGCCCAAAGGATACATAAACGTCATCAAGCTGAAACCAAGTATACAACAAAATAAGGATTGAGAAGGTCATAGAACATCTAACTGTGCATATCTGTCTACGAGCCTCTACTAGAGTACATAACATAATAAGGACAGGAAAGGACCCCGCCGTACCCATCTGTACACAAGGGATCATACCAATTGGACTGCAACTCCGGAACAAGTGGAGTGCTCCTGTACAACCGTTGAGAACTCAGCCTATGAGTCTGAACCATCTCCCTGTCTACCTATGGGCATGAACGCAGCGTCCCAAACAAAAGGACATCAGTACAAATAATGTACTGAGTATGTAAGGCATGAGCAACAACATAATGAAAATATGGAGATAACATAAGATAAGAAAGATCAACCTGAACCTCCGAATGCCTCATAAGGCGGATGTCATGCATGCTCAGCTTTTAAAAAAAATATTTTCATACATATATAATATAAGTGTTAGTGCTGCGGAACGTGCAGCCCGATCCATAAATGTTAGTGTTGCGGAATGTGCAGCCCGATCCATATATCATATCATCCTACGTCTAGGGTATCATCATATCCTGCCCACTGCAGTGGTGTGCACATCTATGTGCCTGCTTAGTCGACTATAGCGCGGCGCGGTATGAGAAAATACATACATATATATAAAGCATACATGATAGCCCAAATGAAAGCTATAAGTCTATCAGAGTGACGTAAGGTCGGTAACCTGCGATTATCATTATGGAATTATCATCATCGCTATATCTCACCTTGAATGAACAATTATCATAAGGTGAGATCAACGATAATGAATAAAATCAATAATCATGAAACAAGCTCAATAATATCATAATTACATCAATACTCTAAGCTTTGGTATCTCTAGAAATGGAATCATCATCATCATGGAGAACATTTATCATTAATATCATAAGAACCTTGAGAATCATGAGCTTTGAGCATTTTTTTTTTTAGGAATAAGGATATTATGGATGGTGTGTGTAGGTTCACAACAAGGAATCATGACTTAAGAAAGAAAAGGGTTAGCCTTAACATACCTCAAGTAGTCCAAGCAATCCAATAATCGAGCTAATTACAACTAGTACGTCAATCCTATAACAAGAAATACACATACAAGCTTAGATGGCGCTAGTATATCACGTATATCAATGATAGCTTGATTCTAAAGTAAATCGGGCAGCATTTCCCCTTACTCTCCAATCACCCCAACATATACAACAATCCCACAATAACAATAACAAGCTTACAAAAGTCCTTAAATACTCCTTTCACTGCCCATACAAAGAATATACACCAAACAACCCAAAGTATACCAATATACACTTCCTTTCTTCCAAATTAAGGAGAATAACCTCATCAATATCAGCAACATTAGATATTGTCCACAACATGCACAAAACAACCCATGAACCCAACAACTACAATGCAACCCTTTATGACTTTTTTTCCATAACTATTTTCAATTTTAGGACTTGCTAAACCTTCAAATCAACTCAACATAAGGCAAAAAAACGAAGAACATACCTTATACTTGAAAAACTTCAACTCACACAACCCGTTTTAAGACTAAGTTCATCACAACTCCAAGTATAAGCAAGAACAATCACCTTTTATAAACTAGTTGTGGATTTGAAGCTTGATCTTCTCTTGAAATAACTTTGGATGTTTATGGAAGGTTTAGGATGGTTGAAAGAGAGTTGAAAAGGTCTTGAAGGTCTGATTTTGGTGATAAAATGAACCAAGGTCGTGCCCCTCTTATTTATAATCAAAAAATAAATCTCCACCGCCTCAATTCGACGACAGCATCGACGGACCGTCAACATGTCGACAGTTCGTCAATGTGCAACCATCGAATTACATTGTACGGGATGTATCTTCCATTGTACGTCTTCGATTTGTGATATGTCAGTTGCATTGGAAAGAAGACTCGCTGAACTTCAATTTACATAGGTTATGCATTCGATAACTCCTCGTATTCTAGGAAATATACCTCTCTAAAGTTTACCCAAAAATTTTGTCCAAAATTCTGCCAAATTTTCCCAAATTTTCGACAAACTTATTTTTCTTCAATTTGCTTGATCCTGGGACCTTCAGACCCTTGCTTAGTACTTATTAAGAGTATTCCTTAATCTTATAAGAGTTCTATGGTCTCTCCGAGCTTACGTTAGTTTACTTACAACGCAAACGACGCAAAAAATTTCGAGGTGTAATACTTGCTTGGCCCAAGAGTTATATTTTTTAATCCTTAAGTCATTATGAAACCCATTATTATCATTTGTCACTTTATATAAAAAAACAGTTTCAGTTTTATAACCTATTAAATCAAAACACTGCAGATTTTGCTATCTCAAAACAGCCCAAACGATTTTCTACTTTTACCACCGAAATTCAATATCTAAATCGTTAATTTTTAAAAAATCATTTTGTTTCAAACTCTTGGAAATGTTACCCTTTTTATCCTTGTTGGGTCTAAGTTTAAAAATCATTTAAAGGTTCTTAACCATTCCAAATGATATACGCATCGTTTGCCTAAAACGTCTAAGTTCGTAATCATAAGGGTTTGAACATGTACAAACATCCTTTAAAAGTATATTTACAATATAGCTATATAAAAATAAAGGAGAAGGAATGCTGATGGGCACAACCATTTTTACCCATGGTTTGGCCTTCAATTGATTTCAGACTCGATAGAAAGAAAAAGAAGGGTTGGGCCTCTAGCCCAACACAGCAAGCGTTTTTGCAGCTTCGTGCCAAGCGGCCCACGTTGTACATGATAGTTTAGCATGGATTTAAATGACTTGCATATAATCAGCATATATCGATTGCATATAACATATATTACCAAAGTGAATGTCCAGACAAGACTCAATATAAAAAATGAACATAGTAAATAGGCCCAATCAGTCGCATTAAATAAGGAAAGCCCAAATCTAAGTTGGGTGTCAAACAAAGCCAAAGTGAACCCAAACTAGTTGTTATAGGGATAAAATTAACGAACATGCCCAATTTAGTTAAAACATCATCTTAATTCCTCGGAATTATCATGATATACCATAAGTGTACCTGATATACCACTCGATATATACCGAGGTATATAAAGAGTGTGTGTGTATATATATATATATATCTGTATACCTAGTGTATATTTGATTCCAAAGGCACCAAACAACATAGGTAAAGAAAAGAGAAGAAGAAGAAGCAATTTGAGTAAGCAAGGAATGAGTATGCAACTTGAATCAAACCACATATACGCATGTATACACATGTACAAATGATATATACCAATACATTCCATATATTCCTTGAGGACTATTAAAATGAAGAGTAGTTCACTTATTGGCATGACATTTCTATTCCTTAAAGGACACAAGAGTGCAAGCTACTGGGACATTGTTTTAAGGATGATGAATTGCCAAGTAGTAATGTGTCATAGCCTAAACTATTTCAAAATAAGAAATAGCTTTATAATTCCCCAAATCCATGACATCAAGAAATAACAAATTAGAGTATAAATACCAAACAGAAAACAAAACTATGTCATTTTTCAGTAGTACTAGTACTATACTTAAATTTCAGTACTTCACTTCTACATGTCATTTTTTACATAGCATATTCCCTTTTCCTATCATGAAACCTTAGATGATCCCATAGGAACATGACTCAACAAAAAAGAATTCCAACAACCTAGGATCAGTTGTACTAGGCTGAGTTAGATGAAACTCAAAGTCTTTCCAGACTTTTCCCTAGCACTGGGTAAGTCACTCATTGCCTGGTCATACCCCAAGTGACAATCTCTTAAGCTCCTTTACATTCAGTGTGATCACAAATAGTGTTACCACTCACCTTTAAATGAACTATCTTAACTCAATTTAGTCATGATGAGCTACTTCGGTCAAACTTCTTTTCATAAGCAATCGACATTTCGTATTAGCAAGCAAATCAGTGCTATAATATTCCAAACAAACAATCTATCATTTTGTTATCAGAGACGGCGATTTAAAACAAGGTTTATACTCCTTAAACTAAATTACCTAATCATATCAATCCTACTTTGTTTCTCTCAAAATACTTTCAAAGAAAGAAACAAATCAATGCTAGGTTTTCCTCACAATGACCATCATAGAATCAATCTTGGACATTTCAATTCATATGTACCCAACATATGCCATAAAACTACTGTCAAGTCAAACCAACTAGTATAAGAAGTTTAACATCGTCCTTTAATTAGTCTTTAAGCACAATCATGAATTTAACCAAAGTTAACTGATTCACAAACCCAAGTATGTGGACCAGGTGGATATAATAAAAATAAAGATAAACATGAAAGGTCATACATAAGGCAAGGCAGGCTTCTTAAAAATAAGATAATGCTATCACAACTCATGGGAAAACCATTCTTAACCTAAGCAGACATTTATAAAGGTAAGCATACTTACATTTGACAATTCATGCCTTATATCACTAATTCTCTAGGCATATAAATCACTTAAATAGAATATTCCTCACTAGATTGAATCTGAATGATACACACATAGAAACAGCAGGCAGAAACTTGACATGGTTCAGACTTAGCTTAACATGGGCATAAGGATACTAACTGGTTCCGTTATTGGTTACACCTGTTGAAAGTGATTGGGCCAGACAGATTAATCACATAAGGTCAAAAAATAGTTCAATCCAACCTTCATATGTCACAAACAAATACTACATGTGTCAACTAATGCATCAGAACATGAATATCTAAGCAAAGCTGCCATATTGAATTGTTTTGTGAGCATACAGCAACATCAAGATAAAATACGCAGAAAAGTTCACATTTAAAACAATATGCATGATGGTAAACAATAATGGAAGCATTTCCTGAATTTAAGCACATTCATGGCCCATAGCTAAACACAGTCAGTTATGGGTTATACCAATGAATCAACAAGTGACCAACATTCAAAGGTTTAGATCATATTCAATCTTTAGACCGGTTACAAGTATGCTGATAATAGAGATTACCCAACTTGACACACGTTTGTTCAAATAACATTTAGGCTAAGCTATAACATACCAATATTTTGAGGAACAAATGAAACTGGACAATGACAATGTTTTATCATCAATTTAACTGAGAGGGGATCATGAACCAATCAGCATTACCACTGATAATTCTTAACTTTAATTTGTCAAAGAATTTGGTAAAGAATTAACCCCTTTTAGATTAAGCTTTACTGATACTAACATACTGAGCTAATGTTTCATCAATCATAAATGATATAGGTGCACTGTCAATTAGAATATCTCAACAACAATATCTAACCAACATTATGCATTTGATCTAATCAAATTTAGAATGCTAATGACTAATCTACTAACATCTAAACAAAAAAACATACAAATTCACCTTCAACTAAATATAAGCAAAAATCATGCTAAGTAAAACCACATATCATAGATGAATGATCAAACTGAGACAAAGGGATGTCATGCTAACACTACTACTACCCCTCGTTAATAGTGAAACCAGACTAATAGGCATGCTTGCATAGGAAAATGACTAAACTTACACTAAAATATGACTAAGCTATATCTTGAACACATGTAAACTACTGATTAAGCATAAATAGACTAATGCTATCTAACTAATCAACAACATAGCTAAACTAAACTAAGCTAGCAAATATGCAGACGATATTAAAAAATCAAAGAAAACAACTAAAAGGAAAAACATTTACCTTTTTCAGGTGTAGCCTTGATCAAGAATGGAATTGGAGACTTCCTTTGCTCCTTGCCAACCCACACTCAGCCACAAAAAAAAAAGAAAATTAAAATTTTAAACTATGAAAAACTCGAATAGTTAAAGGTTTCAGCAGAAATGCTAAACCCTAGGAAATTCGAGTATTTTTTGCTCTAAAATGAGATTTGTGTACATATTTCGGTCTCAGTAAATGTGAATGATGGGGTTCTTTATATAGAACCCTATAAACCCTCAAAGTTGGTTCAATTTCGATGTGGGACTAAGATATTTCAAGGGATTTATCTTTGAATCCTCTTAATTCATTGGTAGCCAATAGAAATTGAGACTTTTAGATGAACAACAAGACAAAACTCATTAAGAATGGTCGTCCTTGTTGTGCAAAAAAAGAAAAGAGAGAGAAAAGGGTTTTTACCTCTTATGCGGTGGTTCTTCGATGGAGAAATGGTAAGAGAATACCAATTAATGCCCTTACCTGTTTTGGATAGTCAACACTAATACAAAGCTATACACTTGAAAATTTGCTATTTTCAGGCCATGACGACCAGAGAGAGAGAAAGGGAGCCTGTGGTGGCTAGGGTTTCTCGTTGAAACCATTTACCAACAAAGAAATAAGGGCCTTTGGTGTATGTCACGCTTATAAGTGTGTTTGGGCTGGGTATGGTCCATTATAGACTGGGCTCAGCCAAAACATAACAAGTGAAGAAAAGTCTGGGCTAGATGTGTATACATATGTGTGTAAATACATGTATATACACGCGTATACATATTCATAAAGGGGTAATGTTTGTCAAATATATGGTTAATTAGTTTAATAGATAGCCATATTAAAGGTGTGACGACTAATTATCATTTTAATTGTAGCCACATTTAAATGTAAAACCAATTAGCCCTTTTTAAAATATGGCCAATGCATAAGATAAATTAATTATTTCAATTATAGCCCTAGTTAAAACATAGCAACTAATTGGCTTATTTCAATTATAGCCGTAACAGAAATTAAATTTTAATCAAGTTTTTGGAAATAATTGTAATATAGCCAAATAAATCATAAAATTGAGACTTAATTGATTATCCATTTAATTAATCAATTTTCTTGATCTAAAGGAGTAAAATTATTTATCAATTGATCATTAATAGTTTTTAATTAATTAATTGTTTCCACTATTTTGAATTCAAATCTTGATAAATATGTTTGAAATTCTTAAAATATACCAAATATACAAGATGAAATATATTAATATATTGGATGATATTTTACCAAATGAAATGGAAAAATATCACCGAAACGATTTTGTAAAATCATTTTTCGTTTGTAAAATGTACATTTTTACTTCGTTTGTGATTCAAAAACTCCGAATAATTTAATAAAATTATTGGAGGTAAAAAATTAGGTGTCAAAAATCAGTTCAGGCAGTGATGCAGACACCTATAGGTGGTTCTTCTGGGTGCAGTGTGCTCAATTTGGGATAGGGTTTCCATGGTTCTTCTTCTATGCTCTCAGGTTGTGGTGGTCATTTGAGCTATTCTGTCCCTTCTCAGAAGACTATGGCACATCGGGAATATTATGAGTGTGGTGATCTGGATCATTACATAAAGGACTACCCCAAGTTTAGACAGAGTGGGTCACATTCAGGTTGTCAGGGTTCTATACCTAGGGCAGCAACACAGTCGGCTAAAGGTAGTGCACACATCAATAGATGTGGTGCTCATTTTGGTAGGGGTGATTCTCAGTCCAGCCAAGGTGGTCGTTGTAGAAGTTCTTAAGTTGAGGATGGATGTGCTCTGCTATGCATTTCCAGGCACACTGGAGATAGAGGCTTCTGATATAGTTATTATAGGTATTATTCATATCTGTCATCAATCAGCTACAATATTATTTGAACCAGGCTCTACATATTCACTTGATTTTCCTATTTGTGTTCTTACTCTTGTTGGGGATTCTGTAGTGGTTGATCAAGTGTATCGATCTTGTGTGGTTATTTTGATGGGGTATGACACTTGGGAAAATTTGATGATTATAGACATGGTAGAATTTGACATCATTCTAGGCATGGATTAGTTATCCTCTTATCATGCAATCTTGGACTGTCATGTCAATAGGGTTATCGTTAGCTATGCTGGGAGTTCCTAAGTTGGAGTGGAAGGGTGCCCTTGGTCATGCACTGAAATGGGTGATAACTTTTCTCAGGACTCAACAGATGGGTGGAGAAGAGATTCTTGGCATATTTGACTCATATTTGGGATACTGGCATCGTTATTCCTATTCTTGAGTTAGTGTCAGTAGTGAGTGAGATCTCAGGGGTGTTTTCGACGGATCTACCTAGTATTTCAATGTTATATCCCGTATTTTGTACATTCGAATGTTTCAAGATAATCGCGATAAGTTAAGGGCAAGGCTATTATTTTCCTTCCAATTTTATTTTAATACACAAGTTGGTTATTAGTGGTATGGAAATATTGAGAAAGGCTAGGGGTAAAAAGGGAAATTCAAAAGAGGGTTCATGATAAGGCCACCTATGGCCGTGTGGGTCCCACCCATGGCTTGGCCAATTAACTCAAGCCATGAGTGGGGGCATGTGTCCACTTTTTATTAGTAGGAGCTATGTATATATATGGACAAGTGATGACATAGCAAGACAATTATTCATCTTTTTAATTCAAGAAGCTTGGAGAAGGAAAAAAAAAAGTATTCGGCCATGGTTGGCCGAATTTGATGCTCTTGGGGTTGATCGAAAAATAATTTTCTTCTAGCATTTCAACCAATTCGAAGGTCGTTATTGACGTGGAGTAGTTGTTGGAGCAAGCAAAGCGTTCATTTGTGCAATTTGCAACCCTAGCCAAGTTGAGAAGTTAAAGGGTAAAGGTAAGATTTAATCTCCTTTTCTATGTGTTAGGGATGATTTGTGAGTGTTATAGTATGTAGAAATGGATAAAATTCATGAAATATGTGTGTGTGGGTTGTGGCTATATAGGGCCTACCTTGGTAAGATGTGATGAATTGATTTTATTTAATATTTTTGGTTGTTGTTGTTGTGGATTCCATGATGAAAATGAGGGTTTGATGTCTTAAAATGAAGTAGTAATCGTTGTGGTCTGTTGTGGAAGTTAATGTGATGTTAGTATGGTTTCTTATATTTGCATGAATGATGTTGTTAACGTGTGGTTGTTGGTATAATTCATGAACTTGGAAGCGAGGAATGTGTTGTTGTTGTTCTTATTGAGCTTGGAAGATTGTAAGTTGGGTTGTTGTGGTTAATTTGAATGTAAATAGAATGCCGTCGAATTATGTAGAAAGGGTTGCTAACGTTAGAATGCATTTTGAATTAATTGTTGAAGTTGTTAATATGATTGTTGGTATTGTTGTTGATGAATTGGCCGAGTGGAATTCTCGGGGTTGTTGAATTTACAGGGGAAATGCTGCCCGAATTTCTGTAGGTGAATTGCTAGCTTAGAATCGGATTCCTAAATACCTATAGCTAATGGTTGCTATCTTCTGACGTTGTTGTAGATCTTAGGAAAGCCGAGACTTAAGTTCGGATTAGCTTAGAAAGCGGGCAAGGTATGTAAGGCTTACCCTTTCTTTCTTTTGGCATGTCCTAGAGGTAAGTAAGATATGACACGCACCTTGGGGTAACTTTATTCTTTAGTTCCGAGGTTGTTTACGATTCTTATTCAATTCTTGACATTAGCACACTTAGTATGGTCGAGCCTTTTGTATGATTGAATAGCGAGTAAAGCATAAAGAGTCCCTATTCCTAAAAGAGTTCTATAAGGATTGATGTCCCTAACTTTCATAGACGGTCTCGGATTGCTTTGGTACGTTCGTAGAGGTTTCTGTAATGAACAACGTCCATAACTTTCTTATGTTAACTAAGATTGACTCGAAACCTGTCTATGATCCTTCAAGTGTCGATTAGTGTCCTATCTGTTGATTCCTAAAAATTGATTTATATGCATATGGTTTCTCACTACTCTGCTCGTGCATGCTGTCAATACTTCCTTCACTGAGTCCCGGGCCAGGACACGTTCTCGTGCGTACTCCACTGCATTGTTCACCGAGTCCCTCACTAGAGGGTCGGGACACGTTATATGTATATGTATATGATCATATGATGACATGATGATATGATGATACAGGGGTGGCGGCCAGGACGGCATATGATGACTCTATTCACCGAGTCCCTCACTAGAGGGCCGGGACACGTTATACATGTATATGATATATGATGTTGACATGCATGACTTTCATTTCATAAGGCAAGTGTATTAATGTTTTAAAAGTCATACTTGTTTCCGGTAAATCTCCATTTTAGTTATGATCCTCTTTACTGCATTTCATGCTTTACATGCTCAGTACATATTCCGTACTGACCCTCTTTTCTTCGGGGGCTGCGTTTCATGCCCGCAGGTACAGACGCTCGTTGTGGTGACCCGCCAGCCTAGGATATCCATTCTGCTACTTTGAAGTGCTCCCTTGCTCTGGAGCCTATACTTTTGGTACAGATCCTTCTGTTGTATATATATATATATATATATGTCTAATTAGGGTACGGTGGGGCCCTGTCCCTCCATATGACAATGTTGTTACTCTTAGAGGCCTGTAGACATGTATGTGGGTCATGGGTGGTTATTGTCCAGTTATGTTAGAATGGTTTACGTTTGGCATTTCCCTACACTACGACAGCCTGACCGGCTTGTGTGTGATATTATACATGATGGTTTTAAATGACGTTTTGTTTGGTATGTATATAAGCCCTTAATATGCTAAACGCAAGTAGATTTTGGCTAGCAAATGTGTACGAGTGTCCATCTCGGGCACTAGTCACGACCTAAGGGGTTGGGTCGTGACAGTACGGATTGAACGATAAATAGTATGATAGTATGATAAGGGGTGCTCGGTAGCCAAGACTGGGTACCTGTCATGGCCCCGTGGTTGGGTCGTGACATTCAACCAATCAGGAAATTCATTTTTGCATTAACTTGGAGTCGAACACTTAGCCCTTTTCTAGTCCACCGCACCGAATGGTACAAGCTGAGTTTAAGGAATCAAAAGAACAATTACAAGATTTATTGAGCAAGGAATTCATTAGAACTTGTGTTTCTCCTTGGGGTGGTCTCGTGCTATTTGTGAAGAAAAAGGACGGAACTATGCGTATGTTTATCGACTATCGGCAGTTGAACAAAATGATGATTAGAACAAGTATCTGATATCTCACATTGATGACTTTTTGGATTAGCTTGAAGGTGCATTTGGTCTTCTCTATGATTGATTTGAGGTTAGTTAACATCAGTTGAAGATTAGGGCGGAGGATATCCTTAGGTCGGCTTTCAGGATTCGATATGGCCATTATGAGTTTTTGGTGATATTCTTTGGGCTGACCAATGCTATAGTAGCAGGGTGTTCAGAACACATTTGGATTCGTTAGTTATTGTCTTCATCGATGACATCTTGATATACTCTTGTAGCAGAGAGGAGCATAGGTAGCATTTGAGGATTGTGTTTGGGATTCTGATGGAGAAGCAACTTTATGTCATGTTTTCGAAGTGTAAATTTTGGCTCAGAACATCTAGTGTCTAAGGATGGTATTATGATGAATCCCAAAAAGATTTAGGTAGTTCGGGATTGGCTTAGATTTACCTCGATCACAGAGATCTAGAATTTTATTGGCCTCACAGGTTATTATTGGCATTTTGTGGAGGGGCTTTGTCGATTGCATCCCCTATTGACCATATTAACTCAAAAGAATGTGAATTTTCAATGGTGGGATGAGTGTCATACAAGCTTTCAAAAGGTCAAGACTTTGTTGACTACAACTCTAATTTTGACTTTGCCTATGGAGCAAAAGGGCTTTACCGTATGCTATGTTGCTTCAAGAATTGAACTTGGTTGTGTTATGATTCATAAAGGAAAGGTGATAGCTTATGCGACGAGGCAGTTTAAGGTGCAAGAAAAGAATTACCCCACTCATGATTTGGAGTTCGCGACGGTAGTGTTTGTATTGAAGATTTGGAGGCATTACCTTTATATATGGTGTATATTGTGAGGTACCGATCATCATAGTCTCCAGCATATATTTAATCAGAGGGATCTCAATTTGAGGCAATAGAGGTGGTTGGAGTTGCTCAAGGATTATGGCATAATTATCCTTTACATTTGGGGGCAGGCCAATGTAATGGAGGATGCCTTGAGCTGGAAGGTAGTGAGTACATATAGGAAGCCTAGTTTGGTTACAGGTGGGAGAACGTCCTTTCACTATGGATGTTCAGTCTTTGTTCAACAATTTGGTGAGACTTGATATTTTGGAACCTGAAAAGGTTTTAGTTCTTGTATGGAGGCAAGGTCTTCTTTATTGAAGCAGATTAAGACTCAACAGTTCGATGATGAGAAGTTGTGCAAGATTTGGGACAATGTGTTGCAAGGAAAGGCCAAGGAGGCAATTCTTGATGATGAGAGTGTGTTGAGGATCAAAGATTGCATATGTGTTCCTTAGACATGTGATTTGACTAGGTTGATCATAGAAAAGGGCCACAGTTCGAGTTACTCTATTCCCCCGGGGGCTACAAAGATGTATTGGGATTTGAAACAATATTATTGATGGTGTCGGATGTATAGGGACATAGTGGAGTATGTGTCTCAGTATTTGAATTATCAACAAGTGAAGTACAAGCACCAGAAGTGTAGTGGTATTACTCAGAAGATGTCCATAAGTTAATGGGGAATATAAGGCTGGAAGTGTTCAAAAATTTCAAGGTGATGCGTACAATTTTAGATAAAAAAAAAATAAGGGCTTGACAGGTAGGAAAATGAGTAGATGATTCCAGTCCCACTATTAGTAATGCATTGATTGAATTCAAAAACTGGATATAAAGAAACTGGTGCACTGGTTGCTGCAACTTCTAAGCAAAAAACTTTCATCAGGTGAAAACTTTGGAAACAGAGGTATTTCAGAGGTGCCTTAGCACAATAAAGGTTATAAGGTGTTGAATTTAAAATATGGGCAGCAGTTGACGACAATTAGAGAAGCTGTGAAAGAGCAATCCAAAGTCGCAAACGTCGATCAACTTGATGCACTGGTTGCTTTCAATTCTGAGCAAAATCTTTCAACCACAATGCAAGTTGATACAGGTAATTTTTTTCACAAAATAACTTCTGGAAAAAAAAAGGCATTTAAAAGGTTCCATTGCAAAATTGTGCAGCCACATTGGAGGCGGACTTGACTACTATTTTAGCATCAAAACCAGTCGATGCTACATTAGAAAAAGTTCCATTGGTGGCTCTTAATGTTGCTTCTACTGATATGCGAGAATCTGGGAAGAAATTAAGTATTAATTCAATCGAAAAATCAGGGGCAACACCATGAGTTGGGGTCGATGTATCGCAAGTTGATCCAGGGCAAAAACTAACTGATATAGTTGATGTTGAAGCAGCTGAAAATTCTAGGAAACTTGTATTGCAAGTTGAAAACGAGAATGCAATTTGAAATTGGAAATTGGTTGCACACAAAAATTCAGTGGGAAAATCGTATTGGTTCCTCGGCTAGTTGAAATAACTCACCAAGTCGGGAAAGAGGTGTGACGGGGAATGTTCAGTTGTGTGTCGAACTAATGTAATTATACCAACTCAAAATGTTCTTGAACCATTGTCCACTAATGGAAAATTTTAGCTAGAGCAAAGTGTGGAGGAAAATAACACTTTTGTGCAAGTTAGTGTTACAACAATTTGATTGTTTCCAAGGAAAAACAAGGGGAAACATGTAACGACCCGTTTGGTCATTATAGTTCTTTCCGAATTTTTTCCCGTTCTCGAGCATTGATTAGCTCGCTTTTGAACCGAGGGAACCGCTGAAATGCTTCCCGGGGTGCCTAGACCGAATTCGGGCAACTTTGGTGAAAATATAGGCTTAAAGTGAAAAATGGTTGATCCAAAGTTGACTTTTAGGTAAATGAACCTTTTTCAAAATTCCGTCAATTCTGAGAGGTCCGGATGGTTGTTTAGAACCTGTGTGTGTGTTTGGCTTGGTTCCCAATGCACTTGGGTGCATTTCGGGACTTGGGATGCAAAATTTGGGATTAAGGCACCGAGGGTTGGTTCAGTTAACGAGACCTCTGTTGGGAATTCCGAGGCCATAGCCGCGTTTGTAGCGCATTTTTATGTAAGACTATGTGTCTGGTATGTGAGCAGATGGCCTCGGGAATTAATCAGAAAATCGGATAGAAAGGATATCTTGGATTAAGTTTTTGGTGTCTGGTGGCCGCTTTAGGGGCACCAGCACCGCGGCAGCGACACCGCTGGAGCGGCATATGACTTTTAGTCATTACCACTGAAGCGGCCAGGTGGTCGCTGGGACGACGCCGCTGGGGCGGTCCAGGTACCACTTCAGCGGGTGACGGGCAGTTAATAATATTAATGAAGTGTTAAAAAGCCCTAGACCCTTATTTTGCCCCATTTCGATATTTGAGCTTGAAGAAATTGCTCTTAAGGATATTTGGAGGAAAATCTTTGAGGTAATTCCTACTCATTTCTTCATTCTTCCTTTAAACCATAATCATGTTAAGATTCCCCCTTCTTTCTTAATGAACCCAAGGTGGTAAGAGTTGAAAGAGGGTTTGGAAGAATATTGTCCCTAGGATTATTAATGAATAAATTGGTGATGTTTTGTTAGATATTGACTAATCTAAGCTCATTAATCATAGATCTTCCACTTTTAACGTTGAATTTCGGATTTGGAGATTTAGGGTTTATACCCAATTTGGGGGTTTTACATGAAATCAGAATTTATAGAGCTAAATCAGCAATTAAGGGTGGGATTATTGTTGCCTAGTAATTAATTTGGTAATTTTTCCGCGAATTTCCTGTTTTACCCTTGTGGGCCCATTTCCCTAATTTCTAGGGTTAAAATGGACCTAGTTGATATCATAGAAATATTAGTATCATTCTTCATGATTTCTAATATACAATTTGATTATGCTTAGACTAGTTTGGTTCTGAGCTTCAGAGGAAGGGAAAGGCAAAAGAGTGACTTGTTGGTGTTGCGGTCTGGCAGTCCAGGTAGGTTATGGTTTACCTTTAACGAGACTTCGCATAGTGAATCACATATTTAGATTATAAGGTCGGAGACATCATTTGAACCTTCGGATATGAATTTGGGATGGATATTGCCTTAGGTTGGTCGCTGATGTATGTTGGGATTAGCCACCCCATTATGCGTGCTTGATTGTTCAATTGTCTTGGCTTGATGTTGTCACGACCTGTCTAGAGGGCCGCGACGAGCGCCCAGTGCTAGCCCACCCGGGCACCCCTTGGCTTACACTTCACTTACGTCTAGGTGAGCCGTACAATTAAACATACCTTTCTATTCATTCATCATACTAGTCCCATTGGACAACAATGCTTTTATATCATCATTGGCATCTATGACACATCAATGTACATGAACCGACGAGGCTATCAAAATGATATACAAAATATAGGCCGACAAGGCCAGACATATCTAACCATATACACATGTCTATGAGCCTCTAAGGAGAGTATAACATATCACATAAGCGGGACATGACCTCGCTATGCCGATAATTATATACACAAAAGAATAAGTAGCAAAAGCTATGGCTCCGAATGAAATGGAGCTCTGCTATGTAGTCTCTGAGAATACCGCTATGGATCGAGCCTGTCTCCCTGTGCACCAGCGAGCATGACGCAGCGTCCACAAATAAAAGGACGTCAGTACGAAGAATGTACTTAGTATGTAAAGCATGATCAATATCAATATAGAAGCATAATAAGCAACATAAGAAATAGCACAAGATGGGAGATGGTGATATCATCGTCATAGGCACTTACTTGCCTTTCATAGGGCTTTCCCATTTCTAATGCGTATTTGTGTACTTACATCCAAATCGTATCCGTTCCATATTTGTACTCGTATTCATATACATACCCTTATCCACATTCATATCGTATCATTTTCGTATTCATATCATATACATAATCATATCATATACATAGCATACCCGATGCAGGATCGGTGTTTCATACATACTTGGCCAACCAAGGCTCAAAGTTACTCATACCTGGCCCTACCAAGGCTTCAGGGTTACATCTACCTGGCCCTACCAAGGCGTCAGGGTTATCCGTACCATCTGCAGAGGTGTGCGCGTGTTACATAATCATATACATACTTATTTACATATCTTACCCAGCCTCATAAGCTCGGGGTTCCATAATAGTCATACATAATAGCTCATAAGCATCTTTACTATTTACATCATTATCATCATCGTCACCAACATCATTATACTATCATCGTCATTTGTCACATTTATCTTTATCGGCTTACTCGTCATCCGAGGGATTTAGTACAATCGTGGCGTATCAAGAATCATGAGCTTACCAGCTCGGGAGATCAAGTCATTTGAAGGACATCATAGTCTCATAGAAGAGTTAGATATTTGGCCAAAGAACCATGCCTTATGAAAGAAGGGTTAGCCTTACATACCTTCTCCGTTCAACTATTTCACACTTGCCCGTCCTCCTCCAATGCTAGCGCTTCTACCTTCATTAAAGTCATACAATCATTAGAATCGATAGCTAGCATATATGACCAAAACTAGAGAAAATCGGGCAGCATCTCCTCTATTTATACGACATTCCTCCATAACGTATATCAACTCCTAAACGTCAATAATACATTCACAATACCATAACCATAGTCATTATTCATCCACATTATCCACGTTTCTTAGTTTACCTTCAATCACCCATATCCATGGCTATAACAAACGACTATGTCCATTCACGTACATTGCTCATCTCATGTTCTCAACATTATTTATAACATATTTACATCACAATACATCAAGACTCATAAATCAATTCAAACTATTACTCAAAATGGCACTATTCCACATTCATGACCCATTTTGCCATACCTCTCTACAATCCAAGTATTTCAACTCTTAAATACCTTAAACAAGGTAGAAACATCATAAATCTTACATTAGATGTCGTAGGAACAAACTTTGGTTGATAATACTCCACTTGAGCAAAACCCTAGTTTATCTCCAATGAGATTTCTTGACTTGTATGATCCTTAATGGGTTTCCTTATACTTGATTCACTTAGTTTATGTTGTTGATCACCAAATATCCTTGAATTCTTGTGGAATTTATGTAGAGAGATGTTTTAGAGAGAAGGGGTGTCATGTAAAAGTGAAATGAAATGAAATAATAAACTTGGTCCCCTTTTTAATAACCCAAAATCTGATCTGAAATGAACAGTCGTCGAACGTGCACAGTGGTCATAAACCCAGTTTACGGTGCGTATTCTAGTTTACGGGCCATATTTTGTGGTCGTATTTAAGCATAACAGAACAAGAAAGGTATGCTGGAGTCATGGTAATTTACGATCACGGTTTACGGGCCGTATTTCGATTTACGGTCCGTATTCCAAGTCGTATTTAACCATTTGAACATTTGACAGAAAGTTGAAGTTTTGGAAGTCAAAATACGACATGGAAGTTTACGGGCTGTATACCACTTTACGATCCGTATTTCATTTTACGTTCAACTGGCCAAAGTGCAAATCTGCAACTTTCCACATTCTCAGAATCTATAGTCAATCCTTGTGGAGCATAACCTATCTCTTATTGCAATTGCCTTTGGAATCTTACTTAGGGTCGTCAAACGTCGTTACTTTCTTATAAAAATATCGTATACGCTATGCCCTTTGTTAGCCTACCCACTGTACTTTCGCAGGGAAATTTCCAAGGTGTAACATTCTTCCCCCCTTTGGAATATTCATCCTCGAATGTTAAACACTCGGGATCCTGCGAAAATTTCGCCAGAGTTTCCCCTGTAATTTGGCACTACCAACCTGCCACAACAACCATAATATCATCGCCTCACAGGGCTACATCACAATATCAACATGTCTATGGCCACTCATGACCCAAAAGCATAAAAGGAAAACATACATACCTTGTAATCTTGGATCTCTTCCAAGGGCTGAAATAAATGCGGGTATCTGGATCGCATACTTTCTTCCGCTTCCCATGTCATTTCCTCTCGTTTACTGCTTCTCCATAGAATCTTAACTGAGGCTACCTCTTTGTTTCTAAGCCTCCGTACTTGCCTATCTAGTACGGCAATGGGAACTTCTTCATAAGTCAATTTTTCTGTCACTTGCACATCACTTATTGGCACGATCGTAGTAGGAACTCCAACGCATTTTCGAAGCATCGAGACATGGAAAACTGGATGGACTGACTCCAAATCTGGAGGTAGATCTAACTCATAGGCCACTTTGCCTATCTTTCGCACAATCTCATAAGGCCCAATATACCGGGGACTAAGTTTTCCCTTTCTACCAAATCTCATCACGCCCTTCATTGGTGACACTTTCAAGAATACCCAATCTTTAACTTGAAACTCTAAGTCTCTTCGACGATTATCCGCATAGGACTTTTGACGACTCTGAGCTGCTAACAACCGATCTTGTATGAGCTTGACTTTCTCTATGGCTTGCTGGACCAAGTCTGGCCCTATCAATCTAGCCTCTCCTGTTTCGAACCACCCAATTGGGGATCTACACTTTCGCCCATACAAAGCTTCGTACGGTGCCATCTGAATGCTAGAATGATCACTGTTATTGTAAGAAAATTCAATGAGTGGCAAATGATCATCCCAATTACCTCCAAAATCTATCATATATGCCTGTAACATAGCTTCAAGAGTCTGAATGGTGCGCTCAGCTTGCCCATCAGTCTGCGGGTGAAATGCCGTGCTAAGTCTCACTTGAGTCCCTAAACCCTCTTGGAAAGACTTCCAAAAGGTGGCTGTAAACTGAGTTCCTCTGTCTGAGATAATAGATGCTGGAACACCATGGAGTCTTACTATCTCTTTAAGATAGAGCTTTGCATAATCTTCTGCCACATACATCGTTCTGACTGGCAAGAAATGAGCTGACTTGGTGAGTCTATCCACGATCACCCATATGGAATCATACCTACGTCGAGAACGGGGTAAGCCTGTAATGAAGTCCATGTTAATCACTTCCCACTTCCAAGTTGGGATTTCTATGGCTTGCAACAATCCACCCGGCTTTTAGTGCTCGATTTTCACTTGTTGACAATTAGGACATTGAGCTACGAATTCTGCTATGTCTTTCTTTATTCCATTCCACCAATACACAGACTTAAGATCATGATACATTTTCGTCACTCCGGGGTGAACAGAATAACGGGAACAATGAGCTTCTCTCAATATCTGGTGGCGTAGACCTGCCCCATCGGGAACACACAATCTGCCTCGAAATTGGAGAACTCCGTCTCCTGAAAGCTCAAATGATGACTCCTCTTTCTGGGGGAGTGTATCTCTGTACTGCCTTAGTATGGAATCTTCGTATTTTCGCTCTTTCACTTCTGCTACTAGCGACGAAACTGTCGAATTCTGGATAGTAGTTCCCTTGCTACCTGAGTCCGCTACTTGAACTCCTAGGCTAGCTAACTGCTGGAGCTCACGAGTCATTTCTCTCCTCTCAGGTCGTACATCACACAAACTTCCCATAGATCTACGGCTAAGAGCATCAGCTACAACATTTGCCTTTCCGAGGTGATACAAGATATCAACATCATAATCTTTTAGCAATTCTAACCATCGTCGTTGCCGTAAATTCAGCTCTTTTTGCTTGAAGATATATTGTAGGCTCTTATGATCTGTATAAATATCCACATGGACACCATATAAATAATGTCTCCATATCTTTAACGCACGAACAACTGCAGCCAATTCGAAATCATGGGTTGGATAATTCTGCTCATGTTTCTGCAACTGCCTCGAAGCATACGCAATCACTTTGCCATGTTGCATCAATACATAGCCTATCCCAATGCCTGAAGCATCGCAATAAACAACATATCCTTCCAATCCCTCTGGATGTTTCAAGATTGGGGTGGAAGTCAATCTACTTTTTAACTCCTGGAAGCTACGCTCACAAGCATCTGTCTATTGAAAATTTGCTGATTTCTGGGTCAACTTGGTGAGTGGTGCAGATAGAAGAAAAACCTTCAACGAATCTCCTGTAATAACCTGCTAAGCCCAGAAAACTACGAACCTCCGTAGGAGTTGTGGGCCTTGGCCAAGTTTTCACGGACTCAATCTTTTGACTGTCCACTCAAATACCGTCGGCTGCCACAATATGCCCCAGAAATGCCACTGAGTTCAACAGAAACTCACATTTGGAAAACTTTGCAAACAGCTCTCGAGTTGGAAGAACTCCGAGGACTGTACGCAAATGATCCGCATGTTCTGCCTCGGATCTAGAATATACCAAGATGTCGTCGATAAATACGATCACAAATAAATCCAGAAAAGGCCTGAACACATTATTCATCAGATCCATAAATGCCGCCGGCGCATTAGTTAGCCCAATGACATCACCCGGAACTCAAAATGACCATATCTTGTTCTAAAGGTTGTCTTAGGGATATCTTTCTCCCTACATCTCACTTGATGATACCCGGACTCAAATCAATCTTTGAAAACCATTTGGCACCTTGCAATTGATTAAATAAGTCATCAATCCTCGGAAGAGGATACTTGTTCTTAATTGTCACCTTATTCAATTGCTGGTAATCAATGCACATTCTCAAGAAGCCATCTTTCTTTCAGAAAAACAATACGGGTGCTCCCTACGGGGATGAACTAGGCCTAATAAAGCCTTCTTCAAGCAAGTCTTTCAATTGCTCGTTCAACTCTTTCAATTCTGCGGGAGCCATTCTATAAGGAGGAATGGATATAGGCTTAGTTCCTGGAAACACATCAATGGCAAAATCAATCTCCCGCTAGGGAGGGAGGCCTGGAAGCTATTCCTGGAACACGTCCGGAAATTCATTTACTACGGGAATTGATTGAAGCATCGGCGATTCAGCTTCTACATCTTGAACCCGAACTAGATGATAGATACACCCTTTTGTGATCATTTTCCTTGCCTTCAGATAGGAAATAAACCTACCTTTTGGTGACGCCGTATTCCATTTCCATTCTAGGACTGGTTCTCCCGGAAACTGGAAACGAACCATTTTCATTCTACAATCAACATTGGCATAACAAGAAGCCAACCAATCCATGCCTATAATAACATCAAAATCCACCATTTCTAGCTCATGCAAATAAATCATGGTACGACGATCATAAATCACAATTACACAATTTTTATATACTCGGCTAGCTATTACCGATTCACCAACGGGTGTAGACACCTCAAAAGGTTTAATCGATTCCGGCTCGACTCTAAATCGACCCGCAACATACGGAGTAACATATGACAATGTGGAGCCCGGATCAATCAAAGCATATACATCATGAGAAAATACCGATAATATACCTGTGACCACGTCAGGAGAAGACTCAAGATCTTGGCGTCCAGCCAAAGCATAAATACGGTGCTGAGAACCGCTAAAACTGGGAACTCTCCCTCTGCCTCTACCATGGCCGACTGGCGCATGTGAACCTGGCCCCATAGGGCGTACAGACGCTGAAGATCCGCCTACCGACCCTGAAGGCGGGGTCCTACCTCTACCATGAATTGAGGGGAAATCACGCATAATATGGCCTGGTCGACCACATGAATAGCAAACATCTGAACCCATTCGGCATCGACCCTAATGCAACTTCCCACACTGGGAACATCGTGGTACGGGTGTCCTTGCCAGACCTGAATCATCTCTAAACTGAGACCCCGAATAACTCTGACTCGGCCCGGAACGAGTAGATCTGTCGAATCTCTGACCTGAAAACCGTGGAGGCGCACTAGTCATAGAATAGCCTGAGTGCCTGGACATCTGCTGCCTGTGCCCGCCTCTGAACTCACTCATCGGACCAGAAGATCTGGCCCTCTTGCTATGTCCCCTATCATGTTCGCGTTCGCTTCTTTGCTGTTGCAGGCTTTCTTCTAAGTTCTGAGCGTGAGCCTTAATGCGTGCAATATCCATATTGTCCTGAAGGGACGCAGTCAAACACCTATCCATCAAATGTGGCCCTAGGCCCTTCACAAATCGATGTAACCGATCGCCCATGTCCGCTACCATGGCCGAAGCATACCTAGCCAAAGAATTAAAGCAGAGACTATACTCTAAAGCACTCATGCTACCTTACCTCAAATTTAAGAACTTACCGGCCCTAGCTCGCCGAACTTCTGGAGGCATATAAAGTCGGAGAAAAGCATCAACAAACTCTTTCCATACCGGGGAAGGTGCATTAGCCCCACGTGAAGCCATCCAAACCGTATACCATTGGATCGAGACATCCCTCAATCAATATGACGCTAGTTTCACCGACTCGGTGTCCGAAGCATGTATCAATCGAAGCGTCCTCAACATACCATCAATAAAATCCTGAGGGTCCTCCTCTGGCTTTGACCCAAAGAATTCCAGAGGGTTCAAAGTAATGAAGTCACGGGCTCTTGCACTAACAGCCCTTTCACCTTGCCCTGTACTTTGTCGTTGAGTCTAGGCAGCAACCAACTAGGTAAGCAAATGTATGGCCTCTTTCACATCTTGGCCTGAAGCATCCGGTGGAGGAGCTGGAGGTGCTGGAGCTGGGGCTGAGGCTCCCTCACGCTACTCTAATATAGGTACTGAACGGGAGGATTGAGATTGAGCCGCACTCTGGGACTCACTTTCCTCTACTACCGGTGGTGGTGCTTTTTCAGCCCGTTTTTCTGCCACAGTCTTGCCCTTTTGGGCTGCTGTAGCCTTTCTCTTTACAGGTATTTCTGAAATACATAACACACGATTAAGGGACAAGAATTTCTTATATCATAACTCTATCGCACGATTCTTATGAAGAAAGAAGGTCATTTATTCCTAAAATGTCCGCAGCTTCTTGTTTATAAATGTGGCGCACAACACACCCATAACCAAGACTCTACTAGACACGGCTCGTAGACACACCCTAGGACTGAACTGCTCTGATACCACTTTTGTCACGACCCGTCTAGAGGGCCGCGACGAGCGCCCGGTGCTAGCCCACCCGGGCACCCCATGGCTTACACTTCACTTACGTCTAGGTGGGCCATACAATTAAACATACATTTCTATTCATTCATCATACTAGTCCCATTGGACAACAATTATTTTATATCATCATTGGCATCTATGCCACATCAATGCACATGAACCGACGAGGCTATCAAAACGATATACAAAATATAGGCCGACAAGGCCAGACATAAATAACCATATACAAATGTCTACGAGCCTCTAAGGAGAGTATAACATATCACATAAGCGGGACAGGACCCCGCTATGCCCATAATTATATACACAAAAGAATAAGTACCCAAAAGCTATGGCTCCGAATAAAATGGAGTTGTGCTATGTAGTCTCTGAGAATACCTCTATGGATCGAGCCTGTCTCCTTGTGCACCAGCGGGCATGACGCAGCGTCCACAAAAAAAAAGACGTCAGTACGAAGAATGTACTGAGTATGTAAAGCATGATCAATATCAATATAGAAGCATAATAAGCAACATAAGAAATAGCACAAGATGGGAGATGGTGATATCATCGTCATAGGCACTTACTTGCCTTTCATAGGGCTTTCCCATTTCTAATGCGTATTTGTGTACTTACATCCAAATCGTATCCGTTCCATATTTGTACTCGTATTCATATACATACCCTTATCCACATTCATATCGTATCATTTTCGTATTCATATCATATACATAATTATATCATATACATAGCATTTACATAGCATACCCGACGCAGTATCGGTGTTTCATACATACTTGGCCAACCAAGGCTCAAAGTTACTCATACCTAGCCCTACCAAGGCTTCAGGGTTACATCTACCTGGCCCTACCAAGGCGTCAGGGTTATCCGTACCATCTGCAAAGGTGTGCGCGTGTTACGTAATCATATACATACTTATTTACATACTTATTTACATATCTTACCCAGCCTCATAAGCTCGGGGTTCCATAATAGTCATACATAGACACATACATAATAGCTCATAAGCATCTTTACTATTTACATCATTATCATCATCGTCACCAACATCATTATATTATCATCGTCATTCATCACATTTATCTTTATCGGCTGACTCGTCATCCGATGGATTTAGTACAATCGTGGCGTATCAAGAATCATGAGCTTACTAGCTCGAGAGATCAAGTCATTTGAAGGACGTCATAGTCTCATAGAAGAGTTAGATATTTGGCCAAAGAACCATGCCTTATGAAAGAAGGGTTAGACTTACATACCTTTTCCGTTCAACTATTTCACACTTGCGCGTCCTCCTCCAATGCTAGCGTTTCTACCTTCATTAAAGTCATACTATCATTAGAATCAATAGCTAGCATATATGACCAAAACTAGAGAAAATCGGGCAGCATCTCCTCTATTTATACGACATTCCTCCATAACGTATATCAACTCCTAAACGTCAATAATACATTCACAATACCATAACCATAGTCATTATTCATCCACATTATCCACGTTTCTTAGTTTACCTTCAATCATCCATATCCATGGCTATAACACACGACTATGTCCATTCACGTACATTGCTCATCTCATGTTCTCAATATCATTTATAACATATTTACATCACAATACATCAAGACTCATAACTCAATTCAAACTATTACTCAAAATGGCACTATTGCACATTCATGACCCATTTTGCCATACCTCTCTACAATCCAAGTATTTCAACTCTTAAATACCTTAAACAACGTAGAAACATCATAAATATTACCTTAGATGTCGTAGGAACAAGCTTTGGTTGATAATACTCCACTTGAGCAAAACCCTAGTTTATCTCCAATAAGCTTTCTTGACTTGTATGATCCTTAATGGGTTTCCTTATACTTGATTCACTTAGTTTATGTTGTTGATCACCAAATATCCTTGAATTCTTGTGGAATTTATGTAGAGATATGTTTTAGAGAGAAGGGGTGTCATGTAGAAGTGAAATGAAATGAAATGAAATAATAAACTTGGTCCCCTTTTTAATAACCCAAAATCTGATCTGAAATGAACAGTCGTCGAACGTGCACAGTGGTCATAAACCCAGTTTACGGTGCGTATTCTAGTTTACGGGCCGTATTTTGTGGTCGTATTTAAGCATAACAGAACCAGAAAGGTATGCTGGAGTCATGGTGATTTATGATCACGGTTTACGGGCCGTATTTCGATTTACTGTCCGTATTCCAAGTCGTATTTAACCATTTGAACATTTGACAGAAAGTTGAAGTTTTGGAAGTCAAAATACGACATGGCATTTTAGGGCCGTATACCACTTTATGGTCTGTATTTCATTTTACATTCAACTGGCCAAAGTGCAAATCTGCAACTTTCCACATTCTCAGAAACTATAGTCAATCCTTATGGAGCATAACCTATCTCTTTTTGCAATTGCCTTTGGAATCTTACTTAGGGTCGTCAAACGTCGTTCCCTTCTTATAAAAACATCGTATACGCTATGCCCTTTGTTAGCCTACCCACTCTACGTTTGCAGGGAAATTTCCAAGGTGTAACAGATGTCATGTGTAGTTGGTAATCATCGACTTCTGTCTTGTTATCTTGATTTGGATAGAATTGACATACCTGTGGTTGGTATTTTTACTTGGTTAAATTGTTGGCGTAGCCACTGTTGTTACTTGACTTATTGATATATGTAGGCATACCCACTGTTGGTATTGTGATGTAATACTTGTTGGCGTACCCCGTTGTGGTACTTGTGATATTGAACTTCATCAATCTACATATACATTGCACGCTTTCTCTCATATTCATGCATGGCCGATACCCGGTGATGATCCGGTATCATTGATTGAGCGAAACTGATATTTATAAACTCTTTTACTTGAGTGATTGTAAAAAGGCCGATGTCAAAAGATCCATTCCGAAATCGTTGATTATATGAAACTAATAATTGATGAACTATTTTACTTGAGTGATTGTGAGAAGGCCGATGTCCGATGTTCAATTCCGAAATCGTTGATTGTATAAAACTGATATTTGACATACTGTTTTACTTGAGTGAATGTGAGATGGCTGATGTTCGATGAGCTATTCTGGCATCGTTGTATCATGTCCGATTCCGATGTTATATCGGAATCATTGTTAGTGCATGGACTCCACGGGTCCTCCAGGGTGGTGCCGGTGAGACTGCCCCTGTGAGCAATTAGCTAGGTTCCCGTTTGTCTGTTGGGAAAAGATCCGAGATAGGTGGCACGCAGACTTCGCGAGTCACGCTGGGTTGTGCTATTGAGACGTCGATATTTTCATCCGTAGTACATGTGTACACCTTATTTGCATGGCATGGCATCGCATTCATACCATTATTGCACTGCATTGCATTATGACTTAATTGAGATATTGTGATGATTAGATTGTGATGACTCTATTATGATGATTGATCGTGATGATTCTATTATGGTGATTGGATTGATCGGATACATTCGGACTTGACAGATTTGGGTTTAGATGCTTTGCGTAGGCGATGAGGGAAATCTGGTTGTGATTATATTGTCCTATACTTGCTAGATTCCTTGTTTATCTGCTTTATCTTTTGAATTGTGTTAACTATACTTAGTCGGCCAATGATGCCTACCAGTACTGTTGTTTGTACTGACTTGCACTTTCTGCATTCTTTTATGAATGCAGAGTACCAGGTCGGATCTACTTCTCTGACCCGTGGCTGAGCGACTCTTCAGCTTCCACTCGAGTTTCCAGGGTGAGCATGGCCTCCGCTGACCTTGAAGACTTTCCTATTACATGTCTTACTTTTATTCCATAGACATAGACATAGATATCATGTATTAGTACTTCTAGATTGTATTATTCTCCCTAGATGTTCTTATATTATTCAGACTAGACCCTGGGGTTATTTACTGTCTTTTGCTTTCTTTACTACCATCTATCTATATATACAGAGAGAGAGAGACTTAAGTAATTATTGATTTCTGCTACTTAACTTCTTCAATTTACGTATTAGTTCATTGTTAGTGTAAGGGTTCGCTTACCTAGGTGGGAAGGTAAGTGCCTGCACGGCCTAAGCAAAATAGGTCATGACAAGTTGGTATCAGAGCCCTAGGTTACCCGGTCTTTAATACAAGTGCATGTCTAGTAGAGTCTCATGGATCGGTACAATGAGCTCAGTAATTATCTGCGGGAGGCTATGGGACATTTAGGAAATCTCACCTTCTTTCTTCCTATCGTGCTACTTTATTCAATTTGGTATCTGCAAAGATCAAAATTGGTCTCTGACTCTTATCTCTTCTCTCACAGATGGTGAGGACTCGAGCTACGATGGCCTGAGGTCAGGTGCCAGATCCCGTAGCTATGGCTGGCACCTGATAGCGCGCTACAGTCAGAGGAAGTGGCAGAGTGAGAGGCTACGGGGCTACCCCAGCCAGAGGCAGAGCTCCTGCAGTGGGCCAGCGACGAGAGAGGTCTCCATCTCCCGAGCCCAAGTATCAGCCGGGTAGAGACTAGGCTGCAGAGGATAGCGTGGCCCCAGCACGGACACTGCCTGAGGTTACTTCCGACCAGGCCATGCATGACACTATGGCCAGGATTCTACTTCACCTTGATGCCCAGCAAGTGACCGCGGGTGTTACTACTCCCGACGGGCGTTCACAGACTAGGGGAGGGGCGCAAACCCCAGAGCAGGGGCATACACGGGCAACCCATCCTGCCGCAGCTATGGCTACTCACATTTATGCTATACCCGCCCGTGGTGAGGATATTTGGCCCATAGATGGCGCTGTCATGACTGCTGCGAATCAGGACCTCGTGAGGAGATTCAAGAAGTTGGAGCCACTGAGGTTCTCTGGTACTTCGTCTGAGGATTCCAATGAGTTTATTCTTGATATGCATGAGTTGCTGCACCGTATGGGGTTTGTGGAGACCCACGGCGTTGATTATGTGTCCTACCAGTTTCGCAGCGACGCGAAGATGTGGTGAAGGTATTTCGTGGTGTGCAGACCTGAGGGTTCTCCTCCTTTGACTTGGACTCGGTTCTACCAAGCCTTCCTTGAGAAGTATGTGCCCCGGTCTTTGAGAGAGACTCGTAGGGAGCAGTTTTTACACCTTGAGCAGAGGGTCATGTCCTTGGAGTCCTATGTGACTAGTTTCCTCTATTTGGCCCGATACTCTACTCTATTAATCCCTATCGAGACTGATAGGATCAGGTGCTTTGTTGGAGGACTGGTGGGCTCTCTACAGATTCTTTATCTCCAGATAGAGTCAATGGGGGCTTCCTTCCAGTCCATTATTGAGCATGCTTCTATGGTTGAGGGCGCCAAGGCCCGTTCTTTTAGTGGTGGTGACAAGAGGCCACGTCAGGCTGGCAGTTTTGGGGGTTCTGGTACGAAGGGTGCCGATCAATATTTGAGGTCACCTCAGCCCTATTTCAGTCGTCCCGTGCATTCAGCATTATTGGCTTCCTCTAGTGAGCCACCTAGGCAGAGAGCTCTTGAGAGTTCATTCTCTAGACCAGTAGACAGGGTTGTTTCATCCGGGTCTTTAGCTTTCGTGTTTTGGCACTCGAGTCCTCTTACCTGTTTCTCTTGTAGAGAGGACGGGCATGTTGCCAGGAGATGTCCCTACCTAGGCGAGATTATCAGCCGCCGAGGACTCCTGTATCATCCGGTGGTCGAGGAGGGCCTTCTCATAAAAGCGGTTCTTAGTCAGGCCGCAGTACTTTCCATGGTTCTAGAGATGGGTCCCAGTCAGCTAGAGGTGGTACTCAAAGTGCGAGAGGGGGATCCCAAACTAGGCATGGTGGAGCCCATTGTTACTCATTTCCTGGTAGGCCTAAGGCAGAGGCCTCAGATGCTGTGATCTGAGGTACCATTTCTGTCCGTCATAGAGCAACATCTGTGTTATTTGATCCTGGATCCACTTATTCGTATGTATCTGCATTTCATGCCGTTGGTTGTGATTTACCCTATAATAGCATAGATATACTTGTTCATGTGTCTACTCCAGTCAAAGATTTTGTAGTTGTTGATCAAGTCTACCGGTCTTGTTTGGTTACTTTTATGGGGTACGACATGGGTAGATTTGATGATTCGTGATATGGTGGACTTTGATATTATGTTGGGTATGTCCTGGCTTTTTCCTTACCATGCGATCTTGGACTGTCACGCTAAGACAGTCACGTCAGCCATGTCGGGCATTCCTAAGCTTGAGTGGAGAGGTACTCCTAGTCCCGCTCCGAAGAAGATCATTTCCTTCCTTCGGGTAAAGAAGTTAGTAAGTAAGGGGTGTTTAGTGTATTTGGCGCATGTTCGCGATACGATAGTTGCATCTCCACCCCTTGAGTCTATCCCTATTGTGAGCGAGTTCGCGGAGATATTTTCATCGGATTTGCTGGGTATGCCACCCGATCGCAACAACGATTTCTGTAGCGCCGTGGACCCGACCACTTGTCCCATTTCCATCCCACCATATCGGATGGCACATGCCGAGTTGATGGAGCTTAAGGAACAATTGCAGGATTTATTGAGCAAGGGGTTTATTAGACCGAGCGGCTCCCCTTCGGGTGCTCCAATGTTATTTGTGAAGAAGAAAGATGGGACCATGAAGATGTGTATTGACTACCGCCAGTTGAACAAGGTCACTATCCTGAACAATTTCCCTATGCCTCGTATTGATGATCTATTTGACCAGCTTCAGGGTGTTTCAGTGTTTTATAAGATTGATTTACATTCCGGCTATCACCAGTTGAAGATCAGGGCGGAGGATATCCTGAAAATAGCCTTTCGAACGAGATATGGCCACTATGAGTTTTTAGTGATGTCTTCTAGGCTTACCAATGCCCCAACTGCATTTATGACCTTAATGAATGGCATCTTTAGGCCGTTTCTTGATTCTTTTGTGATGTGTTTATTGATGACATCTTGGTGTATTCCAAGAGCAGAGTGGAGCATGAGAGCCATCTCCGTACCGTTCTTGGTTTGTTGAGGTTTTTGCTACTATTGCTTCATCCTTGACCAGATTGACTCAAAAGGATGTTCCTTTCCAGTGGTCGGATGATTGTGCGGAGAGCTTCCAAAAGCTAAAGCTTCTTTTGACTACAGCCCCGATCCTAGCCTTACCTGAGAAAGGTAAGGATTTCGCGGTCTACGGTGATGCTTCACGTATGGTTTTAGGTGCGGTGTTGATGCAGGAGGGTAGAGTGATAGCTTATGCTTCCCGCCAGTTAAAAGTTCACGAGAAGAATTACCCTACCCATGAATTGGAGTTGCTAGCCATAGTCATCACTTTGAAACTTTGTAGGCATTACTTGTACGGTGTTCATTGTGAGGTTTTTACTGATCACCGTAGCCTTCAGAATGTGTTTACCCGGAGAGATCTTAATTCCAGACAACACCGATGGATGGAGCTCCTAAAGGACTATGACATCTCTATTCTGTATCACCTGGTAAAGCCAATGTGGTAGCTGATGCCTTGAGTCGCAAGGCAGTGAGTATGGGAAGTTTAGCTCGATTGATTGTTTTCGAGCGTCCGTTGGCCATAGAGGTTCAGACTCTGCCCAACAATTTCATCTGTCTCGACATCTTAGCCCCGTGCAGAATTTTGGCTTGTATAGAGGCGAGATCATCGTTATTGGATCGGATTAAGGCTCATCAGTTTGAGGATTCTTAGTTGAGCAAGATCCGAGATAAGGTGTCAAGATGGGAGGCAAAGAGGCTGTGATCGATTCTGAGGGCATTCTGAGGATTAGAGGACGCGGGTGCGTTCCTCGTGTTAGTGATCTGATTCAGTTGATCTTATCTGAGGCCCATAGCTCTTGTTATTCCATTCATCCACGAGCGACTAAGATGTACCGTAACTTGAGGCAGCACTATTGGTGGCGCCATATGGAGAGAGATATAGTTGATTTTGTGGCTAAGTGTGGAAATTGTAAACAGGTAAAGTATGAGCACCAGCGACCCGGTGGTATGCTTAAGAGGATGCCCATTCCCAAGTGGAAGTGGGAGAGGATTACCATGGATTTTGTCACGGGTCTTTCGAAGACCCTTGGCAAGTTTGATTCTATTTGAGTGATAGTGGAGCGATTGACTAAGTCCGTTCACTTTGTTCCGGTACAGGTTTCCTATACCACGGAGAAGTTAGCCAAAATGTATATTCGGGATATTGTGAGACTACATGGGATCCCTATTTCTATTGTTATCTGATCGGGGTACTATTTTCACGTCCCGATTCTGGAGGGCATTTCATGAGGAGTTAGGTACCCGATTGGACTTTAGCACAGCTTTTCACCCCTAGACCGATGGCCAGTCTGAGCGGACCATTCAGGTGCTTGAGACATGTTGAAAGCGTGTGTTATTGATTTTGGTGGTCATTAGGATCAGCACTTACCCTTGGTAGAGTTTGTGTACAATAACAGCTATCATTTGAGTATTGGCATGACGCCTTTTAAGGCCTTATATGGTAGGAGGTGTAGATCTCCGATTGGTTGTTTCAATGGGTTCGAGGCTCGACCTGGGAGCACGGATCTATTGAGAGAGTCCCTTGATAGTGTGAGAGTTATTCAGGCCAGGCTTGTGGCAGCTCAGAGTCGGCAAAAGATGTATGCGGACCGGAAGGTCTGGGATTTGAAGCTTGCTATTGGTGACCCGGTTCTATTGAACGTTTCACCCTTGAAGGGTGTTATGAGGTTTGGTTAGAGGGGCAAGTTGAGCCCCAAGTACATTGTTCCGTTTGAGATGTGGACTGTATCGGCGATGTAGCTTATGAGTTAGCATTACCGCCAGGCTTAGTGGGAGTTCATTTGGTCTTTCATGTTTCGATGCGGAAGAAATACCATGTCGATGGTACCTACATTGTCCGATGGGATTCTATATTGCTTGATGAGAATTTGACTTATAAGGAGGATCCTATCGCGATCTTGGATAGGCTGGTTCGGAAGTTGAGGTCAAAGGAGATTTCTTCTCTGAAGGTGCAGTGGAAGCACCGCCCTGTGGAACAGGCTACTAGGGAGACTGAGTCTGATATGCTAAGCTGTTATCCCTAGTTGTTCACTGATTCAGGTATTTCCCTACTTTCCTTCTTTTCTTCGTTCGAGGATGAACAACAGTTCAATTGGTATCTGATGTAACGACCCGTTTGGTCGTTATAATTCTTTTGGCATTTTCGCCTATTCTCGAGCATTTATTAGCTCACTTTTGTCCCGAGAGAACCGCTGATATGCGTCCCGGGGTGCCTAGACCGAATTTGAGCAACTTTGGTGAAAATATAAGCTTAAAGTAAAAAATGGTTGACCCAAAGTTGACTTTTGGGCAAACAAACCTTTTTCAGAATTCTGTCGATTCCGAGAGGTTAAGATGGTATTTTATAATATGTATGTGTGTTTGGTTCGGTTCCCAATGCACTTGGGTGCATTTCTGGACTTGAGATGGAAATTTGGGATTAAGGTTCCGGGGGTTGGCTCGGTTAACGAGAACTCCGTTGGGAATTCTGAGGCCACATGCGTGTTCGTAGTGCATTTTTATGTGGGACTATGTGTCTGGTATGTGAGCAGATGGCCTCGGGAATTAGTCAAAAAATGAGATCGAAAGGAAATCTTGGATTAAGTTTCTGGTGTCTGGTGCCCGCTTTAGCGGCACCAGCACCGCGGTAGCACTACAGCTGGAGCGACATATGACTTTTAGTTATTACCACTGAAGCGGCCAGGTGGTCGCTGGACAGACGTCACTGGGGCGGTCCAGGTACCGCTTCAGCGGGTGATAGGCAGTTAATAATATTAATGAAGTGTTAAAAAGCCCTAGACCCTCATTTTGCCCCATTTCGATATTTGAGCTTAAGGAAACTGCTTTTAAGGATATTTGGAGGAAAATCTTAGAGGTAATTCCTACTCACTTCTTCATTCTTCCTTTAAACCATAATCATGTTAAGATTCCCCCTTCTCCCTTAATGAACCCAATGTGGTAAGAGTTGAAAGAGGGTTTGGAAGAATATTGGCTCTAGGATTATTAATGAATAAATTGGTGGTGTTTTGTTAGATATTGACTAATCTAGGCTCATTAATCATAGGTCTTCCACTTTTAACATTGAATTTCGGATTTGGAGATTTAGGGTTTATACCTAATTTGGGGGTTTTGCATGAAATCAGAATCTATGCTAATTATAGAGCTAAATCAGCAATTAAGGGTGGGATTATGATTGCCTAGTACTTAATTTGATATTTTGCCTATGAATTTCCCGTTTTGCCCTTGAGGGCCCGTTTCCCTAATTTCTTGGGTTAAAATGGACCTAGTTGATATCATAGCAATATTAATATCATTCTTCATGATTTCTACTATAGAATTTGATTATGCTTAGACTACTTTGGTTCTGAGCTTCAGAGAAAGGGCAAGGCAAAAGAGTGACTTGTTGGTGTTACGGTTCGGCAGTCCAGGTAGGCTATGGTTTACCTTTAACGAGACTTCATATAGTGAATCACATATTTAGATTATAAGGTCGGAGACAGCATGTGAACCTTTAGGTAAGAAGTTGGGATGCATATTGCCTTAGGCTAGTCCTTGATGTGTGCTGGGACTAGCCACCCAATTATGCGTGCTTGATTGTTCAATTATGTTGGCTTGATACCATGTGTAGTTAGTAATTATCGACTTCTGTCTTGTCGTCTTGATTTGGATAGAATTGACATACCCGTGGTTGGTATTTGTACTTGGTTATATTGTTGGCGTACCCACTGTTGGTACTTGACTTATTGATATATGTTGGCATACCCATTGTTGGTATTGTGATGTGATACTTGTTGGCGTACCCCGTTGTGGTACTTGTGATATTGAACTTCATCGATTTACATATGCATTGTACGCTTTCTCTCATATTCATGCATGGTTGATACCCGGTGATGATCCGGTATCGTTGATTGAGCGAAACTGATATTTGATAAACTCTTTTACTTGAGTGATTGTAAAAAGTTCGATGTCTAAAGATCCATTCTGGAATCGTTGACTATATGAAACTGATAATTGATGAACTATTTTAATTGAGTGATTGTGAGAAGGGCGATGTCCGAGGTTTAATTCCGGAATCATTGATTGTGTAAACCGGATATTTGATAGACTGTTTTACTTGAGTGACTGTGAGATAACCGATGTCCGATGAGCTATTCCGGCATCGTTGTATCATGGCCGATTCCGATGTTATGCCAGAATAGTTATTAGTGCATGTACTCTGCGGGTCCCCCAGGATGGTGCCGCTGAAACTCCCCATATGAGTAATTAGCTAGGGTCTTATCTGTCTGTTGGGCAAAGATCCGGGATGGGTGGCACCTAGACTTCGCGAGTCACGCTGGGTTGTGCTACTGAGATGTCGATATTTCCATCCGGAGTACATGTGTAAACCTCATTTTCATGGCATGGCATCGCATTCATACCATTATTGCACTGCATTGCATTATGACTTGATTGAGATGTTGTGATGATTAGATTGTGATGACTCTATTATGATGATGGATCATGATGATTCTATTGTGGTGATTGGATTGGATCGGATACATTCGGACTTGACAGATTTGGGTTTAGATGCTTTGCGTAGGCGATGAGGGAAATCTGGTTGTGATTATATTGTCTTATACTTGCTAAATACCTTGTTTATTTGCTTTATCTTTTGAATTGTGTTAACTATACTTAGTCGGCCAATGATGCCTACCAGTACTGTTATTTGTACTGACCTGCACTTTCTGCATTCTTTTATGAATGCAGAGTACCAGGTCAGAGCGACTCTTCAGCTTCCACTCGAGTTCCAGGGTGATCATGGCCTCCGCTGACCTTGAAGACTTTCCTATTACATCTCTTTCTTTTATTCCAGAGACATAGATATCATGTATTAGTACTTCCAGATTTTGTTATTCTCCCTAGATGCTCTTATATTATTCAGACTAGACCCTGGGGTTATTTACTATCTTCCGCTTTCTTTACCACCATCTATCTATATATAGAGAGAGAGACTTAAGTAATTATTGATTTCTGCTACTTAACTTCTTCAATTTAGGTATTAGTTCATTGTTGGTATAAGGGTTCGCTTACCGAGGTGGGAAGGTATGTGCCCGCACGACCTATGAAAATAGGTCGTGACAAAACAAGTGCTCCTAAGTGGGCAGATTTAGTTGTAAAAAAATTTAAAAAATAAAATAAAAAGAAAAGCAACCCGGGTTTAAGAGACAAGCACCTTTAACAATAGATTCTTGAGGCACATTTAATTGTGTTGACAATGTGTACTCTCACCACCCAATTTCACTAAGTCGCGCCGGCACCTACCTTCCCACCTCGATAGGCGAACTCTTACCCAACAATCATAAACATAAGTAAAGCAGAAGAAAATAGAAATAATGTAAGTCTCAGAGTAATAATATAAAGTGCGGAAAGTAGTGAAATACAACCCCCAGTATCGTAGACTGGTCATACAAGAGCTCTACTAATCTATAAGTTTGAATAATACACAAAAGTCTCAATTTATGTCCCGAAATAGGAAGTAAGAGAAGCAATGAAGAGGAGTCTTCGGGCAGCGAACGTCATCATGCTCACCCTGAATGGACTCAACGGCAAACTCGGAAATCAACCACGAGGAGATAAAGTGAAACCTGGCAAGTACTATGCATCCATGAAAGAATGCAGCAAGTGTAGGTCAGTACAAACAACAAGTACTGGTAGGAATCATAGGCCGACTAAGACTAGCTAACGTATATGAAGACAATAAAGTATGAATAACACGTAAACAGTAAAGTACAAATCATTACTAGACAAGTATCCACAATACCAATCACAACCTATGTTATAGCATCTGAGCCCAAATGTTACAAGCTTTAGAATAATCAACGAAGACCAAACTATGACTGCAGTATCCCGTCCCCATTTAGTCACATACAAAGATCCCAACACAATCCATATCAAATCCAACAACAATTTAAATCACCCTCAGCATATAAGAGAGACAACAAAACGCAATAGAAATATATGCCAAGTCTCAGTATATCAACTCTGAATCCATCAATCACAACCATATCACGCATATTTCAGTCACAAGTCCATATCATAAATAACCAAGAGAGATGATAAGATGCAATGCAAGATGTATATTATATGTATGCAATGCAAGATGTATATGATATATATGCAATGCATATACTCGTACACATGTCGTTATGGGGGAGTGACTTAGAAAACTGGACATCCGTTGGGAATTTTGATGTTGCGAGTGAGTTTGTAGTGCGTTTTTATGTATATGTGAAGGTTTTGTTTGTGTCTGTAGGGCCTCGGATTGGTGTTGGGATTTTGGGGTGAAAACTGGTGGAAAAACTGAGCTACTAGTCAAAATGGACCGCTGCAGTGGGTAAGGTACTGCTGGAGCGTGTCCGTCTTAGCGATGATAGGCTAGTCGCTGTAGAGAGCCGAGGATTAATGAGGTCCATCATAGCGAGAGGGTTCCCACTATATCGAGACTGCTGGAGGCAGAATCCTTGTTTTATATCCATTATTCCGAACTCATTCCCCACACAACTCCAAGACAGTTTCCAAGAACTCCTGTGGCGAAATTCTAAGGCTAGGGCTAAAGTATTCTTGAAAGGTAAGTCTTAACTCTTTACTTTTTTCATTCCATTATCATGTTAGATTCCATGATTAGTTAAAGGTTCGTTAATGGTGAATGGAAGGGCTAAAACCCTAGAACTTAAGAAACCCATGATTAATGAATGGGTTATTACTTATTACTTTTACTGTTGTTAATCATCTCGGAGTATAGATTATGACTTCCTAGGATGAGAATTGATTATTACATGATGTTAATAATGTATTGAGACTTAGGGTTTCATAAAGATGATAACTTAGGCATAAAAACTGCTAGTAAAAGGGTTGGAACTAATAGAAAGCCCATGAACAGATAGAATATGATTATTGGGGTTGATATTATGATGAATCCACGCTTAGTGATAGTTCACCCATTTAAAAGGGTAGAAGTAGTTGGTTTCTTTTTCCCAAATTGTTGTATTGATTGAATAAATGATTCGAATACTCATGTAGCGCTATATTTCTGGAATTTGAATGTTAGGAAGCTTTGCGAAAAGGGAAATCTATCGCAGAGTGATTGCATTGTCCCAGTTCTGATTTGAAGTAGGTACGGTCTACTTGAGTTAAACTTTGATTAGTTGATTTTATATGTTATGAAATTGATAGGAGAAGCATGATTAGGGCTTCAGACATAAAGTGTGGTTGGAAATTCCTTAATTGATATTGGTTGACTTATTTTGTGATTAACTATTATGAAATAATAAAGAATGAGATAATGAATACTCTTCTTGTTGATTTGAAGTAATCCCGTATTCATACTATTGATGAATTGATTCGTGAGTCCTGATATAACTTGTGGCATGGGGACCTGTGTTCCTTGATATTGACTTAATGATTGGTCACATTCGTTAATTGATTATGGAACAGAAATACATTGTAAAGAGAAAGATAATATAATTATGAAAAGGCACATTTGTCAGGGGTGAGGACGTGGCCTAGTTATGAGCTTGTGATCCGAGGTCTGTTCCGGAGCGAGTGTTACATGGACACCATGGGTCCTTTGCAGGTCATGACTATCTGGGAAAAACATTACCATTTACCAGGTGTGTACACGGTTGAGATACTTCTATTATTTATTGCATTGCATTGGCTCATGTCTATTTAGGAAAATATACCATTTAGAATGTGTGTACGGATATGTGACAGAGTTGAGATAATTCGTGAGATATAGTTGTGTTGGTGATTAAATGATTTGAGTTACTTTTATTGATTATTGGTTATGTGGGCTCTTCTTAATTCAGCGGGATGATTCTTGTTGATAATTTCTTGTGGTTATGTGTTGTTGTGCCTATCTGTCTATTTTATTGATTTCGTGATTTTATGCATGATACTAATCTTAGTCGGCCTATGATATCTAACGGCACATAGTGTTTGTACTGATACTACCTTGCTGCATTCTCTTGAGTGCAGATTGTGATCCAGAGATGTCTACCAGACCTCATATTTAGTGTGAGGCCAGTTACCGAAAGATTTGAGGGTGAACTCCTATTCATGCCAAGCAGCCTGAAGATCTTTCTTATTTTAGATGTCTATTTCACTTATGACATTTATGTTTATTTCAGACAGTTATTCATTCTTTAGACAGTTATGTTTTAGAGTCCTTGTACAATGACTTTCTGATTTTAGGGTTGTAATAGTTAGCCTTCCTCATTTGTTAGTCATTTATGGCATGACTAGACGTTTGAATGATTATTACTTGTTTATATTCTTGATATGTCTAAAATGGCTAGGTAATTAGTAATCATTGGATGGTTAGTTAAGAGAATTGGTTCGCCCACTAGGTGAATTAGTATGGGTGCCACTCACGGCTATTTGGGTAGTGACAAAGTTGGTATTAGAGCCCTAGGTTCGTCGATCGCATTGTACAAGGACATGTCTAGTAGAGTCTTGCGGATCAGTGCGGAGATGTCTGCACGTATCTTCGAGAGGCGATGGGACACTAGGAAAATTCAAATTCTTTCTTTTATTCGTGCTACTTGATTCCAATTGGTAGCTGGATGATTCCAATTGGTATTTGACTTTTCTTTCTATTCTCTCACAGATGGTGAGGACTCGAGAGGGAGGTCAGGCCGCTGGGGTCGCGGTTCGTGGAGGAGGCCAGGCTTGAGGCCGTGGTCATGGTAGAGGCAGGGGAACAGCAGCACTAGCCAGGGGCGGGGCTCTTGTGGCTGGTCAGTAACGCACTGAGTTCCCTGAGCCTCAAGTAGTTCCAGAAGAGGCAGCAGAGTTCGAAGCAGCACCAACTCAACCAGATATTATATAGCTCCTCCAGTGTTGTCAGATGTGATAGTTCGAGTCTTGAACCTGTTGAATGGTTTGACAGAGGCAGGTGTGTTACCAGCTATTCCAGGTTCTCAGGGTGCCAGAGTGGGTGATTCAGCTCCAGGCGGAGTTCATGCTCTGAGGTTACAGTATGTTGTAGTTGTGGCTCCTCGTTTGGATGAGGCTTCGGGAATAAAGGTATTTCCTAGAGCAGTGGACGGTCCGGTGTTGACCGGGGATGAGCATGATTTATTTTGTAGTTTCACTAAGATGAAGCCTCTAGAGTTCTTCGGAACTAAAGTTGAGGATGCTTACAAGTTCATTATGGACTAACAGTAAAGGCTCCATAATATGGGGGCAGTAGAGAAGTATGGTGTAGAATTTGGGACCTTCCAGCTCTTGGAGGATGCCAAGTTATGGTGGAGGGCTTTTGTAGAGTGCAGGCTAGCGGGGTCACCTCCATTGACATGGACTCAATTTTATTAGGTTTTCTTAGACAAGTATGTTCCTCATACTTTGAGGGACCGCAGGCGTGATGAGTTCAGTAATATTGAACAGAGTAATTTATCTGTGGCTGCTTATGAGGCTCGGTTCCATTCATTGTCTCGCTATTCCCTCCAGCTTGTTCCTACTGAGGCGGAGAGGTTTAGAAGATTTGTGAAGGGATTGAACACTGCACTTCAGTTGTCAGCTCTTAAGCTTGCAACAACAGATTCTTCCTTTCAGGAAGTAGTGGATCATGTTAGGACCGCTGAGGGTGTGAGGTAGGGCGGTTATAATAAGTATACAGAGAAGAAGGCTCGAAAGGGTTGTAGTTTTAGTGGTTCTTTCTCTAAAGGTCAGGGTTCCCGGGTCTTTTCGGGATGCCCTGTTCAGTCACCCATGCAGGCTATAGTTGGGGGTCCATCGGGGGCCAGTCAGCACTATTCCAGTCAACCAGGGGGTTCGCAGACTAGAGCTCCAAATTATGGTGGATATTCGGCTTCGTCCATTTTTATTTAGGGTCTGACGCTAGACCGCGGATGCTTCGAGTGTGATGACACGGGGAATTTCAAGAGAAATTATCCCAGACTTAGGCATGGTGGCCAGGGTACTGAGTTTCAGGATCCCAGAGCTCCAGTATCAGGTAGAGCGGGAGGATCTTCTGGGGTAATCGCGCTCAATCTGGGCGTGGAGGTTACACGGCAGGTAGAGGTGGCAACCAGCCTAATAGAGGTGGGTTTTAGACTGGTAGAAGTGGAAATCATCCCGATAGGGGCGGAGCCTAGACATGGCATATTGATCGCAGTGGTGCACAGGCTATAAGCGGATGGGTTCATTGTTATGCCTTTCCTGGCATGACCGAGGCTGAGGGTTCATATGCAGTTATTACAAGTAACATCTCAGTTTGTCACCGGATGGCTTCTGTATTATTTGACCCAAGTTTTACTTTTTCTTATGTGTTTACATATTTCCTTATGGGTCTTGATATGGTCTGTGATTTATCAGATGACCCTATACATGTATCTACTCCAGTTGGAGATTCTGTGGTAGTAGATAGAGTTTTTCAATCTTGTACTGTCACACTTGTATGGGGTATGGCACCAGGGTTGACTTAGTGATTTTAGACATGGTAGACATTGATGTCATCCTTGGTATGAGTTGGCTAGCTCCTTATCCTTCAATCCTGTACTGTCATACCAAGACAGTCACCTTAGCAATGCCCGGGGTGCCTAGACTTGAGGGGAAGGGTAACCTTAGTCTCTCCCCGAAGAAAATCATTTCCTTTATTCACGCAAAGAAATTAATGGATAAGGGATTTTTGGCTTACCTGGCACATATCCGTGATACCAGTGTTGACGGTCCATCTCTTGAGTCAATTCTTGTGGTGCGTGATTTTGCGGAGGTGTTTCATGCAGACTTGTCGGGCATGCCACTGGACCGTGACATTGATTTCTGCATTGACCTAGAGGCAGGGACCCACCCTATTTCCATCTCGCCATATCGGAAGGCACCAACAGAGTTGAGGGAATTAAAAGAAAAACTACAGGATCTTCTTAGTAAAGGTTTCATCCGTCCGACTATCTCCCCGTGGGGAGCTCTTGTTCTACTTGTGAAAAAGAAAGATGAGACTATTTGGATATGCATTGATTACCGGTAGATATCATACTAATTTGCCATTGTTTGAAAGCATGATAGAGTATATTATTAGCTTTTTGTGGTTACTGTTGTCTTTATGAAATGTAGTTTCAATTACGTTTTCAACTTGCTTAAGCTCTGGTGTAATTCTTAAACATAAGCTAAATTGTGATTTAGGAAATTTTTAAATTTGGCCGAGAGGACAATTCTGAAAATAAAGGATTTGGGCTCAAAACTATGACTGTTATTTTATTTATTGGTTTAAGTGGGTGTGGGTTTAATTTTCAGCCTTATAGTCTTTTGGGCCTAAATGAAAGCCTAGTTAATTTTACATGTGAGTTGAGCAAGATGGGGTAGAACCTATTTCAAACACCATTGTAAAGGAAAAGAAAAGAGTTGAAAAATCAATTGTGAGGGAGTGAGATGTGCTTCGAATTTATTCAAATCCCATTGCCAAAAGAGCTGAAAAAAAGAAAAAAAAAACGGTAGATTCTTTAGGGGTGTTTAATTGTGTTGACCATGTGTACGGACTTTTTTCTTGGTTAAACGCATATGATTAAAACAAAGGTCATGTGTGCCATCCCTATCCTTGACTCATTTATAATAATTGTGTTGACCATGTGTACCGACCAGTTCCTTGGTTGAACGCATATAAGTAAGTAAAGGTCATGTGTGCAATCTTGTTCCTTCACTTGTTCATAATAATTGTGTCTGACCATGTGTGCGGACCCGATCCTTGGTTAAATGCATATAATTAAGGAAAGGTCTTTGTCATTTCGCTCCTTTACCCTCTAATAATGTATAAAAATGGAAGACCTTGTGTGCATACACGCTCTTAGGTTTAAACAATTAAATTATGTTTTATCCAAGAATTAATTTTAGCCAAGTATAAGTTGATAAAAGCTACCATGCTAGAATCACAAGACTCGAGATATGCCTAATACTTTCTCCCTGGTCAAAAAAATTCCTTACCCGACCTTTTCTTTTCGCAGACCAATAAAAAAAGTCATTTCCTTTTGATAAGGGATTCAATAAGGTGGCTTGGAATACCAAAGCTCCATTCCAAGTGGCGACTCTATAAGTAAATAATCCCTTTTCAAAATTGTCAATTCAATTGGAAACATCCTTTTAATAATAAATACCTGTGCATTCTTTTCGGGGTGGGAAAAAAGGGTTTGACAGCAATCACAGGATCTGGAGCCCATCCCAGACGCAGCTTAACAAACCCCCCTGGGAGATAAGAACAAGGTGTTCCGGAGGATAAACTCGAGGACGAGTACAGAGTTTTGAGATATTTTCAACCACCTGAAGACTTTGATGCCACTAAATCCACGGCCGAAGAGCTCGAGAAAATCGCCTTGTATCTGGATCTACCGGAAAGAAAGGTATACCTGGGCACGGGGTTAACCCCGAAGCTCAGGGAGTTATTTATTAGTTATTTAAAAGATAACAGTAATTCTTTTGCTTGATCACATGAAGACATGACAGGGATACCATCAGACATGGTGACCCACAAGCTTGGGCTTGATCTTAGTTTACTGCCTGTGCGCCAAAAGAAGTGACCCATTGCCGAGGTCCGCAACAGGTTTGTCAAGGAAGAAGTATCTTGTTTGTTAAATACGGGGTCCATCCAGGAAATCAAATACCCGAATTGGTTAGTAAACGTAGTCGTGGTACCAAAGAAAGGAAATAAATTTAGAATGTGCATCGATTTTAAAGTCCTTAATAAAGCATGTCCGAAGGACTCATTTCTGCTTTTGAGTATAGATCAGATGATGGATGCTACGGCCGATCACGAGGTAATGAGTTTTATATTGATGCTTACTCCGGGTATAACCAAATCAGGATGCACCTGGAGGATTAAAAGAAAACATCCTTCATTATAAATTTTGGAACCTGTTGCTACAGCATAATGTCCTTTGGGTTAAAAAATGCCAGAGAGTCAATAAAATGTTCGAACAAAAAATAGGTAAAACAATGGAGGTTTATATTAATGACATGCTAGTTGATATTCTTCGTCTAGGGGGCCATCTTAGTCACTTGCAGGAAACATTTGAAATCCTACGACGGTTCAACATGAAGCTCAATCCAGAAAAATGTGCCTTCGAGGCTAGATCTAGAAAGGTCCTGGGTTTCTTTGTCTCTCAAAGGGGGATAGAAATAAATCCAGATAAGATCAAAACAATTGAAGACATTCCGGATACTCTGGAGAATGTCAAAGCAGTAAAATGATTGACCAGCCGGATCGCAGCACTCAGCGGATTCATATTTTGGTCATCGAAAAAATTCCACAAGTTCTTCTCGTTACTAAAGAAGAAGAGCAATTTCAAATGGACACTGGAGTGGCAGCAACTGCTTCGTGATTTGAAAGCATACCTGTCATCTCCTCCGCTCATGTTAAAGCCAAGGGATGGTGAACTTTCGTTGGCCTATTTGGCCATTTCAGAGGTTGGGGTAAGCGCTGTTTTAATACGGGCAGAACAAGGTACGCAGTTTCCTATATATTATGTCAGTAGAGTCATGTCCGGGGCCGACACATAGCACCCACTTCTGGAAAGATTGGCCTTCGCTCTAATGATGGCATCACGAAAGCTTCGGCCGTATTTCCAATGCCACCCGATTGCTGTTGTGACCACGTTCTCGTTATAGAACGTGCTCCACAAACCCAAACTTTCAGGAAGATTGACAAGGTAGGTAGTTGAGTTAAGTGAATTTGACATTGAATATAAGCCACGAACTGCGATCAAGTCTCAAGTTCTTGCAGACTTCGTCGCTGATTTCAGTCTGGATGTAACCCCCCCACCCCTAAAGCTAAAAATGAGGCTTTCTTGGTATCGGGGACTGCACGTAGGGTTTGGATGCTTTACATTGACGGAGCATATAAAGTAAAAGGAACTGGTTTGGGGGTAGTCTTACATACTTCTACGGAAGATATTCTGAGGCAGGCTACCTTTAACTAAAAATGAAGTAGAGTATGAGATTTTAATCGCAGGTCTCGAGACTAGGTGCTAAAGTCATCGAGGCAAAATGCAACTCCCTGCTGGTGGTGAGTCAAGTCCACGGGGTATTTATAGCAAAGGAAAAACGCATGCTGCGGCACCTTGAAAAGGTGCTGAAACTACTTTCCAGGATCCAAGAATGGATGATGGCACACGTGCCCAGGAAAGAGAATATGGAATCAGATGCAACATGCCAAATTGGGCTCTTCTACAGAGTCAGCGGGACAGAACTCTGAATCATTAGTCCAGCTACTCCATTCAGTGTTAGATCTGGCAGTCTACGACGAGGTTAATTCCACCAGCCTAGTCTGGGACTGGCACAACGAATTTTTGGATTATCGGAATCATGGAAAGGTGTCAGACGACCCAAAAGGTTCGAGGGCCTTGCGAACAAAAGCTTCCCGATACAACATCGTTGATTGTTTGCTATACCAAAATATGTTATTACGGCACATTGGCACGATGTGTAGGACCCGAGGAAGTTGTCTACGTAATGGGAGAGGTCCATGAAGGAATATGTGGAAATAATTCAGGAGCAGAGTCGCTAATGAGGAAGTTAATCAAGGCTGGATATTATTGGCCCAGAATAGAAGAAGATGTGAAGGCATTTGTTCGAAGATATGATAAATGCTAGCGGCACACATAATGTTTCACCAACCAGGCGAAGAGTTGCACCCGGTCATATCCCCTTTAACATTCATGAAATGAGGGATGAACATAGTTGGGCCTTTACCTGTCGGTCCAGGATAGGTACGGGTCGTGCTGCTAATGACGTATTACTTCTCTAAATGGGTAGAAGCAGGAGCCCACAAAAAGATCCGTAAGAAGGAGGTGATAGACTTCATATGGCAACATATAATATGTCGCTTTGGTATCCCGAAGAAAATAGGTTACGACAATGAGCCTCAATTCGTTAGATCCAAGGTTACTAAATTCCTCAAGGATCAAAATATAAAATGAATCACCTTCTCTCCTAATCACCTGAGTGCGAATGGACAGGCAGAGTCAACTAACAAAATGGTGATTCAGAATCTGAAGAAGAAATTGGAAGACACAAAGGGGTCCTGGCCATCCAAGTTGCCCGAGGTGCTTTGGGAGTATAGGACAATGGCCAAGTCTAGTACGACGAGAGTCCTTTATACCTAGTATATGGGGAAGATGTGTTAATCTTGATAGAAGTTGGTACTCCGAGTTTACAGTACTTCCGGTCCGATGATTAGTCTAATTCGGACGCAATGTTGGTACAACTGGACTTACTTGAAGAGTATAGAGATCTTGCATACGTCAGAATGGTAACGCAAAAGCAACGGATGGAGCATTACTACAACTATCGTACTAACCTTCAAAATTTTAAAATAGGGGACTTGGTACTCTGGAAGGTAACACATGACACCAGAGATGTAAATGCAAGCTAGGGTCGAATTGGGAAGGTCCTTATAAAGTTATCGGTATAGCCGGTAAAAGGTCATACCAACTGGAAGATGAAGACGGATATAAGCTTCCAAGAAATTGGAAAGTTAGTTTCCTCAAACGATAGTACATGTGACTGGGAAAGACACGGCTAGCGGGACTGCACACTTTTTTCCTTCGATCGATATTTGTCCCAATTGGGTTTTTTTGGCAAGATTTTTAACGAGGCAGTACTTTATGGTTATCTCGATGTTTTTCTCGGAAGTATTATCCATTGCTTGGGACTTCATTATTTACTCCCAAACACTGGGGGGGGGGGGGGACTATCTACACTTATGCAGAGACTGAGACTAAGTTCCGAGCCAAAAGTCAAAATAAAAGCCATATGCTCTCACTGGGGGACTGCCTGGGTCACTGGAGCTTCCAAGACATGTAATAGGATTGACCACACTAGATGGAAATCCGATTGTATCTTTTTGTATTACATTTATGAGACTGAAGAAGCAATAAAGACTACCTTTCTTTTAAAAATTCTTGAATTTCTTGCCACTCTAAAGCAGAAAATATAAACGGATGTTATTTATGTCATACCGAAAACTTGTGTTAAAACCAACGGGAGATGTCCTTTTCTAAAGCACCGTAATAGTAAGGGCCCTCTCTTATATGAAATCAAGTTAAAACCTTGCTAAGGAAAAGGTTAAATTTCAATTGCTTTAGCGATTGAACAAATCTTCACCGGTACGATAACCGGGTGTATTAAGCGAGAGACCGTACAGGCCCCATTAAGGGGAGTTAAAGTTTGCAAAATAATCAAACGATTAGCTTTTCGGTAGGGTAAGACCAAAACCCTTCGGATCAAAACCTTAAGGCATTAAACTCACAGATTCATTCGCCTTATCTTTCGATGCAATAGGCTATTAGTCTTACCATAAGAGGCAGGATATACAGGAGCAATTTAAAGAACACACCATTGAAAGCATAAAGATAGTTATTCATTATAAAAACCCTCTGAGCCCGTAAGGACCTAGTGACAGAAGGTCACGAGCCTGTGAAAAGAACCGATGTACTCGATTCCATGGTCTGCTAAGGCCCTTACAAAACAAAACATTCAAACTAATTGTTCGAAAATGAAAAATAGGGCACGGGCACACAGGCCCAAAAGGCTAAAAAACCTAAAATCAAAAGGAGAGAGGATCACCCTTGGTAGCAGGAAGGGTCCCCGGGCCCTCGCTATCCGAGCTACTCGCCTTGGAGGACTGGAGGTTCTCCATCGTGGATTCGGCTACCACAAAGTCTACATCGGCATCCAGCAGGGTGTCTGAAAGATCCAGTTTGTTGTCCAAAGCTTCCTGGAAGGCATCCCATGTGACTTCAGAATGGCTAGGTCACGGGCTAAATAGGATGGGGATCGTAGAGTTCTACATCTTCAACAGAGGGGTATGTCTGTGGAGGCCTATGTGACCCACTATCTTCCACTCCTTTAATCCCTACCGAGCCTGACAGGATTAGGCGTTTTGGTGGGCTAGTCGGTTCACTTCAGATAGGGGTTATGGGAGCTTCCTTCCAGTCCATCGTCGAGTATTCTTCTTTGGTTAAGGGCGCTAAGGCCCGTGCATTTGGAGATGGTGGTGACAAGAGAGCACATCAGACTAGGAGTTATGGTGGTTCTAGTTCGAGGGGTGCTAGTAAGTCTTCTAGGTCGTATCATCCATATTCTGGCCGCCCTGTGCACTCATCTTTGCAGGTTTCCTCCAGTGAGCCACCTAGACAGAGAGCTCCCGAGAGCTCATTTTCTTGACCAGTAGACAGGGTTGTTTCATCCGGGTCCTCAGCTTCAGTTTATCAGCCTTCGTCCCCTCTGATCTATTTTTTGTATGGAGAGGTTGGGCATATTGCTAGGAGATGTTCCCGGCCCAGACGGGATTATCAGCCACAGAAGACTTTGACATCATCTGGTGGTCGAGGTGGTGCTTCTCAGAGGGGCGGTGCTCAGTCAGGTCACGTTATTTCTCAGGGTTCTAGAGGTGGATCCAGGCAGTTAGAGGTGGGTCCCAGAGTGCGAGAGGTAGAACTAAGACTGAATGTGGTGGGGCCCATTGTTTCTCGTTTCCGGGTAGGCCCGAAGCAGAGGCCTCAGATGTTGTTATCTCACGTACTATTTTTGTCTGTCATAGAGCAGCATCTGTGTTATTTGATCCTAGATCCACTTATTCGTGTATGTCTGCATATCATGTTGTTGGTTGGGATTTGCCCTGTGATATCATAGATATACATGTCCATGTGTATACTCCGGTTGGAGATTCTATTATCGTGGATCGAGTTTATCGGTCATCTTTGGTTACTTTTATGGGGTATGACACTTGGGTAGATTTGATGATTCTCGATATAGTGGACTTTCATATTATCTTGGGAATGTCCTGATGTCTCCTTATCACGTGATATTAGACGGTCACGCCAAGACAGTCACCTTAGCCAAGCCGGGCATTCTTAGGCTTGAGTGGAGGGGTACTACTAGTCCCGCTCTGAAGAAGATCATTTCCTTCCTTCAGGCGAAAACGTTAGTCAACAAGAGGTGTTTAGCCTATCTAGCTCTTGTGTGAGACACGACGATTGCATCTCCACCCTTTGAGTCCATTCCTATTATGAGCGAGTTTGCCAAGGTATTCTCGCCAGATCTACCGGGTATGCCACCCGATCGCGACATTAATTTCTGCATTGACTTGGATCCAAGCACTCGCCCTATTTCTATTTTGCCATATCGGATGACACTTGCCGAGTTGAGAGAGCTTAAGGAGCAATTGCAGGATTTGTTGAGCAAGGGGTTCATTAGACCGAGTATCTTCCCTAGGGGTTCATTACATTGAGTATCTCCCCTTGGGGTGCTCCTGTATTATTTGTGAAGAAGAAAGATGGAACTATGAGGATGTGCATTGATTATTGCTAGCTGAACAAGGTTACTATTCGGAACAAGTGCCCTATGCCTCGTATTGATGATCTATTTGAACAGCTTTAGTGTGTTTCAGTATTTTCGAAGATTGACTTGCGTTAAGGCCGCCACCAGTTAAGGATCAGGGCTGAGGATATTCCGAAGACAGCCTTTCGAACGAGATATGGACACTATGAGTTTCTGGTGATGTCTTTTGGGTTTACCAATACCCCGGCTGCATTTATGACTCTGATGAATGGATCCTTTAGGCCATTCCTTGACTCCTTCGTGATTGTGTTTATTGATGATATCTTTGGTGTATTTCAAGAGTAGAGAGGAGCATGAGAGTCATCTTTATACTGTTCTTGGGTTGTTGAAGAAGCATAACTTGTTTGCTAAGTTTTTGAAGTGTGAGTTTTGGTTGGAGTCTGTGGCGTTCTTGGGTCATGTAGTGTCTAAGGATGGGATTATGGTCGACCCACAGAAGATTGAGGCTGTGAAAGGTTGGGCGAGGCCCACTATTATTATCGAGGTTCGTAGTTTTGTGGGTTTGGCCAGCTACTATCATCGTTTTGTGAAGGGCTTTGCTGCTATTGCTTCGTCTTTGACTAGATTGACTCAGATCTCTATTCTTTATCATCCCAGGAAAGCCAATGTTGGGGCTGATGCCTTGAGTTGCAAGGCAGTGAGTATGGGGAGTTTAGCTCGTTTGATTCTTTCCGAGCGTCCGTTAGCCATGGAGGTTCAGCCTCTGGCCAACACTTTCGTCCTTCTTCATATTTCGGCCCCAGGCAGGATCTTGGCTTGTGTAGAGGTGAGGTCATATTTGTTGGATCGGATCAGGACTCATCAGTTTGAGGATGTTCAATTGAGTAAGATTCGAGATAGGTTTTTGAAGGGTGAGGCCATGATTGATTCTGAGGGCATTTTGAGGATTAAAGGACGCCTGTGCGTTCCTCGTGTTGTTGATTTAATTCAGTTGATCTTGTCTAAGGCTCATAGTGTTACACCCCTCATGTTCGTAGTGGTAGAACCTATGGTTTCCTAGTCGGGTATACCCTTGGAATAGAGACCCGAGCCCGAGTTTGGAGGTAGAAAATGTCTTACCCCGTGTACAAAAGTACCAGCAGGTATTCCTGGCAATCTATAGAGTTAAAAGTTGAGCGAATCAAGTCGACGAGATCGGAACTGAACCAGAAAAACCTGCAGGACACCAGTCATCGTCGACGGGTCGTCGACATATTCAACACACCGTCGACGTGCAGCGTCGATGGGATCCCGCAGCCATGCATCTGCAGGCGCAGGTCAACGGGCAAGTCGACGGGCCGTCGACCCACTCGCCGAACTGGACCGCTGTAGCCTTTTTGGCTTCCAAGACTTAATAGGTGGTCCACGACCCTATTTGATAGTTTCCTCCTTCCAAAAATCATAAAACCCTAATATATTCTCTCCCAATATTTTTCATCACATTAGTGAAGATTTGACAAGACTCGGACCCCGTAAACCCGATATGGTGAAGAAGAAGGTTGCTTCAAGGATTTCTTCAAGTTGTGGAGTTTAGGGAGTTGAAGTTGAATTGATTCTTGGGATTCTTGACCCCTCAAGGTATGTAACTGATTTCTACCCTTATATTTAAGTTGGTTATCAAGAGTTTAGTGATGTTAAGTGAAGAGAAGGTAATTGTGGAAGTGTTTGATAAAGGGCAATGTAATGATTTAGGGTTGTTTTAGGAGATGATTGGAAACGGGTTTACGTATATTTTATATATATATATATATATATATATATATATATATATATATATATATATATGTTGTCATTGTTGATGTGAGTATTGTAGTTGATGTGGGATCGAATGAGAAGTTGGAGATTTGTAAGCTTACAAGGAAATTATTGTATATAGTTCGTTGAGTTTTATGCGCATTTGAGGATGGCTAGTAAGCGAAGTAAATAGCCTAATTACGCCCTATGTTATATTAAATGTAGACTTGCAAGTTCAAGAGGTAGAAGTTGGGTGATTGCGTATACTTTACGGTATGATAAGACTAGCCTTTCCTTCCTTTGACATGATCCTATGATATGATCCAACAAGCGAGTAAGCGAGATTTCATATTACTCTACTCTTAGAAGTATTAGGAGTACTTCAGTCTTTGATATTCAGGTACCCCATTTATGAGTAATCCTTCGGTTCATGGGCCCAGTCTTATGTAGCCAGTTCTATGCATACAGTCTATTCATGCATTACATTCATTATATATTATGTATATTGACCTGTGACTAGAAGACGTTATATGTACACACATATCAAGCGTTATACACGCGAATATTAGATATATGCAAAGTATGAGAAGAGGTATAGGCGTTATATACACATTACTACTATGATGATAATATTGATTATGGCCACAGAGGAGCCAATATCATATGACGAGATGCTATAGAGGCTTACAGGCGTTATATATGCACTCATATAGATGCACGGCCATCATTGATAGGTATGAGCATGCATATTATGTGCCCACAGAGGCATTATCAGTTACGCAGGTTTATGCAGATTTAAGCAGATACTAGTTCATACAAGTACATGCAGTCAGTCATTTCAACTTATGAGTTTAGATCTTATCCATGATTCTCATGTGTATATTTATGTATATGTTGTTCTTATGCCTTACATACTCGGTACACTATCCGTACTGACTCCCCGTTGCTCAGGGGGCTGCGTTCATGCCCGCAGGTACAGGGAGACAGATAGGTGGTCCAGCTCAATAGGACCTCTAGATCTAGCAGTGGTCAGTACGCTCCATTCGATCCGGAGCTACAGTCAGGTTTGGTATGCCTCTTTTGAGATATGTATGCATATGGGTATGACGGGGCCCTGTCCCGTCCTTTCTACAGCTTTCATTCCAGTAGAGGTCTGTAGACAATTGTATGTAATAGTCAGATGATGTAGCAATGTCGGCTTCTATTCTTTTGTGTACAGTATATGTAACAGCCTAGCAGGCTTGCACTGTTCTTCCGCATGTTGTGTATATATATGTAGATTGTACAGAGTTATGATGTTTCCCTTTTATGAGAATAGTTTGTGCCATTTATGGGCCTTTGATGTTCAGTATGTCTCAGATAAGTATTTAAGGGTGTTTGGTCACTAGAGGTCAGACTCCCGTCACGGCTCATCGGTTTGGGTCGTGACAGAAGTGGTATCAGAGCAGTTTCGTCCTAGCATTGTCTGCAGATCGTGTCTAGTAGAGTCTTGTTTATGAGCGTGTTGTGCACCACACTTATAAACAAGAGGATACATGACATTTAGGATGAATTCATTGTTTCTCTCCTAGATTGTACGATCGAGGCGTTCACTTTCTGATGAATTGTTATGATTTCAACGATGCCCCTCAATAAAGCTACACCTGCCAAGAAGGGCAAGAAAGCCACAGGTGAGGCCACTAGCCGCACTCGACAGACCACGAAAGCCCAGAATGAGATTCAGAGTGAGAGGTCGTCTGAGACATCGCATACACCGCCTCCAGCACCTGCCCCAGTTCCTCAGCCGGATGCACCGGGCCAGGATGTGCGGGATGTTGTACGGTTGTTGACCAGATTAGTAGCCGCCCAGGCTCAGCGGTAGGGAGTTGGTGTTGACCAGGCAGATGGGACTGGTAGTTCGAGGGTTAGGACCTTCCTTGGGTTAGGTCCTCCAGAGTTTTCTGTGGTAAAGAAGAATATGGACCCCCAGGACTTCATTGATGGTATGCAGAGGACTTTGAGGGTTATCCATGCTGATGAGGTCGAGTTCGTAGAGTTGGCTTCGTATAGGCTGCGTGATATTGCAATATAGTGGTATCAGACTTGGGAGTTATCTAGGGGAGAGAATTCCCCTCCAGCTGTGGGGCGAGAGTTCTCAGATGCCTTTATCCGCCATTATTTGCATCCTGAAGTGAGGCGAGCTCGAGCAGATAGATTCCTACATATTGAGCAGGGTAGTATGAGTGTCCAGGAGTATTGCATGTATTTTGATTCTATGGCCAGATATGCTCTAGCCATGGTGGTTGAGATGGAGGATAGAGTTCAGCATTTTGTGGCTGGTCTAGGGCCATATTTGATTAATGCTTGTACGACTGCCTTATTGCAGCCAGGTATGGATATCTCCCGTATACAGGCATATGTGCAGAATTTGGAGGATCGCAAACGCCAAAGAAGGACAGATCGTGATCCTGACTGGGGCCATGGTAAGAAGTCCAGATCTTTTGATATTGGGGGTGAGTTTAGGGGGGGGGGGGGGACAGAGACAGCAGCATCCCCGATATCCTTTCCATTCAGCAGGCAGTGCATCTCCGTGGTTTCCAGGTTCGAGATTTGATCGGTCTCCTTATTATGGAGCAAGCCAAAGTTCTAGAGCATCAGGCTCTCAGTACAGACCGGAGTCAGGCCAGATGAGACCCCCTTTGTCGCGGTGTGCCAAGTGTAGCAAGTTACACACTGGTCAGTGTCAATTGGGATCAGATGGTTGTTATGCTTGTGACCAGCTAGGCCACAGGGTGAGAGAGTGCCCAATGAGGATTGGTACAGGTATGGTTTAGCCTACAGGGTCTGTAGCTGGCTCTTCTTCTGCAGTACGCCATCCAGAGCAGGTTTTTCAGACGCCAGCAGGGCGAGGTAGGGGGAGGAGTGGAGCATCCATCTCGAGCGGTCCTCAGCACCGCGTGTATGCATTAGATGGTAGACAGGACCGCGAGATGTCTCCTGATGTTATTACAGGTATATTATCAGTTTCCTCTCATGATGTTTATGCACTGATTGATCCAGGCTCCACTTTATCATATGTTACGCCCTTTGTTGACGGAAAGTTTGGGGTAGAGCCCGAGTTGATTAGACATTTTGAGGTGTCTACGCCAGTCGGTGATCCGGTTATAGCTAGGCGAGTATACCGGGACTGTGTTGTTATAGTTTGTGACCGCCACACCATAGCAGATTTGATTGAGTTAGATATGATTGATTTTGATGTTATTATGGGCGTAGACTAGTTGGCTTCTTGTTATGCTAATGTTGACTGTAGAGCAAAGATGGTTCGATTTCATTTCCCAGGCAAACCCGTCTTAAAGTGGAAGGGCAATGCTGCTTCGCCTAGGGGCAAGTTTATTTCCTACCTTAAGGCAGAGAAGATGATCAGAAAAGGGTATATTTTTCACCTAGTTCGAGTTCAAGATGTGCAAGCAGAGTCGCCGACTCTTCAGTCTGTTCCTGTGGTTAATTAGTTCCTAGAAGTGTTTCCAGATGAGCTTCCAGGCATTCCCCCAGAAAGGGAGATTGGTTTTTCTATTGACCTATTGCCAGACACTCAGCCAATATCTATTCCTCCTTATAGGATGGCACCTGCGGAGTTAAAGGAGTTAAAGGAGCAGTTGAAAGATTTGCTTGAGAATGGCTTTATCAGGCCTAGTATGTCACCGTGGGGAGCACCGGTGTTATTTGTGAGAAAGAAGGATGGCTCTTTGCGAATGTGTATTGACTATAGGCAATTGAATAGTGACTGTAAACAATAAGTATCCGCTCCCGAGGAATGATGATTTGTTTGATCAGCTGCAAGGCGCTAAATATTTCTCGAAGATAGACTGAGGTCAGGATATCACCAGGTTAGGGTCAAGGAAGAGGACATTCCGAAGACGGCATTCCGAACTAGATATGGCCACTATAAGTTTCGTGTTATGTCGTTCAGGCTAACTAATGCCCCGACTATATTCATGGATTTGATGAATCGTGTATTCAGGCCCTTTCCAGATTTGTTTGTGATTGTGTTCATAGATGATATTCTGGTTTATTCGCTGTCAGAGGCCGATCATACAGAACATCTGCGAACAGTGCTTGGAGTTCTTCGAGGTAAAGAGTGGTATGCCAAGTTTTCTAAATGTGAGCTCTGGTTGAACTCTGTGGCTTTTGTGGGTCACATTATTTTTGAAGAAGGCGTTAGAGTGGATGCCCAGAAGACTGAGGCTGTGAAGAATTGGCCAAGGCCCACGGCACCAACGGAGATACATAGTTTCTTGGGCTTGGCAGGTTATTATAGAAGGTTTGTAGAAGGATTTTCCTCTCTTTCAGCCCCATTGACCAAATTGACTCAGAAATCAGCTAAGTTCCAATGGACAGATGCTTGTGAGCAGAGTTTTCAAACGTTGAAGGATAAGCTACCTTAGCACCAGTTTTGACTCTTCCAGAGGGAGCAGATGGTTATGTGGTATATTATGATGCTTCAGGTGTTAGATTGGGCTGTGTATTGATGCAGCATGGTAAGGTTGTCACTTATGCTTCCAGACAGTTGAAGAAGCATGAGAAGAATTATCCAACCCATGATCTTGAGTTAGCGACAGTGATTCATCCCTTGAAGATATGGAGGCACTACTTATACAGTGTCCATGTTGATATCTATACTGATCATAAGAGTCTCCAGTACATTTTTACGCAGAAGGATTTGAACTTGCGTCACAGGCGATGGTTGGAGAAGTTAAAAGATTATGATATGGATATTCTGTATCATCTCGGGAAGGCTAATGTAGTAGCCGATGCCCTCAGTCGTAAATCTATGGGTAGCTTGTCTCACGTATCGCCAGAGAGAATAGAAATGGTCCATGAGGTTCATCGATTGGCTAGCCTCTGAGTTCGATTGCTAGATTCGGGTGATGCAGGAGTTACTATTCAAGACACGGCGGTATCATCCTTGGTAGTTAAGATAAATGAGCGTCAGTATGAGGATCCTGTTCTAGTTCTTTACAGAGATACAACCCCTCAGAAAGAAAAGACACCCTTTGTGATCACAGGTGATGGAGTACTCAGATATCGAGGTAGATTGTGTGTCCCTAGTGTTGCAGGACTCCGTCAGCAGATTATGGGAGAGGCACATTACTCCCGCTATTCTATTAATCTAGGCTAAAAAAAGATATACCATGATCTCAAGGAAGTTTATTGGTGGGATGGTATGAAAAGAGATATAGCAGAATTTGTCACTCAGTGTTCAAATTGTCAGCAGGGAAAAATAGAGCACCAGAAGCCTGGAGGTCTATTGCATGCTATGGAGATTCCGACATGGAAATGGGAGGTAATTAATATGGACTTCATTACAGGGTTGTCCCGTACTCAGCGGAAGTGTGATTCGATATGGGTCATAGTTGATAGGCTCACAAAGTCAGCTTATTTTCTGCCGGTCAAAACTACTTATGCAGCTGAGGATTATACAAGGCTTTATCTTATGGAGATTGTACGACTCCATGGTGTTCCTTCATCCATTATTTCAGATAGGAGAGCACAGTTCACTGCTAAATTCTGGAAGTCTTTTTAGTAGGGATTGGGGACTCAGGTGAGTCTTAATACGGCGTTTCACCCTCAGACAGATGGACAAGCAGAGCGTACTATACAGACCCTTGAGGATATGTTTAGGGCTTGTGTACTTGACTTCCAAGGCAGTTGGGATGATCACTTTCCTCTTATTTAGTTTGCGTACAACAACAGTTATCATTCCAGTATTCAGATGGCTCCTTATGAGGCTTTATATGGGCGGAGATGCAGATCGCCCATAGGATGGTTCGATGTCGAGGAGAATCAATTACTAGGCCCAGATTTAATGCAGCAAGTAGTTGATAAGGTGAAAGTGATTAGAGAGAGGTTGCTAACAGCTCAGAGCCGACAGAAATCATATGCGCATAATCGGCGACGTAAGCTAGATTTCAAGATGGGCGACTGGGTGTTCCTAAAAGTTTCGCCTATGAAGGGAGTGATGAGGCTTGGTAAGAAGTGTAAGTTGATCCCTCGATATATTGGGCCATATATATCATTCGTATAGTGGGTACAGTGGCATATGAACTAAATGCCTTCCGAGTTAGAATCGGTACATCCATTATTTCATGTATCAATGCTTCGTAAGTGTATCGGAGATCCTTTAAGAGTGATACTAGTGAATGACATCCAGGTGACCGAGCAGTTATCATACGAGGAAGTTCCAGTGGCTATATTGGATAGACAGGTCCGTCGGTTATGGACCAAGGATGTAGCTTCGATTAAAGTCTTGTGGAGAAGTAAGAATGTTGTGGAAATGACTTGGGAAGCGGAAGAGTCAATGAAGACGGAGTACTAGCATTTGTTCCCAGTAGTACGGGAGGTTCAGTCTGAGGCATTATCGCCCCCAGGTATTATTTCATTTCAGTTGTTGTGATTGGTCGTGTGATGCCATGGCATTGTTTGTTATAGTATTTGGCCCTCTGTGGCACTATTTGGGGTTGTTGCTGTCACGACCCGACTAGGGGCCATAATGGGTATCCGGGGCTAACCACAGAGCACCACTCATTTTATTACTCATCGTACTCATCCTGCGTTTATCATTAATCTCATGCTTATAACTATAGGGAAAACCATTTTCATTTTGAAACGTAATTACCTTTATATACATAAGCCCTTCGGCTTTCAAAATAATATATATACAATGAGAAAATCGTGAGACCATACTACCCACACATACGTATCTACGAGCCTCTACTAGAGTACTAGACATATGGACGGGACAGGACCCCATCGTGCCCAAAACATATATATACACAAAATAATAAATCAATGGCACCTCCGGAACAATGGAGTGCTCGCAAGGTATGCTGATAGCTCATACGAATCTGGATCGCCTCCCTATCTACCTGTGGGCATGAACACAGCGTCCAAAGAAAATGGACGTCAGTACGAACATTGTACTGAGTATGTAAGGCATAAATAACAACAATACATCAATGAAATAAGGAGACATCAAGTGAAGGACAACCTGTAACTGACTATCAGTTTTGATAGAAATAAAGCATGCTAACTCACTTCATAAACATCATCATTTCATGTATGCATATCTATATAAGTTGCCTGACCATATAGGTACGGTGTGATCATCATTAGCCCGCGTCCAGGCCTCCCGCGTCCGGGGTAACCATCTCATGCCGCCCACTAGTGGTGTCTGCCCATGCCATCTAGACATGGTGTATACGCTGCCCGCCTTAGCGGTGTCTGTTCGGCCATATATGAGAGGTGTAATATCATCATCATGTACTCATCATAATGCATGCATAGAAACTCAAAGACAACTATACTTTATCAGGGTGACATAAGGTCGTGAACCCCCGATTCCATTATGGAGCATTCATAAGAATTCTGCCTCACCTTGAAGGAATTGGCACATAAGGTGAGTGTATACAATAAACAACATCAATGGATCATAGTTAGAATCATTAGCTTTAGGATCTTTAGACTTAACTCATCATCATCTCTATCATGCTCATGACATATCTCGTTTCTGTATCTCATGTTAAGCTCCTTATAATCATAGGCTCATAATTGCCGGAATGTAAAAAGGTCATGGGAAAATAGGAGAATTCATGCCATGGGATTCATGCCTTAGAAGGAAGGGACTAGCCTTACATACCTTTTCGTTTAGCTATTTTATCGCTTGATCGTTCTCCTTCAATGCTCACGATTCTACCTTCAAGAGAGTTCGTATCAACATTAGATAATCGATAGCTTAGCATACTTGACTAAAGCTAGAGAAATTTGGGCAGCATTTTTGTTTATACGACTTTCCCATATCATATATCAACTCCCAAACATCTATAATAACATTCACAACATCATAAGCAACAATCTTCATACACCTATATTATCCACATTTCCCAAATTTCACTTCAATTCATCCATAACCATGGTCATCGTACACTATTGCATTTGCTCATAATATAATGTTTATCCCATGTTCTTAATATCATTTATAACATATAACATATCAAGAATCATGACTCATTCCAAACTACTATTCAAAAATGCCACTATTCTCACATTCATGACCCATTTTCTACCTCCTTCTACAATCCAAGTCTTTCAACCTCTCAATACCTTAAACAACATGGAATTATCATAAAACTTACCTTATATAGTGTGTGAATGAGCCTTGAGTGGAAATACTTCACTTGAGCCAAAAACCCTAGTTCACTTCCAATGGGATTTCTTGCCTTGGATGAACCCTAATGAGTTTCTTACACTTGATTCTCTTGGTTTGATGAAGTTGATCATGAATTTCTCTTAAGTTCTTGTGGAAGAAGTGAGGAGATATTTCTAGAGAGTTCTTGAAGTGTGGAGTGAAAAAATTAAATGAATTGAATGAAGTTGGGTCCCTTATAATAATCTTAAAACCTGTCCCGACTCGGTTTCACGGACCAACATACGGTCCGTATCTTTTATATGGACTGTATGTCTGACCGTATCTTTGGTCCAGTGAAATTCCCCATTCTGGGCAGAGCATACGGCTAGTGTTTTTTATGCGGTCCGTATGTTGGACCGTATATTGCCCAGCTTTCCGAAATTCGTTCTCGTCGAATCATTTGATCTCCAATCCTTATGGAACCTTCTTAACACTTGTTTAACACCTCATTAAAAATCTAAGGGACGCTATAACTCTTCTCCAAGACATTATTAAGTCATTATTAACTTGCTACTCGTAAATCTTTTCCGATTCATAACGTATACCTTGCCTTTCTTTGCAAACTTTCTTCTCTTTCCTCGAATGTCTTTGAAATCTCAATTAGGATCATCAAATACTATTTATTACTTATTGAAACATCGTATACTTTGTGCCCTTCGTTAGTCTATTCACGGTACATCAACGGAAAATTTTCTGAGGTGTAACAGTTGCGTGCATAGTGGATTGGTATAAGTACAGGGGAAACTCTGCCGAAAATTTTATAACCCGGGATTGTTCGAACATTCGAGGACGAATGTTCCTAAGGGGGAGAGAGTGTTAGACCCCTCATGTTCGTAGTGGTAAAACCTATGGTTTTCTAGCCGGGTATGCCCTTGGAATAGAGACCCGAGCCCGAGTTTAGAGGTAGAAAATGTCTTACCCCATGTACAAGGGTACCAGCAGGTATTCCTGGCAATCTATAGAGTTAAAAGTTGAGTGAATTAAGTCGACACAATCGGAACTGAACCAGAAAAACCTGCAGGACACCAGTTATCGTCGACGGGTCATCGACATGTTCGATGGACCGTCGACGTGCGGCGTCGATGGGATCCCGCAGCCATGCATCTACAGGCGCAGGTCGACGGGAAAGTCGATGGACCGTCAACACGTCGACGGGCCGTCGACCCGCTCGTCGAACCGGACCGCTGTAGCCTTTTTGGCTTCCAAGTATAAATAGATGGTCCACGACCCTATTTGATATTTTCCTCGTTCCAAAAATCAGAAAACCCTAATATATTCTCTCCCAATATTTTCCATCATATTAGTGAAGATTTGACAAGACCTAGAGCTCGTAAACTCGAGACGGTGAAGAAGAAGGTTGCTTGTAGGGTTTCTTCAAGTTGTGGAGTATAGGGAGTTGAAGTTGAAGTGATTCTTGGGATTCTTGACCCCTCAAGGTATGTAAATGATTTCTACCCATATATTTAAGTTGGTTATCAAGAGTTTAGTGATGTTAAGTGAAGAGAAGGTAATTGTGGAAGTGTTAAGTTGATGAAGGGCAATGTAGTGATATAGGGTTATTTTAGGAGATGATTGGAAATGGGTTTATATATATATATATATATATATATATGTGTGTGTGTGTGTGTGTGTGTGTGTGTGTGTGTGTGTGTGTTGTCATTGTTGATGTGAGTATTGTAGTTGATGTGGGATCGAATGAGAAGTTGGAGAGTTGTGAGCTTACAAGGAAATTATTGTCTATAGTTCGTTGAGCTTTATGCGCATTTGAGGATGGCTAGTAAGCGAAGTAAATAGCCTAATTACGCCCTATGTTATCCTAATTGTAGACTTGCAGGTTCAAGAGGTAGAATTTGGGTGATTGCGTATACTTCAAGGTATGATAAGACTAACCTTTCCTTCCTTTGGCATGATCCTATGATATGATCCAACAAGAAAGTAAGTGAGATTTCATATTACTCTACTCTTAGAAGTATTAGAAGTACTTCAGTCTTTGATATTCAGGTACCTCATTTATGAGTGATCCTTCGGTTCATGGGCCCAGTCTTATGTAACCAGTTCTGTGCATACAGTCTATTCATGCATGACATTCATTATATATTATGTATATTGGCCCGTGACTAGAAGGCATTATATGCGCACACATATCAGGCGTTATACACACGAATATTAGATATATGCAAAGTATGAGAAGAGGCATAGGAGTTATATACGCATTACTACTATGATGATGATATTGATTATGGTCATAGAGGAGCCATTATGACATGACAAGATGCCATAGAGGCTTATAGGCGTTATATACGCACATATATCAGGCGTTATATACGCACTCATATAGATGCACGACCATCATTGATAGGCATGAGCATGCATATTATGTGCCAGGTTTATGCAGAATTAGGCAGATACTAGTTCAAACAAGTACATGAAGTCAGTCATTTTAGCTTATGAGTTCAGATCTTATCCATGATTCTGATGTGTATATTTATGTATATGTTGTTCTTATGCCTTACATTATCCGTACTGACTCCCCGTTGCTCGAGGGGTTGCGTTCATGCCCGCAGGTACAGGGAGACAGACTGGTGGTCCAGCTCAGTAGGATCTCTAGATCTAGCAGTGGTCAGTACGCTCCATTCGATCCAGAGCTACAGTCAATTTTGGTATGCCCCTTTTGAGATGTGTATGCATATGGGTATGACGGGACCCTGTCTCGTCCTTTCTACAGCTTTCATTCCAGTAGAGGTCTGTAGACGGTTGTATGTAGTAGTCAGATGATGTAGCCTTGTCAGCTTCTATTCTTTTGTGTACAGTATATGTAGCAGCCTAGCTGGCTTGTACTGTTCTTCCGCATGTTGTGTATATATATGCAGATTGTACGGAGTTCTGATGTTTCCCTTTTATGAGATTAGTTTGTGCCATTTATGGGCCTTTGATGTTCAGTATGTCTCAGATAAGTATTTAGGGGTGTTTGGTCACTAGAGGTCAGACTCCCATCACGGCTCATCGGTTTGGGTCGTGACATACAGCTCTCGATATTCCAATCAGCTAGGGGCGCCTAAGATGTACCGTGATTTGAGACAGCACTACTGGTGGCATCGGATGAAGAGGGATATAGTTGATTTTATGGCTAAGTTTGGGAAATGTCAACAGGTAAAGTATGAGCACCAGTGACCCTACGGTGTACTTCAGAGGATGCCCGTTCCCTAGTGGAAGTGGGAGCGGATTGCTATGGATTTGGTTGTGGGTTTTCCAAAGACCCTCGGCAAGTTTGATTCTATTTGGGTGATAGTTGATTGGTTGACTAAGTCCACTTACTTTGTTCCAGTTCAAATTTCGTATACTGCGTAGAAATTAGCCAAGTTATACATTCGGGATATTATAAGGCTGCATGGGGTTCCTATTTCTGTCGTATCTGATCGGGGTACTATCTTCATTTCCCGATTCTAGAGGGCTTTTCATGAGGAGTTGGGTACCTGATTAGATCTTAGTATAGCTTTTCACCCCCAGACCGATGGCCAGTCCGAGTGGATCATTCAGGTGCTCGAGGACATGTTGTGAACCTGTGTTATTGATTTTGGCGGTCATTGGGATCAGCACTTACCATTGACAGAGTTTGCATACAACAATAGTTATAATTCGAGTATTGGTATGGCACCTTTTGAGGCTAATTATGGTAGAAGGTGTAGATCTCCGGTTGGCTAGTTTGATGGGTTCGAGGTTCGACCTTGGAGTACGGATCTGTTGAGAGGGTCCCTTGATAGAGCGAGAGTTATTCAGGCCAAGCTTTTGGTAGCTCAAAGTCAGTAGAAGATGTATGCGGACCGGAAGGCCGAGATTTGGAGTTTGCGGTTGGTAACCAGGTTTTATTGAAGGTTTCACCCATGAAGGGTGTTGTGAGGTTTGGGAAGAGGGTCAAGTTAAGCCCTAGGTACATTGGCTTATTTGAGATTGTTGACTGTGTGGGCGATGTTGCTTATGAGTTAGCCTTGCCTCCAGGCTTAGCGGGAGTTCATCTGATTCTCCATGTTTCCATGCTGAAGAAGTACCATGCCGACGGTACTTACATTGTTCGTTAGGATTCGATATTACTTGATGAGAATTTGACCTATGAGGAGGAGCCTATTGCGATCTTGGATAGGCAGGTTCGAAAGTTGAGGTCGAGGGAGATTGCTTCTGTGAAGGTGCAATGGAAGCATCGTCTTGTTGAGGGGGCTACTTGGGAGACTGAGTCCGACATATGTAACCGATATCCCCAGTTTTTTGCTGATTCAGGTAATTCCCCGCTCTTTTCCCTTCTTCGCTCGAGGACGAGCGATGGTTTAATTGGTATCTGATGTAACAACCCGTTTGGTCGTTATAGTATTTCTGACACTTTCGACCCTTTTCGAGATTGGTAAGCTCACTTTTGACCTGAGGGGACCGTTGACACGCTTCCGAAGGTGTCTAAATTTTTATCGGGTGACCTTTTATGAAATTTGGGCTTGAAGCGAAAAAGAGTTGACTCAAAGTTGACTTTTGGGTAAACGGACCTTTTTCGAAAATTCATGGATTTCGAGAGGTCCGGATGGCCGTTTAGAACTTGTGTGTATATCTGGTTCTGTTCCCAATGCACTCGGATGCATTTTGGGACTTGGGTTGGGAAGTTGGGATTGAGGTATCGGGGCTTGACTCGGTCAATGAGACTTCCGTTGGGAATTCCGACGAGCACGTTCGTAGCGTGTTTTATGTGTGTCTGTGTATGTGGTTTGTGAGCAGATGGCCTCGGGAACTAGTCGAAAATTCGAGTTGAAGGGGAAGTTTCTAGTGTCTGGTGCCGGCTTTGGCGGCACCAGTGTCGCGGCTGCGGTAGTGCTGAAGCAGTCACCCTGTCACTGGAGCAGTCTTTGCCAATTGGGAATGACCGTTGTAGCGGTCATGGTACCGCTGGAGCGGTATTAGTGTCGCAAAAGCGGGTGACGGGCAGTTAGTTCGTTAAATGAAGTGTTAAAAGCCCTTAGTCTATCATTTAATACCGTTCCGAAATTTGAGCTCTTGGGAACTATTCTTGGGGATTATTGGTGAAGATTCTTTGTGGTAAGTCCTCCTAGCCTTCTTGCTAATTCATTAATCCTAATCATCTTAGAACCCCTTTTCCTTGTTAGTTCATTAGTAATGGAAGATTAAAAGTGGGGTTTGATGGATTTTCTATCTAGGCTTATTAATGATGAAATTGATTGGGTTTATGCTAGATTATGATGTATCTAAGGTTGCTAATCATATATCTCCCATTATTAGTGTTGAATTCTTGAATCTAAGAGTTAGGATTTATACCTAAAATTGGGGATTTTGCTTGAATTTCGAAATTGGGTGAATCCTTGAGTTAATTTAATAATTAGTTGGTGGGTTTTGATCACCTAGCATTTAATTTGATATATTACCCCCTCACTTTCTCGTTTTGACTTTGTGGGGCCCGTTTTCCCAAATTCTAGGGTTGGGTTTTGACCTAAACTTAATGATAGCAATATAGGTATAGATCTTCATGATTTCTAATCTAGATTTCGAATATGCCTAGACTTTCTTGATCTTGAGGCTCAGCGGAAGGGGAAAGCGAATGAGTGATTGTTGGTGTTTTGTTGTTCGGCCATCCAGGTAGGTTATAGCTTACTTTTGGTGAGACTCCATGTAGCGAAACATATATTTAGATGATATTGTCGGAGACAGCATGTAAGCCTTCGGGTATGAAGTTGGGTTGGATATTGTCTTAGGTTGGGACCTGTTGTGTGATTGGGGCTAGCCACCCGTTGTGTTGTGACTTGATTGTTCTATTGTTGATTAGCTTGATGCCACGTGATGATAGTAGATATTGGTGATTGTTGTTACATTTTGATTGTGATAGTGTAGTACTTTACTTGTTGATGTTGATATGAGGATAGTGTTCTATATGGCTTGTGAAGTATTCCATGATATTGTTGGAGTACCCGTGTTTGGTACTTATGATATTGATCAATTATTGATATTGACATATACATTGCATGCATTCTCATCCTTCATGATATATTGTTGATACATTGTTGATACTTGATGAAATACTGTGATGAGCTAGGCTCGGTTTGGATGAGAGTGATGTGAGAGTCCGATATCCGATGTTTGTCCCGAAATCGTGTCTTGAGTGAATGCATGGACTCCGCGGGTCCCCTGAGGCGGTGCTGATGAAAATCTTCGGTGGGCAAAGATCTGGAGTCTCATCTGTCTGTTGGGCAAAGATCTGGGACGAGTAGCACTTAGACTTCGTGAGTCACCTTGGGTTGTGCTAGCGAGACGTCGATACTTCCGTCCGGAGTACATGTGTACACAGTATTGCATTGCATTTGCATTCATACACTATTGCATTGCATTATGGCTTATCTTGTGATGATCTGGTGATTTACTGTGTTATTTGGATTCGAATTGGATATATTGAGACTGGGCACACTTGGGTTTAGATGGTTTTACCTTGGCGATGATGTGTACTTGGTTCCGATTATGTTAGACTTATACTTGTTGTTTTATCTGCCTATCTTGCTTTATTGTCTGAATTATGTTAGCTATACTTAGTCGGCTGATGATACCTACCAGTACTATGGTTTTGTACTGACCTACACTTGTTGCATTCTCTTATGTATGTAGCGTTTCAGGTTGTATCTGCTTCCATCCCCCGTGGCTGATAGTCGCTATCAGTACAACTTCGATTTTCCAGGGTGAGCACGAGATGTTCGCTACCTTGAAGACTCCTCTTATTATGTCTTACTTTTCCATTCTGATCAGACACATACAGACTTGATGTATTATTATATTCCAGGCTTGTATATTTTCTTTAAGATGCTCTTGTATGGATTAGACCAGACCCTGGGTGTATTTCTTATTTCCGCACTTTCTTCTATATTATTATCGTAAGACTTACATGAATTATTCTCTTCTGCTTAACTGATTTATTTATTTATGCTTTATTATCGTTGGGTTGAGGGTTCGCTTATCGAGATGGGAAAGGTAAGTGTCCTCACGACTTGGCCAAAATGGGTCATAACAATTTGAGTCAATTTGGTAACCACAATGAAACTTGTGACCCCAATTATTGGCGAAGAAAAAAATATTTGCTTTTTCGTGTAGTTTAAGGGTAAATTTGGACCTTTGCCCAAGTTTTAGTTAGCTATTAAACTATGCTTTGGACAAAAAAAAATAAAAATTGTGCATGGCACAGCTTATGAACAATCAACACTTAAGTACGTAAATATAATTGCATCATATATAGTTACAACAACAACAACAACAACAACAACAACAACCCAGTGAAATCCCACATCGTGGGGTCTGGGGAGGGTAGAGTGTACGCAGACCTGGTCATTGGGTGGCTGGTAGCGGTGGTGGAGGGGTCGGTGGGGGTGGGGGCATTGGGTGGTGGTGTGGTAGGGTGGGGCTAGGGTGGTGGGGGTGGGCGGTGGTGAGGGTTGTGGGTGGTCGAGTGGGGGTTGGTGGGATGGGGATGGGTGGTGGAGGGTGGGGTGTGATGGAGGAGGGTGGGGATGGGTGGTGGATGGTGGGTGGGGTGGGGGTTGGGTGGGTTTGGGTGTGTGGAGGAGAGTGGATGGGTGGGGTATAATGGGGAAATAAAATACGTAACCACGCAAAACCACCAAATTCGTGGTTACAAAAATTGAGCATGGTTATATAACCACGGAATTATAACAGGTTTACAATACCATATAACATAATTTTAAAAACAATGAAAACAAACATGGTTTGATAGAAAACTATACAATGATATAGTTCCAGTTTAAATTATTGACTGTGCTTAAACCATTTACGAACTATTATATTATTCATACAATTACGAGTATTAAATAAGCATTTGAGAAATCCGTTAGAAAAGAAATATATTCAAGTAATTATGGAGATAATTAAAGAGTTTATTTTGCTTGGCTATATATGGCTAATATAGGAAAAGTTACATGTTCTTAATTTGTTCCTTTTCCTCTCATAAAGCATTATTTTCAACACTCGATGTCTTCATAGAAGAATTTCTTGAAAGCTTCCACATGAGCATCTTGAAGAATGATTGCAACAGTCAAAGATCCATCCCCTTCACTCCCTGGGATTATGACACAGTCACCATCATATTCATGAGTTCCAGGACTCATATGAATCTCTTTTCCCCACCCAAAATCCAACCCTAACAGTGGCAAACTTATCCAGCTTATGACTCCAAGATTAGGGTTCCCATAGAAAGGACCCTCAGTGCTTCTATATGCATGAATATCTTGATACTTCGACAAATCCTCTTGATTTTTCAAGAAATTAATCGTCGAGTTTGCATAATCACTTGTCACCATTTCAATGGCTTCCCTAACCCTTCTAGCAGCATACTCCAATGGCCTTGAGGCGATGTCGCCCGAGACTCCGGTAGTGATGACATCAACGATGGCATTGCCAAAGTAGGATTCAGGCAAAGGTGGTTGCATTCTTTTGCGTATGTTAACACAAATGCATAAATTAGTAGGCTGCTCAAATTTATGACCTCTTGCCTTGCATGCACATCTCCATACATGAGAAGTCACAACTTCATAACGTGTGTAACTACGCTCTTTATTATCCTCTAAGTTTCTTCCCTGGTTCGCTTTTTCTCTCAACAATTTTACTTGGTTTTTAGTAAGTTTTAGCATAGACCCTTTCGTTACAATTTTCTTCTCGAAATCACTGTCGGACTTGCCAATTAAAAGGGGTGGTGGATTAAACTGTAAATGCTCAAAAGTTGGAGGTGCGGTGGCAGGTTCGCCGGCTCGGAGAACTTTCCGATCATGAAAAGGATCAGACATCAACGGCTCTCCGCGAGCAAGCCTAGCCCATTCGGAGAGGAAGTAGAGAGCACTTTGGCCATCAACCACAGCATGTGAGATTGCAAAACTGAGAGCAATGGCACCACACTGGAACTTAGTAAGTTGCACAAACAACAATGGGAGTTCATCAATCGGGATCGTGTAATCTACACTGGGAAACAAGCTATTATACTCAGGAGATGGCAAGAAATCTCCGAGATCATCTAGCTTGGCATCGGTTTCAGCTTCGATGAGCACAACTCCCGAGGCATCACAGTCGAGCTCAAGACGGGACCCTTCGATCCATCGCAAACGACCGGCTAGTGGATAAAAGTGTACTAGTGCTTTGCTCAGTGAGGTCTTGAGGGTCTGGATGATGTCGTCTGTTGATGTAACATAATCCTGACGAAGTTTGTAGTAATAGATGGTTGGTACATGAGTTACAGCAAATGTTTGATCAAATTCTGATAAGCAGACAGTGCCATTCCATGTTGGCTCTATTGGCTTCACTACCCAATGGTTCTTTAAGATAACCTTCATTATCTCCTAGTTATATCTTTTTTGGTTGATCTTTTTATTGTCACTGTTATATTGACAAAGTGCGTAATGCTATATAAAGACCTTATCGGACAGCCTAAGTTTCATGACCTAATTTTAAGGTGACATAAAGAAAATGTGTTATTTGTGAACGCGGTATGATCTTGTTTCCTCCGGGAAAGGCGTTTGTCAGTTAAAGGTAGATTTCTCATGAATAGAGTTAGTTCCTCTAGAATGTACAGTGCAACATCATACAAATATAAGATTAACCAATTAAAATACACATCCATTTCCTCATCCAACCCCCTCAATAAGGAAAACCAAAAGACAACAATAATAATAACAACAACAGCAAAAAAAAAAAGAGAGAGAGAGAACTTTTAGAGACCCATTAACAAGAAAATTAAAGATCTGAATATAAAAATATAATCAAGTAAACAAGGGGAGCAAGAAAGAGAAATAGTAAAGCTAAAGACTTCAAGCAAACTTCATAAAAAACATATTGTGACATTCATGTGGACAGCAACGAAGAGTGAATTTTCAAAAGAACAAGTCAAAGTTATTTTGAATCTGAAATCAACAAGCTGTTTAGGAAAATGTAATTGCACTTGAACTTCCTCTATGGTGCAAACTAGTGTGTGGCCTGCCCACTCATCATGCAAATGCTGTCAACATAATCATTAGATTAGTACTCACAAAGGTTCGTTTGGTACGTGGACAAAGTTATGCTGGGATTATAGTCCTAGATTATAATCCTGGGACTAAATAATCTCTGGATTATTTAGTACTTGTTCTTTGTTTGGTTCGTTGGATTAAAGGTGGGATAGACCATGTATAATCCAAAGCATGTGCTTGGTATTAGTTATACCACCTAGAAAATGAGATAATATTATCCAAGATTGTGGTATAGTATTATGCCGGGACTAATTAGTAACTCAAACCAAACATGGTACAAATTTAACCCAAAAACTTAATACCGGTATATCCTGCCTTATACCGTCTACCAAACAACCCTACAGAGTTAGAATAAAAGTATAACATATAACGGAACAAAACCTAAAGTGGTTGTTTGGTAGGTAGCCAAAATTATCCCGAGATTATAATCCCGGGACTAATTTATCCCACTTCTTGGGATTATTTTATCCCATCTGGGAGATGGGATAAAATAATCACAGTATAAGTGGGATAAGGTGGGATATCCCACCCTTAGGATAAGGCTTCATTTTGTACCGTATTTGGTAGGAGGTATAAATTTATCCTGGGATACATTTATACCTCCTACCAAACACGGTATAAAAAATTAGTGCTGGGATATCCCAGCCTATACCATGCACCAAACAAAGTTAAGTTATTTCTCCCAGCATTTCACCGGAGGTCAATAAAATATTGGTAATTATCCTTCAATTATTGGAAATATAGATCTAATACAGAGTTTAAGCAATAGTACCAAGCTGTCATCAATTACGTAAGGTGCAATTGAAACAGCCATAGTTTCAAGGAATTCTGTCATTGATATAAGTTGTTGTTTTGTAACGACCCGTCTTGTCGTTTTGGGTATGAGAGACCTTTTCCCCTAAATGAGATTTCCCGTAGGTGTATTATGTGTTTTATGACTTGCGGGAATGGTTGGCACGGGTCCCGAGGGACTCAGATGCGTTTCGGAGAAGAAAGCCAAAGCTAGGAATTTGAAAACTTAAGAGTTGACCAAAGTCAACATTTGAGGTTAACGGGCTCGGAATCGAGGTTTGAAAGTTTTTATAGGTCCGTATGATATTTGGGAGTTAGTTTGATGGATTGGACGAGCCTCGAGGGGCTAGGGAGTGATTCAGACGCGTAAGTTGAAAATTAGTAATTATGGAAGATAAGAGTTAATCATGGCCTTCTTTCCTTCTTTTGCAAACTACTTTGAACAACTTTTTCCTTGAGTCGAGGGCCTATCGGAAGCCTCTCTAGCTCTCAGGTAGGGAAAGGTCTGTGTACACTCTATCCTTTCCTTCCCCACTTTGTGGGATTACACTGGTATGTTGTTGTTGAAGAGTTCATCACTGTCAATATGTATCTAGACGACCTCGGGTAGGTGATTTGAGAGTTCCAACAGATTCATTGGGTATTTTTGAAGTGGTTTGCATCTCCAGGGGTTGATCAAGTGAGTCTCGGGGACCTTTTTTTATTTATTTATTTATGTGTAACTAATTGAGTATCCGTAGTCTCCTTAGGGAAAACTAATTCATAAACAAATTTTGAGAATCCATCGACTGATTTTAAGGTTACTAGCAGCGGCATTGTCTACTCTATTTTTCGCCATGTAAGGAAAAAAGCTATCTTTGTCATCTCATGCCAAATGCAGTATCCCTTTTTCTTCTGGTAACGTTTATGTTTTAGTCTTCTTTGACGATGGCTCTGGAGAATAAGAAACGGATGCATCCACTGCCCACGAGTCATTGGAGCTATCAGAACTGAATGATACATCCATAACACCTATGGGACTTCCTGGCAATGCACCATATTTGCGTTTGTTTGAGTTGAAATCAATGTTGGAAGCCACTTCCTGGATTAGCTTATAACAATCTGTCACATTTTCCTTGACTATTCCAAGAATGCCCAAAAGTTGTTTTTGGTAATCCCCTCCAATGCAAGGCTCTAGCATATCAATAACATGTAAAATTGTAGCAGCAGCCATAGCAGAAGGAAGACAACACATAAATCTACAATCAGTAATGGTGGCTAGAAGCACACTCTCACATCTCCTAAGAAGTTCATAACAAATGTTGTTATTTAATCCAAGCCTTCTGGAGAAGTAATCAAGAAATGAAAATGGGGTTACTGGATTCATCTTCCACTTGAGTGTAGAAAGTACCAATAGCTCCATTCTTTGAATTGTTCTTGGCTCAAACAAGTATCTTGATGATTGCTCCATTTGGAGATCTAGAAGTAAAGGAACTTGGGTCTCTTCAACTTTTACAGCTAAAGAAAGACAGGTAATAGCAACAAGTTGGTTCATCCATGGCTTCTCATCAATTTGTGACTGAAAGCTAAAACCACAAAACGGACTGATTTGGGACTTTAATTTTTGTTGATATCTGGTGCACCCGCGAGGCAGTGGGGAGATTGAAGATGATGTCCCATATCGTATTGGGGCAGGGTGGATGAAATGGAAGCTTGCTTCCGGAGTGCTATGTGACAAGAAGGTGCCACCAAAACTTAAGGGCAAGTTCTACAAAGTGGTGGTTAGACCGACTATGTTGTATGGGGCGGAGTGTTGGCTAGTTAAGATCTCTCACGTTCAAAAGATGAAAGTTGCCAAGATGAGAATTGAATTACCCCATAAGGGATGTTTAAACTTGATAATTTAATAGCTTGACTATTTCATGTAAATGCTCTATAATGGATTGTGTTGCACTTGAAACTTGTTTAAAGAAGTGAACCCGATTTTCTAACTGAAATGATTCGATGAACCCCTATAATGGGATGATGAACATAATCCATAATGAGTAATTTGACTATCATCATAGGACTCCTGATTCGGCTTCCATGCCATGATTTGGGATCCGTCTTCTATACCATGATGGGTGATTCGGCTAATATGCTATGATTGGTATCTTGTTCGTGTTTGCGCATGTATGGGCAAGCTGTGCTAGTCCAGGGGATGATTAGCCGTTATGGATCCTAACGTATCGATACGAGTATTGTTATGTCAGTCTAGAGGATGATTGACCTCTGAGGCATATAGCCCCGTGCATCTATTGCTACGTCAGTCTAGAGGACGATTGACCTCCGAGGCGTATAGCCCAGTGCATCTATTGCTGTGTCAGTCTAGAGGAAAATTGACCTTTGAGGCATACAGCCCTGTGCATCTATTGTTGTGCTAGTCCAGAGGACAATTAACCTCCGTGGTTTCCTAGCCCAGAGTATCGATTGTTGATTTGCCTGTGAATGGCTTGTTTCATATCTTAGTTTCCTGTGAGTGGCTTGTTTAGTATCTTTGTTGCCTATGAGTGGCTTATTGATGATAACGAACTTGTTTGCCTGTGAGTGGCTTGTTGATGATATTGGTCTCAAATGGAAAAGACTCAAATAGTAATAAATGGTATATTGAATCGAAAAATATACATACTTGTCATGATGGTTTTCTATTAATGAAGTGGTTCGATTGATCTTGTCTTTGATTTCAAATTATTCTATTAGAACACCAATCATTATTGTATTATTTTGTTATATTGCTTATTGTCCCTGAGACACTCACTGAGTACCTAGTACTCAGGTATACCATTGTTGTTTTTATGGTATGTTAGGTAATGAAGAAGAGCAGGTACAGACAGATCTCGTGGATTAGGAGTACTTGCTGCTTTCCAGATTGTTGATGAGCCCACACCTTTGTTCATGGGTTTTCATTGAGTCAATTATTACTTCTTAGCAGTTTCAGGCTGTGTCCTGAATTAGTTTATTTTCTTAGAAGCTCTATAGATAGTTATAAACTTGTGGATAGTGTCTTGGATGTCTCCTATGTTTTATGGAGGCATGTTGCCACGTTTTAATTTAAATGTTGAATAAGACTATTACTGATTTTTATTTCATAAATTATGATCATGATCTTTAATTAGTTATTTATAAAATCTCTTAAGATATTAATGAAAGAATATTAAAAATGGACTTGGTGGTTATTGATCTATAAGGTTCTTTCGATGTTGTTCATGACATCGGATGTCGATCACGTCTAGGGTGGGTTTTGGGGCGTGACAATAACATCATACGAAAATCAAGAACATAAGCTCCTACTATTTCTAAGAGTGGAGTTATTACGAATATCATTCGTATATGTTTGTATTGATATGATCATGCCAAAAGAAAGGAGGGGACAACCTTAACATACCTCAGGTCTTCCAAGTAATCCACCAACAAGCTTATCACCATTAGAGCGCTAACGCTTGTATATCAATGATAACTCGATTCCAAAGTGTAATAGACAGCCTTTCCCCTATTCCTTAATCATTACCACAAAATCCACAACCAACAATTTACATAACAACTCCATATGATCTCCTTTAACCTCATGTTCACCATATTTAAAGATATACCATTGAGCAGCCCCACATACACTTGTATACAACACTTCCTCAACATTAATATTATCCCTCATAACAAAATTATGCTCAAAACACGCTAACAATCATAGCTCAAGTTAACTTACAACTCAAAATATCATCAAATTCATGTTTGAACCTTTCCTCCAATTTCTTTCCCTCAAATCTTAGCATAATTACCACATAAGCTCATAAACATGAAAATAAGATGAAATATTACCTCAAGAACTCAAGAACACTTCAATTTCAAGATCACTTCACCTTGAAATACCCTCCAAAGCTTAGATGAGACAAGTTTCAACCACACTTTGAAACCCTAAGTACTTTGATCCTCACTTTGATCTTTGCTTTATGCTTGGAGAAGTGTTTGAATATGTTGGGAGAGATTTATAGAGCTTTCTTGAACTTGGGGTTATGTTAAAAATGACTTAAAATGAAGAGGGTTCGTGATATATAAATCAGAAAAATTCCACCGCCATTAAAAATATGGCCCGTATTCTTGGCCGTATAACATTATACAGCCAACTTTCTGGCCATATAAAATTAAACTGTCCGTATAATGGGCCATATTTCTCCACATCAAAAATTTTCTTCTCTGGAATTTTTTAAAATCCTTAAAGACGGTCCATATCTCAAAATACGGACCATATCTCACATTATACGGTCCATATTTTATATTTCCCAGAAACAACTTTTGACAAACCTTTCCGCTTCAATTCACTTATTCTATAATCCTTCCGCAACTTACCAAACATGAACTTAAACCCTTATAAGCATAAGTTAAGCATGTCCAACCTCATCTGACCTTGAAGACAAATCCCGGTGTCCAAAGCTAAGACAACTAGCGTACGACGAATCTAAATGTATAAAACTACAAGGTGTGACAATCAAGTTATTACTAATGTGCTATTTGTTCTTGAGTTCAAATATAGTTTGCTATCAGTGTCACAACTCACCAAAGAACTCAAATGCTCAGCATCATTCTTTCTTGACCTCTGTATTTTCCAGGATCTCTACACTTGACAGGTCAGGGGTATGGGTAGAGAAGAATGTGGCCTCTATATACTAAGAGAAGGAGTAAATCAACCATCACTGCGAGTGTTACATTATCAACTACTAGCTCAAGCATCAGTTCAACCAATAAGGGAAATTGTCAATGCCGTTAGTAGTATATCAGTGTCTGGTAGTTCTTTGTGGCATAAAAGATTTAGGCATTCTGCTGTTGATATAATAAAGAAGCATGAATGTTTTAGAATGTTAAAACCTGCAGATCATTCACATTGTACTGTTTGTCCTCTAGCAAAGCAGACAAAATTATCTTTTCCATTAAGTACACATGTGCTATATGCTGTGTTTGAATTGGTTCATTGTGATATCTGGGGTCCTTATAGAGTGCTTACTCATAGTAATAAAAGATATTTTGTGATTATAGTGTATGATTTCTCAAGATATACTTGGATTTTTCTGGTAACATGCAAATCAGATACTGTTGTAGTATTAAGGCAGTTCTTTCTACAAGTAAAGAATGTTTTTTTCCACATCTGTCAAAACTCTAAGAACAGATAATGGGGGAGAGTTTGTTGGGAATGCATGCCAGACCTTGTTGAATGAATTTGGCATATGTTGGGAGAGGTTTCTATACCGTTCTTGAACTTGGGTTATGTTAAAAATGACTTGAAATGAAGAGTGTCCGTGATATATAAAATCAGAAAAATTCCACCGCCATTAAAAATATGGCTCGTATTTGTGGCCTCATAATATTAGACGGCCAACTTTCTGGCTGTATAAAATTATAATGTCCGTATAATGAGCCATATTTCTCCACCTCAAAAATGGTCTTCTTTGGAATTTTTTAAAATCCTTAAATACAGTCCATATCTCAAAATACGGATCATATCTCATATTATACGGTCCATATTTTATATTTCTCAGAAACAACTTTTGACAAGCCTTTCCGCTTCGATTCACTTATTCTCTAATCCTTTCCGCAACTTACCAAACATGAACTTAAATCCTTATACTCATAAGTTAAGCATGTCCAACCTCGTATGACCTTGAAGACAAATCCCGATGTCCAAAGCTAAGACAACTAACGTACAACGAATCTAAATTTAAAAACTACAAGGTGTAACAATCAAGTTATTACTAATGTGCTATTTGTTCCTGAGTTCAAATATAGTTTGCTATCAGTGTCACAACTCACCAAAGAACTCAAATGCTCAGCATCATTCTTTCCTGACCTTTGTATTTTCCAGGATCTCTACACTGGACAGGTCAGGGGTATTGGTAGAGAATAATATGGCCTCTATACTAAGAGAAGGAGTAAATCAACCATCACTGCAAGTGTTACATTATCAACTACTAGCTCAAGCATCAGTTCAACCAATAAGGGAAGTTGTCAATGTCGTTAGTAGTATATCTGTGTCTAGTAGTTCTTTGTGGTATAGAAGCTTTAGGCATTCTCATGTTGATATAATAAAGAAGCGTGAATGTTTTAGAATGTTAAAACCTGCAGATCATTCACATTATACTGTTTGTCCTCTAGCAAAGCAGACAAAACTATATTTTCCATTAAGTACACATATGTCACATACTGTGTTTGAATTGGTTCATTGTGATATCTGGGGTCTTTATAGAGTGCCTACTCATAGTAATAAAAGATATTCTATGACTATAGTGAATGATTACTCAAGATATACTTGGATTTTTCCGGTAACATGCAAATCAAATACTGTTGTAGCGTTGAGGCAATTCTTTACACAAGTTAAGAAAGTTTTTTCCACATCTATCAAAACTCTGAGAACAAATAATGGGGGAGAGTTTGTTAGGAATGCATGCTAGACCTTGTTGAATGAATTTGGCAAATGTCATCAATCAACTTGTGTGTATACACCTCAGCAAAATGGCATTGCTGAGAGGAAACACAGAACCATACTTGATATGGCAAGAGCACTGAGATTTCAAGCTTGCATTCTATTGAAATTTTGGGGTAAATGTATTCTAACTGCTGTTTATCTACTGAATAGACTTCCTTCTAAAATACTCAAGTTCAAGTCTCCTTTTGAACTCCTGTACATTCACCCTCCCTCTCTCGAGCACGTTAGAGTCTTTGGCTATTTGAGTTATGCTGCCTGTCCCAAAATAGTTGACAAAATGTCACCTAGAGCCATCCCAGCTGTGTTCCTTTGTTATTCCTCTAACCAAAAAGGATATGTCTTATATGATCTGCACTCCAAACAGTTCTTTGTAAACAGACATATGGTGTTCCAAGAAGATATATTTCCATTCAAGCATATGCACACTTCATCAAATCCAATCTTTCCTATCCTAGACTTACTTTCACCTGAACTAAATTGCTCCTATACCCCTAACCTGTATTCTACTTTTCCTTCTCATGATCCCTCTAGTGATGATGCTCTTGCAGCTCCACCTAGTCCTATATCAATTTCATATGTTCCCTTACCTACACCTAGTTCATCTTCACAAAGTTCACAGGATTCTAGTGACTCACTTTCACCTCCTCACATACCTGCCCCTAATCCTGTTGCCACCAGACAATCTTCCAGACAAGTTAAGCCACCTCTGTGGATGCATGATTATGTCATGTGTTCCACACGCAACTCCTGTCTATATCCTTTATCTAACCATGTGTCATACCTTCATCTTTCACCTACTTATCAGTAAGTACTGTCTGCTTATTCTAATCATACTGAGCCTTCTACATTTAGAGAAGCATCTCAGGACCCTTAATAGGTTGCTGCAATGCAGTTAGAAATAGAAGCTCTAGAAGCTAAAAAAACTTGGAGTTTGGTTGACTTGCCATCAGGAAAGAAACCCATTGGGTGTAGATGGATTTACAAGATTAAGTACAAGTCCAATGGAGAAGTGGAAAGCTTCAAATCTAGGTTAGTTTCCAACTGGTATAGCCAGAAGAAGGGCCTTGATTATGGAGAAACTTTTAGTCATGTTGCCAAAATGGTGACTGTCAGTTAAGTGATTGATTTAGTTGCTGCGAAGCACTGGTTCATTTTCCAAATGGATGTTCATAATGCTTTCCTCAATGGTAATTTACTTGAGGAGGTGTACATGTATGTTCCTAAAGGGTTTGCTAGACAAGGGGAGACTACTAAGGTCTGCAAACTCTATAAGTCACTCTATGGGCTGAAACAGGCTCCTAGACAGTGGAATTTGAAGTTAACTAAGTTCTTACTGCAAATGGGATTCCAACAAAGTCACTTTGACTACTCATTGTTTACAAGGAAGTCTGGAACTGACATTGTCATTATACTAGTGTATGTTGATGATCTTCTGATAACTGGCAACAATGCTCAACTATTGTGCAAAACTAGAAAAGACTTGCAACAAAGGTTCAAACTGAAAGACTTCGGAGAGTTCAAGTTCTTTCTAGGAATTGAATTTGCAAGGTCAAGCAAAGGAATTATGTAGTCACAAAGAAGATATGCATTGGAGTTGATAGCTGAGTTTGGCCTAGGAGGAGCTAAAACTGCTAGCACACCACTTGAGCTGGATAAAAAACTAACATCAGTCCAATATGATCAATGTGTTTCAAGCAGTAGTACCAAAGATGATCAAGGAAACAAGAAAGATCAAGTAGTCAAGGAAGACAAGGAGCTACAGGATCCCAACAAGTAATAAAGGTTGGTAGGAAGGTTGCTATACTTGACCATGACTAGAAAAGAACTGGCCTTCTCAGTTCAAGTGTTGAGTCAAAATATGAATTGTCCAAAAGCTTCACATATGGAGGTTGCACTCAGAGTTGTTAGATATGTTAAGGAAGCACTAGGACTGGGGTTGTTTATGCCAGCAGAAGATACTAATCAACTTCTAGCCTACTGTGACTCAGACTGGGGTGCTTGTTTGGAGACTAGAAGATTGGTCATTGGATATTTAGTAAAACTTGGAGGAGTACTGATCTCTTGGAAGTCAAAGAAATAAGAGACAGTGCCGAGGAGCTCAGCAGAGGCAGAGTTCAGAAGTATGGTTACATGTGCAGCTGAGATTGTTGACACCTAATTTTCACCTCATAAAATGCGTATTTTAATTTTCAAATTTCCTGAGTTCAAGATGGAGTTAGGATGCCCTTAAAAAATTAAAAATTTAAAAATCCCAAGAAAATTGCAAAAATTGACGTTTAATTATTATTTTCATAAAAATTAACAATTACAAGAAATTACAAGTTATTTACTTTCACAAAGGTGATTTGAAAGAAGATACATATCCCGCTCCGTCTAACTCGAAAAAATTGTTAATTAAAGATGACGTATGAATTACGGCTCATTTTAACCGAATTTTTTCACATTTTTGAATATTTCTCGGAAGTATATTAATATTGGGCTCGTTTTGAAGCTCGTATTTTAAAACGACGTATCATAATTTTTATTTCGTCAAAATATTATTTTATGAGGGGCGTATTAGTCTAATTAACCTAAAACTATATAAAAACTATGCTATATTTTTATAAAAAAAAAAAAGGGGGGGGATTTTATCCATTTGTACCTTTGTTGGTACTATTTGGATAAGGTCTTTTTGGGGGGAAAAGTACGGCCAAGTGCCTATATTCTAAATGCTTAGTTGGATGATCTTGAAAATTTGAATAAGGATTTTTGGTGTAAAAGTACGGCCAAGTGGCCTATTTTTGTCCATAGAATTCTAAATGCTTAGTTGGATGATCTTGAAAATTTGGATAAGGATTTTTGGGGGAAAAACTATGGCCAAGTGGCCTATTTTTGTCCATAGAATTCTACTTGCTTAGTTAGATGATTTTTGAAATTTTGAATAAGGATTTTGGGGGGAAAAGCTATGGCCACATGGCCTATTTTTGTCCATAGAATTCTAAATTGGCTTACCTACAAATAGAAAGGATGGACATTAAGAAAAGAGAGCTTTTTTTAGGTAGATTTTTTTTGGGGGGGACGTTTGTTGAGAGAGAAAAGAAAGGGGCGGGGGGGGGGGGGGGGGGGGGACTTCTTTTTCTATTTTTAGGAAAAAGAGGGGGGAAAAAACGAAAAAAAAAAGGAAAAAAGAGAAAAAATGAAAGAAAAAAAAGAGTTCAAATTTGGCATCCTAAAGGCTAAATTTTGATTTATATATTCAAATCTTAGCAACAAAAGATACAAATATAAGATATACATATAGAAAAAGAAAAAAAAATAAAAGAAAAAGGAGTTTAAAGATTTGTGAAGTGTTTGGTGCTTGAAGAAGATTGAACCAATCCTCATTTTGATCTTTAGGTTGCCCCATTAAAAGGTAACCTCTGATTCTATCCTTTATTTCATTTCTAGTTATGATTATATATTTATTATGATACTTGTATTAGTTAAAAATAATTCTTTGCTAGCTTAGTCTTGTTTGATGATTAAGTGGATATTATGTGAATTAGATACCATTTGAAAAAATGAAAATAAATTAGAAGTTTGATTTAGAAAATATTAAATGATTTTAGGTTAGTTAAATTGATAAAAATAAGAAAAAAATTCCATCATTTATTTCATTTTAAGTTAGGATTATATATTGTTTATGATGCTTGTGTAGTTGAAAATGATTAGGTGCTAGCCTAACTTTATTTACATGATTAAGTGAGTATTCTATGGATTTATTACTATTTGAAAAAATGAAAATAAATTAGAAGTTTGATTTAGACAATGTTAAGTGATTTTAGGTTAGTTAAATTGATAAAAATAAGAAAAAAATTCCATCATTTATTTCATTTTAAGTTAGGATTATATATTGTTTATGATGCTTGTGTAGTTGAAAATGATTAGGTGCTAGCCTAACTTTATTTACATGATTAAGTGAGTATTCTATGGATTTATTACTATTTGAAAAAATGAAAATAAATTAGAAGTTTGATTTAGACAATGTTAAGTGATTTTAGGTTAGTTAAATCGATAAAAATAAGAAAAAGAGATTTCATCCCTTATTTCTTTTTAAGTTATGATTATATGTTATTTATGATGCTTGTGTAATTGAAAAGGACTATGTGCTAGCCTAACTTTGTTTATATGATTAAGTGAGTATCCTATGAATTTATTACTATTTTTGACAATGTTAAGTGATTTTAGGTTAATTAAAATTGATAAAAATAAGAAAAATAGTAGCTTAAGTTAGAATTTTGACATTGTGTTGATAGGTTTAGTGTGATTTATTCATTCTTGTTAGCTTTTGATATATATATATATATATATATATATATATATATATATATATATATATATATATATATATATATATATATATATATATATATATATATAAAACCTTAGTTCTTGTGAGTTTGTTATTAATTCATAACAACTATTGGGCCTTTTGCATAAATTGTCCTTTCATTTATAAGTATGATAATTATGGGCTTGGTTTAAAAGTATTGTAATTCATTTTTTTGGCTTTTTAAATTAAATAATTGACCTCGGCCTATTACTAATGTTTTGTACACCTATCTTTTGTGAGCTCCCCAATTTGTTGGTGGATCTTTCGAGGCCCACTAACATTTCTAGATCGAGTCAACCCCTATCATGGAAGGACTAAGGCATTGGAGCATAATTTGGAGCGAAAATATTTATTTATGCATTTTTCTACCGGGCTTGGTCGGCCTAATTCCCTACTCTTTATATTATTTACTTGATTATATATATGTATGCTTGTATATAAATTGGAACCCTGAATGAGATTATCACGCCTAAGAGTTGCTAAAATTGATTTTCAAAATTAAAAAAAAAAAATTGTTTAGGCAAATTTAGGATTGGGGATGATTTTGATGATTTTGGATACCTTTGATATAATTTTGAACTTATAGGCAAAATTTAGGACTACTATGATTGATTTGAAACTTGAGTTGGAAAAGATGTTTTGTAAACTTAGATTATCATTTTGGTGAACTATTTTGACTATTAAAAAGGCTAATGAGTAAACTTTGAGACTTTTTGTAAAGATTAAAACCAAGAATTGGATAAAGTTCTAAAAATATGGCTAACCTATGGAGTATATTAGTATGAGTAAACTTTGAGACTTTTTGTAAAGATTAAAACCAAGAATTGGATAAAAGTTCTAAAAATATGGCTAACCTATGGAGTATATTAGTATGCCTATAAAAACTATTTTCAAAAACTACTTTCTATACTTAAAAACATTTTTTTCTAAACTCGGGTGGGCTTACGTAGTGTTCTACTTGGGTTAACGCCTTTAGATTTTAACCTAGGTGTTCTAGTCCTAAATCCAAAATACGCCCAATTTTGGGCAAAACTCTACCATTTTTGGTTTCTTGAAGAAGAGTGTTTTTGGCATGAACGACTAATTTCTATCTACGGAAATATGAAACAAAAACTGTTTTTATCACAAGCAATTTATATCTACAAAGGCATACTATTAGAATCTGTAGGTCAACCGCATTTTACAGATCTCTAATACGGGGGTGCCTAACACCTTCCCCGGGGGATCACCAGAACCCTTATCCATACTCTGGTTAGATTAGGTTTCTTTTAAAATTTAACTGTTTTAAATGAACCCTTTTCGAAATCGTTTTCCTAATTTCCTAAAAATTTGGTGGCGACTCTAAAACATTACCCATTTAGAGTACCATTACGTAGAGATATATTTTTCCTTTTTCCCAGTACGATTGACAACCGTACTTCCCCGGGGCACTTTTCTTTTTAAATGAGGCAAGTGCAATTGCGAATCGAAAAAAATATCGAACTGCTACAGAGATAAGTTTGTTGATTGGACTGTTTAAAGAAGTCGGAGTACAGGTTGAAACACCTGTAAAGATAGTGTGTGATAGCAAGAATTCAAATTGCAGCCAGTCCCATCTTCCATGAAGGAATTAAGCACATATATATTGATTGCTATTCTGTTAGAGAAAGGATATGTCAAGGTTTGCCGAAAACCGAGTATGTACACACCTCAGAGCAACTAGCAGACTTACTCACTAAAGGACTAGGGAAAGTTCAACGTCAGTATCTTCTAGACAAACTAGGAGTTGTAGACTTATTCCAACCATGAGCTTTAGGAGGAGTGTTAGCATGTAGAGTAATGCACAAGCTGCATGGTAATGTAGTTAGAGGTGTTAGAAGTAACTAACTCTAGGTGTTTAGGTTGTTAGAGTCAAGTAAATCTACATGAGTTAGTTCTGTAAGTAAAGTGTATAAATATGTGATCAAAGAATCCAATGCAATACAAGTCATTATTCATCTCTACACGTTATGTAACAATCATCTTTCTATAACCGACTCTATCCTCTTCTCTCTTCCTCTCTATTGCGTGTGATACAATCTTTCTTCTTCATTTCACAAGCTCTTTTCATGGAGTTTTCGCAACAACTGATCTAAGCTAAAGCAGTTTCATTTTACAAGTAGCAAGAAAACAATAAAAAATCACACTTTAGCCTAAATTTGATACTTAAATCAGAAAGACAAAGTTACATAAAACATGGCTAGTCACACATCGATTCGAATATTATCATCTTCAAAATATTCATCCATCTCTATGGAATTAATTAGGAATGCATATAACTACTCCTAATAATTTGGAATTAGAGAAGTGTTGTTATTTTGTAATTGTATCTATTTTTATTAAGAGTTAGACTAACGACTTCATATCTATCTAATTCGAAAGTACCAACCCTCGTCATCACTATAGTTTAGGGTCGGTCAACGATATTGCTGGGTACACGTGCTTCCCGTACTCACTCTACACTTGCTGCACCTTTTGTTTGCAGGTTCGAATTCGATTTACAAGTAGAGACAGAGATCATATTGATCATTGAGGCGTACTTTGGAGTTTAGGGTGAGTTGCTCACTGTTTCACAACACTGGACTCCATTCCTATGTTTATTCTCCTGTCTCTATCATTTCAGACAGTATGTAGTATTTTTAGACTTGTACTCCAAATTAGTCACTCTGGTACTTATGACTTCTAGATTTTGGGGATTTGTATGACATGCAGCTACAAGTTATGAAACCTTGTTGTTGAAATACATGAGTTATTGTTACTTTATTTTCCGCTTTTATGATTGTTGAAAGACTTTAACCTTCTACTTGGGTTCACTTATGGGTCGTGACATGACTTATATGTCATCTTTGTACAAACCTTTGAATAGACAATGATATTACAATTTTTTTTTATAGATCTTAATCATTCAAATCTATCCAGGCACATTAAATGGTTGCAAAATTATAAAAACAAACATGTGCACTTAACAATTAAGATTCAGAGCTAAAACACAAATACACTTAATGAGTGAGATCTGAATAATTAAGATTAAACATGTGTTAACTACAAACAAATGGGACCTAACTATGGCTAAGACCCTGGTTTTAGTTAATTTAATCTTGATCGTAAATATTAAAATGGAACACATGTTACTCATCCAAGTAAAGACTTGGGGAAATGAAGATAAAAGAAACGAAAAAATCTAAAACAATTAAAAGCATGACGTATTATGATGACCTTGTTACTCATCCAAGTAAAGACTTGGGGAAATGAAGATAATATGAAATGGAGAGAAGCCTAATCTCAAAATTGTTCCATGCCTCCATCAATCAATTAAATTAGGTAAAGTATTAACAAATTCATCATAATGCGTTATACTTTTAATTTTTTTAGATTTGTTCATTTCTTTTACATTTTTAACCAATTGTACTCCAGTCCTCCATTCAATTGACTAAGGTTAAAGTACTATCTAATTTCATGAGAAAATAGTATATCTAGTTTATTATATCGGCTGGTCATATAATTTATTTACTCAGTGAATCGGCACAGCTCCACTGTTTTCAACTCAACGCTATTTTTCCACTATGGCTCCACCATAAGGCTACTTTTTTTTTTTAATCAATAAACCTCTCTAATCGAGTGGCTCTTTTATTCATTGCATTATAGCACAAAAACAGTGGACCATTATCCAACTGTACCTATCTTGTATGGACAAGTCCCATACTAAGATTGATAGGATTTCATTTAAGCTTACAAAAATATGTTACATGAAGAGATACGACTCTTCTTCTATATACAGATTGCATCAAGGAACATCAAAAGCATAACTCCTATCTAGCTTCCTATTTATGTTACAAGACTTCTTAGTGATATTATTCCTAAAAGCTGGCATTTGTAATCTGTCCATATTCAACTCTCTTTTGACTTCTTTTGGAAGAACTCAAAAATCAGTAATCCAAGTAATTGAGTTAAACTCTAACCCCCAGTTCGACAAACAATCGGCCACCCTATTGCCTTCCCTAATATAGTGAGCAATACTCCAATGTTAAGCATGTTCCAACAGTCTTTTAATCTCCAAAATAGTATCCATGATGTTCCATGGGGGGTTGTTAGCAATCAAAATCCAATCCACGACTAGCTTAGAATCACTTTCCAATTCCAAACATCTGAACCCATTCTGAATACACCATATACTAATCATCATTGTTTGTGCCTCAGCCAGGTTATTGGTAGTAATCCCAAAATTAATCCAAATGCAACAACAAAATATCCCCTCTGATCCCTTATAACTCCACCAGCTCCACTGTATCCCGGATTCCCTTTTGAGCAGCCATCAGTGTTTAACTTCATATAACCATTGCAGGGAAAAGTCCATTTAACAGGTATTGATTTAGTATAATACTTAAGCTGTTCAACAGAGCTAATAAACTGATCCCAATTCAGAAAAAGATTGATATCAAGAAGCTGTTTGTAAACCACCATTACTAGTTGCTGATATTTTCTAATCTTGATCCTTTGTGTAGACATTTTCTTGTTTTCAAATCTAGCCTTGCACCTATCTATCCAACTCTGGCAAATGATAATTCCAGGGAGAACCATTTCCTCTATGGGATTCTTGCCTTTACTGAGCCACCGTGTGACTACTAAATGTCTTAGCCCATTAGTGTTTTGAAAAATCCCAAACCATTGATTAAAATGAGTCCAGATGTCTTTGTTGATTCTGGTCTTATAGAATAGATGCTCCACATCCTCCTGATCATTCATAGTACAACAAGAACAACTGGAGGGTAACTGAACATTAAATCTCCTCAAATTCAAGTCCACAGCCACCTTATTTTTGAAAATTTTCCACAAAAAGAAAGAAACTTTGAAGGGAGACTTTTTGTGCCACATCATCTTATTAACTAGAGAAGTATTCTGAGAATTCCTGACCATATTCCAAGCAGATTTACAACTAAATCTTCCATCTGTAGTGGTAGTCCACACTGGACTATCATTAAGAGGAGAAGAGTTAATAGTAATTCCAAGTATATGTTGAACCACATGTTCAGGAAGTTTTTTATTGAGCTTTTGCACATGCCATGAGCCATCAACTATATACTCAGAAACAGAGCCCCTCGCTGAGGTGTTGGCTCCACCAAACTGAGCTAAATCCCCAAGTCCTGACCAATTATCCCACCAAAAACTGGCATTGCCTTTATTAACTTTCCATAAAATACAGTGATCAACTTTCATTTTAATCTTCATCATCCTTCTCCAGTTATGAGATTGAGTGTAACTCCATTTCTAGTAACAGGATGAATCCTTCTAGCATATTTTTCTTTCAAAAATTCAGCCCACAGAGATTCTTTTATTCTAAATTGTCACCATAACTTGGCTGAGAAAGCTTCAGAGATATCATGCAATGATCTAATGCCTATACCACCTTCATTAGTAGGCAAGCAAAGACTAGGCCAATTTTGCCAATGGTATTTATGCCTACCCTCATTATTTCCCCATAAGAAGTTAGCAAATATTTGTTCCATTTGCTTGAAAATAGTTTTTGGAGGTTGACAAATAGCAAGAAGATATACAAGCATAGCAGAAAGTACATGTTTGACCAAAATGATGTTTCCTCAAGTAGATAGTCTACCATAACTCCATGAGTTCACCTTTTTCAGAATTTTAGTAGCCATATCAGCAAAGTAATGAATTAATTTCCAACCTTGAAATAGAGGGCACCCCAAATAAGTGATTGAAAATTCTTGTCTTTTCACTTGGAGAATATTAGCCACTATACTGCTCCTTTTATCAGAAGTCTTTTTATCCATAATGAAGCAACTCTTAGTCCTATTGATCATCCGTCCAGAATTGGTGGCATAATCTTCCAACACCTTCATGACAAGTTTCAAAGTTTTAGATTTACCTGCACAGAAAATTATTAAGTCATCAACATAAGATAAATGGATTATCTTAGGTCCTGTGGCTTGCATAGAGAAGCCTTTGAACCTTGGATTGTTACATAAATCATTCAGCATACATGACAAAGAATCAGCAGCTATTATGAAAAGAGATGGAGATATGGGATCTCCTTGCTTTACCCCCCTTTGTGATTTGAAAAAACCATGCCTCTTACCATTTATGACCACACTGTACCAATTGTTAGAGATCAGATACCATATAATGAAAATCCAACTTTCATCATATCCAATTTTCCTTAAAACAGCACACACAAAGTACTAAGAAATTCTGTCATAGGCTTTGTTCATACCAATTTTAAAAACTACATTACCCCCACTGTTTTCTTGTTTGATCTCATGAATGATCTCTTGAGCTAATAAAACATTTTCACCTATTGCTCTATCCTTAACAAAACCACTTTGATTAGTAGAAATTATTTTGGGAATAATATTAGAAAGCCTTTCAGATAGCACCATTGAAATAATTTTTTGAGTGACATTGCTCAAACTAATAGGTCTAAAATCTGAAAAAGTTTGAGGTGACTCAATCTTAGGTAATAAAATCAAACAAGTAATAGTGAAATATCTAGGCATTTTCTTGCCATCAAAGACAGCTCTGATCATTTTTACAATGTCATTACCCACTATATCTAGGATTTTTGGAAAAATAAGCCACTGAATCTATCAAGACCAGCAGAACTGCTAGGATTTATATTAAAAACAACTTTTTTCACCTCCTCATCAGAAGGGATTTTAGTTAAAAGCTCATTGTCATCAGAGTTAATGCATTTGGGAACACATTTAAGGATATCATTGTCAATAGAATTGTCCTGTTGTCAAAAGAGATTCTGATAGAATTGAGCAGCGATCTTTCCGATATCCTCCTCTCCTTCTATCCATGTTCCTTCATCACATATTCTCTTCATCTGAAGATATTTTCTTCTACTCTTCACTACTGAATGAAAAAATTTAGTGTTTTCATCCCCTTCTAAATTCCATTTCAGATTAGCCTTTTGCCTCCAAAAGCTATCAACATGCTGATGCACTACAAGATTTGCTTTTGCTTTGTTCATGTGCATCCTATCCATTTGAGACACAGTATCCGTGTATTTATCTTCAGCATTCCTTACCACTTCTTCAAGCCGTTGAACCATCTTAAAAATGTTGCCAATCTTTGATCTAGACCAGTTACTCAAAGCTCTACTAGTGTTTTTGAGTTTTTGTTGGATCTCCCAGAAAATATTACCACTAGTATGAGAGTACCAATGAGTCTTAACGACACCCTGCTAACCTTAAAGCTCTGTCCAGAAATTAAGAAATCTGAAGTATTTCACATAAGATTGTTGTTCATTTTTCTAGGTGATCAATAAAGGACAGTGATCTGAGCTGACCCTAGGAATATGCATAACCTCAGATTTATCAAACAGATCGGCCCATTTTACATTGCTAACCATCCTATCTAACCTCTTCCAAATTACTTCTTCTCCTTTTCTCTCATTTGACCATGTGTAAGAGCAGCCAGCAAAACCATTATCTCTCAGCCCACAATCCTGTAAACACTCTATGAAAGGGACACTTTTACTCAAACTGTGAGTATTGCCTCCTAGTTTTTCTTCAACAGCTAAAATACAATTAAAGTCTTCGTAGACAGCCCATGGATCATCAATTGTTGAAGCAAACACTCTCAGATATCTCCATAGATCCTCTCTACTTGCAGACCTAGATTTTGCATAAACTACAGATATGAAAATTTGCAAATTAGGATTCAAAGCAATCCTGCAGGTTACCATCTGATCCTCTGAACTGTAAATGGAGCAATCAATCTCATTTCCCCATAAAATCCAAATTTTGTTGCTACAAATGGCATAAGCCCTTTGCATTCCTAAAGTATTCTTATAAGAGTCAATTTTTGAGTCATTTATAAAAGGTTCTTGAAGAGCAACAAATGGGATTTTGTGCTCTTTTATCAAATATTTTAACCTCTCAGTTGCAGCCTGAGATTTCATCCCTCTAATATTTCAATTAATGCACTTAAACATTAAGAAGATGTTTATAGGTTTTTTGAGAATTCTTCTTTTGGTTCCTTGTCACAGGATTCACTATGCTTTGTTTCTCCCTTTTCTTTTCTAGCACTGCTTTGTTGGAATTCTTCTCCATGGATGTCTTTCCAACACTGGATTACACCCCTTATCAATTTCTTCTCTGTCAGATTCTTCTTCCTCTTCACTTTCATTCTCCTCTTCATCTTCGTCTTCTTCTGATTCATCTAAGGTATTCTCTTCCTCAGATGATTAAATCTCAACCCATTCATCCTCATTACCTTGTTCTTCTTATTGTTTGTCATCAGTGCCTGCTACCTGAGAATCAGATTTAGCCTTATTTATGCCCTCCTCTAGTAACAATTCATCAAAACTGTTCTGAGTAATGATTTTCTCTTGTCCCTTCCCCCCAGGATCCTTTTATTTTTTGTTGGAGGTTTTTTCTGACTTTTTACTCCCAGCAGCCTCCCAACTTTCTTCAAACAATACCACTTGCAGCTCACTAGGGTCATTTATCATGAAAGTTCTTTGAACTGGGTTAATCTTTCTTGATTAGTATTTTGCCCATCATATGTTTTCTGATTCTGCTCAGTTATATCTTTGTTGGGATTCTTAGTATTGGTGTTGACCTCATGCTCCTTGTTTTTACTACCATTCAACTCTTTGTCCTTACCAATATCCTCCTTATCAGCATTTTCATCCCCAACATCCTCTTGATTCTTATTGTTGATGTTCCCCTTTTCTGGTAAAGGTTTATGAACACCAAATATTGCTCCAGTTGGCCTGAAAATAGTTTTTAGAGGTTCACTTTTCCTTCTATTTCTTTCTATGATGTCTATTCTGAATGGTTTGAGCCTCTCTTCCTCTCTGATCACCCCCTGATTTATCTTTTTGATGTTTTGATCCATGTTTATCATTTTTATCAGCTTTCTTAGCTTTTCGATCCTTTTTTGATTGTCTATGTTCATAACAGCTATCCTTTCTTCTTCCGCCTTCTTTTCTTCAAATTGTTTCTTCTTCAGGATCCTACAACTTGCTAAATCATGACCCAGTTTCCTACAGTACGGAATATTTTCATACTCAATTTTTTTATCAAAACCTTTTAGAGGAGCATTATCATCTTCTATCCCAATCCAAACACTCTTCACTAAAGGTTTAAGTAAATCTACTTCGACTCTCACCTTTGCCATGCTTAGGCTAGTCATACTTCTAGTCGCAACATCTATTTTCAGAGGAGTTCCTACTTCATTAGCTATTTGCTTAACATAATGCTAATTATGTAAATGAAAAGGTAAACCTGGAAGTAGAATCCAAACAGGAACAATAGGGAGATCCTCCTCTAGTTTGAAGTCCGGTGTCCACTTCTGAAGCCAACTTTGGTACCCATCTATCTCAATCACTCTTTTATACAGGATGAAATTGTAGTCTTCTTCATTAGTGAAATTAAGAAAGTTGTTGAAATTGTCAAAATCCCCAATCTTTGGGGTTCCTTTCATAGGGATTTTTCCAGAGAATTTTGACCTAATTGTGTCAATTTGGGGTCTACTCTTGAGAAATCTACCCACAATTGTTCTTCGATTGTGCATCGCCATAATACCATAGAAATCGACTGCCTTAAAGATTACTGCAGGTTTGCCATTGTGAGAGGTTTTTCTAGCTTTGATCGACTTGGGTTCAATGCGATTTGTGGTCCCAGATGAACCCGAAGCATCCGTGAGAGTAATGGCATATGACCCTACTGGATCATATCTTGGTGGAATCGCCTCAAGTGAGGCTTTCTTTTGATCACTTGCACGCGCCGATGGGGAGCCCGTCGGCAGCCCCATGGCATAATCAGACAATTAACGGTAATAAAATAGATAGAAAATAGTTGTAACGGTATTATTTGGGAAAGATAAAAAGTGAGGCATGTGTGGCGCGTTTTCTTTTTTATACTGCAGTTCTCTATCTTTTAATTACATTTTACCATGAGGCTACTTATACTTTATATTTACCATTTGCGCTCTTAAGGTGCAAATTTTCATGCACTTACGTTACTGGGCTTGGAATGGCCATCTGCATCAATTTCTTTAGAGAGTAAACCTCAATATCAAGAAATTACTTTTAAGTATAGTAAAATTTGAAAGCTTTTGAGGTTTAATGCTAAAGCTCTGTTCTTTTATTGGTGGTGATTTAAGGATATAGGAGATTGAAGGAAAATAATCAATAAGGGCAAATTTGGATCTCTGCACGAAAAACAAAATGTGTATTTTCGTGTAGTTTAAGGGCAAATTTTGATCTTTGCCCAAAACTTAAGCTAGCTATTGAACTATGCTTAGGAATTTTTTGTAAATTGTGCATAACTTCTGAACAGCCAACATATAGGTACGTAAATTTGGATACATAATATAAAGTTCCAGTTTAAATTATTTGGATGTTAAAACATTAATGAACTATTATATTATCCATACAATTAATGGTACTCCCTCTGTCTAAAATTAACTGTCACTTTAACTCAAAAAAATTATTCCAAAATAATCGTCACTTTAGGAAGTCAAGGCTAAACTTGACAATTAGTTTCAACTATATTCTTAATGGCACAATATGTAAGAAGATGAAATCAATCTACTCTAATTAAATAGGGGTAAACTAATAAACTATTCCTTGTATTCATTGTTTTTCTTAATGGACGTGGAAAAAGCTAAAGTGACGGTTAAAATGAGACGGAGAAAGTATCAAATAAGCATTTGAGAAATCCGTTAGAAAAGGAATATATTCAAGTAATTATGAAGATAATTAAAGAGTTCATTTTGCTTGGCTATATATGGCTAATAGTTGTGTTATACGAAAAATTACATGTTCTTAATTTGTTTCCCTTTCTTCTCATGAAGTTTTTTTTCAACATTCGATGTCTTCATAGAAGAATTACTTGAAAGCATCCACATGAGCATCTTGAAGAATAATTGCAACAGTCAAAGATAGGGCTCATATGTATCTCTTTTCCCTACCCAAAACTCAAGCCTTATAGCGGTAAACTTATCCAGATTCGGGTTCTCATATTAAAGGATTCACATAGTTAAATATCGTGTAGTCTGGTTTAATTTTTTTGGCACGCACTCAAATTTCCGGTGACTCATTCACCGAGTTTTTATTCATTTCTCCAAAAATTGAACACCCTTGACGAAATTTCTGGTTATGCCACTGTATGGAAGATATATAATCCACATTATTGAAAAAGAATTATGTGCATCACAATTTTCTCCTTTATTTGAATAATTCTTCAGTATCGCTCACATGTGCTATCGGAACAATCTTGGATCAAACATGATTTGTTCATCAATATGTTGCTGAAAATTAGAATTTGTTGCTTCCAATGATATGTTACGTACTTCTTATAAAAGGCTAAAATAAATGAGTGGTGTATAAATTAATTACTCTGGCAGTATCTATTACTTAAACTTGATGTGTGATCACTCTGAAGAAAAAAAATGAACAGTAAAATACGAAGTAAAGCCGCAGAGAGCTAACATGAAAGCCTATGGAGTGCAATAATAAGAAACGTATCCCATCGATGTTAAGGATACACAAAATATTATGCTAACCTGAGATGCACTTAGACCCAGAGTTAATCGATCCCATAATATATAATCAGTCAACCAAAAGGTTGGTAATGCTAGGATGATTAATGAGATACTGAACAAAGCTATAATCCCAAGTCAAGATAATAAGAGAAGCTTGTAATCTAAATACCGACCATTAGTTCCAAACGGAAGAAAAAGAAAATACGATTAGTTCCAGCAATCCAAGTCATACGAAACAAAAAAGTCTCCCGATAATAAAGGATAGCAATTTCCACTTGAGAAAACAACTTGGGCTTATAAGAGTTGTCACTAATAGTCTCCGATAGCATTTGGATCATCATGTCGATGATTCGTCAGAAAAAATTGTTTCCTGAAAACTGAACACTCAGTATCGGTGCTATCTGCATATGTCAGTTTAAGGTAAAATTCATAGGAGATCGGGTGTATTCGGTATGACGAAAAATATTTTTTTAGCTAATACCAATAACTAAACATAGAATAGATGTAATGCAAAATTTTACACCGGAATTAATATTCTAATCACGACAACAACCCCTAAGATTGTTATCAAGTAATACAAAAAAAATTCTTTAATATTTTTATCCTACAAACAAGTGCCGGAAAATTTTAATTTGTTTGGACAATTATATTTTCCACAAAATATTGAAGTCCTTTTCTGAAAATATATTTGGAAAAACAACTTCCATCATGTCAAACTAATATTCAAATATTAAAGAATAGACTTGGGAGATAAGAAAAATTAGATAGAAGCACTAACCTGATCATCAGAGTAAATGTGGTCAAACTCACTACCATGTTCATTAGGTAGGTTAGTACTTGAAGGTCCGAGATTCTGAAAGAAACAATCTATATTATTGAAATCGAAATATGAATCATAATTTTCCTTCTCATTTGAATCACTTCCTTTAGTATAAGTCACATGTGATTCTGCAATAATATTGTTTGGATCAGACATGTTTGGTTCACCAATATGTTGCTGGAAAGTAGCATTTGTTACTCCAAATTCATTACTTGTAGCATTTCCATTGTTTGTACAAGACATTATTGTGCTACCTGAGTATGTTGTTACATGGGCCGCATCAAGATCCAAGTTGTAGTCATTTTGAGTATGATAATCCTCACTATTAAACGCCAGCCCAGACATAGAACTAGTGCTCCCACTGATTGGGTCTTGTAGTCCTTGTGAATCCAACATTTCAAACAATGGTTCATGTTGTTGTTGTACCCCACTAACAACATTATTTTGGGTCGATAAAAATGGGTGAGTGAATGGGTTGTCAATGCTGAGGTAGTGGGGTTGAACTTGAAGTTGTGAGTGATAGACCTGCTGCTGAGTTGAACTCTCTCCTCTAGCAAAAATGTCTGGTTCTCTTTGAGTTTCATTGTTACTATGCTGTTGTTGCAGATTTGGAACATTTGTTTGAAGATGAGGAATTGTCCCATATTTTCTACGGCTACATCTTTGTTGAGAACCTCTTGAAGATCCTTGACCTGATGGGTGATGAATAGATCTTCGCTCTTTTGGAACTCTCCAGTTGTTACTACGACATTTCTGAGAGGTGTTAAAAGAAAAAAAAATGAAAGGAGACCTAGACCATGGAGATATATTTATCATATGAACTCATTGTTATTTAGGTGCGTTTGAAATGGTGGAAGTCATTTAATAGAAAACATTTTTGGTGGATGATAAAAATCTCTTGAAGCAATATGAACTAAAGATTGATAATAATATTATTGAATTGAATAGTCACTACAAAAAAAAAAATAGCAAGGAATAACTTCTGTCACTAAACATGTAGCAAAACTTTATTGCTAATCCTCTTTAATAGTGAGTGTTCTGATGACACTTTTGAGTACTAAAAGATTAATAATAATGTCTATTAACTGGCAAAAGTGATATAAAGTTAAATTTTTGTTCTTATAAATGATTTTTGATATGAAACTAAAATTAAGATAGTTACAGAAAAAATAACTTCTCTCACAAGTGTTTGATAAAAAACATTTTCTATTAACTAAATACGAGAAAATGACTTATAAAATATACTCCCTCTGTTTCAATTTGTTTGAACATATTTCCTTTTTAGTCCGTGCCAAAATGAATGACCTCTTTCCTAATTTGGAAACAAATTCACTTTATGAATGATTTACAGTCACACAAATTTTCAAGGCTTATTTTGAACCACAAGTTTCAAAAGTCTTCCCTCTTTTTTAAATGTCGTGCTCAGTCAAATGAGTTCATATAAATTGAAACGGAGGGAGTATATTTTTTTGTAAAAATAACTTTCCCGTACCAAACACACACCAATAATACACATTTACGGCTTAAATTTTTAGGGAAGTACCTGAAGATGGCTTGCAACTTGTAATCTAGTAATACCAGGCACATTCATCACCTCAAGAATCTCAATCGGGTAACATCCTACATGTTTCATAAAAATCTACCTTTAATTTAATAATATCAATATTCCTAGATCAAGACAAGGAACATGTAAATACAACAATCACTATTCTTAATTCCAAACAATTTGATATTAGCTATAAATATGAATTCCCATTGTTCATATCGCTCCATATAAACGAATCTTGAAGAAATTTAGTTAATTGTGAAGCAAACTTACTTCCGTCACCAAGTTGATGCACATCTTTCATGAATTTGGCATGACGATCCGCAGTCCATATTGTGCAAACCTTTTGCCTAACAACCTTATTTACATTGCTTTGACTTTCTACTTCATTAACCTCTTTTTTGCTTTTTCTACCTCTCTTTCTTCTCAGCTTATATTTTTCATTTGATACAACATTGTTTTCAGCCTCATGAATATTATTGCACTGTTCCTCAATATTAATAGGCACGTTCTTCTTTTCGATAATATTATTGATACGCATATCATCAGGATCATCAACATTCATCCTATCTCTATTTTCTTCTAACCCCTGTCTCACTTTCCCTCTTTTCATTTTTTTGTTGAATACAAATTGCCACAAGTATTTAACAGTTTCCTTGTGAAGTGGTTTCTCCAGGTAAAGGTAAGCTCCTTTGTTCAAAGCCTTGCTTGCTGTGACTGCGTTGTATTCATCACATACAACTACATAATTATTTCGAGAAGTTAGCAAGTAGAATTGAATAAAATTATACATTATGTGAATAGTTGATTTCACAAATGTTCACTAAATTTTATCTATTATAACAGTAATCTTGTTACTAAACAATTGTTTATGATATCACTACAAAGAAAAGATTAGCCACAAATTACTTCTGACGCTAAACAATATCAATATGTCACTAATCTTGTTTAACGATGGATTATCAAAAAATCATGTTAGGTACAGATTGTTTAGTAATAAATTTCATAGCTATTTTTTTTTTACTAGCGTACTGACTAAACTAACTTTATCCACTATTACAATAAAGTTATAAAAGATATTCATGTCGTATCCGTTTAAACATTATGTGACTAGTTAATTTCATGTATATCAACTTAATTTTATTCATTATACTAGTAATGTTAGGAAATAATATTTTATCATATACTTTAAAAATAAGAATTAGCGAGGGATAATTTATGTTGCTAATTAAATATAAAAAATTCATTGCTATCCTATTTAAATATGGTTTATAGAAAATTTGTCTAGTTACGAACATTAACAGGGAATTTAATAGATAATTTTTTTTTGTAGTGTACTAATTATAATAACTGACTTTACCCACTATAACAGTAGATGTATAAGTGGAAGAGTAGAACAAATACTTACATAGTGAAACGATATCCAAGCCTACAACTTGATCTAAAAGCGGAAACGACAGCAGATCAGGTGAATCGACGTTGATTATCACCAAGTCTATTTTTTGTTTTCCTTTGGAGAGTATTGACATTGCTTCTAAAGCCGTGTCAACCGTCTGTATCAATGCACTTTGTAAGTCAATGAAGAACAAGGAAGGAAATATTTATTATAACAAAATGACAGTTTGATTATTTGTTGTACAATTATTCAATTATATATTTTCATGTTATATTGTTACACTTTAGTTTATGCAAATGTAGATATCAGTCAACATATTATATTGTAATCAATATGTGCAATTTTAGACAGGTTCGCATAAAAAGGCTATATAATGTTTACGATAAATATTAAAATTATATAGAATAGTGAAGATCATATAGGAATATATTGTTAAAAAATCTATTCCAATTTACTCGTATGAAATGTTGACAAGAGATAATACACACAAAAGTTTTAAGATAATCTTATTTCATGAATATGCTTTAGAAGATTTAGAAAAGATCTAGGAATAGATTTCTCAATAAATTTTAGTTATTCCAATTTGCATCAATAATATAACTAATCAAACTTAACTATAAATATTAAGTACGATAATTAAAGTACAAACGGTAATAAGATTATAAGCCGACAAAAGAATTATAAATCTTTATAGAATATTGAGCCGCAAATAGACGAAATACGCTTTCCAATAAAAGTGTTACCTAATATAAGTAGTATTTGAAGGATTACAGTGTTGTGTATTTTCTATTTTTAGTATCTAAAATGAACCTAACCCATTATTTAGGCATTGACTTTGAGTTTCGAAAGTTTCTTAAAGCAGAAAATAGATTAATAAACCCCTTCGTTTATCTCTCACATCTTGTTATATATATTCTTTATCATTCCAAACAAATTAAATTTTATTTCCTCCTGTTAATTAATTACTTTCATTATTACAAAAATTGCTTGTTCTATGTAAGTGCACTGCATGTACATACAAAAGTAGTTAGCAAAGCAATTTAAGTCAAAAGGATTAACACACCTTGGATAGGAACAATCAATGAATGCTAAACAAATTAATTGAGAAAAAAAAAAAAGGGAAAATATATTTAAAAATATCTAAATTTACTGAAATTTTCAGTTATACATCTTTTCTTTACGGGGTGAGATAGTTCATGAAATCCCAGTTTTATGCTACTTTTTGGGTAAGATAATTATGGTAGATTTGATTCTTTATTCCAAATATTTTGAAAATTATCTAATGTTCCATTAAGGTTGAAAAAAATGAAAAAAATATTTGGCAAGCAACCATTAAGTAGATCTAAATTAATTACTTTCAAGGTGTGCTCATAAGGATGAAATAATAGGTGTATATAAGAAATCAATAAACTTCTTTAAAGATGCAAGTTTTTTCTTGTTGAATTGCAAAGGAAAAAAAGCTCCATGATTAAAATAAAAAAATAGAGAGCAAAATGTTTTCTTTTTTTAATGAAAATCAGGTCTCCCCATTTTCTTTGCCTACATCCAATAAAAGACCAAACACTACAAGCAAATGGTTAATTTGCGGAGGTTGAAAGTTGCAATTCGCGGAGGTTTTAGCCTCCGCTAGTTGTTAAAAGAGGCTAAAACCTCCGCGAATTGCAACTTTCAACCTCCACAAATTAACTTTTTTGGGTGGTGAAAAAAAAAACGTTATCTCAGTGTAAATAATAATGATAGCCAAATCGGTTTTTATCATGTGCTTCTCTCTATCTTTCTCTTTTTCTTTCTTTCCCTCCCATTACCCTAATCTTGCGCCTCCACCACTCAAACCAATTTAATTTTTCTAAAATGATAGATTTATAAAAATCAAAGATCTACACCATCAAAAATCATTTTTGAGGTATTTAATTAAGTTTCTCCTCCAACTCTATGTCACTCTATGTCAATTGAAAAAGAAATCTTTATCCTTTTTTTATACAAAAAAGACGAGGTGTAAAACGCAGTTGATTAAATGAATTAACGATTCACATAAAACTGTGTCCCTTTGGGCATTCCATAAATTGAAACGACACAGAGACTAACATAAAACTATCGACCCCCTTGGAAAAGTCATATACATCTTTAGGGAGTAAGCTAATCGAGTGTGAGACATGCTTATAGCAAGAGCCAGAAATAGAAAATCTAATTTGGTTCTTTATAACCACAAAAAACCCATGTATTAACTTGTAAAACAACATAAACAAGCATAGAAGGAAAGAAATCCAAGACTTACAAGATAAATGAGATCTAAAAAGAGATTCATAGTAAAATAACAAATGAGATAACAAGCATCACATCGATTAATCTCATATAAAAATAAAATCACACAAAAGTTAATTATATCAAAGAAAAAAGCGTTATAACTTCTATATATACTCTTAGAGTTGTCACCAGTTTTACCTTTATAGCTGTAAGATTTCAGCAAATCAATGATCTCATTAACAAACTCTTTGTCATGATCAACAAATATCACACGAACTTCTTTTATAATCTCATTATAAGGTGCAACCATTGGATTATCTATTCGTTTAGTGTTTGTTTGAGAATTTTCTTCTTCAAACATAACGAAGAGGAGAAACCAGAAACTTAAAAAAACTTGTATAAAGACTGAATTTATAGTGAAACACTTAACTCTTTAATTAGGTAGGTTGATTAATTGAAGCTCTTATGTGGAATGAACATTCCTTTTGAAGTCTGCTTTTATAGTATCTTTTACCGGCTAATGAGCGGTAAGTGTTGACCATACATATGATTTTTATTGACCTATTTTTCTTTTTATTTTCTTCCTTGAGTCAAGGCAAGGGCATACTTTAAAATTGAGATATTTTAAAACTCAAGGTGCGCGTGGTCATAAGGATGAAATAACATGTGTATGTAAATGTTAATAAACTTCATTAAAGATGCAAGTTTTTTCTTGTTGAATTGCAAAGGAAAAAAATAGAGAGGAAAATAATTTTTTTATGAAAATCAGGCCTCCCCACTTCCTTCGCCTACATCCAATGAGAGACAAGAAAAGGTTGTCAAAGAAAAAGTTATCTCGAGGTCAATAATAATGATAGCCAGATCAGTTTTTATCATGTGCTTCTCTTTATCTTTCCTCCTGTTACCCTAATCTTGCGCCTCCACCACTCAAACAATTTTATTTCTATTTTTTATAAATTGATAGATTTATACAAATTAAAGATCTGCACCATCAAAAATCATTTTTGAGGTACTTAATTATGTTTCTCCTCAGACTCTATGTCACTCTAGGTTAATTGACAACAAAAAAAAAAAAAAAACTTTTTCGACAAAAAATACCCAAGTGTAAAACACAATCAATTAAATGAATAAATGATTGACATTAAACTGTGGCCCTTTGGGAACAACCCATAAATTTAAACGACACGGAGATTAACATAAAATTATCGACCCCCTTCAAAAAATCATATACATCTTCGGAGAGGAAGCTAATCGAGTGTGTGACATGCTTAAGGCAAGAACCAGAAATAGGGAATCTAATTTGTTCTTTATAACCACAAAGAAACTCGTTTATTAACTAGTAAAATAACATAATCAAGCATGGAAGGAGAAGAAATCCAAGATTTACAAGATAAATGAGATCTAAAAAGAGATTGATGTTAAAATCTCTAATGAGATAACAAGCATCACATTGATTAAATCTCATATAAAAATGAATTCACACAAAAGCTAATTATATCAAAGAAAAAAGGGTTATAACTTCTATATATATTTTTAAAGATGTTACAAGTTTTACCTTTATAGTTGTATGATTTCAACAAATCAGCCATTTCATTAACAAACTCTTTATGATGATTAACAAGCATCACTCGAACTTCTTTTATACTCTCATAACAAGGTGCAGCCATTGGATTATCTATTTTTTCAGTATTTGTTTGAGGATATTCTTCTTCGAACATGACGAAGAGAAACCAGAAACTAAACAAAAACTTACAGAAAGAGTGAATTTATAGTCAAACACTTAACTCTTTAGATAGACACAAACTAACTATTAATTAATGAGTTATTAAGTTATTAATCCCTCCCATCAATCTCTATTAAAATACTCAAATTTATTACAATTTTTTTTAATTATTGACCTTTTTCACTTCAGAATCTCTGTTGTCAATACTTTTTTATTTCAATAGTAAAACAAAATTAGTTAGAACTTAGTTTTAAAAGGCAGCAGTGGACCTAGATCAAGGATACGTAAAAATTTTGTTTGTTTATACTAGTCTCTCTGAATGTGTGTTGCACGTCAATAATGACACGTAGTTATTCAATCAATTATTTATAAAAGGGGGAACAAATTTAACTAATAAGAAAATTATATGTAAATAGAAAGAAAGAATTATTGTAAAGAAGTTTGCATGAACAACCACAACAATAATTTAAATGTTGAAAATCAATATTATAACAATCCATAGTTTTGGAACTCAAAAAGATTGGATATCATCTGATCCTGCAAATCGATTGATTTAGTTAAGTTAATTAAATAGTATTATAGTCAAATTTCTCTATCCCAACCTCGTTTGTTCTATTTTTTTATTTTTTACAGCTCTTGGCTATTATACACCTATAAATATAATGATTTGTTTGGTCATCTACGCATTTTGACGCTTTTGCCCCTGTTAAGCCATCCCTTAGCTCCGTAGAGCGTGTTTGACTCTTGGGGATGGGTAGCGCGATTCCCAAGGTGACCGGGTTTGATTTTGAGGAAAATTAGTGGCGTAAGTTTAAAACCTTTAACCAATAGTTGACTTTTGGGTGAATGAACCTATTTGAGAATTTTCTCGATTCCATGAGGTCCGGAGAGTCACTCTTAACTTGGTGGGGTGATTGATTCGGTTCTTGAGGCACTCGGGAGCGTTTTAATCCCTTGGTTGGAAACTTTTTTTTTGAGGTTTTGAGGATTGATGGGGTCAAGATGATATCCATTGACAATTCTAAGGGCACGGGTGAGTTCGTAGCGTGTTTTTACATTGGTATGCATGTGTGATTTGTATTCGGGAGATCTTGGGTGAATGTCAAGTTTTGAGTTGAACTTGGTGAAAAACCAGATTTTTTCTTATTTCTGGTGTGCTGCTTCTGCTGTGGTTCAGCCGCAGATGCTAGGGCTTGCATTGTCGAGTAGTTCCGCAACGGGGTCTTTTCCGCAGGAACGGGACCGCACAAGTGGAAGTTGTCCCGCATCTGTGAGATGCTGAGTTGTTTAATGAATCCGTATCTGCAGATGTTTTTCCTCAGATGCGAGGTCGCGTCTACTGGCACGGGTTCCGCAGATGCATAAATTTTGTTTCCAGATCCATAAATACCCCAACTCAAACCATTTCTTTTCGTTCACCAAATTGAAACCTAGAGGAGACTTTTGGGCAATTTTGTGGAGCTTTTGGGTGAATCATTTTTAGGTAAGTTCCCTACTCGCTCTTTGTGATTTACTTATGCTAAGTAAGGAATTTATGGTAATGTTTTCATGAATTAGTTGGGGAAATTGGGTCATAAACCCTAAGATATTTTTATGAATTTTATTCAATCCAAATGAGTTTTGTTGGGAAAGTTCTTGAATTTTAATCATCTAATCAACGAGTAATTAGTTCCTAAGCTTGAATCTTCCTTTATCTTAAGAATCTAGGTTATGAAAATTGGGTGTTTTCTCTAAATTGAGAATTTTCAATTGATGATGAAATTAATGCAAAAATTGGACTAGTTTGTGATGATAATTAATATTTGGACTTCTTAAGCTTTGGGTTAACCTTTTCCAACTTATAATTTCCATTTTTTCCCTTGTGGGCTCGGGTTTCCTTTTTAAAGGTTGTTTTCGACTCGAATAATATTATGACAATACGGATACCTTTAGTCTCAGATTCTAATGTAGGATAATAATTTCACATACTTTGACCGTTCGGAGGCAGTGCATAAAGGGAAGGCTCGAGTTGGATAGTTTGTGGCACCTGCTCGACATTGAGGTAGGTTACGGCTTACCTTGTGGCTAGAATTTGATTAGTGAAGCATATGTAGAAGTTAGTTATTGAGGAGAATGCATGATAGGACTACGGGCATGTCATAGGGGTGAATCCAATTAGGTTGGTTCTGTCAGCTGTTGTGTGGGCTTGTCGCCATTTTTGCTATATTTGTGATCTGTGTTTGTATTTATCTCTCTTGACATCTCACTTATCATCGAAAAAAGGAAGGATATTGAGAATGGATTGAAATATGTGTTTCATGACAAGTAACAGATGAGATTTTGGTATGATTATTGTTGATGTTGATATCTTGCATGGCATACATTCTTTTTCATATGATGACATGATTTGAACTGTAATTTGAAATGATGATAAGTGAGAGAGTGTAGCCTTCAAGGTCTTTGTCGGTGAGTGTAAAAGAGAGATGAGAGTCTGTGATCTGAGGTTGTTACCGGAGTAGAATGTGTGCTCGTGATCCGAGGTCATTTACCAGAGCGAGAGAGTGCTCGTTACCTAAGGTCTTTTGCTGGGACGCGGGGTACATGGACTTTTAGGGTCTCTCATGGGTCATGACTTTGAGGCATAGCCCTTAGCATTTGTGTACGGTACAGAAAGTTGTTTAGTGCATTACATTGCATATAGATTCACTCATTTACATTAACTTATCTTATGCATTGACTAATCTTATACATTAACTGATCTTATACTTGAGGTTGTTCATTAAGTGTACTTGATTTCTTATCTGGCTACCTATTAGTTTCTGCCTTTTATATATGTAAACTAATTGTTGTTGTCTTATGATGCTTACCTGTACTAGTGTTATACTGATACTACTCTTGCTGCACTTTTTCCTTGAGCGCAAAGTTCGTCGCTGGTTCTACTTCTCAGCCTTACGAGTGATTTTGAGGCCTACTTGTCGGAGTTTACAAGGTGAGCTGCTAGATGGATCCGCAGCCCGTAGACTCCTCCTTACATGCTTGTCTTTCGTTTGCACTCTTCAGACAATATTTCTTAGTATTGAGACTTTAATATTCTATCATATTTGTATTTATGTTTGTGGCTCTTATACTATGATCCACACCAGCTCCTTGGGGTATATGTCATGTATTTCCACACACTATTTAGTATTTATATATCAAAATTGTTTTTGTATTTGTGTTTAATTTCTACATGATTTATTTAAAAAAGGGTATAGTAAGGGAAGGATTCGCCTACTGGGGGGAATGTGTGGGTGCCCGCGCGATCTATGAGTTGGGTCTTGACAAAGTTAGTATTATAGCCCTAGGTTACCAGTCTTACAAGTACAAGAACAATATCTGCTAGAGTCTCGCGGATCGGTACGATAAGCTCTGTACTTATCTGAGAGAGGCTATAGGACATTTAGGAAACTCCCAATTCTTTCATTCCTTTCGTGCTACTTTATTCAAATTGGTATCTAGAAGGTTTAAATTGGTATCTAACTTTCCTTCTATTCTTTCACAGATAGTGAGGACACGTGCGAGTATTGCGAGAAATAAAGTGCCCGCACCCGCTGCTAGGGATTGAGCACTAGGTCGACGCCGAGCGAGAGGCCATGGTATAGACAGAGGCCGTGGTGTAGCACCGGCCAGGGGTAGGGCCCCTGTGGTTGGTCTTACCCTAGTGAAATCAGTATCCCCTGAGCCAGAGGTTCAATATGAGATCGAGTCCATGGATGAGTAGGAGCTGGGACCAGCCCTGGCTTAGCCCGAGGTGATTGCAATCCGGTACTCCAAGATGCCATGGTTCGTATATTGAGTTTTCTTAAGGGTTTGACCCAAATGGGTTGCCTTCTAGCTACTTCAAGAGGATCTCAGACTAGAGCGGGAGGAAAGTCTCCTGAGCAGTATGAGACCCACGAAGCACAGCCTGTCGTTACGGTGGCTCCTCGTATTGATGAGATCCCAGCACCTGCATTCGCTCCTAGACCTGTTGTCGATTTGACTATGATCGTTGTGTCGCAGGATTTAGTCGGTAGGTTCATCAAGATAAAGCCGCAAAAATTCTTTGTTACTCCTGGAGAGGATGCGTATGAGTTTATTATTGACAGACATGAGAGGCTTCACGAAATGGGTATAGTTGATTTGCATGAGTTGATTTTGTTTCCTTCTAGTTGTGTGGGGACGCAAAGATATGGTAGAGGTCCTATGTTGAGTGTCGACCAGCTGGGTCACCTCCTTTGACTTTCACCCAGTTCTATCAGGTATTCTTGGAGAAGTACGTCCCCTGTACTTTGAGAGATAGCAGGAGAGATGAGTTTAATGACTTGGAGTAGAGAGGTATGTCTGTTGTAAAGTATGAGGTCAAATTTCATTCCTTGGCTCGTTAAGCCGTTCAGCTAATCCCCACTGAGACAGAGAAGGTGAGGAGATTTGTTAGAGCATTAGTGCTTTCATCGAAGCTGGCTACTTTTCAGCTTATGGGTATGGGTTATTCGTTTCATTCTATGGTTGCTCATTCTACACAGGTTGAGTCTTCCAGGATTCGAGCTCATGGTGGAGGCAGTGACAAGAGGATCTGCTAGTTTGGCAGTTTCAGTGGCTCTACTTTGAGAGGTGAGAGCCAGACGGGTAAGTTTGATCATCACTATTCTGGCCGCCCCATCCAGTTAGTGCTTCAGATATCAGCTGGTGGGCCTTCTAGGCATATTAGACTTAGTACTGGGTAGACTTCCCGAGGTTTCCATCCTCGACCTTCAGACCATGGTGAATATTCTAGTTCTTCAGCTTCAGTGGCACAACCCAGGCTGGTCAAGGGTTGTTTTGAGTGTCGTAACCCAGGCATTTTGCGAGAGAGTGTCCTAGACCCAGATAGAGTGGGGCCCAGTAAGGATCTAGGTTTCAGACCCCCAGGATTCTATCACTTTCAATTAGTTGAGATGGATCTTCAGGCAGAGGTGGGTTGCATACTCATAGAGGCGGATATCAGTCTGGGCGAGGTGGTTATCAGCCCTGCAATGGCGGTTCATAGTCTGTGAGAGGGGGAGCTTAGTTTGGCCAGAGTGGGCAGGGAGGTGCACAGTCTGATGGCGGACGAGTTCATTGCTATGCCTTCTCCGGGAGACCAGAGGCTGAGGCTTCCAATGCTATCATTACATGTACTATTTTAGTTTGTCATCGAGCAACCTCGATATTATTTTATCTGGGTTCTACCTTATGTGTCTACATATTTCTCTACTGATTTCGATATGACTTGTGATATTCTTGATATGCCTATACGTGTTTCTACTCCGGTCAGAGATTTTGTTGTTTAGATCGAGTCTATCAGTCATGTGTGGTTACTTTTATTGGCTATGATATATGAGTAGACTTGGTGATCCTTAGTATGTTAGACTTTGATATTATTTTAGGCATGAATTGGTTATCTCCTTACCACGTGATTCTAGACTGTCATGCCAAGAGAGTCACGTTAGCTATGCCAGGCATTCCGAGATTAGAGTGGAAGGGTACTCCTAGCCCTGCTCCCAAGGATATTATATCATTTCTGCGGGGGAAGAAGTTTGTGGATAATGGGTGTTTGGCATATTTGGGACACGAGAGCGCATAATCCTTCCCTAGCATCTGTTCCTGTAGTTAGCAAGTCTGCAAAGGTCTTTCCCGCAGACTTTCCTAGTATGCTGCTTGATCGTGATATTTACTTTTGCATCGACTTGGAGTCAGGCACTCAACCTATTTCTGTTCCACCTTACCGCATGGCTCGGGCAGAGTTGAAAGAGCAATTGCATGACTTATTGAGTAAGGGGTTCATCCGACCTAGTGTTTCCCTCTGGGGTGCTCCTATGTTGTTCGTGAAGAAAAAAGATGGTTCTATACAGATGTGTATTTATCGTTAATTGAACAAGGTTACCATTCAGAACAAGTATCAATACCCCGCATCGATGACTTATTTCATCAGCTCCAGGGTCCTTCAATCTTTTCTAAGACCGACTTGAGATTGGGTTACTACCAGTTAAAAATTAGAGCCGAGGATATTCCAAAGACAGCATTCAGGACCCATTATGGTCATTATGAGTTTATGGTGATGACCTTCGGGCTTACCAATGCCCCTGCAACATTTATGGATTTGATGAATGGGATTTTTAAGCCCTACTTGGATTCATTCGTGATTGTGTTTATTGATAACATCTTGGTGTACTCTCGGAGTAAGGAAGATTATAAGAAACATTTGAGCGTCGTTCTTAGGTTGTTGAAAGAGAAGATGTTGTATGCCAATTGCCAAATTTCCCAAGTGTGAGTTCTGGCTCAATTCCGTGGCATTTTTGGGACATGTTGTGTCTAAGGACGAGATTATGGTTGATCCCAAGAAGATCAAGGAAGTTAGAGATTGGGCTTGCCCTACTTTGGTGACCGAGATTAAGAGTTTTGTGGGCTTAGTGAGTTACTATCATTGGTTTATGAAGGGGTTCTCATCTATTGCTTTCCATTTAACCCGTTTAACTCCGAAGGATGTTGCCCTTTCAGTGGTCCGATGAGTGTAAGGAGAGCTTTCAAAAGCTCAAGGCTTTATTAACTTTGGCTCTAATTTTGGCTTTACTTGTGGAGGGTAATGACTTTACTATTTATTGTGATGTTTCTCGTATTGGCTTGGATTGTGTGTTGATGCAAGAGGGTAAGGTGATCGCATGCGCTTTGAGGTAGTTGAGGTCCATGAGAAGAACTACCTCCCTCATGACTTAGAGTTGGCGGCAGTAGTCTTTGCTTTGAAGATTTGGAAACATTACCTGTATGGAGTCCATTGTGAGGTATTCATAGATCATTGTAACCTTTAGCATGTGTACAGTCAGAGTGTCATGACTCAACCGGGAGGGCCGCGACTGACACTCTACTCGGCTGAGCACCCTACTATCACTGCACTTATAAGTCACAATCTTGTGTGAACCTTCAAATTTTGAAAAGACGCGTCCGTCAAGTAAAACACGAAAAACCTTTTAATAAAACTCGTTCACCAAGTCAGGGACTTCTCCCTTATCGTTAATTCAGAGAAGACTTTGGTGACAATAAAATATATAAAATAATGCATATGAACACGTCGACCTACATGGCCGCTTTACACAACTGTCGACATCTCGACACACTATCCACAAGACACTGTCTGCAAAAGCCTCTAACAAGGACCAAGTTACCATAATATAAGTTGAGACAGGGCCGCAACATACTCGTAATGCATCTGACTCGAGGACATACATAAGTACTATGACTCGCCAACACTCCGAATAGAAATGGAGTTCACCAATCCAACTGATAGCCCGGGAATATCCTATGGCAAGTGTCCTCTACTCAACTATCTGCACCTGTGTGGCATGAAACACAGCGCCCCCAGGCAAAGGGACGTCAGTACGAATAATGTACCGAGTATGTAAGGCAGAACTGAAACAATATATCTCGACTAGAATAATAAAAGAGTAACAAACTCAATTTGTACCTGTAACCAACACTGCGAATCATGTACGTGCATATGAACTTTTAATGCATCATGAGCATAATATATATATATATATATATATATATATATATATATATATATATATATATATATATATATAATGCATGCCTTCGCCCTAGGGCTGGGCATAAATACCGAAAATCGAAAAACCGAACCGAACCAAACTAGTTTGGTTCGGTGTGTGGTGTCCACCTTCAAAAAACCGAAACCGAAATAGCCGAACCGAAGTTTGATAAAACCGAACCGAAAAGCCGAGCACACACCAAAATTTAATACATTACCAAAAAAAATTAAAATAGTCCAGGCCCATTAAGTTTAAAGCCAAAAAAACCCAATTGTAACAAGCCCTCTTTTGCATTTGTATCCCTAATTTTCTACTTCAGTTGAGAAAATCAAATATGTTACGGAAGGCAACTAGGATGTTTTTTTAGGATTAATGTATGTCCTTTATGTGTTTTCTTAATTATTCTTACGGTATGTATATAACACCTAATAATCCTATATCATGGTTAAAGTTTTCTATTCTCGTATATCCTGTTTGTTTGATTTTAATTTCAATTTATCAGTTTTATGTTTTATTGCTTTTGAGAATATGAATTAGTGTCAAGGGAATCGCTTCTAATATTATATCAAAAAAACTGAATTGAAAAAATCGAAACCGAACCGAACCGAACTTTAAAAAACCGAAACCGAAAGAACCGAACCGAACTAGTTTGGTTTGGTGTTCGGTGTCCGCCTTCAAAACATCGAACCCGAAATAGCCAAACCGAACGCCCACCCCTACTTCGCCCTACTCGCAGCCCCTTCGGGCATAATAGCATAATAGCCCGTTCGGGCATCATAATCATCTTATACCAGCTGATTAGGTGGTTTGCATATATAACGCCTTATCCCTTTTCCCCTTCCCCATGAAATGATGTCGTGCATGTATGTAAATATGCAAATGCATGAAAATCTTTGGAAACCATCAAAAGACTCCCTTCGGAGCAACTTTTAGTTCAAAACGGGAACTTCTTCCCTTTTTTATTGTCTCCTTCGAGACTCAAAAATCAAATGTGAAATGTATAGGAATAAGGAAACCTTATGAATGTCCTCTTTGGGAATTAGACATCGTTATGAAATCGTACAACTTATGGATGCCCCTTCGGGCTTAAGAAGTCAAGGAACTCAGGATATCCTACATTTAGGAGTGGATTCATTATGGATATCATTACGCTTCGCGCTTGCCATAGATCATTCCAAAAAGAAGGAAAGGATAGACTTAACATACCTGGATAATCTCCTTCTCAATCCACAATAAAGCTTAACATAATCCTCCTGCGTCTACAACAAGTGAAATGATACCGTCATCGACAAACAGTGTCGCAACTATCATATCTTGCTAATATTATAACCTTCGAAAAATCGGGCAACACCTCCCCTATTTATACTGCATCCCAGAGACCACTATGGGTCATTAAATAGCCCAACAACAACAACAATCAACAATAGCAATAACTACAATATAATCCAATATAACCCTCTTTGATTACTTTAAGAATCATATCGAGCGGCAAGCTCGTTTAATGAATAACAAACGTCATCCAAACCCAACTCTTCTCTCATAATTCAGTCCACACCCTGCATAAAAATATGCATATATTTACCATATCATATTTAGCTCAAAATATTCTTAAATGTATTCCAAAACAATCTATACTCCTACGTCTCATCCTTTACTTTCTATCCATAGATTTCATATACTTTCTTCTCCATTTTTCCAACTAACACATGAATATTCCCAATAATCATAGGGACAATATATTCGGGTTATAATCCACAATTTACAACCATTAGAAGTCATATTTAAACATTCAAAACAACCCCTACAAAATAGTGGCTTAACTTAACTTATTTCGATGTAGTCTTGCGGTGTTTAGCCTCAAACAACTTTATCAACATCAATTTAAGCTAACACACGACCAAAGGGGTGTTATACATACCTTAAGCAGTGCATACAACCCAAAAATCACGGCTCCATCAGTTCCACTTTACCCTCAATCACTAGACAACACGATAGGTTTGCTGCTCTTGTAGTCTCTAACTTTCTTAATGGAAGATTGGGTTGTTTTCACTTGATTTGAGGTGAAATTTCATGGGTGGAGGTTGGGGAAATATTCTAGAGGGTTGGGGAATGTTTTAGAGGGGTTTGGATGAAAAATAAGGGGTAAAACCCCTTTTATAGGGCTCTAGAGTCGGTTCGGGTACTGTAGTAGCCTGGTTACTGTAGCGGCGCGGCTACTGTAGCAACTCGGTTACTGCAGCATGCGTTTCTGCAGCATGCGTTTCTGCTCTATCAGCCTAACTTGTAACATCCATAATTCTCTACTCCGATGTCGTATCGACGAGCGGTTTGTTGCGTTAGAAACTAGACTTGCGGATATTCATTTTAGGCTTTTGAAACATCTTAAAACTCCTAATATACTACGAGATATACCTTTCCAAAGTTGACCCAAAATTCTGTCCAAAATCCTGCCAACGTTTTCCAAATTTTCGTCAAACTTATTTTCTTCAATTTGCTTGATCCCGAAATCTTCCTAAACTCTCCATACATGATATTTATCATTAATCATACTTGATAATGGTCATTTCCTTTGGTTCCAAGGTGTTCCTTCCCGGTTACGATAATTCATCCTTTACTTTAACAATATACTAAATAATGCTTCATTCCTCACTATCCAAAGTTGTTTTACGTAGACATAGCTCAACATACTTACATTCAAATTTAACAAGTGCTTATCCGAAAGTACGGGGTGTAACACAGAGGGATCTAAATTCGAGGCTGCGTAGATTGATAGAGTCTCTCAAGGACTACAAAATGATCATTCTTTATCATCCGGGAAAGGCTAATGTGGTAGCTAATGCGTTGAGCCGAAAGGCAGTGAGTATGGGTAGCTTGGTGTGTTTGATTATGGGAGACCGCCCTTTATCCATGGAGGTTTAGATTTTGGCTAATAGTATGGTGAGACTTGATATTTCAGAACCGGGCAGGGTTCTAGCTTGTGTTTAGGCGAGGTCGTCTCGTTTGGAGCAAATTAAGGCCCAGCAGTTCGAGGATGCGAAATTGTGTAAGATTTTGGATGAGGTGCTAAGTGGGGAAGCCAAGGGGGCACTTCTTGATGAGGAGGGGGTTTTGAGGATTAAGGGGCGCATTTTCATTCGTAGAGTTGGTGATTTGATTTTGTTAATCTTGACTAATGCTCACAGTTCCAGATACTCCATTCATCCTGGAGCTAAAGAGATGTATCGTGACGTGAGACAACATTATTGGTGGGATAGGATGAACAGGGACATAGTACACCTCGTATCCCAGTGTTTGAACTACCAACAGGTTAAGTACGAGCACCATTGACTGGGTGGTGTGACTCAGGGATGCCTATTCCCAAGTGGAAATGGGAGAATATAGCCATGGATTTCATGGTCGGTCTATCAAAGACTTTGGGCAAGTTTGATTCCATTTGGGTAATTATTGATAGGTTGACTAAGTTCGCGCACTTCATTCCAGTTCAGACTACTTACAACTCGGAAAAGTTGGCCAGGATTTACATTAGAGAGATCGTTAGATTTTATGATGTGCCCATTTCCATCATTTCAGGTGGAGGCACCCAGTTTAAGTCCCATTTCTGGAGGAATTTGTAGAAGGAATTAGGGACCCAATAGGATCTTACCACATTCCACCCGCTGACCAATGGTCAATCCGAGAGGACTATTCAGGTGTTAGATGATATGTTACGGGCTTGTGTGATCGACTTTAATAGTCATTGGGACCAATTCCTACCTTTGGCTGAGTTTACATACAACAACAGTTACCACTCGAGTATCAATATGGCTTCGTTTGAGGCTTTATATGGTAGAAGGTGACAATCTCCTATTACTTGGTTTGATGCCTTTGAGGTGAGATGTTACACCTCCCGTTTTATTGCAAGGAGATTTTGGCTTATTGGTGATGTGTAACTTCGGTTCGGTAACCCGCACCAGAGCTTTGGACACGGGATATTTTTACTTTGTATGTGTACAGGAGTTTAAGTATGCATTTTTGACATTACGAGGGAGTTAGAAGTGAAACAAATCGAATCGGAGCAGTTCAGAAACTGCTGAAACTAGTCAGCGTCGACGGTCCAAGGGAAGGACCGTCGATATGTCGACGACCGGCGGATCTGGAACTTTCCAGCCCTGGTTATAAATATAATATCCCACGTTTTATTCCATTATTTCTTCCAAAAACAGATCTTATGTTTCTCTAGAACCCTCTAAAACCCTCCCTCTATTTTCTACAACAAATCTATGCCAAGAAACCAAGATCAAAAGCAAAGACTAAGAGATTCATGTACTAGGAAGCCTATTAGGGTTTGTGAAGAGTAAGAATTTCTTTGGCATCCAAGTGAAGGATTTCATTTTAATGGATAAGAGTGAATCAAGGCCTATTCCCAAGTGATTAAGGTGAGCTTTATGTTTATTTCATGTTATTAAAAGTATTGAGAGGTTGAAAGACTTCGATTATGGAAGAGGGGAGAATATGGGGTGAAATTATGAAAATAATAATATTCTTGAATCATAGCTCTTGATATGTAATGAGTATAATCTTGTTATGAATAGTAATAAAGATGTTGAAGGGGCATTGTGTGAGGTTGGATACGGTATGGTGCCATAGTTAGGATTACGAAGGAGTTTGATAGGGAATGTTGAGAATTTACTAATATCTAGCTTGATAAAGTTATTGATTGAGATATTATAGGGGTTGTTTATTATGTGGAGGAAGTCATCAAAATATAGGAGATCTTACCCAGTTTTCGTTAGCTTTAGATTAAGCCTAAGTATGTCTTCGATTATCTAATTTTAGTACGAACTCTCTTGAAGGTAGAAACTTGAACATTGGAGGAAAGCATTCAAGTGATAAAGTTAGCGAAACGTAAAGGTATGTAAGGCTAGTCCATTCTTTCCTAAGGCATGACTCCTATGACATGACTTCCTTTATTGTTCCATGACCTTCTTACATTCCGGAAACTATGAGTCGATGTTTATAAAGAGCTTCCTATGAGATAAAGATAAGAGATATGTCGTGAGTATGATAACGATAATGATGAGTCTAAGCCTAGAGATCCAAAAGCTTATGATATGACAATTCCATGAAGCTAATGATCCTTATACGATTTCTTGATGTATTCATTGTTGCTAAACCCACCTTATAATGTTAATTCCTTCAAGGTGAGGTATGATGATTATGATTACTCCATAATGTAAATCAGGAGTTCTCGACCTTGCCTCACCCCGATAGAGTTGTAGTATGTAATTGATTTCTTATGCATACTTTATGAGATGTGTATGATGATGAGATTCCACCGTGCCTATATGGCCGGACATGTCACCGCGAAGGCGGGCTGCATACGATTCCACCGTGCCTAGATGGCCCGACATGTCACCGCTAATGCGGGCTGCTTATGATTACACTGTGCCTAGAGGGCCGGACATGACACCACTAGTGGGCGGCGTTATGATGGTTACTCGGACGCGGGTTAACGATGATGGTATATATGATAAGCATACATGTGTTTTCCTTTAAAGGTTAAGCAGGTTATCTCTTCAGCTCATGTTCCATTGTTTATTTATTATGTTATTATTATTCATGCCTTACATACTCAGTACAATGTTCGTACTGACGTCCTTTCTTTTTGGACGCTATGTTCATGCCCCCAGGTAGACAGAGAGGTGAACCAGATTCATAGGTGTTGATCAGCAGACACACAGGAGCACTCCATTATTTCGGAGGTGCTGTTGATATACATTATTTTGTGTACATATGTTTTGGGCATGACGGGGTCTTGTCCCGTCCTTAAGTCTAGCACTCTAGTAGAGGCTCGTAGATACGTATGTGTGGGTAGTCGATGTCCCATGATGAGCACATTGCACTCTCATATATCATTTTACAGTCGTGAGGGCTTTTGTATATAGACTTGTGTTGCCTTGGAGATTATATATGTTCAGGTTGAGTATGATGATTAGCCTAATGTGAGGTGCTCGGTAGTTAGCTCCGAGTACCCGTCATGTCCCCCTAGTCGGGTCGTGACAAAAGTGGTATCCGAGTAGTTCTGTCCTAGGGTGTGTCTACGAGTCGTGTCCAGTAGAGTCTTGTTTATGGGTGTGAAGCGCGCCACACTTATAAACAAGAGGCTGCGGGGCATCTAGGAAAAATGACCATTCTTCTTCTTATTAGATCGTGCCATAAAGCCATGTTATAAGGTTTTCTCCTCACTAATTATGTATTATGATTTCAGTGATGCCGCTAAAGAGAAAAGCTACAGCCGCCCCGAAAGGCAGGGCTACGACAGAAAGGCGGATAGAAAGCGGGGCCCCCAACGAATATAGAAGAAGGTGAATCTCATAATGAGGCTCCATCAAATACCTCTCACACTCCGCCTAATCTAGAAGAGAAAGAGAGGGCTTCAGCTCCGGCTCCTGTGCCTCTAATTCCTCCACTGGGTGCTTCGGGTCAACAAATGACCGAAGCTATTCAGCTATTGACACAACTAGTTTCCGCTCAGGCACAACGGCAGAATACGGGTTCCGGTAACAGGGCGACTAGTACTCGAGCCCGGCATTTTATGAGTATAAATCCTCCAAAATTTTTCGGGTCAAAGTCGGATGAAGACCCGCAAGGTTTTATTGATGAGACATTGAGAACATTGAAAATTATTCATGCCACCGATACTGAATCTGTGGAGTTGGCATCCTATAGACTCCGGGATGTGGCGGTTCTTTGGTATAATAACTGGATATCTTCAAGAAAGGAAAATACACCTCCTCCAGTTTGGCAAGAATTTGTGGATGCTTTCCTTTGTCATTATTTGCCACCCGAGGTCCATCAAGCTAGAGCGGATAGATTCTTAAATTTGAAGCAGGGGAAAATGAGTGCCCGGGAGTATAGCCTTCACTTCAATTCATTGGCTAGATACGCTCCGACCATAGTGGCCGATACGGGAGATAGAATGCATAGGTTTGTGAATGGCTTAGGGCCACATTTTTTTAAAGACTGCTTGACAGCTTCGTTGCATGAGGGGATGGATATTTCCCATATTTAGGCTCACGCCCAGAATTTAGAAGAACAGCAACAGCCGCAGAGGGGTGAGCATGATATTGATAGAGGGTAGAGTGAGAGGGCTAGATCTGTTGGTGTCGGCAGCAACTATAGAGGGGGATCGAGGCAGTCATATTCTAGATATTCAGGCCATTCGACGACTAGTGCACCTCCCCAGTTTGCAAGCAGGAGATTTGATCGATCCATTCATTCAGGGCAAGGCCAGAGCTAAAGAGCTTCAGGTTCCCAATTTGGAGGTGATTATAGTCAGAGGAGACCACCAGTCCTAAGATGTAGTCAGTGCAGAAAGTCACATTCGGGCCCGTGTCGCCATGATTCAAATGCTTGTTATGTTTGTGGACAGACTGGGCACTTGATGCATGATTGTCCCTCGAGGTATGGTGGAGGTGGGGTTCAGCCCACAGGATCAGCAGCCGGTTCTTCCTCATCTGTGCGTCCGATAGGGCAGACTCCCCAGATTTCAGCAGGTCGTGGCAGGGGCAGAGGGGGAGCGTCCGGTTCAGGGGGCACTCAACCCCGTATTTATGCTCTCGCCGGACGTCAGGATCTCGAGTCCTCCCCAGATGTAGTTACAGGTATATTGACTATATTCTCTCATGATATTTATGCGTTGATTGACCCAGGTTCTACGTTGTCTTATATCACTCCGTCTATTGCTGATTGTATTGGGGTGAGGCCCAAGCCAATCAAACCTTTTGAGGTATCTACTCCGGTTGGTGATCCCGTAATAGCTAAACAAGTGTACAAAAATTATGTGGTGGTGGTAGGTAATCGTCAGACTATTACCGATTTAATTGAGCTGAAAAGGTTAGACTTTGATGTGATTATGGGCATGGATTGGTTGGCCTCTTGTTATGCCAATATCAGTTGCCGAACGAAAGTAGTTCGATTCCGATTCCCGGGAGAACCCGTGCTTGAATGGAAAGGTAACACAACATCTCCAAGGGGTGGGTTTATTTCCTATCTCAAGGCGAGGAAGATGATCGCCAAAGGCTACATTTATCATCTAGTCCGAGTTCATGACACTGAAGCAAAGCCACCGACTTTTCAATCCGTCCCGGTAGTAAATGAATTTCCGGATGTAGTTCCAGATGAACTTCCAGGCCTTCCTCCGGAAAGAGAGATTGATTTCACTATTGATGTGTTACCGGATACTCAACCAATCTCTATCCCTCCTTACTGAATGGCTTCTACAGAATTGAAAGAGCTAAAGGCACAACTGAAAGATTTTCTTAAGAATGGGTTTATTAGGCTCAGTTCATCACCGTGGGGAGCACCTGTCCTATTTGTAAGAAATAAAGATGGTTCCCTACGAATGTGCATTGATTATAGGCAGCTGAATAAGGTGATGATTAAGAATAAATATCCTCTCCCAAGAATCGATGACTTGTTTGACTAATTACAGAGTGCAAAATGGTTTTCCAAAATAGATCTGAGGTCAGGTTATCATCAAGTGAGAGTTAGAGAAGAAGATATTCCCAAGACAGCTCTCCAAATGAGATATGGCCACTATGAATTTCGAGTGATGTCATTTGGGTTGACTAATGCTCCGGCTGTGTTTATGAATTTGATGAATAATGTATTCAGGCCTCTTTTAGATTTGTTTGTAATCGTGTTCATTGATCATATTTTAGTATACTCTCGGACAGAGGCCGAGCATGCAGACCATTTACGTATTGTCCTTGGAATTCTTCGGACTCGAGAGTTGTATGCAAAATTTTCAAAATGCGAATTTTGGCTAAATTCTGTGACTTTTCTGGGCCACGTTATCTCAGCTGATCGCATTCGAGTTGATAGTCCGAAAATAGAGGTTGTGAAGACTTGGCCAAGGCCTACAACGCCTACAGAAGTCCGTAGTTTTCTGGGATTGGCAGGTTACTATAGAAGATTTGTAGAAGGGATTTCCTCTATTTCAGCCCCATTGACGAAGCTAACTCAAAAATCAGCAAAATTTCAGTGGACTGATGCTTGTGAACACAGTTTCCAGGAGTTAAAGGATAGATTAACCTCAGCCCCAGTTCTGACACTCCCAGAAAGACCAGACGACTATGTTGTGTATTGTGATGCCTCTAGCGTTGGGTTAGGTTGTGTGTTGATGCAGCACGGTAAAGTCATTGCCTATGCTTCAAGGCAGTTATGGAAGCATGAGAATAACTATCCGACTCAAGATCTCGAATTAGATGCGGTCATTCATGCACTAAAGATGTGGAGACACTATTTGTATAGTGTTCATGTCGAAATTTACACAGATCACAAGAGTCTCCAATATATTTTCAAGCAGAAAGAGTTAAATCTTCAGCAGAGGCGGTGGTTAGAACTATTAAAAGATTATGATGTGAGCATTTTGTACCACCCTGGAAAGGCGAATGTAGTGGCTGAAGCACTTAGCCGCAAATCAATGGGAAGTCTATGTGAGGTTCCTCCGGAGAAGAAAGAATTAACACGTGAGCTTCACCAACTAACCAGCCTTGGAGTTCGCCTAATTGATTCAGGCAATGCAGGAATTGGTATTCGTAACCCAACTGTTTCATCCTTAGATATGGAGGTGAGAGAGCGCCAATATGAAAATCCCCAGTTGAGCCGCTATAGAGATACCTTTTATGAGCAGGAAAAGTCGTCATTTGAAAGTTCTACAGATGGAGTTCTCAGATACCGAGATAGGTTATGTTTTCTGAATGTTACGGGACTACGTCGTCGGATTCTAGAGGAAGCTCGTTACTCTCGGTATTCTATTCACCCAGGGGCGACAACGATGTATCACGATCTTAAGCTAATGTATTGGTGGGATGGGATGAAGAAGGACATAGCAGAATTTGTAGCTCAATGTCCAACTTGCCAACAAGTGAAAATCGAACATCAAAAACCAGGAGGATTATTGCAGGCTATGGAGATTCCAACTTGGAAATGGGAAGTGATTAACATGGATTTCATTGTAGGGTTACCTCGCTCCCAAAGAAAGTATGACTCCATATGGGTGATCGTGGACAGACTCACGAAATCAGCTCATTTTCTCCCAGGCAGAACCACGTATTCAGCGAAAGATTATGCAAGGTTATATCTCAAAGAGATTGTGCGACTTTATGGTGTCCCGATATCTATTATTACCGACAGAGGAGCACAATTTATAGCTAAGTTTTGGAAGTCTTTCCAAGAAAGTTTGGGTACTTAGGTAAGGCTTAGCACAACATTTCATCCACAAACTGATGGGCAAGCCGAACATACTATTCAAACCCTGAAAGATATGTTATGGGCATGTGTGCTAGATTTCAGTGGTAGTTGGGATGACCACTTACCTCTTATTGAGTTTGCATACAACAATAGCTATCATTCCAGTATTCATATGGCCCCGTATGAAGCTCTATATGGAATAAATTGTAGATCCCCAATTGGGTGGTTTGAAGTATGAGAGGTAATGCTAATAGGCCCTGAGTTGATTCAACAATCGGTGGAAAAGGTCAAGGTTATCCGAGATCGATTAGTGACAGCCCAAAGTCGTCAAAAATCTTATGCGAACAACCGTCGGCAAGACTTAGAGTTCCAAGTTAATGATTGGGTATTCTTAAAGGTATCACCGATGAAAGGCGTGATGAGATTTAGTAAGAAGGGAGAAGTCCTCGATACATTAGACCTTATAAAATTGTCCGCAAGGTGGGTCAAGTAGCTTATGCATTGGACTTACCTTCAGAACTTGAATCAGTCCATCCAGTTTTTCATGTATCAATGCTCCGTAAGTGTATCGGAGATCCTACTCGAATCGTGCCGGTAGAGGATGTTCAAGTGACGGAAAGATTAACATATGAGGAGGTACCCACTGCTATACTAGATAGGCAAGTACGGAAACTTAGAAATAAAAAGGTGGCTTTAGTTAAGGTCTTGTGGCGAAACGATAATCGAGAGCAAATGACTTGGGAAGTAGAAGAAAACATGAAATCCAAGTACCCATACTTATTTCAACCCGGAAGAGATTCAAGATGAGACATCAATATTATGAGGTATATATGATTTCTTTTTATGCTTCTGTTCGTGTATGGCCATAATTTCTTGCTATTGTGTTGTGGCCCTGTGAGGCCATGTTATTATGGGCTGTGGTGAAAGGATGGTAGCGCCATATTACAGGGGAAACTCTGGCAAAATTTTTGTAGAATTCCCGAGAACTTAACATTTGAGGACGAATGTTTTTAAAGGGGGGAAGAATGTTACACCTCCCGTTTTATTGCAAGGAGATTTTGGCTTATTGGTGGTGTGTACCTTCGGTTCGGTAACCCGCATCAGAGCTTTGGACACGGGATATTTTTACTTTGTATGTGTACAGGAGTTTAAGTATGCATTTTTGACATTACGAGGGAGTTAGAAGTGAAACGAATCGAATCGGAGCAGTTCAGAAACTGCTGAAACTAGTCAGCGTCGACGGTCCAAGGGAAGGACCGTCGATATGTCGACGACCGGCGGATCTGGAACTTTCCAGCCCTGTTATAAATATAATATCCCACGTTTTATTCCAATATTTCTTCCAAAAACAGATCCTATGTTTCTCTAGAACCCTCTAAAACCCTCCCTCTATTTTCTACAACAAATCTATGCCAAGAAACCAAGATCAAAAGCAAAGACTAAGAGATTCATGTACTAGGAAGCCTATTAGGGTTTGTGAAGAGTAAGAATTTCTTTGGCATCCAAGTGAAGGATTTCATTTTAATGGATAAGAGTGAATCAAGGCCTATTCCCAAGTGATTAAGGTGAGCTTTATGTTTATTTCATGTTATTAAAAGTATTGAGAGGTTGAAAGACTTCGATTATGGAAGAGGGGAGAATATGGGGTGAAATTATGAAAATAATAATATTCTTGAATCATAGCTCTTGATATGTAATGAGTATAATCTTGTTATGAATAGTAATAAAGATGTTGAAGGGGCATTGTGTGAGGTTGGATACGGTATGGTGCCATAGTTAGGATTACGAAGGAGTTTGATAGGGAATGTTGAGAATTTACTAATATCTAGCTTGATAAAGTTATTGATTGAGATATTATAGGGGTTGTTTATTATGTGGAGGAAGTCATCAAAATATAGGAGATCTTACCCAGTTTTCGTTAGCTTTAGATTAAGCCTAAGTATGTCTTCGATTATCTAATTTTAGTACGAACTCTCTTGAAGGTAGAAACTTGAACATTGGAGGAAAGCATTCAAGTGATAAAGTTAGCGAAACGTAAAGGTATGTAAGGCTAGTCCATTCTTTCCTAAGGCATGACTCCTATGACATGACTTCCTTTATTGTTCCATGACCTTCTTACATTCCGGAACCTATGAGTCGATGTTTATAAAGAGCTTCCTATGAGATAAATATAAGAGATATGTCGTGAATATGATAACGATAATGATGAGTCTAAGCCTAGAGATCCAAAAGCTTATGATATGACAATTCCATGAAGCTAATGATCCTTATACGATTTCTTGATGTATTCATTGTTGCTAAACCCACCTTATAATGTTAATTCCTTCAAGGTGAGGTATGATGATTATGATTACTCCATAATGTAAATCAGGAGTTCTCGACCTTACCTCACCCCGATAGAGTTGTAGTATGTAATTGATTTCTTATGCATACTTTATGAGATGTGTATGATGATAAGATTCCACCGTGCCTATATGGCCGGACATGTCACCGCGAAGGCGGGCTGCATACGATTCCACCGTGCCTAGATGGCCCGACATGTCACCGCTAATGCGGGCTGCTTATGATTACACTGTGCCTAGAGGGCCGGACATGACACCACTAGTGGGCGGCGTTATGATGGTTACTCGGATGCCGGTTAACGATGATAGTATATATGATATGCATACATGTGTTTTCCTTTAAAGGTTAAGCAGGTTATATCTTCAGCTCATGTTCCATTGTTTATTTATTATGCTATTATTATTCATGCCTTACATACTCAGTACAATGTTCGTACTGACGTCCTTTCTTTTTGGACGCTGTGTTCATGCCCACAGGTAGACAGGGAGGTGACCTAGATTCATAGGTGTTGATCAGCAGACACACAGGAGCACTCCATTATTTCGGAGGTGCTGTTGATATACATTATTTCTTGTACTTATGTTTTGGGCATGACGGGGTCCTGTCCCATCCTTATGTCTAGCACTCTAGTAGAGGCTCGTAGATATGTACGTGTGGGTAGTCGATGTCCCATGATGAGCACATTGTACTCTCGTATATTATTTTGCAGCCGTGAGGGCTTAGGTATATAGACTTGTGTTGCCTTGGAGATTATATATGTTCAGGTTGAGTATGATGATTAGCCTAATGTGAGGTGCTCGGTAGTCAGCTCCGAGTGCCCGTCATGGCCCCCTAGTTGGGTCATGACATGAGATCTTGGGGTACTTATTTGTTGAGAGAGTCCTTGGATAAGATGAAGCTGATTCAAGAAAAGCTTCTTGCGGCTCAGAGTAGATAAAAGAGTATGCGGATCTGAAGTTCAGAATTTAGAGTTCATGGTTGGTGATCAGGTTCTTTTGAAGGTTTCACCTATGGAGGGTGTGATGCAATTTGCGAAGAAGGGAAAGTTGATCCCGAGGTTTATTGGCCCTTTTGAGATTCTTCGTCTTGTTGGTGAGGTGGCTTATGAGTTAGATTTTCCACCATTTTTGTCAGGCGTTCACCGTGTGCTCCATGTGTCCATGTTGAAGAAATACCATTCAGATGACTATTATATCATCCATTGGGACTCGGTCTTGTTTGATTAGAATATGTCCTTTAAGGAAGACCCGGAACCTTAGATAGGAAAGTAAGGAAGTTGAGATCAAAAGAGATAGCTTCAGTTAAGGTGTAATGGAAGCACCGCCCTATTGAGTAGGCTACATGGGAGACCAAGGCCAATATTCACACGAGATATCCCTAGCTCTTTACCGATTCAGGTAACTTTCCTTCGTTTCACTTTTTCTCTATTTGAGGACGAACGGTTGCTTAATTGGTATCTAATATAATGATCCATTTGGTCATTTAGAAATTTTGACTCTTTTTCCCCTGTTGACCCTTTCCTCTAACTCCGTAGAGCATGTTTGACTCGTGGGGATGGGCAATGCGATTCCCTAGGTGATCGGGTTTGGTTTTGAGGAAAATTAGAGGCTCAAAGTGAAAAATCGTTAGCCAATAGTTGAATTTTGGGTAAATGAACCTTTTTGAGAATATTGTCAATTCCATACGGTCTGGAGAGTCAATTATAACTTATTAGGGTGATTAGTTTGGTTTCCGAGGCACTCGGGAGCGTTTTGGTCCCTTGGTTGGAAACTTATTTTTTTGATTTTTGGGGGTTGACCGGGTCAAGATGACCTTTGTTGAGAATTCTAAGGACACAGATGATTTCGTAGCTTGGTTTTACATCGGTATACATGTTTGGTTTATATCCAGGAGGTCTCGGATGAATACCGGGTTTTGGGTTGAACTTGGTGAAAAATAATATTTTCTAGTTTCTGGTTGCCACTTCTATGGTGGTTCGGCCACATCTTCAGACCCGTCTCTGCGAGGCTTGGTCCGTAGATGTAAGGGTTGTCCTTGTCAAGCAGTTCTGTACCTGCGAGGTCTTTTCCGGTGGGCGCAAATGCAGAAGTTGACCGGCATCTGCAAAATGCTAGTTGTTTAATGAATTCGCATATGTGGATGTTTCTCTGCAGATGCGACGTCATGTCTGCGGGCACGGGTTTCGCAGATGTGAAAATTGATGTTTCTAGATCCTTAAAATCCCGAACTCAAACCATTTCTTTTCATTCACCAAATTGAAACCTCGAGGAGACTTTGGGGCAATTTTGGAGCTTTTGGGTGAATCTTCTTTGGGTAAGTTCCCTACTCTCTCTTTGTAATTTAATTATGGTTAAGTAAGGAATCTATGGTAATTTTTTTCATGAACTAGTTGGGGAAATTGGGTCATAAACCATAAGATGTTTTTATGAATTTTATTCAATCCAAATGAGTTTTGTTAGGAAAGTTCTTGAGTTCTAATCATCTAATCAATAGGTAATTAGTTCCTAAGCTTGTATCTTCCTTTATCTCAAGAATCTAGGTTATGGAAGTTGGGGGGTTTTATCTAAATTTGGAATTTTCAATTGATGATGAAATTAATGCTAAAATGGGACTAGTTTGTGATGATAACTAGTATGTATTTGGACTTCTTAAGCTTTGGTTTAACCTTTTATAACTTGAAATTTCTGTTTTTGCCGTTGTGGGCCCAGGTTTCCATTTTAAAGGTTTTTTTTCGCTCGGATAATGTTACGGAAATATGGGTATCATTAGTCTCGAATTCTAATGTAGAATAACAATTTGATAGACTTTGACTGTTCAGAGGCAATTCATAAAGAGAAACTCGAGTTAGATAGTTTTTGGCACCAACTCGGCACTAAGGTAGGTTACGGCTTACCTTGTGGTTAGACTTCAATTAGTGAAGCATATGTAGAAGTTAGTTATTGACGAGGAATGCATGATAGGCCACCGGGCATGGCATATAGGTGAATCCAATTAGGTTGGTTCCGTCAACTATTATGTGGGCTTGTCGTTATATTTGCTATATTTGTGATCAATGTTTACATCCAGCTCTCTCCCAACATCTCACTTATCATCGCAAAAAGGAAGCATACTGAAAATGGCTTGAAATTGTGTTGTGTTTTTCATGACAAGTAACGGATGAGATTTTTGTATGATTGTTGTTGATGTTGATATCATGCATGGCATACATTTTTATTTCATATGATGACATGACTTGAACTGTGATTTGAAATGATGATAAATGAGAGAGTGTAGCCTCCGAGGTCTTTGCCGGTGAGCGTAAATGAGAGATGAGAGTCTGTAATCTAAGGTTGTTACCAGAGCAAAATGTGTGCTCCTGATCTGAGGTCATTTACCGGAGCGAGAGAGTGCTCATTGCCTGAGGTCTTTTGTCGGGATGATGGGTACATGGACTTCGCGGGTTCTTATGGATCATGACTCTGAGGCATTTCCCTTAGCATGTGTGTATGGTACTGAAAGTTATCCAGTGCATTGTATATACATTCAGTCGTTTAAATTGACTGATCTTATACATTGACTGGTCTTATACTTGAGATTGTTCATTAGGTGTACTTGATTGCTTATCCGCCTACCTGTTAGTTTCTTTCTTTTATATATGTAAACTAATTGTTGTTTACCTATGATGCTTACCAGTACCGGTGTTGTACTAATACTAGTCTTGCTGCACTTTTTCCTAGAGTCCAGAGTTCGTCGATGGTTCTACCTCTCAACCTAGCAAGTGATTCCGAGGCTTACCTACCAGAGTTTCCAGGGTGACCTACAAGATGGATCCGCAACCTGGCAACTCCTCCTTACATGCTTGTCTTTCTTTTGCACTCTTGAGACAGTATTTCTTAGTATTGAGACTTTAGTATTCTATCATACTTGTATTTATGTTAGTGGCTCTTGTACTATGATCCATACCAGATCCTTGGTGTATATGTCATGTATTTCCGAACACTATTTACTATTGATATTAAAACTAATTACGTATTTGTGTTTAATTTCCGCTTGATTTATCCAAATCGGGGTAGAATAAGGGAAGGGTTCGCCCACCAGGGAGGATAGTGTGAGTGCCCGCGCGATCTACGAGTTGGGTCGTGACAATAACAACATTTAACATTTAAATATGATTTGATTGTTACAGCTAAAAATTATTCAAAAGATCAGATTTTTATAATTCTTAATGTTAAAGAAGATAAGAAATTTTGTATATTAAAATCTCAACATATATGCATATTTCACTAATTGAAAACAGAAAGCTAATACATTATTAATAACTTCATAACAAAATATTGTACAAATGTTTAAACTATAAGTCACACATTTTAAAGATACATGAAATTTAAATTCTTTCAAGATTGATAAAAGAAATCTATAATTGTTTTCAAGATTGATAAAAGAAATCTATAATTGTATCTTCTCTCATAGATTCCAGTCTCTTTATAGCGAATTAAAATTTCTAAATATTAAGTCAAAATCTAAGACCTTCAAGATTGATAAAAGAAATCTATAATTGTATCTTCTCTCATAGATTCCAGTCTCTTTATAGCGAATTAAAATTTCTAAATATTAAGTCAAAATCTAAGACCTATTATTCATAATCTTAGAGATTCTGTTTTTGTAAAAATAATTGTTATAGATGAGTAATTTGACAAAGAGAGTATTATTATAAAATCATTGTTATTGTATCGTAAAAAAAATATGTTATAGAAAGGTAAAGCAAGAAAATTCGGTTCTGAAAAAACCTTTACTTTTATAGTGAAATGTTTTTATATAGGATAGTCATTATAGAAAAATCTAACTATATAGTTTAAAAATATATCACGTGATCATATCCTAGACTTCTTTGTCAAAGGATATTTTCCCATTATTTCCAAATTCTAGTGTTGTTCAACTATATACCATGGTTCAACCATATACATTTTTTTAATAAGGTCGCCCATTGGGCCTTTATTTATTTATTTATTTATTTGTCCAGCCCAATCTAGAGCCAAATGGTCCAGATCGGGTTCAACACAAACAAAACAGAAATAGGAAATAAAGCCAACAATTACTCTTTTTGGAAACCCTATCTAGCAGGTCCTATTATTGCGCCTCCATGTCCGTAAGTCCAAATATCTCCACTTCTCTTTGTTTATGTTGCTGTGTTTATTCAGTAACATTATAAGAAATAGCTTCATTTTTTGTTCTTCATGCTGTATTCCGCTGATTCTCCTGAGGTTGGTAAGTACTCCACTTCCCAATGCTTTTGCTTTTGTTGTTGTATATGATTGTGTCCCAATCTCTGTTTATGACATACAACACCGATATGCTCCTCCTCTTTTACATGTGTTTTGTCGATCTTGAGCTACATGGTGTAAGAAATCAGCCCCCCCCCCCCCACTTGCATCATGTGTTTGCAGATCTCATCTGTAAAGCTTGCAAATCGGTAAGTCCTGCTTTCCTTCTCAGATGTTGTAATTGTATCTGTTATTTTCAACCTGATTCGGGCACTCTGTTGTATTTTGTTGCTTGCTGGTGCGAATTTCTTGTATTTGCTCATGAATTTTCGGCAAATCTAGTACACCCCATGTTTGAATCTCGACGTTTTGGAATTACTTTGATTTCGATTGAAAATTGGACAATAGACTGAGTATCCAGTGACACTAATACCACACAAAGTCCAATCCTCAATTGATTCAAAATAATCTAAAAAACATATATCTTGTTCTGTTGTGCTTGTAAATATGTTGTGTACTAATTTTGTTGTCCCTTCTTCTTACTATTTTGATCTGGTGTTCTTGTTTCACACATTGTTTGTATGCATTCCATTCTTGTATTGTTGTGTGTACCTGCAAAATTGAGCAAACTGTTAGTTAAAAAACAAATCCTCCTTGTTCTCCTCCCAAAGGATTTGAACATGAGGATCTCCTTTTCCACCTTCCCCTCCTTTACTTCTTATCTTCTGCATGGCCTAATTCTCAAGTATGGTTCCTCCAACTTGTCACTATTCACTATCCTTTTACCTTGTGAAGTGAGTTCCTGAAAGTTACTAGCTGATATTGTTCCGTCATCAAGTGCCAAATTAGATAGATAATCAACTAGTTTATTTCCTTCCCTGAAGTATGGGTCATAATCACTGTGTTCCCTCTCAGAAGTCTCCATATCTCTTCCACTATAGTGAGAATCATCCAAGGCACTTCCCATACCTTTTCCACAATGTTTTTAAGCAATAGAGAATTTGTTTCTATAAGAATCCTTTCCACTTGCAAAGTCTCTATATACCTTAAAGCATGTAGAATTGCCATAGCTTCAGCTTGAGTGTTGGTACTGGGAACTCCTTCTATTTCCTTAGCTTGTGCTTGGATAATATCTCCATTAAAATCTCTCACACAAAAACCCCACGGACTCCTTCCTTGATTGCCTCTTGATGCTCCATCAGTATTTGCTTTCACCCATCCAGCATTAGGTGGTTGCCAATTAACTTTGATCACCCTAACTGAAGGATTATATGCATATAAGGCCTCCACCAATGTACTCCACTTGTATGGTGCATGCCTAAAGTTCTTTCTTCTCACCTTCATAAACAGTACCAAGGTGTGCATAATCTGATAGATTAATTTAGTAGTGGATAGTTTCCCCCATGTCTCAATGTGTTCCTTCTCTTCCACAGTTCCCAAACACTGATGGAGGGTACAACTTGAAAAATATACCTTACCTGATGTTGTGCCAGTTTTCCCACCATAGATTAATCAATTGAGTAAGATGTAAATTCTCAATATTAATCCCTTTTGGCCTACAGAAGTATTTCCATACATGTTGGGCTACAGGGGCATGTAGAAATACATGAGCTACATCTTCCACCTTAGGATCTTCACAACAAAAGCATCTAGAGGGGAATTGAATTCCCCACTTCTTCAAAGTATCATGTTATAACCCGTATTTTGAATATTTGGACATTTTGAGATAATTGTAGTAAGTTAAGGACAATGCTATGTTTTGGTCTTATTTGAGATATATATGTTGGTTACGAAAGCTTTAGAAGTGGAAAAATTGGAAACGACTAAGGGCAAAATTGGAATTTCGACAAGTGGTTTCATGAATTACCAACAATGTGGGCTAAGGGTTTTGGGCTTGGAAAAAAATTAGGAGGCCAAGCCCAACCCATGAAGGGTGGCCGGCCATGGCCTTGCCTTGTCCCAAGTCCAATAAGTTGGTCATGTGATCAATCATGTGACCAACTAATTAATAAAAGGGACAAGACTTGTTAATTTTCTAGAATTCTCAAGACAAGGCAAGAAGGAGAAAACAAAAAAAATTTGGGAGCAAACATAAAGGCCATTCGGCCATAACCAAGAAAAACCAACCCTCCAAATTTTGATTCCAAAAATTTTTTTCTTGTTATATTCCTACTAATTCAAGGTCCCTCTACAACTTGGTATAATTATTTCGGAAGATAGTCCGTTGGTTTCGTCGTTTGGAGAATTTGGTGGAGTGAAGAAGCTTGAAGAGGAAGGTGAGAATTCATCCCTTCTAATTACGTTATGAAGGTTTGTTTGCGTTGTAGTATATGTAAATGAGTACGAAATATAGAAATATGGAAGTTTGAGTGGCGGAAGTGCATGTGTGCATGTGGCCGAGTACATGTAGTGTGGTTATGTTGAATTTTGTGTTGTATTATAGTTATGGTCATGGTGGAATTTGTATTGGAAGTGAAAGGTGGATGAAAATTTGATAAGATTGGAATTTGACCTATGGCCGTGTGGTATATGGTAGGAGGAAATATGTTGAATTTATTTTGTTTAACATGTTAGTTGCGTCGTCGCGGTCGTTACAATGTAAATAGAGACTTAACGCTCCAAGTTTGGCATTAGAATTACATATATGTGTTCTGGGTAGGCTTGTATTCTAATATAGTTGTGATGTAAATATGAGAATGAATTACTTAGGTGCTAGTTATGATTGTCGTTGATGAAGTTAGACGATAATAATATGTTATGAATATGTTTGTCGTAGAATGGAAGTTTTGGTTGAATTATGGTTCCGGTGGAAAGTTTGTATATTTTGCGAATAATATGAAAAACCATGTGTAATGCCTCTAAATGATGTTGGAATGACGTTGATGAGTAAATGAGTATGAAAACATCCATGTTAGATTGAAAATGTGAAGTTAGTTGCAAGTCGTCGCTTAGACATAAAGATGTCTGTTCCTGTTAGTATGCGATTCTCGTTGTGGATTAATGTTGCTGGTTTGGTTGTTGTTGACATTTGAGCCAAGTTAAATTCTCGGGGTGTCATATTTATAGGGGAGATGCTGCCAAAATTTCGGTAGGCAAATACTAAACCAAAGTTGGAATTTTGAACCTCGTGAATAGTAAATGGTAAAGGTGACCATTTGCAGATTTTTGACGAAACGGGATCGGAGTTTTGGAAAGCGTAAAAGGCAAGAAAGGTATGTAAAGCTCTCCCATTCTTTCTCTTGGCATGTCTTAGATGTTCTAGGTTTAAATTTGGATCTCGGGGAACACCTCCACTCTTCGGAATCCACGTTTGAAATTGCTCCATTTTCTTTCAGTAGAATTGAATTAGTTAAGTTACAAATAGTTAGGGAAGTGCCTAAACCCTAGAACTTGTGCAAGTAAAATCCGATTACCTTAACAACCTTCATAAGCGACTTCATAAAGTCTATTAGACACAATCTGTGACCACCACCTCGGTTGACCCGAGGTGGGCCCACTATTTACGATTTTATCCTTTTGTGTTTATGACTTGTCTTCGAGTGGCTTTAAAAGGGAACGTTTTAACTACTCCTCTATCTATTATTTGAAAATTGTTTTAAATATTCCGATAAGTATAATAAATTGTTTTGGATCTTGGAAACGATTTCAAAAAGATTTATGCTTCCGTAACTCATCGTGACATTCGAAATTCACTTACTATGACTCCGTCCGATTTCATTGGTCTGATTTGTTATTCGATATGCCTTATTGAGTCTCTAGAAATATATATGTTATTTTTATTGCATCTAGTTTCTCACTACTCCACTCGTGGATGCCTCAATGCTTCTTTCACTGAGCCCGGGCCAGGATATGTTATCAAGCGTATTCCTCTGCATTGTTCGCCGTGCCTCGATGTGAGGGGGCAGGTATGACATGTACATGGGTCCGGAGTATGATGTGCCATGTACATCTATGCTCTGATATGTGGTGCTATGATGTGATGTGGCCACCTGATATGATATGGTATGATGTGATATGTTACGGAGCTATTCCCTACTCTGAAGTATGATGTGTTATGGCGCCGGAGACGGGGGCGCCAATATTCTGTTCACCGAGTCCCTTAGCGGGGCCGGATCTGGCATATGTTTCTGCATGCACTATTTATGTTTCGATAAATCTGCATTTTGATATTCTGGACATTACACTTACTTTCTGTACCTTCTGTTCCGATTATGATTCTGATTACTGTACATTCCGCTTTACATATTCAGTACATATTTCGTACTGACCCCCTTTCCTCGGGGGCTGTGTTTTCATGCCGCGCAGGTACCGACGACAGGTTTGTCGATCCGTCCGGCTAGGATATCTTTTCTGCCATTTGGAGCGCTCTTTTATTCAGAGCCATCTTTTGGTACAGTCTGTCATTTCTATATATGTATACTCTCGTTCATGGGTACGGCGGGGCCCTGTCCCGTCATATGATTCTGTCGGTCTGTTTAGAGGTCTGTAGACATGTTTGTAGGTTGGGGTCTTTCTGTACAGTCGTATGCTTATGTTGTGTTTGGGCGATCCCATTCACCGCGGCGGCCGGTCCGCATATATTTAAATGTTGCTTTGTTGGCCCTGTGTGGCCTTTGTTGGTATTTTCTGCGTGCAGGGTATATGGGATAGTCCGTAAAACAAAGGAAACTCTGCCGAATTATTTTTGGAAATTATCTAAATTTGAAATAAAGCCTTGTCGGCTTCTGCAATATACTAGAATGCGTTTGAGTGCCCAGATCGGGCACTAGTCACGGCCTACGGGGTTGGGTCGTGACATATCATCTAGAGGTAATTTAGATTTCCACAATCTCCACATAAAAAAAAGAAATCTTAATAGGCATACCTTTGATCCACATGAGCTTATATACATTGTTGACTTCTTTTCTCTGTCTCATTACCTGAAAAGCAGAACTTATAGTGAAGTTACCTCTAGCTTCATTTCTCCAGATTGGTCTGTCCAATTCATCAGCTTCTTTTGGAGGTGATACATTTTCCAAGATATGTTCTACCAGATCCTGAGGGAGTAGACTTATGAGTGCTTGATCATTCCATTGTCCTTCATCCGCTACCTCTTTCACTAGCACCACTGACTGCTCACATTCAAAGTTTGGTGGGGTGACTTAGTACAATGCCCCTAATCCTGTCCAGTTATCCCACCAAAAATAAGAATTACCTTGCTTAAGCAGCCACCAAATGTCATGTTCCACTTCCTCTCTGCATCTGAGCATTTTCTTCCAAATATAAGTGCTTGTCTTAACTTGAGCAATCACAGCATGATATTTTTTCACATATTTATTACTCTTGTAACTCCTCCACAATGATTCTTTAGTCCTTAAATTCCACCATAGTTTAGCAAATAGAGCCTTAGATATATCTTTCAGACTTCTAAACCCCATCCCTCCTTCTTCATGTGGATGACACAAAACTATCCATGTGGCCCAATGTCTGCTAGAGTTTCCTACTGAGTTTCTCCAGAAGAATTTAGCAAACATCCTATGTAATTGTGCTAAAACTCCAGTAAGTGGATCACAAGCTGATAAGAGATAAATAGGCATGCTTTGCAACACATGTTTAATCAAAGTAGTCCTTCCTCCAACACATAACAGTTTACCAGTCCATGAGCTTAATCTGTTCTGCACCTTATCCAACAGTTCCTTGTAGAAAATATTCTTCCTTCTGCTCTAATACACTGGAACACCCAGATAAGTAAAAGGAAATTCCTTCCTTGGAATGTTAGTAACTAAAAAAACCTGATCAACTAGTCGTTGAGAAATTTGATGGTGCATATAAACTGCACTTTTGGACTTATTGATCATCTAACCACTCACTTCCTCATAATTTGCCAAAGTATCCATCACTAGCTTTAAAGAGTATCTATCTGTAGAGGCAAATATAATAGTGTCATCGGCATAGGCTAGGTGATTCACATATGAGCTCCACTTTGACATTCCATATTCTTTGTACCCCTTTGTCTGAAGAAGTTCATTTAGAGTCCTAGAAAGGCACTCAGCAGCCAAAATAAATAAAGTAGGTGATAAGGGATCAACCTATTTTACCCCTCTAGAAGATTTGAAAAAACCATGAGGTTGCCCATTAACTAGTACAAAATACCAGTTATTAGAGACTATTCTATACACCATATCAATTAGCATTTTTCCAAATCCCATCTGTCTCAAAACTTTAGTCAAGAAAAGCCATGAAACTCTATCATAAGCCTTTTCCATATCTATTTTAATAACTACATTAGCTAGTTTTCCCCTGATTCTGATGTCATGGACTATCTCTTGTACTAATAGAATATTCTCCACTATATTGTTCCTTTGACAAAACCAGATTGTTGTGGAGAAATAAGAGTTGGTAACAAGTGTACCAATCTATCATGTATGATTCTAGAGAACACCTTGCCGGTAAAATTACTTAGACTGATAGGTCTCATATCTAAAAAAGTAACAATATCTTTCTTCTTAGGAATCAACACCAAATTGGTGCATGTGATGTATCTAGGCAGCTCATGTCCACAGAAAAAAGATATCACCATCTTTGTGAGATCTTTAGCAATAATATTCCAACAAGCCTGATAAAACTTCCCACGGTATCCATCTGGTCCTCCAGCACTATCTGCATTCAGTCCAAAGACTGCCCTTTTAACCTCATCTTCCTCTGGAAAGTCATGAATTTTAGCATTCTATTTTGCTGTTATCATCTTTGGAATGTGCTTAAGCAAGGTAAAATCAGAGCGAATAGTCTCTTCTCTGAATTGATCTGAATAAAATCTGATGGCTTCTTCGACTATATCTTCCTCTGCTTCTACCCAATCCCCTCCATGATCTTGAATCCTTTTCAACTGCAGTCTTCTTCTTTTTCCATTTACATGAGCATGGAAAAACTTTGTATTCCTATCTCCATCAGCAAACCATTGCATACCTGTCTTTTGTTTCCAAAATTTCTCTTCAATTGCATAGAACCTTATTAATCCAGCTTGCACCTTCTGTAATCTCCTCTATTCAGGCTGGTAGGATATTGTTCAAACTCTTGTTCATGTATCTTCACCACTTCTTCCAAAGTAGCTATCTGTTGAAAATATCCCCATATGTATCTCTGCTCCATTTTGCCAGTGCCTTGCTCACCTTTTTCAATTTATTCTGGAAATTAAAAAAGGGGTCAGCACTGTGCCATTCTTGCCAGTTCTCCTTTACTACATCCAAAAAAGATTCATGCTCCACCCAAAAATTCAAGAATCTGAAAGGTTTCTTGATTGGGGTAGAACTGGATCTGGTAGATATGGCTAAAGGATTATGATCTGAACCTTGCTTGATCAAATGTTCTACTTCAAAGTTGGGAAAAAGGTTCTGTAAAGCTTGGTTTCCCAAGCACCTATCCGATCTCTTGAAAATGCAAGCCTCATTTGATCTCCCATTCCACCAAGTATACATGCTTCTTTTAAATCCCAAATCTGTTAGTTGACATGTGTCTATACAGTGTATGAAGTCTTCTGTTTCTGAGAATTGTACAGGTACTCCTCCATATTTCTCCATATCATCTGTAATGACATTGAAATCTCCTCCCACTAACTATGGCAATTGCATGTTTGTTGCAATATCATATAAGTCATCCCACAGAGCAATTCTGGTATTTCTTTCTGTGCTGGCATACACAATTGCCACACGTAGTTCCTGCCCATCATAAGTGTCAGTAAGTTTCAAAGACAAAATCTGTTCAGTGTCCCTTTGTACCTCTACTTGCATCTTATCTTCCACAAAAACCCATATTTTGCCATTTACATTGTACCAAGCTGTTCCCATGTTAACCCATAGTTTATACATTTCAATGTGCCTATAATGGCAGAAAGGCTCCATTAAAGCTATAAAACTGAACGACTTTTGCCTGTTGAGTAAGACTACTCTCTCAAAGGCCTGTTGAGTGTTAACAGGCCTTATATTCCAAATAAGAGAGCTATTCATTGAGATGTAGTCTTAGCATGAGCTTTTCTTGTCAGTACACCTCCTACTGGTTTGGGGGGCACACTTTATCCCTTTTTTTATGTTGTCTCCCTTCCTTTCTTGCCTTAGTCACCAACCTAGGAGATAAATCTCCTTTATTGTACCCCTCTATTACAGTTGAAGTGTGTTCTAACTCATTATCAACTCCAATATCCACTTCTTTCTCTGCATTTGTATCATGTTGTTTTTCCTTGACTTGTGTACTATAGTCAAGAGCTCTGGTTGTTTCCAGCCCCTGCTGCTCTTTTTGATTCACCTGGATTACTGCTGTTTCTTTTTTGTGCTCTTCATTGTCACCAGATTGTTCCATCTTATCAATGCTGCAAGATTACTTGTACTGGTGCCCACAAGATTATTCTGATTGTTCTGCTTTGCCTTCCAGTTTCCTGGATTGCCTAAGACCCTCCCACTAGGCAAGATTCTGGCTGAATGTTAGATTGGTTATTATAGCCCCTGTAGTTCTGCCTTTCATTATTCTTCCTTTGTTTGTGATTACCTCCTTGTTTTTTACCAGTATTGTTATCCTGATTCTTCATCATCTGCCTTGCTACTTCCACTTCCTTATTAATATCAACTTTTACCCCTTGGTTATTCTGCTCTATAGTGAAATTTTCTTCAGCATTAGTCATTTGTCCTGCTTGTTCATTTGCACTCGAACCTTCCTCTTTGCCTTCAATCTCATCCACATATTTTGCAAGTTCTCGATTAATTACTCTGCAATCATTTTCATCATGCCTTGTAGTCAACATTCCTTGCAATACTTAGGAAGGTAATCATAATGTATTTGCACCTTAATAGTCCTTATTGCCCCAGTTTGTTCATCCTCTATATCCATTCTCACTGATTTGGGTAAGTCTGCCAATAAATCCACTAGAACCTTTGACTCTAGCACAACTAGGTCTAGTTTTATTGATAGTTGCCATATCTAAATGTAAAGGTTTGCCCACTGCAGATGCTAATGTGAAAAGAGATTCCTTTACATAATAAGTAGGCAGCAAATTGGAAAATGAGATCCAAGCCATTACTTTAGGTATTTCCTCATTAATCTTGAGCTTAGAATCATAGATTAATGGCCTCATTTGTATGAATAACCCTCTTTGTCTTGGATATAATAGGCTAGCTTTGAAGTAAAATTAATAAAGTCCTCCATGAGTGACAATCTGATAAGAACATGCCGATGTCTGAAAAATCCTATTGTACACTCACCTTTAATTCCACATTGTGCAGGAATCATTCGCCTCAATTGCTCTAAATCTAGCCACCCATATGAGAATTTCCCTATTACAGCATATTGAAGATTTTCTATCAAGTTCATCCGGGCAACTTCATCTTCTGTCCATTTGACATAGGGTTCTCCTTGTAAATAAGTTATGTTTTTTAGTGGAATTGGTTGTATTTCAGATTGTGTAGTTTCCTTCAGAACTGAAGGTTTGAAGAGATTGGCATATTGCATCTTGGGATGTTATCGATATCCTGTTTGTTTACCGGTGCAGGCTGGCCAGCCACCATGGTGGACTGGCCAGTGGCCATGGCGGCCATGGTCAAGATTGAAAACTGTGATTTAGGTTTTGCATGAAAATAGGAAGAGAGAGAAGAGAGCGTTTTTAATCTGAGTTATGTACCATCTTTTTGAAAATCTTAAACCGATGCAAGGTTGAAAATGGACTAAGAGGGGAATATTTTTATAAACAAAGGAGGAGACGTAAAGTAGAACCTCAACTAAAGAAAGACGACCAATTTTAAGGTTGAAGAGAATGTCTCAACCATATACATCAATTAGTGGCAGAGCCAGAAATTTGTTGAGGGTGTTTGAATTTGAAAGAAGTAATACATACATACATATATATATATATATATATATATATATATATATATATATATATATATATATATATATATATATATATATATATATATATATTGATTTTGGTTCTTTGAGTTTTCTAGAAGTTAACACTTTTAGTCTCCATAAAATATTTAGTGAACTCTTTCCGTTATATTTGATGGAAATACTAAAAAAAAAAAAAAAATTATATAAACCCCAAGAAAGTTTGATCAAATCCTAATATACAGCACAAATAATTTTATGTGGTACAATTTTTCGGTAAAGGGTGTTAGGTTAAGCACCCTTGCTGGGTTGTGGCTCCGCCACTGACATCAATCTATTTTATATATGTAAACAAATAAAGCATTTAAAGATGAGCTTCACCAATTTTAGCTCTATTCTTCAGCGACAATATAAGTAGATGTTGCATCTTCTGCTGGAATTTCACTCTTATACTAATCTCACATAGATAAGAATACTTCATATCAAGAAAAAAAAATAGGATTAGAAATATGTAAATAGTGAAGGATCTATTTGTACTCCTACAACTGAAAGCTATTACTAAAACTCTTCATCCTAACATGTACTAATTTCAGTTGTGTCATTTCATTGTGAGTTTTTATCAAAAAACATTTTAAAGATATTTTGGTCAACCAACATTTATATTTGTACTTTTTAATAACTAATTTCAATTTACATGTGTTGCACGAATTTTTCTTGCATCTCATCCTCTAAAAAGGTGCGCTGCTTAAAGAGCTTTGTACCTTCTGAATTTGTCGCTGACTCGCAAACTCTTTTTATTTGCAGGTGAGCATTCTTCATGTGCTACTCCAATCAGCCTCAGATTTTTTTCCTTCACCTTTCTGTAAGAGTTTTTACAAAATATTGGTAGTATTGACTTGAAAGAACAATACGTTCAGAAAGAAAAAAAAAAGTAAACTAACGGCATATGCAAGTTAGTGGAAGCCGAATAAATAAATTTAGAAATTGAGCCAAGGGTAAAAGGAGACAACAATTTAACTCGTTGAAAATATTTGGTGAAATCATTGATCGGAAAATTACCAAATAATATAATTCCATAAAATATTATAGGAGTCGTTTTGTTCCAAGTAGAGCTACCCGGGATTAATAGTCTCAAAATTATGTCCCGAAATTATTTTCATGTGGGTGATAAATGTCAAAACTTTGATATAAACACTATATCCATATTAGTTAGTATCCATAACCAAATCGGATTATGAAATAGATGTAATTTTAAATTTTATCTTGCGAGATAAATTATCAACTAAGTCATCATTTACGCATTGCTACGTCAACAAGCAAATGTTTCAAATGCTTGAAAGTTACTACCCTATTGAGTCCCAATAAAAAAATAGTTCTCGAAAATCGAAATCTTGGTCTAACTTCTATCCTCCAACAATCAAATTATACGACTATTGTGCTGCTTTTTAAACATGATGATGATTTATTAATAATTCTTGTTAATATCAAAATGTAACATTTTTAATTGAATATGATCTAGAGTTATTGAGGATGAGATGACATTAATTAATAATTAAACTTCTTGCGACTCACCTAAAACTTAATGATAGGCTTAGTTGACTAAAGCTTTTTTTAACCCATGTTAGCAGCCATGAGCACTTGTTCAACATCGTCCAATAGTGTAGATATTAAATGACATGTATTCAAAATACGACTAATGGTCTACGATTTATTCTCATTAACATAGTTCCCATTTCATATATAATTATTCATATTAAATATAAGTATTGTTTTAGCCAAAATAATTTCATCCAAAATATGTGTTGCGTTTGAAATTAAGAAGATATTGATTATTGTTATTATTTTCAAATGTTTCATTGTTCTAGAAAACGATCTAAAGAGTTTGAGCCTAAGATAAAGAGTAACTCATGAATTTAACCGCGCTTCGCGCAGTCATAAAAAACCTCATTAGATTTAAAAACTAATGTCTTATAATATTTTAAAACTGAAACTTTTAGATAAATATTTATAGTCCTCAAGCCGGAAATTTTAGATTTTAAGGGTTAATTTAATTATCAATTCTGTATTTTTATGTTTTCTCTAGATTGTTCATCACGAGACTTGGTTCCTAGGAAATTAGATTGTCTAAAGAGAAGAAAAAATCCTTAATAAAATTTATATCACAAGACCTGTCAACTTTATATCAAAGTAATTGTTTACCCCGATTTTGGATAATCAATTAAAATTGTAAGTGAGGTATAGGATATGTGGTTATATCTTGACCTTATTCAATAGAGAAAAGAAATATATGAATATGCTATAAAGGAGCAATTGATGATCAATGGTTTGCTATAGACTCGTACATCTACTAACACATAAACGTTATTTGATTTAGGAAACGTAAGAAATAAGCACAATAAATATAGATCGAATTTGATATATTGAGAGGGAGATTTGTATATTTTGCTGTTACAAGAGTTCTTGGTAATGTAGAAGCCAACCCTCTAAGAGGAGGGCAATGCCCCTTACTTATAGTAGTGCCCTATGGGCTTCACACAACATAAATAATAAAATAATAATAAAAAAGCTCTGAGTTGGGTTAGGTTGGATTAGGTGGACCGTACGATCTGACACCCGTACGATTGGCAGTTGAACATAGCGGGACGCCATCGACGCGTGGCAACCGTGCAATGGATCTCCCGGACCACCGGCCACGATCAAACGAACATACGGCCTCGAACAACCCGGTCATGAAATAACCGGACCAAATGATGCCCTTTCTTTGCTTCGGTCTAAGCGTTCCCCCGGTTCAGAACGGGAGCCTTCATGCACATTTTTGTCCCTTTCTTTCCTCGGCCTTTGTTCTCACCGGTTTAACACATACCCGGTTTTTACCGTATACAGATAGTCCCCACACTTCCTGGATCGTAGATTTGTCAGAGTGACGGGGAGTGGATGAATCACTAAACCAGTGACTCCCTTTGTCCGTCGTTATCTTTTCGTTTTTGGCGGGAACAGTTGCACCACGTTCTTCTGCCATCGGCCACGTGTCTTATCTCGGGTGGTCCGCTCTGACAATCGTCGCACGCACGTCGTTTCAAGTCATTCCTCATTAATGATGGGGCACGTGGCGCTCCCTGGTTGGCTGGGGAATCGTAACCGTCACAGCCCTTACCTATATAAGGCCTTCTCACCTTTTCATTCTAACATTTTTACGACCCATTCCTTCTTCATTTTCACTCTTTACTGCACTTCTTCATCTTCACCATATATAGTTATCCTCCATAGCAAGTTTGTTGTTGATCCATCGCTTATATCACGTAAAAAGAACAACCTTGTTACCATCTTTGCTAACTGCTCTTGCTCGAGTGTCGCTGCTCCTTACTCCGTCATTCCTTGAATCGACTGTTCCCTTACTCTTTTTTAACTCCCTTTCTGAATCCACTCAACTTATTCTTTCCATATTTTCAAAATGTCTGAGACCACTTCCCATGATATTCCCTCGGTTTCATCCCAAGGAACCGAGCCTGCATCTCCGGCTAAAGCAAAGAGCACCTTCGAGCCTACAGCCTCGGACATTATACCGGCCAAACCCAACTTCAACAAAGATCTTGAGGTTGAAAAACCTTCTTCGGTGTCCGATAGGGGGTACGATGTGAGGTGATACCCCTCATCCGTTACTGAGGAGAAACTCGACATAGTCCGGGCTGACTGCGGGTGGGACACCCGTTCGGTTCGAGTTTTTGCCCCCGGGTCGAGTGAATCAGTCACTGACCACCGGGAAGGTTTTTTGTATGTGTATACCTATCCCTTCACTCTCAAGCTCGACCCTCCGGTAGATCCGGTCATCTTGGACATGTGTCGGACCTACGACGTGACCTTGGCACAAATTGGTCCGATCGTTTGGAGGGTCATAGCATGCCTCCGGTTATTGGCCAACAATGCCGGGAAGGAGCTCACGCTGGCCCACCTGATACGCTTATACTCCCCGAGGTTGTTCCGGGGTGGCGTAATAAAACTCGCCAAGCGTAGCCGGAATCCATTTTTCTCAAAAATGAATGAAGACCGAGACAGGGGCTTGCTGGAGCGATATGTCCGGGTGAGGACCGAGGACATCATTCCGGCCAATTACATGCCCTTCCCGGAGAAGTGGAACAACAAGCGTAAGTCTGAATCCTTAAGTAATTGCTTTTGTATGTTTCGTCAAACTTTGATCCCACTTTCTCACCGTTTCTCTTATTTATATCAGCCAATGGATATATTCCTCCGGTCGTCCGGAACCTGAGCGAATGGGTCACTGCACTCCTTAGCCAACATATCCATGATAACCGGACGTGGGGCCACCTGTCACGCGGCCGATGGGTCGCCCAGAACCACGGTAATACTTTGTCCTTACCCGTGTTTACTGCATCTTCTACTACCCGTATTTATTATGTCTTTGATTTTCAGGTTTGCCCAAGGGCTCGGTGGATCCAAGACCGGATATGGCAGCCGAACCCACAACTTCGGCACCCGAGTTTGATTCAGCAGGTGCATTTCGCATCCTTGCTGCTGCCAAAAGAAAAAGGCCCTCGAACAAAGGGCAGAAAACGAAGAAAAGGGCGAGGAGCGTCGTTAGGACTCTCCTGGACGAAGCAGAGCCCGAGCTTCTCGTCCTGAGTATCGGTGCGGCCCGTGCCGTGGCTCCTGTTCCGGAGGAGGATGTCAACGCTTCTTCGTCCCCTTCGGCCGGTAAAAGGCCTTTAGTCCCGGCGCTACCCACAGGTGCGGAAAAAGTTCTTCACCCGGCTCCTCTAAGGTCGATTGATTTCGTCAACATTTAAGGTGAGGCTTCCTCCGAAGAGACCCCCCTGCAACGGGCAAGTAGATCCGGGGGGGTGGCTGTTGCCGAAGCTGCTCAAAGAATAGAGCCGGACCCCGAGAGCGAAGCTCCACCGGTCGTTGGCCCGTTGCCCGATTATGAGGTCGCTGCCACTACGGAGCCCCCTTTCATTGTTGAAGCTGTTGAGGTTGCTCCAAGTTCTTCAACCCCGGCTCCGAGGCCTGACGAGTTTGAGGATATGTTCTCTGGCACTCCTCCCGCTACCGGCGAAGCCGCAGGATTCGGGCATCTCTCGATCCCTCGGGCCATAAGGTCGGCCAGCCGGACCTCCGAATCTGGGGCCAGGGACAGCTTGGTGCGTATCTTTCCGGCCCCAAGCATGGAGCCGAGAAGAACAAAATCGGTTATGGTCACTGTCCCCGAGGACTGCAGCTTTCTTTCTCGCCCGGTGGGTGTGGCGAGCTATCTGAGGCCTCTTGTCTCGGATTCGAACAAGCGGAAGATGACCGGGGTCTCTTGGCAGTGCCTCATTAACGAGGGTATGCATGCGGGAAACCGGGTAAGATTTTTAGCCGTCCTTGCATAACTTTACTGAGAATTTTAGCCTTGTTTTGTTCAAGTTTTTAACTTGCTTCACTTGTAGAGTGCGGTGCTCGTCAACGAAGCCTTCATCCGTGCCCAGCAAGAGATGGACGATCTTAAGGGCCAACTGGATGCCCAGGGCCGGGAAACGGAGAAATATTTGCACCTTCTTCAGGAGAAGGAGGAGCAGTTGAACCGAGCAGTCGCTCTTTCCAATCTCCAACTCGAGCTTGACGCAGCGAAGGCCGAAAACCGTCAGTTAAGGAGTGAGTTGGCTGCGATGGCCGAATACAATTGGAGTCTCGAAGCTGACAAGATCGGCCTTAACCGAGACAACGCTCAAATTTCCTCGAGGCTTGGTGAGCTCGAAACCACCTTCTCCCAACTCCGAGAGGAGCTGGATTTGGTGAAGTCGGATGCTGCGAGCTTGGCCGAGAGGAATCGGCTGCTCAGATCTGAGAGTCCCCGATATCAAGAGCGTGCAAGGGTGTTCAAGGATAAGGCGGAGATGAGGGCCCGGATGTGTGATGATCTGAAAAACAAGCTTAAGGAGACCGGCTGATGCAAATGACACTCTCCAGGCCGAGCTTCAATCGGCCATCCAAATGCAGAATGTTCTTGGAGAGGCTCGGGATGCTCTAGCGGCGAAGTTAGCCCAGGTCGAGGCTGATTTGGACGAAGCTTTGAAGAGCGTCGAGGCCGCCGAGGCTCATGCTACCATTGCCGCTGAATACGAAAAATGGAAGTCTCGGAGGATCACCCTTGAGCAAGTCGAGCATGGTTTTACGGATCTGTCGGCCCTTATTCTCGAGGCTAAAAGAATCGAGGAAGAGGCAAAGGGTGCCCTCGGGACCGACTCTGATGACTCCGAGCGGACAGTGTCCGAGCACTCCGGCTCCAGCCATTCCGGATAGATTTGGGCTTGTACTTAGCCTTTTGTCATTTTTTGCCTTTGTAGGAGTTTTCAAGGTAAAAATCCTTCGTTATAAATGGAACATGTATTTTCCTTGACTCTTCACTTTGCTTGAATGTTTTGTTATGGTTTCCGCCCGAATTGTCGGTTTCGTTTTTAAGGAGTCATTATTTCAGACTGTGTCTATATATCGGCATTTTGCCTCATCCGGTATATTTTGTCCGAGAGTTTTATTGAGTGTTTTCCCGTGGGACTTATCTTATGCTTTGTGAATAAGGACGTCTCCGAATCACAACGAGCATTTTTAGGGCCGGAATTTTTTGGCTATTTTTACCTTTTAGGGCCGGTATTTCTCGGACACCTGAATCTCAGCCTTCACTGGATTTTGATGTAGAAGTCCCCATCTGTAGGGCTACCAATTATGGCTCGGTTCACTATGACCTTGTTGCCTTTGCCAAATTTCGATCGTAGCGCCCGGTATCGGGTATATATGAATGAAGTAGTGCCGAAATACGGCAGTAATCCTCGAGGTAAAGTGTTTTACCAGAAAGACATTTCGAGAATATTATCCAAACTTTCGATAATTTTTGCATTGCAAGTATTTGTATACATAAGAACGAACTTTTTCCTCCTGCCTTTGCTGTAGCAAGCACTAAATGGACACGATTCATTCTGATCGTTTGGTCCTTACATCGGAACCTAATGCAGAAGGTCCAGTTCTTTGTTTTGCCGTAGCAAATATTGCGTGGACACGATTCATTTTTGATCGTTTGGTCCTTACATCGGAACCTAATATTTTAGATCCGGTTTTGTTTGTTGAGGGCGGCCTCCGGCTTCGGCTAACCGGGGCAAACTCCGGAGTGGGTGTGATAGTCCCCTAGCTCTCATCCGAGCTGTAAGACCGGACGTTTGTGCTTTATCTTCATCAAGTAACACATTGTACTTGTTGCCTCATTAAAAACCTTGTCGGAAAACCCATTTTGGGACAAAACCGCACTAAGGAAAAGAGTGCAACACGTGTTTTCAGATTTAGATTCTTTTCTTTGCCTGATACTCGGCTTCCTACAAAAAAGAAAGGTCAAAATAATAAACATGGGGTATTTTTACCTCAGCAGTAATATCTTTTCAGATGAGCCACATTCCAATTATTGCGCAACCATTGCCCGTCCATGGACTCCAACTGGTATGATCCTTTACCCGTTACCTCGGTTATCTTGTAAGGTCCTTCGCAGTTCGGACCCAGTTTTCCTTCGTTGGGATTCTTGGTGTTCAAGGTAACTTTTCGGAGCACCAAGTCCCCACCTTGGAAATGACGAAAATTGGCTCTCCGATTATAGTACCTTTCCACCCTTTGTTTCTGGGCTGCAATACGGACCAACGCGTTTTCGCGAAGCTCGTCCGTGAGGTCGAGTCTTATGGCCATGGCCTCCTCGTTTGACTCCTCGGTCGTATATCAGAATCGGAGGGTCAGTTCACCAACTTCTACGGGGATAAGGGCTTAAGCCCCGTAGACCAACGAGAAAGAAATATCCCCCGTGCTTGATTTCGATGTGGTTCTGTAATCCCACAATACCTCCGGTAATATTTCTCTCCAATGATGCCTTGATGCTTCAAGTCTTTTGCTCAGGTTTTGGATTATTGTCTTGTTCGTGGATTCCGCCTGTCCGTTCGCACACGGGTGATACGGAGTTGATAAAATTTTCTTGATCTTCAACCCTTCGAGGAATTTGTTGACTTTGCCACCCACGAACTGGGGCCCGTTATCACAAGTTATCTCGGCGGGGATGCCGAAGCTACAGATGATGTGATCCCATATGAAGTCAATGACCTCCTTTTCTCTGATTTTTTCAAAGGCTTGCGCTTCAACCCATTTGGAGAAATAATCAGTCATAAACAAAATAAAACGGGCTTTACCTAGTGCCCATGGTAATGGACCAACGATGTCCATCCCCCACTTCATGAAAGGCCAGGGTGATACCACCGAATGCAACAACTCCCCGGGCTGATGAATCATCGGAGCATGCCTCTAACACCCGTCGCATTTACGGACAAAATTCCTTGAGTATTCCTCCATCCGGTTTCAATAATAACCGGCCCTGATAATCTTTCGGACCAGAGCATCAGCACAGAGTGATTGCCGCAGGTTCCTTCGTGCACCTCTCTCATCACATACTCCGTCTCTCCGGGACCCAAACACTTGGCCAGGGGCCCGAAGAAAGACCGTCGATACAATTGGCCGTCTACCAAGCAAAAACGCACAGCTTTGGTCCTTAATGACCGTGATTCTTTTGGGTCATTCGGGAGCTTCCCATCACGCAAGTAGTCGATGTACTTGTTGCGCCAATCCCAAGTTAAACCCAGTGTGTTTATTTCGGCGTGTCCGTTCTCTATCGCCATGTTTAACAAGTGCACCGTTGTCCCGGGGTTGATTTCCTCCCCTTCGACCGAGGATCCCAAATTTGCTAATGCATCGGCTTCGTTGTTCTGCTCCCTCGGTATGTGCTGCATGGTCCATTCTTTAAATCGATGTAGTATCACTTGGATTTTTTCAAGGCACCTCTGCATACGTTCGTCCTTGACCTCGAAGACGCCGTTCACCTGGTTTACGACCAAAAGCTAATCGCACTTTGCCTCGATTATTTCGGCCCCCATACTTCGGGCCAATTCCAAACCTGCAATCATAGCCTCATACTCGGCTTCATTGTTAGTCAATTTAGAAGTTCTAATGGACTATCGAACGGCATCCCCGGCCGGGGTTCTAAGGACAATTCCTAGCCCGGAACCTTTGAGGTTCGAGGCCCCGTCCGTATGTAGCGACCAAATGTCCGAGTCCCGAGGTCAGCAGAAGTTCTTTCTCGACCTCGGGGACCATAGCCGGGGTGAAATCTGCCACGAAGTCGGCCAAGATCTGGGACTTGATGGTTGTTCGAGGTTTGTACTCGATATCATACCCGCTAATTTCTACAGCCCATTTAGTTAGTCTACCCGATAATTCCCGTTTATGCATGACGTTTTTTAGGGATTAAGTAGTTACTACACATATCGAATGGCATTGAAAGTAGGGCTTGAGCTTTCTGGAAGCGCTTACCAATGCCAATGCCAATTTTTCCAAGTAGGGATAACGGGTCTCCGCATCCCCTAAAGTTCTACTCACGTAATAGATAGGGAATTGCGTACCTGATTCTTCTCGGACCAAAACGCCACTTACCGCTACGTCGGAGACAGCAAGGTAGAGAAAAAGCGGCTCGTCCGCCTTCGGTGTGTGCAGCAGCGGGGGGCTAGACAAGTACCTCTTCAATTCTTGTAAAGCTTTTTGGCACTCCGGTGTCCAAGCGAAGTCGTTCTTCTTCCTTAGTAAGGAGAGGAAACGATGACTCTTTTTCGAGGACCTTGATGTGAAGCGACTCAACGCTGCTATCCTTCCGGTTAGCCTCTGTACTCTTTTGACATTATTCACCACCTCGATGGCCTTGATCTTGTCTGGGTTGATTTCAATCCCCCGGTTTGACACCATGAAACCCAAAAATTTGCCGGACCTTACCCCGAAGGCACATTTTTCCGGGTTGAGCTTCATGTTATACTTGCGGAGCACGTCAAAGGTTTCCTGCAAATGTTTTAAATGGTCATCTGTTTCCAGGGACTTGACTACCATGTCGTCAATATAAACTTCTATTGTTTTTCTTATTTGTTCTTCGAACATCTCATTACCTAGGCGTTGATAAGTTGCACCGGCATTTTTTAATCCAAAAGGCATGACATTGTAACAGTAAGTCCCATACCGGGTAATGAAGGATGTTTTCTCTTGATCCTCCGGGTGCATCCGAATTTGGTTATACCCGGAGTAAGCATCGAGAAAACTTAACATCTCATGCCCGGCCATTGCATCGATCATTCTGTTGATGTGAGGCAACGGAAATTAATCCTTCGGGCATGCTTTATTTAGATCCTTGTAATCAATACACATTCGAAATTTATTACCTTTCTTGGGCACCACTACTACGTTAGCTAGCCAATCCGAGTACTTTACCTCCCGGATAGAACCTATTTTTAAAAGATTTGTTACCTCGTCTTTTACGAAGGCGTGCTTTGCTTCCGCCATGGGCCTTCTCTTCTGCTTCACCGGGGGAAACTTCCCGTCCAAGCTAAGCTTGTGAGCTGCTACTTCAGGTGATATACCTGTCATATCTATATGGGACCATGCGAAGCAATCTGAGTTAGCTCGAAGAAATTCAATTAACTCGTTCCTGAGCTCCGGGGTTAGCCCCGTGCCCAGGTATACCTTTCTGTCCGGTAGGTACTCGAACAAGATGATCTGCTCCAGCTCCTCTACAGTCGACTTGGTTGTATCCGAGTCATCCGGCATGACAAACGATCTGGGTACATCGAAATCATCCCCTTCATACCCCGGATCTGACCCGGCGTGCTTTGATTACTATTTGGTGTCCTCTCCTCCGGTTAGATCTTCTTCCTTCTGAACCGATTCTTTAGGCCGAGGCGCCACTTCCTCGACCGCGAACATCTCCCTTGCAGCGGGTTGCTCACCTCAGATGGTTTTTATCCCCTCCGGGGTTAGGAATTTCAGCAGTTGATGCAATGTTGAGGGCACGGCCCTCATGCTATGTATCCAAAGTCTACCCAGCAATGCATTATACTTCATGTCCCCTTCAATTACATAGAACACCGTTTGCTGGACAGTGCCATCGATGTTTACAGGCAATGGGATCTCCCCTTTTGTGGTTTCGCTCGCCATGTTGAACCCGCTGAGTACCCGGGCTACTGGTACGATCTGATCGAGCAGCCCTAGCTGTTCGACCACTCTCCACCGAATGATGTTGGCCGAGCTACCTGGGTCAATCAAAATACGTTTAACCTTAGTTTTAAAGATAAGTACAGAAATTACCAATGCATCATTGTGTGGTTGAATGATGCCCTCTTCATCCTCGTTGCTGAAAGAGATAGAACCCTCGGGTAAATGATCCCGGCTGCGCTGTTCACGAACAACAGAAACCCTGCCCCGTTTCATTACCATCCCCCGAGGAGCATCGATACCCCTAACTATCATGTTGATTATATGTTGGGGTTCTACTGGCTCGGCCCTTCGATGAGCCTCCCTTTCCTTGTAGTGACTTTTGGCTCGTTCACTCAGCAGTTCTCGGAGATGACCATTCTTCAGTAACCGGGCTACCTCTTCTCTCAGCTAGCGACAATCTTCGATTCTGTAACGATGGGTTCCATGGTATTCACACACCATGCTCGGGTCCCGTTGGCCCGGATCCGACCTTAGAGGTCTCGGCTATCTTACATCCGGCACACGACCGAGGGCCGAGATGAGGCTCGAGGTACTAACGTTGAAGTTGTACTCCGATATCTTTGGTGAGTCCTTGTTGCCGGCAGAGCTTCCGGAATCGCTCCTGAATGAGAGACCCCAACTGTTCGACGGGCGCTCGGCCAGTTTATTACCCCGACCGGAGAAACGGCTTGGGCTAACCCTCGATTTCTCCGGCCTAAAGCTTTGCCTCTCCGAATGGGAGTATGGCTGATACCTTTCCCTCAACGATTCAGCCTTCGTTTTGTAACCCTTCCTTGGCTTCTCAAAACTTTTGTTCATATTTATTGGCTCCGGGGGAAGCTCGAATTGATCATCCTCCACCCGAATCTTCGACTCGTATTGGTTATGGACATCAGCCCATGTCACAGCCTCGTACTCCAACAAGCTTTCCTTTAATTTGAATGAAGTCGTTGAGCTCTAAACATTGAGCCCCTTTGTGAAGGCTTGTGCAGCCCATTCTTCTGGAACCGGGGGGAGCTCCATCCGTTCCCTTTGGAATCGGTTGAAGAATTCACGCAGTAACTCGTCGTCTCTTTGGGTTATACGGAAAATGTCGGCCTTACGGGCCTGCACCTTTTTGGCACCGGCGTGAGCTTTGATGAAGGCATCGACGAGCATTTCGAATGAGGTGATCGAATGCTCGGGTAGATGGTCGTACCATGTCAACACTCCTTTTGACAAAGTTTCCCCGAACTTTTTCAGCAATACCGATTCAATCTTGTCCTCCTCCATATCATTGCCTTTTATGGCGCACGTGTATGAGGTCACGTGTTCGTGTGGGTCCGTTGTGCCGTCATACTTCTGGATATCCGGCATTTTAAACCTCTTTGGGATTAATTTCGGGGCCGCACTCGGAGGAAAAGGCCTTTGGACGTATCTTTTCGAATCCGGCCCTTTCAGTAAAGGTGGAGCCCCCGGGATTTGATCCACCCGAGAGTTGTATGTTTCGACCCTCTTTTCGGTCGAGTCTACCCGTTTTGCCAAAGTTTCGAGCATTTTTAGAACCTCGGTGGAGGAGCCAGCTCCGGATCCATTGCTCTCAATAACCCGTGCCTCATCCCTTCTAGGTTCAGCAACACCGCTTGTCTTCTTCGGGGTCGTTGTATCCCCTCGGGTTTGCAACCAGGCGATTGCGATCCCTTGTTCGGCAATCGCTGTTCTCTGTTCCTACAACATTTCAAAGATTAAACGTAAGTCAATATTTGTCACGACCCAACCCCGTGGGCCGCGACTGGTGCCCGAGATGGACACCCGTACATACCTAATAACCAGATTTTACTTGCGTTTACATATTAAGGGTTTCGTGCATACAAAACCATATACATATCACTTAGGTCGTCGATTACATTATAACACCTAAATAAATCAGGTTATTGTAGTATATAAGAAAACCGGACGCAAACCATACATACATCACAGATCTAATACGACCCACGACCCATATACATGTCTACAGGCCTCTACAAACCATAACATAAACATATGACGGGACAGGGCCCCGCCGTACCCCTGACTAGTCACATACACATAAATATGTACAACGGAAAGATCTGTACCAAAAGTGTGGGCTCCGGATCAAAGGAGCACTCCAAGTAGCAGAACGGCACCCTAGACTGGCGGATCACCACAATAAGTGTCTGTACCTGCGGGCATGAAACGCAGCCCCCGACGAAAGGGGGTCAGTACGGAATATGTACTGAGTATGTAAAGCATGAAGTACAGAAAACAGAACCATAACCGGAACAACGGTACAAAAATAAGTACATTACCCAGATTACCAATGCGCTGTTTTACCCAATCACAAATCATATATGCAGATATCATATGTCAGAAAAGTGCAGACTCAGAATATCGGAATGATTGTTTTCCACACGCGGATCGTATATGCCGAGGTCTTATGTCAGAAAAAGTACGGATCCGGAGCGTCAGAATAGTTGCTTTCCAGATACAGATCATGTATGTTGATATCGTATGTCAGGAGAAGTACAGAGGATACAGAATGCCAAAATGCTTACTTTCCGAACACAAACCAAACATATCAAAATCATATATCGTATATACACAAATAACAGATCCCGGCCCTCCTGGTAAGGGACGCGGTAGATAGAATCATGTAACAGATCCCGGCCCTCTGGTAAGGGACGCGGTGGACAGAGTCATCAGATGCCAAAATCGGATACCATATATGCATGTAACAGATCCCGGCCCTTTAGTGAGGGACGCGGTGGACAGAGTAATCAATGCATGTCAGAATCATGCACCGTATATGCAGATAACAGATCCCGGCCCTCTATTGCGAAACGCGGTGAACAGAATCATCATGTGCCATCCTGGCCACCACCCCCATATCATCATATACAGACATACATATAACAGAACCCGGCCGCAAGGGAGAGGGACGCGGCGAACAATGCAGAGGAAGATGCACGATAACATAACAGAACCTGGCCCGGGCGCAGTGAATAACATACTGAGGCTTGCACGAACAGAGCAGTGAGAAACCATATGCACACATATCCAGACTCGACAGATACATACACTTACCGACATTTGAAGATCATAAACACGTTCTGAACCAATCGGAGTTAGTATGTGAAAGTTACGGACATTCAAAGCAAATCCGAGATCACTTACCGAAGTTAGGGATATCCAGACTTACAGAACTCTTAGGAACAAAATTCTTTATGCTTATCTTGTTATTCATTCATATGATAAGCTCCATTATGTCGAGCGTACACATATCGAATGTGAACAAAAATCGTGGACAACTCGGAAATATCTCAAATAGAGCTTCAAAAGTCATAGATACGTATTAAAACTATATGCATGTAACTGAATAAATAAATTCCAAGACTCGATGGACAAATATATTCACGACATCCGAGGGCTCAAAAATCAGTTTCGGGTCAATCGGAATTAGTATGAGAGAGTTACGAACTTTCGTAGTACTGAACCTTCCAACAATATTCCATAAGTCATACTTGGAAATTCGAGTATCGTTCATATTAGAAGACTTTCAAACATCATTATGGATCACATTCTCATATTAGGAAACTTGCGAATAACATTATGGATCAAATCAAATGGGGACTTTAAGACCATATTTTCATATCGAAGCATTCATCAAAGACTTTAGTCATCTCGGTTATCATTCGAACAACATTCGGAAACATAACGACTAGGATCTTCAAAATTATAGAATGGCTTATGGAAGTCGAAGATGTTGGTCAACCTAGTGGCTCTAATAATGGGATTTTCTTTATAAGCATACATATACCTTTTTGTCCATTTCAAAGGGATCATGCCAAAAGAAGGAAAGGTAAGCTTTACATACCTCGATCGCTCGCTAGTCAAATCCCGAATCAAGTCTCGGGCTCTCCAATATCTACAATAATATTATCAATTATCAAATATTAGCTACAAGTACTTAGAAATTCAATTCTAACTAGTACTTGCCTACAGAAATTTCGGCAGCATCTCCCCTGTAAATTCAACATCCCCGAGAATTTAACTCGGCCAAATTCATCAACAACCATACCAACAATACCAACAACCATACCAATAACATCAATAACCATTTCAAAACACATTCTTAACATTAGTAACCTTCCTTTCAACATAATTCATCACTATTTAATTTAACTTCGTACATTCAAGCCAAGATCGACACTTACATATTCACTACTAATTCAAGATCATTCAAATACAATTCAAAAGCATTTCATACAATTCTACAAAATATACAACAATCCCACCAAAAACCATACTTCACCCGAAACCTCCAATCTTCGACACAAACATTCACAACACATTTTTATCTTCCAATTTCATCATCAACAACAACAATTTGCACCTTAACAACTCCATTCCCATAATTACATAAAACTATAATAATATCACATAATTTCCTACAACAACTTAACAACCAATTTTCATGCCAACTTAAACTATTATTCTTCCATTTACATCACAAGGCCACAACAACATAATTTAACATACTAAATAAATTTCATTCTTCCCCCCTTCACTATACCCACACACGGCCACACACCCACAACACACAAATTTCATACTTTACATTCATTTCCATTTACTAATATATATATATATATATATATATATATATATATATAATTCTTCCAAGACAAAAAGAGTAGAATCTTTACCTTTTTCAAGAATTTCCACTTGCCAACAAAAGTACTTTCTTGCCTAAACAATTATACCACGTTGAAGAGGGTCTTGAGCTTAGTAGGAATACTAGAAAATTGTAGTTTTTGGATCAAGGATTGATGAGCTAAAATTTTTTTCTTTTTTTTTTTCCTTGTGTTGGCCGAATGGCCCTTCTCTTTGTGCTCTCAAGTCTTGTTTCTCTTGAAGATTCTAGATGAAGACAAATGGTGGCCCTCTTTATATATTTATTTGATCAATTAAATTTAGCACATGGGCTTGGGCCCCTTTTTCCCTTATATGGCCGGCCACACACACACCTTGGGCCTCTTTCTTTTCTTTTTTTTTTTTTTTTGATTTTTGCTAGCCCAATTACTTATGGTGAATATTTGTAATTCATGAACCCAATTTCCAAATTCCCAATTTTTCCCTTGGCCTTCCTCCATATTTCCGCATCAATATTTTTCATAACAACATAAATATTAAGTAAGACCAAAATGTTGCCTTGTCTCTTATTAGTCACACTTATTTCAATTTATCCGAATGTGCAAAATTACGGGATATAACAATATTTTCATTAGGTGTACCCGGTTCTTTCCGGCCCTGTGCCCGGGACAAAGTAACAGAATTGTGGGTATTTAGTGGATCAGTGGCCGGTAAGGTGGCATTCTCCTGGTCCACGGTGTTTTGACGGTTGAGGCCCTCCCTCGAATTAACGGGGTTAGGGTCAGCAGGGTTTGGCAATCCTCGTGGCCCGCTACCTTCGTTTTTTGCCACGATCTCGTTGTTGTTGACGTGACTAGACTTCCCACTGTCGGCCATTTAGTCCCTTTTTTCAAAGACGAACAGAGGGCGTTTTTTTATTTAGATGGGTAAGGTAGAGATCAAGATAAAAGACCACTATTATCCTAGCCCCACGGTGGGCGTCAAACTGTTTACCCCGATTTTGGATAATCAATTAAAATTGTAAGTGAGGTATAGGATATGTGGTTATATCTTGACCTTATTCAATAGAGAAAAGAAATATATGAATATGCTATAAAGGAGCAATTGATGATCAATGGTTTGCTATAGACTCGTACATCTACTAACACATAAACGGTATTTGATTTAGGAAACGTAAGAAATAAGCACAATAAATATAGATCGAATCTGATATATTGAGAGAGAGATTTGTATATTTTGCTGTTACAAGAGTTCTTGGTAATGTAGAAGCCAACCCTCTAAGAGGAGGGCAATGCCCCTTATTTATAGTAGGCCCCATGGGCTTCACACAACATAAATAATAAAATAATAATAAAAAAGTTCTAAGTTGGGTTAGGTTGGATTAGGTGGACCGTACGATCTGACACCTGTACGATTGGCAGTTGAACATAGCAGGACACCATCGACGAGTGGCAACCGTGCAACGGATCTCCCGGACCACCGGCCACGATCAAACGGACATACGGCTTCGAACAACCTGGTCATGAAATAACCGGACCAAATGATGCCCTTTCTTTGCTTCGGTCTAAGCGTTCCCCTGGTTCAGAACAGGAGCCTTCATGCATGTTCTTGTCCCTTTCTTCCCTCGGCCTTTGATCTCACCGGTTTAACACATACCCGATTTTTACTGTATACAGTAATAACCGTCTTTCATTCTCTATATTAGTATATTTTAAATGTGCAAAAAGTAGTATACACATTTTATTGATCAATTTCGAAACTTCTTCTCTCATTTAAGTCTTTGCAATTCAAATTAATCCTTACATTTAACTTAAAAGCATTTATTTCAAGCAAGGAGATGATAATATTTACCACATAACCATAATCTCCGTAAATTTACCATAGAATTTACAAGACAAAAGCATAATCTTTTGAAAGTATTGCTAAGTAAAATAAAGGTATAGCATCAATTCATGAATATTAGCTAAAAAAACATTTGTTTGTATTAAGAAAATGTAAAAACATAAAGAGAAATAAATACAAACAAAAGGAACAACAAAAGATAATATGAGCAAACCACATGTTTTTTTTCTTGGTTTTCCACCAGGTGTCTGTTTTATCTACATTGGGGCCCGACTTAATCTGGATCGCGTGTTACAGGACTCATTTTTGGTGACGGCGCTTCCAACATGATTTTTTTCTATTTTAAGGAGTTTGAACTCGAGACCTCTGATTAAGAGTAGAGGGACCCAAACCATCCTACCACAATCCATGCTGTACAAGCCACATATTGTTAGCCTAGAGAAGCTCCATGGACGGCACCTAAAACAAAAAGCATAGGAAAGAAAACAAATTACAATCTCATATGCACCAAGTAAGAAAGTAAAAAATAATTATTAATGTATTAGTAGTTATAATAATTGAGATTGCACGGTCTTTTTCTGCATTAATAAAGAATTGAAAAATAGTAATTGTGACATTTAACCTTTTTTTCAAATAAGGAATATAAAAGGTTAAGAAATAATTGAGACTTTATTCTTACAATAAGACTTTTTATTTTATTTTATAAAAAAAAAAAGGAGAAAAAGCCAAAAATAATTTCCCCCCTATTTCATTTTCCTGGTTGGTTGGAGGGGACGGGAAAAGGTCACGCCTTTTCCTTGTAAAGCATGTTCTTCTGAATTTTATATATTTGCGGGATTAATTTGAGAAAATAATGGGAATATGCTTGATCAAACAATTTTTATTTAAAATATTCCTATAATGAATTTGCTGAGAAATTCTATAGTCAATGAAAATATTCACTTATAAAATTACAATCAATCAAATATTGCAAAGTCAAAATATTTAATATGGATCAAAGTTAGACTATGCCGGTCATTAAAATGGCTAGAAGCAAACTTAACTCAGATTCACCGGGTAATAGAACCGCAAAATCCATAAAAATAACTATCTTTCTTTCCAACGGCCAAAATTCATTGTGCGAGTGTCCACTGCTTTTGGTGCCAAAAACACCTAGTACATCAAAACAAAGTAAACAAAGAAGAAAAACAACACCCTATATAAACTCTGTAAAACACATGCATATACCAGCAACATCATTGTTCTGAAATTCCACAAAACCAATACCTGCTTCCATCCCAAAAAAGTTCTGGCACAATAATGAAAATATGGCACTTATGACACTATATAAACTCTCTATAATTAGCTCATTGCTTTCTTTGTAACCGGTAATTCAAGGAGATCATTTGTTACACATTAATTGCACCACTACGTGCATTGTTGCTGCCGTTACACCTTAGCTGCACTCTTCCTTTTGGAAGGAAGAAATTTAACGTAAATTAATAGGGAAAATGAGAAGAAAAATTCCAAAAAAAGGAGATAAAAGAAAAATGCAAGTGGAGACCATAGAGAGGTGTCACATCACCTTGTTTATGCCAAACTTTATTATCTAGCTATTAGGGGTGTCAATGGTACGGTTCGGGGGTTATTTTATAAAATTTATATCATACCAATTTTTCGGTTATTTCACTTTGTAGAACCAAAATTAGACTTTTCGAACCCGTCCCATCATCTCGGTTTTTCTTCGGTATCGGTACGGTTCGGTTTTTTTTTTTAAAACAAAGCAACATCATGTCATAGTCACTAGTAAAAGTTAAAGACATGATATCATGCATACTTCAATGGGATTTTGGCTAAAGTTCTAGACATTTTTACTGTTTAAAAGGTAATGAATCAAGAAAATATGAAAGACATGAAAGACGACAAGAATAAAGATTGATCCCATTACTTTACAGTAGCGTAAAACAATGTTAAGCAAAGACAAAAAGTATAATTTATATCACACGAGGGGGGAAAAAATCAATCAAGATGGGACTCAAGGACTGCGACTGCTAAGATTAAGTATCCAATAAGAGTAGCTAGTTACTATTCGAGACACTAGAACTAATTTAATTTCAATAGGAGTAGTATAATAGGTTTTAGAGTTGGAACTTTAGGTGTTAATTATTTCATCATCCCGAACTCAAGGCGAAAATTTTAATATTTATTATATTTAAATCTAATACATAGAATATATTTTACACATAAATGTATTCGGTATTTTTTCGGTTTATTTTTATAAAATTTAAAACCAACCCAATTATTCGGTACGGTTATAAATTTTTATAAAAACCGTCGGTTTTATTAAAGGAAACCTAAAATCGGTTCGGTACGGTACGGTTCGGTCGGTTACGTCGATTTTTTGAAAACCATTGACACCCCTACTATCTATATCTATATATAATAGGAGAGGCAAAAGAATGTTGGGATGACAAGTGTCATCACAAAAAAAAACAGAATTTAAAAATATAAAATAAATATTAATAATAATAGAATTTTGGATAACAATGAATTTGAATTGAAAATCGGTTGTTTGGTTGTGAGTGCTGCGAAATAGTTGCACCATTTTGCCTTCTGTATAGTTGTCCCAACTTTTACAATTTTTAAAATTCAATAAAACACGTTTATGCCTCTTTCTTTATAGCAAATTTTATTTCCACGAAAATGTAGGCATCAAAAATCATTTTTTTAAGGCTCATTTTTAGCACGTTTACGGCTCCTCCTTTTTAGCAACTAAAATAGCAGTGCACTTTTTTTTATCAATACTTACATTATATATTTTTACATTATTTTTTAATATGGAGAGCAGCAGTTATTAGTATAAACTAATTATTAGTGCACCGGTTATTAGCGCATCAGTTATTATTATAAACCAATTACTTTAACCAGTTACTAGGATTTGAATCTATATACAACAAATGAGAGCATAATCTTTCATCTCAAGCCCTAGAATCTGATTGCGTTGATCATTTTGGTGATGAAAATAAACTTGTTGGGACGTGTATCATTCCAATGCGTAATGTAGGATATGGATACCAGCCATCATCTTGAAGATTGCTTTGTAAACAAAACTTTGCTGCAGCTTCACAGAGTTATATAAAGTTACAGGTAACAATGAGTACACATGCTGTTTTTCTTTTTTGCTTTTGTCCCAAAAGAGTATAAACATTTGACTTTTTCTTTTAGCCGTATATGCTGTGATTTTTAGTTCCCGGTTGGTTCAAAAAGTAGATGGATTTGTAAGAAGCCATCAATTTTCTTGACAAATTTTGATTACAAATCTTAAAAAAACTTTGTGGCATTTTTATGGATTGTTATGCAGATTTGACCAGAGAATTTATTTCGAAAGAGACTCAAAATGGACAACATTTCAAGTCCTGATGTGGGATACGGTCCATATCATATGGATATCAGCCATCACCTTCTATTGAAACAACAGGTCTTTCAACGTTATTAAGTGGCAATTCATTCACTTATTACAGAACAAACTTAGAAAGAGCATGTGCATATTTGTGCTTAGCATTATTTTACTGTGTGTTTATATATGTTTGTTTTGCAGAAATTGAGACAACCAGTTATGAACAGAGCATAAATGGATAGTGTTTATTTTGCCGAGGAATTTGGGAAAAAAGCAAAAGAATTTAAACTCTTTTTTTTTTTGGCAATAAACAATGATGGGTAACTTTGATTGTTATGTATTTCAAAAAGTAGGAGGAGCAAAAATTTCAGAAGCTTTACGGATCAAGAAAGGTATGAGGTTTCCACCAAAAGTAGGTGACTAGAGTTAGGATAACAATACAGTTTGTAAGTCTTTTTTATAGAGTATATACCCTTTTAAATGGTTATTTTCTACTCTTTTTGGGATGGTTTGGAGAATCTATTGCTAAAAAAAAGATTATCTGAAATTTTGATGAAAATAAAGAGGAAAAACGTGAATTCAATTGAGACCGTGGTAACAATTTATTCTGGTTTTACGAAATAATGTATAAAGATGGAGAAACTGAAGGGTATAATGATGAAACTAAACAAGAACATAAAAGAAAGGAAAGAAAAAGCAGAAAAGAAAAATTATTGCAGAAATCGAACGTGATTCTACTACTGAAAAGTGGCCGAAATTGGTGCCATACTTTTCTTTATTGCTATTTTCATTTGAATTTTATTCTTCTATATTAAATGTTGTATATAAAGTATTTTAATTGCGAATCGGAATTTAATTACCAAATGAGTTTATTAAAAAAAAAGAGTCAAACTTGGACAGAAGCATGACAAGTAGAACACATCTATAAAATTAAAAAAATATAAACTTCTTGAAAATATTTTTTTATTATTCCCATTTTAAGAGTAAAAAAGAATGCTAAAAATGCATTTTTCAGTACATATCACAATAAATATTTAATAGAATTATAATTAATTTTATTTACTAATTTATGGTGCATATTAATGAATTAGAACATCTTCATTTTTTATTTGAATTTCCAATCAATTATTGTCCAAGTATATCCATCTAAAGATCAAGGCTATATAGCCTGACTTATTATCTAAACATGAAGTAATAAAATAAGCATAAGATATTTCAAAAATAAAATATTCAACTTGGATGAATTTATCCCATAACTGGATAACCAAGGTTGGTCAAAGCTCATTAGTAATTGTTAATCTAAGTTATCAACATAGGTTTAGATTGGTGACACGTGTCTTTGTGAATTTTAGGGGTTATGATTTAAATTGATTTATTCTTTATCAAGGGCTATGGATTTTCAAAAATACATGTGAAGACATTTTAAAAATATTCATTTGAGTTTAAATCAGATTTACTCCACTCATATTCTCAATGAATTTTTTTGTAGCTTATATATTCTTATTTGAACAATATTATAATTTAATAAGCGTATAAATACATTTAACAATAAGGAGTGTGATACTGCTTTACGCCATTATTTATTTTAACACATAAATCATGTTTTGGGTTGATTAATGTGGCCAATAAATAAACTCTCTCTTTGCAAAAATTGTTATACAAGTGATAAGGGAAGGTGAATTCACTAACCTTATCTTTTTCCTTTCAACAGATAATAGAAGTTAAATGAGTGAAAATAGAAAGTTAAAGTTATAGTCTTTTGTGTACTAAATTCTCACCACTAAAAGTTGTATGACTATAGTATATTGTATGATATTTTCTCACTTCTGAGAAATTATTTTTATTTATTTTCAATCATGTTACATTTTAGGAACATTTGTTTCACAAAAGAATTGAAGATGATATCTTTATTTCATCCAAAAGCTATTCAATAATCATATGATTAGTTTTTATTTTTATTTTTATTTTTATTTCATGAACATCTTTTTACTGAATTCTGTAAAGATGTAAGATGACAATTGTAAAAATATTTTTAAGCAATTATATTCACTTTGCTCAAGCAAATAATATTACAATTTTTACAATTACTTTTTTTAATATCCGCACATCGCACGGGTACGAATACTAATATAAATAAATAGATAGATTACGTATAATAATGATAGGTACTAAAGAGAGTAGTAAACATTGAATAATTGCTAAAGAAATGACTTTTGAGATATTCCAACATTGAACAATTGCAAAAGAAATTACCTTTTGAGATTAAGAATATGTACACAACGTTACAGAGAGATAAATAAATCACTCATTTAATTTGGAGCACCCATTTATATAACACATAAATGACTTTTGAACTTTTTAATATAGCACATAAATGAAAAAAAAATAGAAAAAAATCCAAAAAAAGGAGAAAAAAGATAAATGTCAATGGAGGCCATAGAGAGGTGCCACATAGGATTGTCTATACCTAACTTTATATTATATATTGATTTGAGAAGATATATGATTAATGTTATTAAATAATTTTCTTAATAAGTATATCATAATGTTAAATGATACTTATTTTGAATATGAGATAGTGACAATATTTAGAGATTAGACTCGCATTTATAAGGACTGTAATATTGTCGAGTTTTGTCACGATCCACTCGTGAATCATGTGGGGACCCACACTATCCCCTCTAGTTGGCGAACCCTTCTCTTGAACTACCTCATGTAATAATTAACTATGCGGAAGTAAGCAAATATGATACTAACAGTCTTCATTTATAAATAAAATCAGTGCAGAAGTACTTAATACGTAATAACCCCAAAACATGGTCTGAACTCGTATAATAGCTTCTAATACCCAATACATAGTATGACAGAAGAACTGCAGTCCAACATGGTCTGAACTCGTACAATATCTTCTAATACCCAATACATAGTCTGACAGAAGAAATGTTTTCCCATATAATAGAAAATGCTGCCTCAGAGTAAGAAAAAAGGAAGACAGATATGTAAGAGGAGTCTCCGGGCTGCAGATCTGGCAAGAAGCTCACCCCGGAATCTCGGGCAAGCGGCCTCGAGATCACTTGCGAGGTCGAGAACTGGAACCTTGAACGAACTCTGCACTCAACAAAAAGTGCAACAAGAGTAGTATGAGTACAACACTCGTAGGTATCATAGGCCGACAATGATTAGATCATGAATATAAATAGAAAGAAATTAACAAGTAGAGCAGATAAGCATTCAAGTGCAGTCCTAAACATGTCAAGTATAAGAAAGGATGAAGTGAATTAAATACCAAGTAGTCAATAGTAGATGAATGAATTTAGATGCAATGCATTGACCAACTTTCCATAAGCGTACACACATGCTAAGGGTAATTCCTCATAGCCATGACCCATGAGAGACCCGCGAAGTCCATGTACCCTCGTTCCGGCAAATGACCTCGGAAACGAGCACTCTCTCGCTCTGATAAATGACCTCGGATCACGAGCACTCATCTTGCTCTAATAAAGACCTCGGATCACGAGTTTCCGTCTCTCTTTTACGCTCTTCGGCAAAGACCTCGAAGGCTACACTCTCTCACTTATCATCATTACTAAACACAATCATATCAAATCAACCATATGAAATAAGGAATGCATGCCATGCATGATATCAACCTCGGCAATAAAACATATCGTAATCTCAATAGTTACTTGCCGTGAAATGCATATCAAAACTCAATTCATCAACATTATTCTTCCTTTCCATGAGATAAGTGAGATATCAAGAGACAAAGATGAGTGGAATCAATTCACAAGTATAACAAACACGGCGACAAGCCCATATAACAACATCCATACCAAACCAGTGGATTCATCACCACCACTATGCCCGAATGCCTATCATGCTTTCTCTGTCAACAACTACTATGTATATACGTTTCTCTAATCGAAATCTAGACATAAGTAAGTTGTAACCTACCTCGAAGCCGAACAGGTGCCACAAACTAATCCACTTGAGTCATGCCTTATCGAATCGCCTTAGATCTATCAAGGTCTACCAAGAAATTAATCTATATTAGATTGGGGAACTAAGGATACCCATATTACCATGCTTCCAAGTTGAAATGAAAAACGACTCTAAAAAGGGGACCCCGGGCCGACAAGGGAAAAATCACAATTTTAGGTCGAAAACGGTTCACCCAAAGTCTAGAAAGTTAAAATACCAAGTTTAACAAGAATTTAATCCCAAAAAAAGCTTAATTTCATCATTTCGTCCCCAATTATGGAGAAGACCCCTACATTTAATCCGTTGAAAACCCCCATTTTGAAATCGAAATTGAATTGGAAGGAACTTACACAAGCTTTATCAAGCTAATCACTAGGAAATACACCCCAAAACAATCAATGATTTGTTAAGAAAATCCAATTACTAGCTTAGGTTTTTAGTCCCTTTCAAAACAAGTTTCTCATTAAGAAAATTCTTAGTCAACCCATTATAAAATTAGAAAACAAAGTTAAGAGGCTTACCCACTTGAAGAACCCTAAGAATCTCCACAAAATCGCCCTTTCCCAAACTTCTAGGTCTCAAATTGGTGAATGGAATGAAACAACTCGAATGGGGAAAACTTTTGAGTTTCTATTGAGTGATTTCCACACCTCTGGACCATTCCTTGCAGGTGCGGCCTCGCATCTGCGGAGAAATGGTCGCGTATGCGGCCTCACTTAAAATCCCATTTTTCATAGATGCGGCCTCCCCAGATCCCCCACTTTCTAGCATCTGCGGACCTAACCCCACAGAGGCGGGCCCATGACTGTAGATGCGGCACACTACAAACTAGCAAAAATCTATTTTTTCACCACATTCAACCCAAAATCTGAAACTTATCCGACACCTCCCAGATACAAACCAAACATGAGACCAATATAAAAACATGTTATGAATTCACCCCCACCCTCGAAATTCTCAAAAGAGGTCATCTTGACCCGGTCAATCCCCAAAGGCCCAAAAAAAAGCTTTTCCAACCAAAGGAACAACACACCTCGAGTGCCTCGAGAACCGAACTTTCACACCCCAACCTCGGTGAGGTATGATTGGAACCCGACACCTAATTAGGGTTGAGCAAATCAGACTATAGCTTTGATCGTCTAAGTGGCGAAGGACAAGCAAGGCCAACGAGGCTAACCTGTGAACACAATATCATACATAAAGAAGCCTGGGGCCATTTAGGCCAACATGTCTCTATAATAACAGCCGAAAAGACATACATATATATATAGGTACAAAGGCCTACAAGGTTGACATCCCTACCTGACAAAAACACAACTAAACTATACATAGGATCTGTCTACAAAAGCCTTTAAGAGCATAACCAAAGTAAATGAGTCGGGACCCTCGACATACCCATAATATCAAAATACAATATATACAACCCTGAATCGGTAATGCTCCAGGAGGAAATGGTGCTCACCAACAAAGGTTGTACTCTGGAGGTAACCTACTATGGATAATCCTCTCCTCGTTTATCCAAACTTGTGTGGCATGAAACACAACCCCCCCCCCCCCCTCTCCCCCTCCCCCCCGGTAAAGGGACAGTCAGTACAAAGAATGTATTGGTATGTAAGGTATGAAACATAAAACAATAACCATATATCACAAGAAGAAAGGTTAAGAATACAACCTGGCATCTCTGACTTACCGAAGGACATCTAACATACCGTTACACATATGTCTATCGTCATGCTTTTATGATCTCAACTACACATATATCTATATCATATTATGGCTCTGATTAACTCATTATCTTTACTATTATTTGCACATATGTTTCGACGCGCAACCCAATCCAAATGCAATGCATGCGTTGCGAAACGTGCAACCCGGTCCAAATGCATGTGTTGCAGAATGTGCAACCCGATCCATTATCAATGCATGTGTTGCAGAACGTGCAACCCGATCCATTATCAATGCATGTGTTGAGGAACGTGCAACCCGATCCATTATCAATGCATGTGTTGCGGAACTTGAAACCCGATCCATTATCAATGCATGTGTTGCAGAACGTGCAACCCGATCCAATTGCAATACATGTGTTGCGGAACGTGCAACCCGATTCATTATCAATGCATGTGTTGCGGAACATGCAACCTGATCCAATTTCGATGCATGTGTTGTGGAACGTGCAACATGATCCAACTTCAATTCACACAAGTAGTGCTACGATTACCATTAGTTCTCCCAATATCGAGTAACTAATAAGAACATAAGAGTTTCCTGGGAAGTGTAACATAAACATTTGAAAAACTATACCTTATCAGGACGTCTACCATCCATATTCGTCTCATTAGCTTCGTCTTCTCATTAAAATCAAGTGTCTGGTTTTACTGGAATAATATAAGCTAGCTTTGTGTTTCAACTATCGTCGTATACATTACACTATCACGAAGTATATCAACGACTCATCTGGAGTACATGGGACATGAGGAATAACTGTACAATACTCTTTAAAGTTTTATTGTTAAGAAGTGAATAAGAATCAAGGACATTCTCAGCTATCATGAATGGAATTGTGAGCAAGACGTTCATTACGCTGTATTTACATTAAGGACATGCCAAAAGAAGGAAAGGGGATAGCCTTCACATACCTCTTGTCGTCAGTACGACTCAATAACAAACTCGCCTCAATTAGAATTTTAACCTTATATGTCAAGAACTACTCCTCTTCCACCTTACTTCACTTTGAAGAAAGCCCGGATTCAACAACACGAAAAAATGGTACAACGAAATCGAAGCGGTGAGAAAAACTCGTATGTTGCTCTTAAGAAGACCTGAACTTTATATTCTGAAAATTGAAGCTCACGTTCTAGAAAAGAAAATGGAGCTAACGTTTTGGTACTATAGACCAGATGCCTCACAAATATATTTTCCCTAAAATGAATTGTCACTAAATTGAAAAAAGTGATGTAAATGTCATTTCCTTTGCTTTGCACCTGGCCCTCAATAACATGGCAACTAATGATTCACACATGCTCATATAAGTTGCTGGCAACAAGTTATGAAAAAGGGGTTTTGGTTCATTAATTATATGGAAGTATTGTGGTGGAGGTGTAACTTATAAAAAAAACTTCCAATATTTTAACAATTTCAATATATAGCTAGACTTATAATATTTCCATAAAAAAATAAATCGTAAACAATTAAAACATATACTAATATTCATAGAGATTAAAACATTGATAAAAATTATATCTTATCAAATTCTAATTTTTCCAACCAATATCAAGAATACAATTTTTTTTTTTACTATTATTTCTCAATCACCGTCGTCACACTTGTTAAACATAACATATTTACTTATAACCTCCAAAAATAATCTTGTCCTTGGACTTATGTCAATTAAATTACGATAAATCCAATGTACAAAAGTACAGGATGTAACACAAACCAATCATCCTACCAATTTATAATCGACCTTCTGAATCTAATAGAATCGACGAAAATCCCAAGAAGACTCATTTACCCAAAAGTCAACTATTGGTCAACACTTTTTTACTTATTTAACTTAAAAGCTTCTAAATTCCTCAAAATCAACGAAGAGTCACCAGATCACTTAGGGAACTGCGCTACCCATCCCCACGACTCAAATACACTCTAACGAAGCTAGGGGAAGGGTCAACAGGGGTAAAAGGAAAAAAAATATCATAAATGACCAAATGGGTTGTTACATCAGATACCCATTACACAAATCGTTCGTCCTCGAAAGGAAAAGAAACGAAGAAGGGTACCTGAATCGGTAAAGAGCTGGGTATATCTACTACGCATATCGGACTCAGTCTCCCAAGTAACCTCCTCAACTGGATGGTGCTTCCATTGCACCTTAACTGAAGCTAGCTCTTTTGACCTCAACTTGCTCACTTGCCTATCCAATATTGCTACCGGCTCCTCTTCAAAGGACAAATTCTGATAGAACAATACCAAGTCCCACTGTCTGATATAAAACTCGTCTGAATGGTACTTTTTCAACATAGAAACATGAAACACTGGATGAACACCTTCTAAACTTGGTGGCAAAGCCGCTCATAACCCACTTCACCAACACGATGAAGAATCTCAAAAGGACAAATAAACCTCGGGCTCAGTTTTCCTTCTTTTCGAATCTCATCACACCCTTCATGGGTGAGACCTTCAATAGGACCTGACACGACCCATGAACTCCAAATCATAAACCTTCTGCTCCACATACTACTTCTGCCTACTCTGAGCTGCAAGTAGCTTTTTTTCCTGAATCAGCTTCACCTTGTCGAAGGACTCTCTCAACAAATAAGTACCCCAAGGTCTCACCTCGAATGCGTCAAACCAACCAATCGGAGAACAACATCTCCTACCATGCAAGGCCTCAAATGGAGCCATGTTAATACTCGAGTGATAACTGTTGTTGTAAGAAAAATAGAAGACAAATATGTAAGAGGAGTCTCCAGACTGCAGATCTGGCAAGTAGCTCACCTTGGAATCTTCGGCAAGCGGCCTCGGGATCACTTGCAAGGTTAAGAACTGGAACCCTAAACGAACTCTACACTCAATAAAAAGTGCAACAAGAGTAGTATGACTACAACACAAGCACTCGTAGGTATGATAAGTCAACAACGATTAGATCTCACGTATAAATAGAAAGATATAACAAGTAGAGCAGATAAGCATTCAAGTACATTCCTAAACATGTCAAGTATAAGATAGGATGACGTGAATGAAATGCCAAGTAGACAGTCAATAGTAGATGAATGTAGGTGCAATGCACTAGCCAACTTTCCATAACAGTAGATACATGCTAAAGGTAATGCCTCATAGCCATGACCTATGGGGGATCTGCGAAGTCCATCTACCCTCATTTCGGCAAATGACCTCAGACATGAGCACTCTCTCGATTCAATAAAGGACCTTGGATCACGACCACTCATCTTGCTCCGGTAAAGACCTCGGATCACGAGCTGTCATCCCTCTTTTACGCTCTCCGGCAAAGACTTCGGAGGCTACACTCTCTCACTTATCATCATTACCAAACACAATCATATCAAATCAACCATATGAAATAAGGAATGCATGCCATGCATGATATCAACCTCGGCAACAAAACATATCGTAATCTCAACAGTTACTTGACGTGAAATGCATATACTCATTTATCAACATTATTTTTCCTTTCCATGAGATATTGAGATATCAAGAGAGAGAGATGAATGAAATCAATTCACAAGTATAACAAACATGGCGACAAGCCCACATAACAACATCCATACCAAACTAGTGGATTCATCACCACCACCATGCCCGAAGGCCTATCATGCGTTCCCTATCAACAACTACTATCTACATATGTTTCTCAAATTGGAGTATAGACATAAGTAATCTGTAACCTCCCTTGAAGTCGAACAGGTGCCACGAGCTAATCCACTTGAGCCTTGCCTTTCTGAATCACCTCAGATCGATCAAAGTCTACCAAGCAATTAATCTATATTAGATTATGGAATGATACCCATATTACTATGCTTCTAAGTCGAAATAAAAAATGACTCTTAAAAGGAGACCCTGAGCCCACAAGTGCAAAATAAGAAAATTAGGTAAAAAACGGTTCACCCAAAGTCTAGGAAGTTAAAATACCGTGTTTCAGAAGAATCTAATCCCAAATAAGCTTAATTTCATAATTTTGTCAAAACCCCCAATTATGGAGAAGACCCATGAATTTAATCTATTGAAACACCCGTTTTGACATCGAAATAGAATTAGAAACTTACCCAAGCTTTATCAAGCTAATCACTAGGAAATCCACCCAAAACCATTAATGATTTGTTAAGAAAATCCAATTACTAGCTTAGCGTTTTTAGTCATAAAACCCCCTTTCCAAACAAGTTTCTCATGAAGAAAATTCTTAGTCAACCCATTATAAATCATAAAACAAAGTTAAGATTACCCACTTGAAGAAACCCAAGAATCTCCACAAAATCGCCTCTTCCTGAACTTCTAGGTCTCAAATTTGTGAATGGAATGAAACAACTCGAATTGGGAAAATTTATGAGTTTTTGTTCAGTTATTCCCGCACCTGCGGACCATTCCTCGCAGGCGTGGCCTCATATCTGCAGAGAATTGACCGCAGACACGGCCTCACTTAAAATCCCATTTTTTCTGATGTGGGGAGAGGCCCGCAGATGCGGCCTCCCCAGATCCCTCCCTTTCTCGCACCTGCAGACCAAATCCCATAGAGGCGGGCCCGCAAGTACGGCCCTATGACTGCAGATGCGGCACACCAGAAACCAGCAAAAATTTGATTTTGCACCAAGTTCAACCCAAAACCTGAAACTCATCAGAGACCTTTCGAATACAAACCAAATATACGAACTACTATAAAAACACACTATGAATTCATCCGCACCCTCGGAATCCCTAAAAGAGGTCATATTGACCCGGTCAACCCCCAAACTAGTTTTCTAACCAAAGGACCAACATACCTCTGAGTTCCTCATGAACTGAACCAATCATCCTACCAAGTTTTAATCGAACTTCTGGACCTAATAGAACCGAGAAAATCCCAAAAAGACTCATTTTCCCAAATGTCAACTATTGGTGAACATTTTTTCACTTATTCAACTTAAAAGCTTCTAAATTCCTCAAAATCAACTAAGACTCACCTGATCACTCTGGGAACTGTACTACCCATCCCCATAAGTCAAATACACTCTAACGAAGCTAGGGAAAGGGTAAACTAGGGTAAAAGTGGTAAGATATCATAAACGACCAAACAGGTTGTTACAAGGTTAGATGCTATTTTGTAACAACCCGTCTGGTCGTTTAGGGCATTTTACTCTTTTACTCGAAAATACCCTTCTCGTAGTTCCTTTTTGATTTGGTTGGAAAAATGGGTTGGATTGAATTTAGTGAGAATCTTGTTTTTTGTTTCAGGTGCACCGCACCTGTAAACTATGGGCCGCAACTTCGTTCTTGCATCTGTGGAATCTTAAGGGTTTAGTAGTTTACCCATCAACAAACTCTTCTCTGAAGAAGCGAGGCCGCACCTGCGAGCCTCTATCTGCTTCTACAGGAATTGCTGAATCAGTCCATAAAATCCCCACTTTGTGTCATATTTCCTCATTCACTTAAATTGAGTTTCACACTTCAGTTTGGGGAGCTTTGAGAAGGGAAAATTCAAGCTTCTTCTTGGGGGTAAGTTTTGAGCTCAATCCTAGTCAATTATGATCTTCTTCTTATTTCACCTTCCTTTTTTTTTTATAATTGTGGGTAGAAAATCTAGGGTTTTAACTCAAATTCCTAAGAGAGTGTTTGCATGAGATAAAGTGCCAAGATTTAGGCTTTTTAAATCTATCTCTTAGATTTGGGCTTATTAATCTATTGGTAGACTAGTTGTAAATACAATTTCCAACTCAATCCATGATTTTAGATGATTTGACTTAGGGCTTAACACATTTTGGGATTTAGATGAATAACAAAATTGAAGGCTCATTTATGGCTAGAATTTGACGATAATTAAGATTATGATTAATTAAACTATGAGAAGTGTGGATTTAACTTATAGTTCCAATTTTACCCCTATGGGCTCGGGATCACTTTTTAGAGTGGTTTTTGGCGTTCTACTTAGAAGTGGGACATTATGGGTGTTCATAGATTCGTATTCTAATGAAGAATTCATATTTGATAGACATTTATTGTTTGGAAGCACTCCGGAAAGGAAAAGACTTGGGCTTGATTGTTCATGGCTCCCGCTCAGACTTCAAGATAGGTTACGACTTACTTGTGTTTAGATTCCGATTAGCGAAAGTATGTAGATGTTAGTTATTGATGGGGAAAGCATGATAGGACTTGGGGCATGATTGTAGTGATGAATCCACTAGTTTGGGATGGGTGTTGTTATGTGGCTTGTCGCCATATTTTCTTTTAGATTGTGACTAGGGTTTATGTCATTGTTTCTAGAATTTTCATTATTATCATGAATAAGGAGGTAATATATGTTGACTATTAGGGTTGTGCCTGATATTAATGATATTCATTTACTGATTCCATGATCGAGGTGTGATTGAGTTGATTCCATGCATTCACATATCATGCAAGAAAACTATTCAGAGAAAGCCAACATGACTCCACAGAAAATAAGAGAAAATGTTTTCCTAAAGAAAATATTTTTCAAAAATTTAAACCAACCGAATATGAGAAAATTAAAAAATATTTTCTGAAAAATGTCAAACACACCCCAATCTCACTTCAAGAGTTGGGGCTAATCTAGCATTTATAGAACTTTAGTTTGCTGTAACCCAAAATTGCCAACATTATCCATAAGACCTTTCTAGGGATTTATAATACATAGCCGAATCAAAAGAATTCAGAAATTCACTTCACCTTGAAAAAAAAAAAAAAAAAAGAAACACCAAGAAAACAATTCAGAGAAAGCCAACATGACTTCATAAAAAATACGAGAAAATGTTTTCCTAAAGAAGATTTTTTTTTTCTTTTTCAAAAATTTTAACCAACCAAAGATAAGAAAGTTGAAAAATATTTTATGGAAATGTTTTCCCGCCATGCCAAACACACCCCAAATCTCACTTCAAAAGTTTGGGGATGATCTGGCATTTATGGAACTTCAGTTTGCTGTAACCCAAATTGTCAACATTATCCATAAGACCTTTTTAGGGATTTATAATCACATAGCCGAATCAAAAGAATTCAGAACTTCACTACACAAAAAACCAAGAAAACTATTCAGAGAAAGCCAACATGACTTCACAGAAAATAAGAGAAAATGTTTTCCTAAAGAAAAGTTTTTTAAATTTTTTTTTAACCAACCGAACATGAGAAAATTAAAAAGAGCCATTCATGCAAATGCCCTATTTCAGGGGTGGTCTTTAATTTTTGCCCTTCAGCACTTTCAGTAATAAAAATGTGTCCAAAAATACCCCTGACATTCTGAGTTCGAACCTTAGCAGAGTAAAAAAAAAAAAAAAAAAAAACCGCAAGACAAGGTTTTCATAGGAACTTTGCCTATTCGGGCAAAGTTATGCCTTAAGACATAGTTCTGTAGTATGCCTTAAGGCACCGATATAGTTTTGTAGTATAACTTAATTTCTACAATACTATACCGGACAAGGCATAGTTCCTATGTAGACTTCTCCGGCATAGGTCTGTAGAAATTAAGTTACATAAAAACTATGCTTTGTCTAACATAGTTCTGTAGAAATTTAGTTATGCTACAAAACAATGCCTTAGGGCATACTTTCTATGTACCTACATAGAAACTATGTCTTGTCCGGCATAGCATCCTACGCTACAGAATTATGTCTTAAGACATAACTTTGTCCCGAATAGGCATAGTTCCTGTGTAAACCTTAACTCAGCTGGGTTCGAACTCAAAATATTTGGTTTTATAGATCATTAAATAAGGGTACATTGGTCCACAAACTTTCAATATATGAGAAGTAGGACAAAATTTAAAGACTAGTGATTTGAGGGGCAAAAATTAAAGACCATTCCATACGAAGGGAATCGCACAATTTTGTGAATTATAAAATATTTTATGGAAAATGTTTTCCAGTCAAACACACCCCATATCTCACTCTTTAAGAGTTTGGGGCTAATCTGGCATTTATTGAACATCATTTTGTTACTATAACCCAAAATTGCCAGCATCGTCCGTAAGACCTTTCTAGGGATAATATAACAACATAGCCGAATCAAAAGAATTCAAAACTTTGACAAGAAAACCAAGAAAACTATTGATAGATCCAAATAACATGTCTTCCAAGATTATGCTGAAACCTAAGGGAAAGAACACCAAAAAGGCAGCTGCATCTGATGAGGATGATGGAGCAGTGGCTGTTGTAGGGAAATTTGTGAAGGAATGGGGGACATGGACTGCAAAGAAAGCTAAGGTTATTACTCATTATGGTTTCATCCCACTTGTTATTATCATTGGGATGAATTCTGAGCCGAAGCCTTCTATTTCTCAGCTTCTTAGCCCTGTGTAAGCATAACCAGATGGGTTATTTTGGGAGTAAGATATTATTAGTCGATTTTACTTGAATACTCAGATGGGTTTTGCTGTTTTGATGCTAATGGGTTGTGAATCTTGAAATAAAGAATTTAACTTTCATTGGTAATATTGTTCAATCATGCTTTTATAGTATTTTGCCGTGGCTTATTCTCTTCCGTTATTTCTTTTTTCGGATTGCTTTGAATTTCTTGTCGTTGAGCCGAGGGTATATCGGAAACAACCTCTCTACCTCCCCAGGTAGGGATAAGGTCTGCGTACATTCTACCTCCGCAGACCCTACTTTGTCGGATTTCACTGGGTATGTTGTTGGTGTTGTTGTAGCTTTATCACCTTGAAATTGTGTTATATATTAGTCGATTTCACTTTTATTGGTAATATTGTTGTCTTTTTAGTTATGCTGTTTTGGTGCTAATCGGTTATGAAACTTGAAGTAAAGAATTTGACCTTTGTAGCTGGATCAATTTTAAATTGTGTTATATATGAGTCAGTTTGGCCTAGCTTTATCAGATTCTTAGCCCGGTGTAAAAGCCCTTTGCTTGTATAGTAGAGTGATAATCTTGGTTATGAGGTTGGGTGGGGCGAGGCGATACTAGTCAATTAACTATCCTTGGTAATATTGTTGTTTGGAGATTTAGGGGTTGGTTTTAGGTGTAATAAAACACTGTCTTGTTTGCTCTTCTAATGCTAATGGGTGGTAAAACTTGAAATAAAGAACTCAACTATTTTAGTGGCGGTGGTGGGAAAATTCGTGGAGTGGGGAACATGGACAGCAAAGAAAGCTGAAGTTATTACTCATTATGGTTCCATCCCGCTTGTGATCATCACTTGGATGAACTTTGAACGAAAGCCTTCTATTTCTCAGCTTCTTAGCCCTGTGTAAACAACCCCTTTTCTTGAATACTCAGATGGGGGAAAGATTATTAGTCGATTTGACTTCCGTTGGTAATATTGTAGTTTAGAAGCTTTGAGTTTTCTGCTGTTTTGATGCTGATGGGTTGTGAAACTTGCAATAAAGAACTTAACTTTTTAAGCTGGATCAATGTTAAATTGTGTTACTATTCTTGGTAATGTTGTTGTTTGGAAAAATAGGCGTTGTTTACTCCTTAATTCTGATGCTAAGGGGTTGTGAAACTTCAATAAAGGAGATAGCTTTTTCGGTGGATCACCTTGATATTGATTAATTTTGACTTTCGTTGGTAATATTGTTGTGTAGAAGTTTTGAGTTTTCTTTTAGTTATGTTCTTTTGATGCTATTGGGTTGTGAAAGTTTGAAATAATGAACTTAACTTTTTTAGCAGGTTCACCTTGATACTGATCAATTCTAAATTGTGTTAGATATGAGTCAATTTTGCTTTTGTCAGATTCGTAGCCTTGCGTAGAAACCCTTTTCTTGTACAGTAGACTGATAATCTAGGGTATGTGGGGCGGGGGAAATACTTGTTGTTTGGAATTTTTGGGATGGTTTTAGGTGTAATGAAACAATGTCTTGCTTATGCTCTTCTGATTTGTAAAACTTGGATAAAGGAGTTAGCGTTTTAGTGTATTGAAAGCCCCATTATGGTTTCATCTCGTTAGTCATCATCATTGGCATGAACTCTGAACCAAAGCCTTCTCAATCTCAGCTTCTTAGCCCCCTGTAAAACCCCTTTTCTTGAATACTCGGATGGGTTATTTTGGGGGCTAAGATAATATTAGTCGATTTGACTTTCATTGTTGTTTAGAAGTTTTGAGTTTTCTTTTTACTGATGCTGTTTTGATGCCAGTGTTTTGGACGGCGCGCGGCGACAAAAGGCGACAAGGGCTTGCCTTGCCTTAAGGCGCGGCGCGCGGCGAGGCGCTCGCCTTTTTGAAGTGCGGCGCTAATAAATACCAAAAAATTAAAATATTTAATTGCATATGTAAATAATCAAAATCTCACTAGCAATAACATATTAGCAAATATTTCAATTCAAAAATTAAAAGTAGATAGTAGATAATAAAAGTCTAGAACTTGAATGAGTCAATGACTCAATAATTCATAAGTGACAAGACAAGCAACACTAAAATTAAAGCAATAATGCAATACTAAAAGTCCATTGAATTTGAACCTACTGTTTATAACTGTATAATAAATTTAAACAATTATTGAACAGAAAAAATAGGAGCAAAACAACCACTGCCTCACTGGTCCAAACAGAGAAAAAAAAACAGAGGAAAAAACAGAGGAGAAAAAAACAGAGCAAACAACAGAGGAGAAAAAAACAAAGGGTAAAAAAACAGAGGAGAAAAAACAGAAAAAGAAGAAGAGAATAGAAGAAGAAAAAAAAAAAACAGAGGTGGCCGGAAATAGAGCAGTTGTCGCCGGAAAAAAAGAACAAGAAAGAAGAAGAACAGAAGAAGCAGAAGTCGAAAATAAGAAAGAAGAAGAAAGAAGAAGAACTGAAGAAAAAGAAGGAGAAAGAGACGTACCTGAAACCTTGAAGGAGAAGAGAGGAGGAGGCAAACAAAAAACCCTAGCTGCTATTTTTATTTAAGTCCTCCACTTCATTTAAGTCCTCCGCTTCTTTTAATTTTTTTTTTAAAAAGGTCTGCTCGCCTCACCATAACTGGGCGCCTCGCCATTAGCGCCTTTCTCGCCTTTTGAAGGCCTGCTCGCCATGGCCATAAAAGGCGATGGAGCCTCGCCTCGCCACGCCTCTCGCCTTTAACAACACTGTTTGATGCTAATGGGTTGTGAAACTTGAAATAAAGAACTTAACTTTTTTAGCTGGATCACCTTGATACTGATCAATTCTACATTGTGTTATACATGAGTCAATTTTGGCTTCTTGCCTCGTATATAACCCCTTTTCTTGTATACCAGATGGGTTATTTTGGGGGTAAGATATTGACTTGAATACCTAGATGGGTTATGCTGTTTTGATGTTAATGGGCTGTCATACTTTGAAATAAAGAATTTAACTTTCTTGGCTGGATCACCTTGAAATTGTGTTTAAGTATGATTCAATTTTAGCTTTTGCTATGTATGAATCATCATTCAATTAATTCTGAATCCAAATCCTTGTTTTATCAGATTCTTTGCCCTCTATGAAAGCCCTTCTCATTTATATCCAGGCTGATAATCTTGGGTTTTTTGGGGGTGGGGCTAGGTTCTACTAGTCAATCAATTATTCTTGGAAATGTTGTTGTTTGGAAATTTTGGAAATATTGTCTTTTTTACTCTTTAATTCTCTTCCGATACTAATGGATTGTGAAGCTTGGATAAAGAAGTTAGCTTTTTTAGTGGATCACCTTGATACTGATCAATTCTAGATTGTGTTCCATATTAAGTCAATTTTGGCCAATGTATGGATCATCATTGAATTAACTCTGAACCCAAATCCTATCTTAATCAGATTCTAGCCCCGTGTAAAACCCGCTTTCTTGAATACCCAGATGGCTTATTTTGGGTTTGTGGTGGGTGGGGGTAAGATATTAGTCGATTTGACTTTCATTGGTAATATTATTGTTTAGAAGTTTTGAGTTTTCTTTTTAGTTATGCTGTTTTGATGCTAATGGGTTGTGAAGCTTGAAATAAAGAACTTGACTTCTTTAGCTGGATCATGTTGATACTGATTTCTAAATTGTGTTAATATATGAGTCAATTTTGGCTTTTGCAAATGTATGGATCATCATTGAAGGAACTCTGAACCCAAACCCTCCTTTATCTGATTCGCAGCCCTGCATAAAAGCCCTTTTCTTGTATAGTAGACTAATAATCATGGGTATTGACAGGCGCGGGGGTGGGGGGAGATACTACTCAATGAACTATTCTTGGTAATATTGTTGTTTGGAAATGTGTGGAAATTTAGGGGGGTTTTAGGTGTAATTAAACTACGTCTTGTTTACTCTTTAATGCTCTTCTGATGCTAATGGGTTGTTAGACTTGGATAAAGGAGTTAGCGTTTTAGTTGATAGCTTGACATTGATTAATTTGATGCCAATTCTGGCTTTCGCATTTATGCTGGTATCATCTTCTGTTTGAACCTATGTTGCTCGGACCCTTCACTTTTGCCGCCGTACCCGTGTCCGACACGACACGACACGGGTTTGGGTACGGAATTCGTGTCGGATCCGGTCAATAGAGATCGGATACTTTGACCGAAATTCATGACCAAATTAAAGAAAAATTTTGAGATTGTGATTTCTCAAGATAGCAAAAGGTAGAGATTTGAAGACATGAGATGGCATACCTTCAATATTATGTAGAAAATTTAACTAGTTTCTCGGAGCACGCAGTCTAGCACCTAGTAGAATGGAAGATTGAATCACATGTCTGGTACAAACTACATGTAGGTGCTTCCACAAAAAGCTCTCATAATCTAGGCATATTCTTGTAGCTATATTATTAGAATTTTGAATTATTTTTGCCGAATCCCCGCACCCGTATCCGTACCCGGATCCGTACCCACGAATCTTAAAATTTAGATCATGCCGAGTCCGACCTCTAGATCCATACCCGTATCCGACACCCGCACCCGCGTCCGAGCAACATAGGTTTGAACTGTTTTATGTATTGTGGTGAATGTTTTTAGTTAAAATATTGTGAGGTTGGTTACTAACTCCTCCGTGCAAGGCACGGTCAAGCTAGAAGATGCTCCTAAATTATAATTTTTGTTGTATTCTTGTTGTGTCTCTGTGCAAAATATTAGCTATGATTATGTGAGCTGTGATATTCTTTAGGTACTATGCAAGCTGATATTTTGAATGCATTTAGTGATAATGACCAGATAGCAGGATTAACTTGGGGCGGGGAAGGTTGTTTGTCTCTATATAGCTTTGGCGGGCTTTGAATGAAGTTGATAGCTTGTCGTCTTCTTGTCCTGCTGATTGAAAGGGAAGTGGCTGCCTTATGCTGCTAAGCATCAAAATCCTAAGAGAAGGAATGACTTAAGCTTTGAAAGTTGGCTTTTAGTAAAATAAGCTAGCTCTTAAGTGAGATCAAAGAGACAATAAATTTCAAAGAACTTATACATTAAGGTATTTACTGTAGCACTTAGAATTCTGTCTTGATAACATGTAAAGGTTACTTTTTTTTTTTTTCCAGTCTTTTTGGAAAGATAAATTCTGTCAGTTGATCTCTGTCATTAAAAGCATAAGATTTACACCAAAAACAGTAATTGAAGATAGAAGTACTTCAATAATTTTGCTACCTTTGAAACTTGTGCTGTTTTTTCTGTCTCCATAGCGCACAGTGTATACATAGAGGGATTGCATGCCAGTTACACCTGCTGCTCTTCTGAACTCTTTTCCAGCTGCATAAACTTCATTACGCACTTCAAGCCAAATAAATCAGGAAAATGTTCTGCTTTTCGGTTGCAACAGAAAAGTGAAGAAGTGATTGCTGCTTTCATGGTCCACTTCACACAAGCAGCATATGTTACAAATTGAGAATCCTTTCTTCATTAAGTTATCTTGTGTCAGGCATGCCTTTTTCCGGGCAATCTACCAAAGGAGTGGGAGATAGGCATATTACATCACATGGCACATTTGTAACAAAGCATCATCACTTAGCAGTGGAAGACATATACAGCTACGTAGATGTTCCCGTGGTCACTTAGAAGATAACTGATAACATGTTTAGGTGTGCAGGTATAAACTCTTCTTTAGGACGGTGAGTATTTTTACCAAACATTTAGGACGGTGCTCTGCTCCTGTTTTATAGTTCTCAAAGACTCGAAAACTTCATATTTTCAGCTCTTCTCTTGCTTTTTTTCGTTCATTAGTTTGAGTTGTTCTACTCCATATTGTAGCGGAGCTGTCTGTATTTGTGGCAGAAAACAGATGAGATTTCACTTATTATAGGTGTATTAGCTATTTGTAGAAATAAGATGCTGTGTTAATGATACCCTGCGTAGGAGGGGGAGATAGGCATCCTGTGTTTTGGCCTTCCACTGTTGACTCTACATTAGTCGAGTTCCTGTAATGTACTACTAGTTTCAATATACCACGTGAAATCTTCTCTGAAAGTCTGATTTATTTTATACAGACCTGGTGATCAATTTAAGCAGTTTTGTCCTTCACATATGGGGCAAGCTTTAGTGTGTTGGTGGATGACCTAATTGCGAAATGCATGATCTCGTTAGCTTGAATTTACCATTTTGGGATGCTTTTTAATGGATTTCTTAGTAACTGAATTTAATATTGGAGCGTAGTGGCTAAGAGGGTGTTTGGATTAGTTTATTTAAGTGCTTTTGGAGTAATTAAAATACTGGAGCGTAGTCGCTAAAAACTTTTTCTTGTTTGCTCTTAAATGCTCTTCTGATTCTAATGGGTTGTGAATCTTGGATAAAGGAGTTAGCTATTTTAGCTGGATCATCTTGATATTGATTAATTTTGATCTGCGTCAAGTATGACTCAATTTTGGCTTTTGCATTTCTGCTGATATCGGTCTTTCTGTTTCGACTTTTTTTCATGTATTGTGGTGAGTGTTTTTAGTTATAATATTGTGAGGTTGGTTACTAACTTCTCTGTGCAAGGCATGGTCAAGCTATGATGAGTCCTCTATTTTGCTTTCTTGTCAAGAAAAGAATAAAAGTATAATGAATTCTCTTAACGAATACAGATAATAGCTAAGCGAAGTAGAAGCTAGCCCAATTAACTTGCCACTGAGATGTGGTTAATTGATATTGTGTGGTTGGTTATAATTGGCGGGGGATCCTAATTTATAATTTTTTTTTTTTTGTATTCTTGCTGTGTCTCTGTGCTAAATTGTAGCTTTGATTAAATGAACTGTTATATTCTTAACATACTATGCTAGCTGATATTTTGATTGCATTTAGTGATAGTGACCTGATAGTAGGATTAGCTGGGGGTGGGGAAGGTCGTTTGTCTTTGTAAAGCTTTGGCAGACTTTACATTCAGTGATGAGAATAGGTTGGTGAAGATATATGGATGACTCTACTGATGCATGAATTGATAGCTTGTCATCTTCCTCTCCTGCTGATTGAAAGGGAAGTGCCGCCCTTATGGCGCTAAGCATAGAAATCCTAAGAGGAGGAACAGCTTAAGCTTTAAAAGTTAGGTGTCAGAAAAATCGGTAAATACTTAATATTTTCTCTGGAAAGACCCATAAATAGTAAATAAGCTAGGTCTCGAGTGAGATCAAAGACAATATTTCAAAGAACTTATAGAAGCTTTAGTTTTTAAGGAACATTAAGGTCACAAAATTCTGTCTTGATAACATGTTGAGGGTTACCTTTTTTCTAGTCTTTGTAGAACTATAAATTCTGTCAGTTGATATATGTCATTAACAGCATTAGTTTTACACCAAAACCAGTAACTGAAGATAAAAGTTACTTCAATTGATTCACTGATTTTTCGCTTCCTTGAAACTTCTGTGTTTCTCTTTCTCCGTAGAACACAAAGTATGCATAGATGGATTGCATACCAGTTACAGCTACCTCTCTTCTGAACCCTTATCCCCTTCTAGCTGCAAAAACTTCATTACCCACTTGAAGTTAAATAAATCAGGAACGTGTTCTGCTTTTACTGTTGCAACTGAAAAGTGAAGAAGTTATTGCTGCTTTCATGGTCCACTTCATACAAGCAGCATAGGTTACAGATTGACAATCCTTTCTTCATTAAGTTATCTTGTGGCAGGTATGCCTCATTCTGGGCAATCTACCACACACACACACAAAAAAAAAAAAAAAAAGAGCCCCTAAGTAGGATATAACATCACATGGCACATCTGTAACAAAGCATCATCACTTAGCAGTGGTCTGCTTCTGTTTTATAGCTATCAGACTCGAAAACTTCATTTTGCAGCCGTTCTCTTGCTTCTTCTCTTCTTTTGTTGATTAGTTTGAGCTGTTCTACACATATTGTAGCGGAGCTGTCAGTATGTCTGGCAGAAAACAGTTTGAGATTACACTTATAATAGGTGTATTGGCTATTTGTAGAAACAAGATGTGTTAATGATACCCATTTGTAGATAAAGGAGTTGCTTTTTTAGTTGATCACCTTGATATTGATTAGTTTTGATGCAAATTCTGGCTTTTGCATTTATGCTCGACTGTTTCATGTAATGTGTTGAATGTTTTTAGTTATAATATTGTGAGGTTGATTAGTAACTCCTCTGTGCAAGGCACGGTCTAAGCTATGATGAATCCTCTATTTTGCTTTCTTATCAAGAAAAGGGAAAAAAAAATGATGAATCCTCTTAACAAATACAGATAATAGCTAAACCAACTAGAAGCAAGCCGAATTAACATGCGACTGATATGTGGTTGATCGATTGGTTGATTGATTGATATTGTTAGGTTAGTTATAATTAGCGCGGGGTCTTAAATTATAAGTTTTGTTTGCATTCTTGCTGTGTCTCTGTGCAAAATATTAGCTTTGATTATGTGAAATGAGATATTTGTAGCATGCTATGCAAGCTGATGCATGAGTTGGTAGCTTGTCGTCTCCCTCTCCTACTTGGTGAATGCTACTAGCTTATTTCTCCTATAGTCGTGATACTTCTTCAGGTGCTAACTTGGTGCACCCGCGTGGTTCCTGTTTCAAATGAAGAGGTGTCTTTTGTAGAAACTCTCTTTTTTGTAGGTTGTCTGCTTTTTGGTACTCGGCTCTCACACGGGTTTAATCCCACGTTGTTTGTATATTTCACGAAGTTATTAGCTTTGTTAAGAAAAAAAGTAATGTGGTTTGGGGAGTTTGTTTTGTAATCTTAACTAGATGGTATGCACGGGCCCAACATTATGCGTTATAGAGTAGAGAGATTACAAAAAGCCCCCCAGCCCACCCCACCCCGGTCCCCCCCTTCCCCCCAGTCCCCCTCCCCCACCTTCCTCTCCCAAAAAAAAAAAAAAAAAAAACTGAAAGACAGATGTCTGGAGGAACACAAAGATCTTCCATCAATAAAGAAGCGGCCACAAGATCTGTTAGATCAGTCTTTAATCTTAAGGCAGCCAAATATTTCTCTGAGGACATAACATTCCTGCGAATTGAGTGCGATTAGAAAATTTGCTAGATGACCAGCTTAAGTAACACCAATGACTTACTTAAATTGCCTATAATTGTCACTGTAAAGACCATCTACAAAGCACAATAGCCAATATTTAGTTGTCAGAAAAATGTAACTGCATACACAGTGATTAATGGTTGCACGTAATTGGGTAAATGAATGTAAGAATCCAGTCAGTGAGTCAGGTATTGAACTTCGTGATATGCTTGCACGGATGGTCTCTGATTTTTACCCAAAAGGACAGTTTCACTGTATCTTTTCATCCCATTCTTGGAACAAAAGACAACACAATGCCGTAAATCATTCATTGGCTTGTGCACAACTGCTTAAAGGAATTTGAATTGGTGGCCCGAAGAATAAGAACCACAGTAAAAGTTTGAATGGTTAGCTAAAACAACCACACTAATTCTGCGCTCAAACCAGTAGAACTCCAATGCAAAGTTGAGCAGCTGCATCCATTCACGTTTTCTCAACATATAAAATTAGATTATTGAATGAATTCAGAATTTCTTATTAAAAGAAGAAGAATTCAGAATGCAAGGTGTTTATGTTGAACGAACCTTTGAATCAAAACAAAAGCATACTCTTCAAAAGCTGAAAACGGAAGTCCTTGTGAAGACAATATGCTAAATTCACAAAAATTCCGACTATTAAAACTCCGAACAGAGCTTGCACACACAAAAGGTGCAGGAAGTGTAGAGTCAGTAGGGGAAAATGCGTGTACTCAACAACATCGTTGACCGACTCTACTCTGAAGCGATGATGAGGGTTTAGTCCTTCCGATACTCACTGTTACACCTCGCAGCTCGGTACGTTAAGATTCGCTAGGTGGTAGTCGTACCATTGCAGACGCGGGTTATAGTTAAGGATGTATGAGGTTATATATGTTCATCCTATGATTATCAGGGTTAAGTTCATATAATAGGTCTTGGAAGGGTTGGAGGACAACGAAATCAGAGAGTTAAGGTGGGGCCCACATGCTGGGGTTTTATAAAGGACATATGAAAAGTAATATGAGTAGTACATGGGAAGTTGAGTAAGTCTTAAGAAGGACCCTTAAGTCAAATACGGGCATAGGCCCTCTAAGAGGATAACTTAAGGAGATGTTTTCGGACGATCTGACTTGAAGAGATCAAAACGCCATTATAAGTTTGGAGTTTGGAAACACACCAAAAATGAAAGTTGTAGATAATTGAAATAGATTTCCAACCATAGGTTTTGGGCCCTCATTCGATATCGGAATTACACGTTATGCGCGTTTTAAAATCGGCTGTCAGGGCAGGAAATTAACCCTGTGTGAATGCGCTAGAAGGTGGCGCGAACGCGCAGGGCAAGACCCTGCAACTCAGCGCGAACGCGCCACGTGGCAATGCGAACGCGCTGAGTAAATTTTAAGTTGGTCCAGGCAGAACCTGGACCGTTATAAAAAGGGGTCACCCTCCTCATTTCCTCAGCCAAAACACCCCAAATCCTCTCTAAACTTCTGGAAATTTCCCCAAACTCCCAACACCCACTTTTAAGACAAAATCAGGTATAATTCCCAAATTTCGGTCCAGACGGCGTATAGTTGCGACTACAAAATCGTATAGTGACGCGTTGTGGCTTAAGCTTAAGGTGGAGAAGTGAAGATATCGCGCTATTATCGAGAAAAAGGTATGAATCTTTTATTATTAATATAAAATAATTTTGTTAGTGGAAATATGGGATAAACACCATATGGGATGTTATGAAGTATTTTGGTATTGAGAATATATTGGGTGATGTTGGTATTGTTGTTGTTGTTGTTGGTTGCTGAATTGAGATTTCGGGCTAGGCATATAAAGAGGGGAGATGCTGCCGATTTTCGGTAGGATATAAGATAGTTTGATTTGAAAACTTAGGGCAAGTGTGTGATAATGAGTTTAACGATAGTTTGAATCCTCTTAAATGTAGATTTATGAGTTTGGACGGATAAGCGAAGGTAGTTGGAGGCTGAACAGGTATGTTAAGGCTCGTTCCTTTTTTTCAAAGGCATGATTCCTATGTTTGATTCCATAAATGTTTCCATAACCTCCCTGTTTCTAAAAGTTAGAAGTTCATGATTCAAGGCATGACTCCTTTTCTGATAATCCATAAATATTTTCCAAAATGTTCGTATTTTTCCAAACCAGAGATTTATGATTTTTTAAGATCTTATGACAACAATGATGGACATGTTTTTATCATGATGACGATGATGCCAAAGATGAGAATATTTCTATGATGATTATGATGAGAATGATTTCATGTTTAAAGGTTCCAGGCTTATGGTTTCAATGTGAATATGAGAATGTTGAGCTATTTCTTGATTTCTCAATTTTATTCATGGATGATGACTTTATTTCTAAAGATTCCAAAGTATATGAACTGACGCTTTGTGAGATTTATGATCTTATTCTATGCTTTCCCTTAATGTTAGTCTTTATTGATAGTCTCACCTCATAATGCTAGTTCCTTCAAGGTGAGACATGACGATCATGATTATTCCATAATATAATCGGAGGTTATCGACCTTACGTCTCTCCGATAGAGTTATAGATTTCTTTGGGCCCTCATGCATGCCACTCAATATATATATATATATATATATATATATATATATATATATATATATATATATATATATATATATGGGAAAAGGGCGAGGCGTTATATACGCATAGCCACCTAATCAGTTGGTATATTATGATATCATCCGGAACGCGGGATGCCCGGACGCGGGATATATGGTTAAATGGATAGGGCCGTTCGTTCCTCGGCACTATTATATATATATATATATATATATATATATATATGGATCGGGCTGCACGTTCCGCAACAATATGTATGAGAGAGATTTTATGAAAAGCTAAGCATGCATGATATCCGCCTTAAGAGGCACTCAAATGTACAGGTTACCCCTTTTCTCTCATGATATGCTCCATGTGTCGCATTATATTATTGTTCATGCCTTACATACTCAATACATTACTCGTACTGACGTTCTTTCTTTTATGAACTCTGCGTTCATTCTCGCAGGTAAACAGGTAGACGCGTCTGATCCCTAGGAGCTCCACCAGTGGCATATTGAAAGCGCTCCAGTCGTTCCGGAGCTTCAGCTTATTGGTACTACTCTTGTGTGCGTATTTGGGCATGGTGAAATCCTGCCCCGTCCTTGTGGATGTATGTATCTTATTTAGAGGCTCGTAGGCAAATGTATGTGGATAGATGTTTCATAACTTTGTCCTTGTTGTTGTGTAATATTTTGGTAAAGTTTATTGACATGTGCTTGCGGGTATAGCCATTGATGACTATACTAAGTGATATATTCTTAAATTTTCCATGTAGCCCACCTAGTAAAGAGAATGAAATGCGAGATTGGAGGGTGCCCGTCATGGCCTCTAATGGGGTCATGAAACTCACCTCCACACTTCGTTAACAACCAATTATACATTTTATAATCAGTTAAGCAATTAAGAGTAGAAAGTCCATACATCAAGTAAGTCATCAAAACCGGTTCCTTCTAATAATCCATATAAGAGTCAAACGATGATAATGCAATTAAGATGGTATGCAATGCAATGGCCAATAGAAATCATGCGGTAGGTTTCACGTGACCCATAGGGGATTCATGAGGTCCATATACTCACCCGGAATCCCAGATCTCCCAGATCACATCGAGTATCAAGCCGATAGGCTATCATGTCATCATCACTCCAACCAGTACCATATCCAATCGGGTCATCATGGACCATCCCTTATGAATCATCAATAACATGTCAATGATATCATATAATGTACGAATGGATATACGCACAACCTGCAATTGCGTAATATCAAGTCAATGCCAAATATAGTTCATTTTTCATGATTTAAATGAGATGTGGAGTGATGAATGCACAATGAATCAATATCACAAGTATTAAACAAACAGATAATCCCCTTTCATCAACAACCATACCAACAAAGTTGATTTAACACTACCAACCCATGCCCATAAGTTTTGCACACATTACTTTAGGCGTAATGTATAGACAGATCCTCTAGCTTGTCTATGAAATTCCACTTCGACATTCAAATTAAAGGAGATTCCATTTGAACCCTCCAAGAAGACGTCTATTGTGCCACTTGGACACAATTTGTTGAGATGACATAGTGCGTGCATTACAGTGCTCTAAAGGGCGTGAAATGCCACATTTTTCCTTTTTAATTCTTTTCCTTTGCTATTGAATGGGTCCAAGACACGTGTCAATAAAAAAGACTTTTTATTTTTATTAAGTTACCACTGTGACTTCTGTCCTCCGCTTCCATCCCACTCTTGAACAAATTGTCTCAATTTTTGTTCCAAAAATTGTGATGGTAGAACAAACATAAATAACTCATACAATAATGTCCATTGAGGAATTAGGTTTTGAAGAAGACAAACTGGAGACAGATCCAGAAGAGGAATGAAGTTAGGGGGAAGGAACTCAAAAGCCTTCAGTAGAAGCAAAATCACCTATGAGGGTTCATAAGGCGGAAGATAGAGTAAGTTTTTCCAGTGTTGGTGACAATACAGAAGAGATGGAGGAAGTAGCAAAATCTGTAGAAGAAGTAGCGGCAGAGGTACTAGAAAGTTTGGGTGAAGGTGATATAAAGAAAACTAAATCAGAAAAGGATCTTGAAAACCTAGAAATCATCTAGGAAGAATCACAGTCAATAGATAACTAAGTACCGATGGAACAGGTCATGACCCTAGTCAAACACAGGAAAAAGACATACAAATAGAATAGGTAATTCAACCTAATTCAGATAAGGCTGATACTGAGAATGAAAACAATGATAAAGATGAGGTACTCATTACTAATAAAGAAGGTCAGATCTAGGCTTAGAAAGGCATCAGAGAAAGGCTGATACTGAGAATGAAAACAATGATGAAGATGCGGTACTCATTACTAATAAAGAAGGTCAGATTTAGGCTTAGAAAGGCATCAGAGAAAGGCATCAGGTGAGCTTGCTCTAAAGCTAGACAATGAAGGAGTTGAGAAAAGAGGTTCCTCAACACAACAAAGAACCATACGTACCAAAGGGCAGAAGAGAAAGGTTGATGAAGAGCTAACAAAGGCAATATAGGCAAGTACAAGAGACACAACCTAAAGAACAAGATACATTAGGCTTGGTTCAACAACTATGACTGAGTCATTAAAAGAGACTGAGGGTACTGTAAAATAAAAGAATAAGGAAAGGAAAGGGGGTAAAAACTCCAAGATGTAGACCAGCTGCAACAAAGAAAAGGGTTGAAAAGTTTGCCTCAACTATGATGAAAACTCAAGGTAAGCAAAAGGATGTGACAACTGAAAGTGATGAGAAGAAATCGTCTGAGTTAGAAGATCAGGACTTCAAGGACAATGAAAATTACTATGACTCTGAGGATTTGAAAGACCCAACTAAGCAGACAATGTTGATGATTAAAAAACAGTCAGTACTGAGAGGAAGCGTAGTCACAAGGCATGGAGGACCTGAAATAGATGCACTGCTGGAAAGGATTGAGTGCTAAGGGTTGAGTAACTTGTTTCATCCAATAGATAAAAAGAGGAAGATGTGCAAGAAATAGGTTACCGAAAGAGTAGTCACAGGGCATGGACGACTTGAAATGGATGCACTGCTTGAAAGGATTGAGTGCTAAGGGTTGAGTAACTTGTTTCTTCCAAAAGATAAAAAGAGAAAGATGTGCAAGAAACAGGTTACCGAGTTTATGTCAATGCCACTTTTTATGCAGAGGAACTTATCAGTAATGTAATGGGAGTCAATATAGTGTTGAATGCTCAAAAGTTGGGAGAAATTCTGCATGTACCCCTTGAGGGATGGGTACAGTATGGCAAGAACGACTGGCCATCAATGTTGGAGTGGAACGACCTAAATACTTATCCTTATAAATACTTGATTTTCGCCTAAGGATTTAACACATTTATCTACCCGTTCTACGTTCATTTTTGCACAATAATAATGAACAGGAAAGTAAAGGACGCGATGATTTTTACGTGGAAACCACCTGTCTTACAAGGGCGATAAAAACCTCGACCACACATTTGTAGGATTTTTCCCAAACTACATTATGGATTTTTCCCAAACTCCATTATAATGGTGAGCCTCTGAAAATTCATGTTACAGCCTCAGTAACCTTGGAACTAGCCTCTAATCCCTATCTCACTAGTCAACCTCTGACTAGCAAGCAATTTTCAAGTTGACCTCCAACTTGAAGTTGAATTTACAACGTTTTTGTACTTGACTATATGCTTCTATGAAAGCGGATAAAGTACAACTCGATATCCCAAACTAATACAAGTTTTCTAGACTCAAGAACTATAAAACATAAACACTAATTGATAGACTTCTTCAATCTTCTTCTCATACTAGGGACACACACCCAGATTCTGAATATTCTTGATGTCTTCTTTGATCGCTCAATATTCTGAAATCTCTGTTTATGGGTGTGCAACCTTCTTCTTAGTAAGACTTGGATATTTATAACATTGAGTGCACAGTAGGTCAGAAAACACAAAACCCTCTTTAAGTAGGCTTATGAGATATTAGGGGTTGTGTTGTATTTGGATTCTTGCCTTGTTGAGTCCGCTTCTTGTCCGTGTAGAAGTGTTACTAATTCCAACAAATATGGCAAGGAAGTCTGCATGCTAGACCGCCAAGTCTTTACCATAAAACTGCAAATCCTAGCTGCTGTAGGACTTGCACTGGAACATGTTCATAAATCTATTTCATCCACCTGGTTTGTTTGCCTCTGAATCTCTGCACTGCCTAGGACAAAACATGTTCACAAAACTATTTCATCATCCCCTTCTCGTTCATTTTTGTGACTCTATCTTGAGCCTGCTTTTGTGATGGATGATGGAACATGTTGGCAGACCTATTTCATTGATCATGTGTTGCTCTGTGTCTGTCTTCTTCTTCATTCAGATTTATACATTGCTTGAATAAATCATGTCTTCAGCCTTGTCTCACTCTGTGACTATGATTATGTTCTTTCTTTGTCTTGGAACATATTTGCAGACCTGGTTCATATGCTTTGTCTGCAACTCTCTTCACTTGAAAAAAACACTATGTTTGAGTCATCTTCACCTTTCCTCCTCATGATCTCTTCTTCTGATTCATTCATCAACTGTATCTAAAGTCTCTTTATGATAGAACATGTTTACATGATTGTTCTATTCTTTAATAAACTGCTCTTGGAATGAGTCATCTTCATCTCATTTGCATTAACATACATGTATTGATCATCTCTGTTTATGTGTCTGTAATAGTCTCTGCTGCTTTTTTGCAATGTAACATGTCTATAGACTTGTTCTATATATCTTCATCTCTTTTTCTTGTATATCACTGTGTTTGGAACATCTTCTGAACCTCAACCAGCTATCTAGCTTTGTTTAAATACTTTGTCTGGACCATATTTCTAGACTTAGTTTCTTTGCATTGTAGGTTCAGTTTGTCAATCATCAAAATTTCACACAAGCTTTGCCAACAAATTCTCCCTTTTTGATGATGACAAACCCCGTGCTCTTTACGCCCATGTACAACCTGTTCGAAATATCTCATAGCCTCTAATTTGAACAAAGATTAAACCATGTTAGTGTATGCGTCATAAAGCAATTTAGCACAGTGATCATCTTCCCCTTTTTGGCATCATTAAAAATTTAACTCAGATTTTTGCAAGTAAACTTTAATCAATATTGAACTCATGGGCACTGGGGCCATTGCATATACACAAGACAAGAACATTTACTTATTTAAGTATAAAAAAATTTCATGTCATATAAATAAGGCACTGATTTGTAAGATATGCAATAGTTTTTTTTAATTAACTTCAACAAGTACAATTCAAGTCCCTTGAGTACAATCATACACAACAGATCATTGGAACTAGACTCTAAGATTTATTCATGGACATAATTAGAGAGAAGCTAGTCACTTTTTTTTTGGCTAAACAGTAAATTCTCATTCAACCAAAATTGTGATCTTTACAAAACAACTAACTCTTTTGGACTCTGAGTTAGCTCTCAATCTAGCTATTTCGAATAACATTTACTTACATTTAGTCACCTAGTCTAGACCTACTGATTTCTAAGTGGGGTAGGCTGTCAACTGATCAAGATGACTCTTCCATTTGGTGTGTTTTGCCCTTCTATATGCAGCTGTATTGCTATGTCCCGGAGTCTTTGCAAGCTGCTGGTGGACTTATGAGAGAATTTTCTAGCATTTCGTTCAGCCAATATCTGATAGACAACAACAACAAAAGAAAAACCCATAATGCAAGCTCTTGGTCGACTGTTACATGTCCTTTGAATGAGTCATTGAATCTCTTGGTGCCAATTTCCTATTACCTTGTGAACACCAAACCATTGCAATAGAGCAGACCACATATGTTGTGAATATGGGCAGGAGAAGAATAAATGGTCCAAAGTCTCCTCTAACTGAGAATCACATAGAGCACATTCAATCCGTGCATTAATCCTCCATTTGTTGACTCTGTCCATTGTTGATAATCTTCTATGTAGAGCCATCCATAATACGAAATGGTGTCTTGGAATCAACCCTTTCACCAATGCCAACTATCTCCATTCAACTTTCTGAAATTGAGGCATCATGAATAGATACCCTTTCTTGATGTTGAATTGCCTGTTAATAGTCATAGCCTGTAATTCAGTGTGAAGCTTAGAAGCCCTTGGTAACCATTTCCTTGCATCAAATACTTTCCTTAGCAACTAAAAAACCTGCTTAAGGGTGTTCATAACATTAAGATCATTATCTTTGATGTCGAATGTATGCACCCACACAACCCACAATTTTTCCTTCTTTTGTTCCACAGCCCAAAGGAGTTTACATATTGCTGCCCTGTTCCAAGTGAGAATATCAATGTGTAATGACTCATTTGGTCTATATAGCCTTTTTTGAAATTTTGATCCTTTCCCGAGCTTATTTAGCTCACATTTGACCCGAGGGGACCGTAGACATGAAGTCTTTGGATATGATTTGGGTGACTTTGTGGGAAATTTGGGCTTAAAGCGAAAAAGAGTTGACTTTTAGGTAAACAAACCTTTTCTGAGAATCCGTCAATTCCGAGAGGTCTAGATGGTATTTTAGAACTTGTGTGTATATTTAGTTCGGTTCCCAAGGCACTCGGTTACATTTTAGGACTTGGGTTGGGAAGTTGGTTTTGAGGTATCGGGGGGTGACTCGTTGGGAATTCCGAGGCCATGAGTGCGTTCGTAGAGTGTTTTTATGTATGTCTACATATATGATTTGTGAGCAGATGGCCTCGAGTGATAGTCGGAATTTCGGGTTAAATTAGTGAAAACTTGGGAATTTATGGTGTCTGGTGCTCGCTATGGCGGCATCAGGACCTCGACAGCGGTACCGCTTTAGCGGCTTGTGTATTTTTCACAGGACCGTAGAAGAGGTCATGGGGCCACTGAAGCAGTACCGCTGAAGTGCTGAAGGTGGGGCGGAAGCAGGTGACAGGCAATTAGATTCATTAAATGTGTGTTAAATGCCCTAAGTCCTTCATTGATTACCATTCCGACTTTAGAGCTTGTTGGGAGCATTCGAGGCTATTCTTCGTAGAAAATCATCGTGGTAAGTTCTTTCACCTTCCTTTCCATTTCATGTTACATTATTCACCTTAGGAATCCATTGATCATGCTAGTTCATTAAGAGCTTGAGGATTAAAAGAGGCTTCAATGCGTTCTTCATTACAGGCTATTAAATCTTGATTTATTAATTGGGCTAGCTTCATTAAGCATGGAATTGATGATTAGAATCTATTATTGCATGATTCCTTCCTAATTAGTGGCTAATTTATGGAATTGGAAGTTAGGGTTTATACCCAAATTTTGGGGGTTTTGTCTAGAATCTGAATCTAAGTGATTTGTTAGTTATCCTAGCTTATAATTGATAGGAATTGATCACCTAGAACATTAATTTCATGTTAAGACCTATAGATCTCTTATTTCATCTTTTAAGTTCATAAAACCCATTTAATAAGTTGGGATTTGGGTCTTGAATTGTAGTAAGGTTGAATGTTGTTTTTTCTTGATTCTAATTTCATGATCCGGATATGATTAGACATCCATTATCTCGAGGCTCAAAGGAAGGGAAAGAGTAAGGTTTGACTATTGGAGACTTTTCTGTTTAGCTCTCCAGGTAGGTTACAGTTTACCTTATGGTGAGACTTCGACTAGCGAAGCATATGTTTAGATGATATTATCAGAGAATGCATATGAACCTTCGGGTATGAAGTTGAATTGGATATTGTCTTAGTTTGGTCCTTGTTGTATGATTTGGGGGCTAGCCACCTCGTTGTGTTATTGACTTATCTTGATCTATGTACTTATTGGCTAGTTGCCACGTTAAGACATTGGATATTGGTGATTTGTGATATATCATGACTATAATATTGCGTTACTTTACTTTATTTGATATTGAGATGAGAATTCTGATTCCATTGTGGCTTATTGTGTAGCCTTATTATTGATATTGCTTGTGTGCCATGTGTGGTACTGTTTGGGATTGAATTGGTTGTTGATATTACATTGCATCATATTCATACTCATTTCCATGATACATTGATATTGCATGGTTATGGTACTGATGATGACAAGCGAGAGAGTGTAGCCTCCTAGGTCTTTTACGGAGAGCATAAAAAAGAGATGACAATCCGTGATCTGAGGTCATTTACCGGAAAGGAATGAGTGCATGTTGCCCAAGGTCTCTTGCTGGGAACGAATGAGTGCTTGATGTTCGAGGTCTCTTGTCGGGATCGCGAGAGTGCTCGTCGCTGAGGTTGTTGTCGGGACGAGTGGTATATGGACTTCGCGTGTCCCTCATGGGTTGTGTTGCCGAGATGTGATGTTCCATTGTTGGAGTACATCTGTACGGTGCATATGCATTGCATTCATCATACATACATTATTGCATTGCATTGTACCTTCTGGTTTCCTGTGATATTGTTGTGATATGATTGTGTGTACTGGTTCGGATTAGTTGTAATGAGACTTGTCACAGTTGGGTTTAGATGCTATAACATAGGTGATGACTTGATATGATATGATTGCGATGTGTTGGTTTGGATTGGTCATAGCAAGACTTCTCACAATTGGGTTTAGATGCTACAACATAGGTGATGACTTGTACCGTGGATATGAATTCGTGTTGACTTGTACTTTTTTGGTTAACGTGTTTATCTTGCTTTGCTGTCTTTATATACGTTAGCTATTCTTGGTCGACCTATGATACCTACCGGTACTTGTTGTTTGTACTGACCTGCACTTGCTGCATTCTTTTTTGAATGCAGAGTACTAGGTTGGATCCACTTATACCCCTCGTGGCTAATATTCAAGGATTGCTGATTTGAGTCTCTTGAAATGCATACCATATTCACTGCTTTCTCTCTCTTCTTTTTCTCTCCTTCTCTCTTCTCTTCTCTTCTCTTCTCTTTTCCTTTCTTTTCTTTGTTTTTTGTCGCTTGTCTTCTCATTTTTGCACTTGGAAACCTCCGCCAGTGGGTTTCTGGCGGTGAACAGTGCTCCGGCGGTGAACAGTACTCCGACGGTGAACAGTACTCCGGCGGCGAACAGGTTTTTTTGTTTTGAAATTATTTTCACCTGGAGTTGGTACCTCTGGTGGCTCATATTAATTCATGTGTCTTTTAACCTTGTTAAATCTTGCCTTCTACACATTCTTGACTCTTGACTTTAAATTCTTGCCTTTATTCCTTTAGCTTATAGTGCTATCTTTCTTGTCATAGTAACCTGACTTGCATATAGTCTCTTGATAACTGTGCTTTAGTATTGATTCTTGTTTGTTTTAGATAAATCTTTGATTTGCTTTTATTTCCCTTAGTGGCTATAGTGAGTAATGGTAGACTAGGGTCATGTTCTCGGTCGGGGGGGGGGGGGGGGGGGGGGGGGGGGGGCTAGGGTTAGAGAGGGTAAGTGGGGTAAGGGAGCGTCTAGGTTGAGAGTAGGGTCCTGGAACATTGGGACTTTGACGGGGAAGTCCATAGAGCTAGTTAAGATTCTTAAGGAGAGGAAGATTAATATAGCTTGCATCCAGGAGACCAAATGTGTAGGATCTAAAGCTAAGGATGTGGAAGGGTATAAATTATGGTTCTCGGGTAAGTCAATGTATAGGAATGGGGTAGGAATTTTAGTAGATAGTAAGCTAAGGGACCAGGCTGTAGAGGTTAGGAAGGTCAATGACCGGATGATGGCGGTTAAGTTAGTTGTGGAAGGGTTTACCTTGAACATTATTAGTGCTTATGCGCCACAAGCGGGCTTGGACGAGGAGGAGAAGAGGCGCTTCTGGGAGGATTTGGATGAAGTGGTGGGAGGTATACCGCCCACCGAGAAGTTATTCATAGGAGGAGATTTCAATGGACACATCGGCTCAACCTCGGGGGGTTATGATGAAGAGCATGGAGGTTTCGGCCTCGGAGTCAGGAATGGAGGAGGAGTCTCACTTCTGGATTTCGCTAAAGCCTTTGGATTGGTAGTAGCCAACTCGCGTTTCCCGAAGAGGGAGCATCACTTGGTAACCTTTCATAGTTCGACAGCTGCGACGCAGATAGACTTTTTGCTCCTTCGAAAAGAGGATAAAGGTCTTTGTAAAGACTGCAAGGTCATTCCGGGTGAGAACCTTACGACCCAACATAAGCTTTTGGTGATGGATTTGGGGATTACGAGGAAGAAGAGGAAGAGGGTCGCGGATGACCTGCCAAGGATCAGGTGGGGGAGTCTGACTTTGTCAAGTGCCCAGGAGATGGGGGAGAAGTTGATAGATATGGGGGCTTGGGAGAGTAGGGCGGACGCGAGCAGTATGTGGGATAGGACGGCGAGCTGCATTAGGGAAACAGCTAGAGATGTCCTGGGAGTCTCAAGAGGTCGCCGTGGTAGGCGACGTGGGGACTGGTGGTGGATTAGAGAAGTCTAGGGAAAGGTGGAAGCAAAGAAAGTGGCGTACGCGAGGTTGGTAGACAGCAAAGATGAGGAGGAGAAGCGGAAAAATAGGGAAAGGTATAAGATTGCGAGAAAGGAAGCGAAGTTGGCAGTTTCGGCGGCAAAAACGGCAGCTTTCGAACGTCTATATGCAGAACTAGAGGACAAAGGCGGGGATAAGAAGTTGTTCAGGCTAGCCAAGGTGAGGGAGAGAAAGGCATGGGACTTGGATCGAGTAAAGTGCGTCAAGGACGAGGATGACAAAGTATTGGTAGAGGAAGCTCTCATTAGACGGAGATGGCAGTCATACTTCCATAAACTCTTGAACGAGGAAGGTGAGAGAGACATTGTGTTGGGAGATTTGGAGTACTCTGAGAGGCGTCGCGACTTTGGGTATTGTAGGAGTATAAAGGTGGAGGACGGTAAGGGTGCTGTTCGCAGGATGCGCAGGGGAAGAGCTACCGGTCCTGACGAGATCCCTGGGGAGTTTTGGAAGAGTGCGGGCAGGGCAGGTTTGGAGTGGTTGACTGCATTGTTTAATGTTATTTTTAAGACGGCGAAGATGCCTGAGGAATGGAGGTGGAGTATGATGGTCCCTTTGTATAAGAACAAAGGTGATATTCAAATTTGCAACAACTATAGAGGGATCAAGCTGCTAAGCCACACTATGAAGGTGAGGGAAAGGGTGGTGGAGATGAGGGTGAGAAGAGGCGTGCCCATTTCAGAGAACCAGTTCGGATTCATGCCGGGGCGCTCGACTACAGAAGCCATCCATCTTGTGAGGAGACTGGTGGAGCAGTATAGGGAGAGGAAGAAGGACCTGCACATGGTTTTCATCGACCTAGAAAAGGCTTACGACAAAGTGCTAAGAGAGGTTTTATGGAGATTCTTGAAGGCCAGAGGTGTACCTGTAGCGTACACTAGGGTGATCAAGGACATGTATGAGGGATCCAAGACCAGGGTAAGGACAGTGGGAGGAGACTCGGAGTACTTCCCAGTGGAGATGGGGTTGCACCAAGGATCAGCTCTTAGCCCATTTTTATTTGCTCTAGTGGTGGATTGTCTAACGTGGCGAATTCAAGGTGAGGTGCCATGGTGTATGTTATTTGCGGATGACATAGTCTTGATCGACGAGACACGCAGCAGAGTGAACGCTAAGCTGGAGGTTTGGAGACAAACTCTGGAGTCTAAAGGGTTCAAGTTGAGTAGGACCAAGACAGAGTACATGGAGTGCAAGTTCAGTGACGTGACACATGAGTCTGGCGTGGAAGTGAGGCTTGGTACCCAGGTCATCCCAAAGGAAAGAAGTTTCAAATATCTCGGGTCTATCATACAAGAAAATGAGGATATTGATGATGATGTATCACATCGTATTGGCGCAGGGTGGATGAAATAGAGGCTTGCTTCAGGAGTGCTGTGTGATAAGAAGGTGCCACTAGAACTTAAAGGCAGGTTCTACAAAGTGATTGTGAGACCGACCTTGTTGTACGGGGAAGAGTGTTGGGCAGTCAAGAGCTCTCACGTCCAAAAGATGAAAGTTGTGGAAATGAGAATGTTGCGATGGATGTCTGGGCACACCAGGCGAGATAGGATTAGGAATGAAGATATCGGGGATAAGGTTGGAGTAGCATCAGTGGAGGACTAGATGAGGGAAGCGAGGCTGAGATGGTTTGGGCATGTGAGGATGAGAGGCACAGATGCTCCAGTGCAGAGGTGTGAGAGGTTAGCTATGGATGGTTTCAGAAGAGGTCGGGGTAGGCCGAAAAAGTATTGGGGAGAGGTACTGAGACAGGACATGGCACAGGTTCAGCTTACCGAGGACATGACCCTAGATAAGAGGTTTTGGAGGACTCATATTAGGGTAGAAGGCTAGTAGGTAGTCATTGTTTCGATCTATAGTCTATTGCCCTTTGTTTCTTGCTACTATATGTGGTTTCTTGTACTTCGATTATCTTATTTATCTGTGGTAGCTACTGTTCCCTTTTTTTAGACTGCTTTATTTTGACTTATTCGCTTTCTTTAGTTTCATTTGCATTCTGCTTTGAACTGCTTGTGCTTCCCTAACCTTTCTCGTTGTGATTTCTCTTGAGCCGAGGGTCTTTCGAAAATAGCCTCCCTGTCTTCCGAGATAGGGGTATGGTCTGCGTACACTTTACCCTCCCCAGACCTCACATTGTGGGATTTCACTGGGTATGTTGTTGTTGTTATTGCTGATTTGAGTCTCTTTATGGTGAGCATGAGGACGTTCGCTGCCCGATGACTCTTCCTATTATTATGTATTGCTTTCCATTCTGAGACGTGATTTTAAGACTATTTATGTATTATTATTCAGATTTGTAGTATTTAGTTTAGATGCTCTCGTATGACCAGACCAGATACTGGAGTAGATTTCATTTACTTCCACACTTATTTATATTATATTGTGAGACTTACGTTATTTTACTTTCTTTCGCTATTTTCTATTATTTGTGAATGTTGAGTTAAGGGTTCGCCTAACGAGGTGGGAAAGGTAGAGGCCTGCACGACTTAGTGAAATTTGGGTCATGACACAATGACATTTAAACCACCAGCTATCCTTGGTGTGCAGATTTTTTCCCAAGTTACCAATGCCTTGCTAGAGCAATTGTTACTTCCGTTCCAGAGAAAGGTCCTACAAATAGTAGTAACCATAGCAATAATCTTCTTAGGTAATAGGAAACTGTGTCCAATATGTTTGCATTTTAAAGAGCACACTTTATACTAATTTCAATCTACCACTTGTATGATAAAATTTTTGAGGACCAACACTTTATTCTAGTGATCATCCTTTCCACGAGGGGCAAGCATTGATGGACAGAAAGTTTCCTGGTTGAGAGTGGCACTCCTAGATACTTAAATAGCAAATCACCCAAACTAAGGTACAGATCAACTAACATTTGATCTCTAAATCCATCAGTTACACCTGCTATATATAATAAACTTTTGTCCATATTAGCTTGTAAACCTAATACCTCTGAGAAGTGTTTGAAAGTATTGAACAAGAGATGTATAGAGGATGCATCAACTTTGCAGCTCATCACCATACCATCAGCAACACAGATATGAATTAAACCAAGTTTTGTACATATTGGGCGATATTTGAACTGAGGATTATGCCTTAGTTGCTGTACTGTACTTTGCAGATACTCCATAGCTAACACAAAAAGATATGGGGGACATAGGGTCCCCTCGTCAAAGTCCCTTTTTGCCTAAAAAAATAGGGGTGAGTCCCCTATTAATGAGTAGAGAGTACTGCACAATAGTAACATATTCCATGATTAGATTAACAAGTTTTGTGGGAAAACCAAATTCCAATAAAACTATCCTTAGAAAAGGCCATTCAACTGAGTCATATGTCTTCCTAATGTCCACTTTGATGGTGCACCTAGCTGATACACCTTTTTGAGAGTATCCCTTTACCAGCTCACGTGCAATGATCACATAATCTAGTATGTTCCTACCTTTAATGAATGCTGACTGTGAGGAGATGATAATAAAGTCAACTACAGTTTTGAGCTTGGCAGTCAATATCTTTGATATAAGCTTATACAATGTTGAGTAGCAAAACTATGGGTCTATCTCTTTCACAAGGGTAGGGACACCAACTTTTGGTACTAGAGTCACTATAATGGCATTCACCCCCTTTAAAAGTTCACCATATGAGAAAAATTGCAAGACCCTATCAGTAACTTCCTGTCCTATAGTTTCCCAATGTGTTTTAAAGAATTCTGCATTAAACCCCTCAATACCTGGACTTTTATCAGCTGATAGGTCCTTCAAGGCCTGCCTCACCTACTCTGCAATAACTGGTTGTGATAGTTGTTGTTGCTAGACTAGTGAAAGGCATAGTCCATCACTTGCAATACATACATCAGTACAAGGCAACATATTAACAACCTGACCAAGCAGATTCTATAAAAATCCCAGAACTTCCTGCTGTATCAGTAAAGTATCAGTAAGTTTAACCCCTTGCTCATTGTATATAGAGGAATTCTGTTTCTAGCTTGCTTGGATTTCAAATAAGCAAAGAAGTATTTTGAATTCTTATCACCATAGTTTATCTAGGTTTCCCTTGATTTATGTTTTAAAACTCTTTCATTCACACCCTCCAATTTTTTAATTTATTGAATGAGTGTTCTTTCCTCATATATTAAGTTATGGTTACACAGATCAGTAGGAAGAGCACTTTGAACTTCTTTCAGTGTTACTCTGAATTGATCTAGTCTTTTTTCAATGTAAGAGACTTCTTTCTGTAGGTTTCCTGCTTGGTGTGCTATCATATGTAGCTTCTTCCACACACTGAATAGTTTGTAGCCTAGCACTTGTTGACTCCAGATGTTCTGCCCTCATTCACTAAAGTTATGTTGTTGCATCAGGACATTAAGCAACCTGAAAGGCCTCTTAATCTGAATATGTGAGTTGACAGTGGTTAGCAATGATTTGAGCTTCCCAGTTCAAGGAAATCTGCTTCTATGTAATTGTACTGAGAGAACCAAGCATCATTACCAAAAGCCCAATCTATAGAAGTATATATCCTTGCATCTCCATCCCTTTTATTACACCGTGTGAAATGTTTGCCTCTTCTCAAAAGCTGTCCAACCCCAATATCCTCAATGTAGTTTTGAAAGTCAAGTGTTTTTTGTGGAGTCACTAGTTCACCATTACTTCCATCTTCATGTGAAAATATAACATTGAAATCACCTAATAGGATCCATTGATCAGTACAAGACGGAGCCAAGGTTCTCAGGTGGTCCCACAACTCTATCCTAGTAGCAGCAGTATTAATCCATCTATGAATGTCATTTTGCAAGTGAAAGAGAATCCTTGTCATGTACCCTACAATGTACCAATTGAGCTGAGGTGTGTAGTATAACATCCACTGTGGCATGTCTCCAGAATAACCAAATCCTCCCATTCAAAGTAGTAGGGTAATCAGCAATTGTACTTCATTCTTGCCTAAAAATCTTTTTACTTGATCAACCTTATGAACCTTTATTTTTGTCTCTAAACAAACTAGCGGATCTACTTTATTATTATGCAGAAAGGTGTTTAATTCCTTATGCTTGAAGGGCCTTTTCATCCCTCTCATATTCCAAGAACTAAAAATCATTTATGGGGGTCTGGATCAGGTGCTTTAGCTCTGTTTGCTACTTCAGCTGGTACTTGTCCTACTAGTGATACTGCTTGTCGAGCAGAACTACTAACACCTTCAGACTGGTGTTCTCTTGGTGCATTCCCCCGTTGTTGAGTCTATGGATTATTTCTTGTAGGACTGATACTCTTTGTTGGGAGAGTATTCTTCTTCAGTAGAGGGAAATAATCAATTTCTACTTCCTCAATCTCTTTTTTCTTACCCTTGTCATCTTTGACAACTTGTTGGGCTTCACTAGTACTAGCCTCTTGCAGTTGGATGTTCTTTGGACACCATTGAGGTGGTGGTGGTCTTCCTTTCTTTTTCCTTTTCTTCATAGGTACTGGATCTTGGACAGGCTCAGGATGCTCTTTCTTATATTCCCTATCTCTATGACCCAGTTACATACAATCATGACAAAACTTTGGTTGCCATTCATATTCAATTTCCTGAATCAGAACTGACCCATCAAAGCTCTCAATGTACAATTCATCTGGCAATTCCTGATTGATGTCAATTTCTATAAGAACCCTTGCATAAAAGATCCTATAAATTGCCGCAGTTAAATTATCAGCACAAATTGGTTTCCCAAGAAAGCTAGAAACTCATCCTAGGTTCTCCTCAGCCCAATAGTAAACTAGTAATCCAGGAAATATCACCCATAATGGTATGATTTGTAGCATTTCTGGTTCAAACTTGAAGTGCTTAAGCCAATTATGAATAATCAATGGTCGATTGTTGTAGGTATGAGGTCCATTTTGTAGTATGGGAGTCTTATTAGCACTGGTATTGAATAAGAATATAAAATATCCCTTATCATGTAGATAAACCCTAGGTGTTGATACAAAATTCCAAACATTATAAACAAATTTGAACATATCTTTATAGCTTGGTGTACCCCTCAACACATGCCTGATTCAGGCATTTTCCCATTTTTTGCATTCAGCTTCAACTTCATGGGGATTTATCATCACTAATTTCCTACCATCTTTGATCACCGGAGGATAATAGTCAAGGTGCATACCTTTTTTTAGTTGTCGATTTCCACGAACCACATCAACGGTAGTCGGCGGTGTTTTGGAGATGTTGCTCCTGTAGAGTAGGTCAACTTCCTCGCCGTGTTTGAGCCCTCAGCTACCATTTCGCTTGGTTCCGGTATTGATTCTCCATTTTTTGGTTCGAGATTAGTCGTATTAACTTTTCCCCCACCAGGTGACTAACTACCTAGCTTTAGTGGTGCCAACGTGTGTGGAATACTTGAGTCCGGAGTAGCCATTCTACCTTTAGGAACTTTAATCGGTGCCAGTGGATGGAGAACGACGCTGTTAACGAGGCCTCTCTGGTAACAATTCAGATCCTCGAAGCTAGTCACTTGGAAAGTAAATGTGACCAATGTGGAGGTTACAACTTAAGTCTTAAGGGATTCTAGCTAGGAGGTGCAGAATGACTTTGGTTGGAAGGGGAGGATATATCTTCATCTACTTCCCTGTTATATTCATTTGAATTAGCCCCTTCTCTTGGATAGATCTCCATCTTTGTCCACCCTTTTCCCCTAAGAAGACCCACAATTTTTTTCCACCAGTTTTTTCCATGAGGACAAAGATTCGGACAACTCTTCTTTTCAAGATGGTGGAGGGTTCTTCTCCGTTTCAACCTTCTATACTTCTCCATGAACCCTTATGTCTTTGTAGCTCCTTTTTGTAATAGCTCGATTGTATCCTTTTGAGATGAGCTAGTGGTGGAAAATAACTTATCTTCTCGAGGTGTTGTTATATTACTAATCTTCCCCATATTTTCCCTTGTTTTGGGTTTTTAATGTATTCCCCCTTCCTATGAGCTCTAATCCATTTTCTTTCTCCTTTTGCCTTTCCAGTTTGTGTATATATCCGTATAATAGGTAAAAGTGGGTTAATAAGAGTAAAATGAAGAATATAATATGGTTTTAAGGAATCAAGGGACTATTTGGAAGAAGGAGGTTGATCAGAACCCGAAGAGGAATCAGACATTATTTTTTTTCCAATTTTGTTCCATGGTGAGAGAGTGTAGTGAATGAGACTTAGAGGAGTTATAGCATGTTTATGTAGTGATGAAGTGGGTACCGGAAGAGTCTTTTTTGGGGATAGAGCAGTTTTATTGTGGTGGCTTTTTCAGCATTATCATCATGACTCATTGTTTCTTTTCTCAATACACACTTAATGACGGCTAGACTAGATTAGGATAGGGAGACCAGGTTGTCCAAGCTGTTCCATGATCTGAGTATATAATTGACTGTAGAAAAAAGAATACATACCTGGAGCATTTGCTAACCATATGCAATCTTTGATTTTAGGCCTTCTTCTGTGAAAGTCATAATGTTAGACTTTAAAAAGATAATGTTCCTATTATGTTATAGGACATGCAACCAAATGTACAAGACCGACTAAAATATTTTGATTACTTGAAGAACCACACAGTCTGAGACAACCTTCCAAGCCAAATTTTGAGGAACCTATGTGCAGCTTTAATCATTCCCAACATCCACATAATTATTTCTTTTATAAGCCATTTGGGAAGACTTCTTCAATTTAGTTAACCACTGGGATTAATCTAACCCCTCTTTTATGGTGTCATGCCGCCTTGTGCTATGCTGGAAATCTCACAGTATTGACATTTATTTCAATAATGTGCCCTCCAATTTTGCTTCCTTTGTGATCCTGAATTTTAGCCTTTAATCTTAGGAGTGGACAATACCTGTTCCAGCTGCCCATTTCCTTTATTTTGAGGAACAGGTTCTTGAACCTATTTTATGGACACATGGGTATTTGATCCTCCATTTTGCACTTTGTGAACAATTGCTTTCTCCCTTATTACAGCTCTTGCTTTTTCAGATAATCTCATCATTTTAAGTTTATTCCTCGTTGGTTCCATAGTGGCTTACATCAAATGTACCCCCTATTTTTTAGCAGTATTCTTTCTATATAAGAGGTGTTTTCTTGGTCTTCGATTTTTACTTGAAGTCCTGCTTAGAGTGTTTTGCCGATCTGTCAGTGGTGAACCGGGTTCATCTACTTGTTTCATCATAGGTTCCCCGTATCTAGTTGACTTCTCATTTAAGTGGACTTAAAGAACTTTGTTTTGCCACATCCTTCTTTTCCTTATTCTGAGAGTGAACAAAATTAATTTTGTAATTCCTTTTCTGACTTAAGCAAGCACTATTCATAGGTCACTATATCTTTCTCTTCTGCTCCTCTTATCTGGAAAAAACATTCAAAGGATAGTTTTAGGCACCTGGGCAAACTTGGGTTCTTTTCTTTTGACCATCAGATGGATTAGCTCTTTCTTTGTCCGTTCAAGCAAAGCTCAAGAGAACCTATTTCCAACACCAGTTGCATCCTTCTTTATTGGCTTGGTGCTTCTAGTTGCAATCTTCAGATTTCTCTCTTTGTAGCTCATGTCCACTGGGAACTTAATCTTGCAATGTCCCAACTTTCCACATAGAGTACACAACACTTCTCCAAACAATTCTTGTTTGGCAGTTCTATCAAATCCTAGTCTAGTAGTTATATTATGCATTTGACTGGTGATACTTGATAGCAATTGAGAAGTTTGAGTCCAACGGTTAGCCCTTTCAAGATCATGCTCTGTTCTAAGCAGCTTTGCTTTGCGGTCTCTGGATATTTCCTTCTCCAAATGTAGCTCCCTTTTTACCCTTTGCAGTTCAACCTCAACCTCACTTGGCTCAATACTCAACCCACACTCTCTTGGTTTGATGGTCAGCTTTATAACTTTAGATTGAAGAGACAAGATTGATGAACCAAGTTGAGCAACATGTCCTTCCAATAATGACTTATCCATTTCAACTATGTCTTTGGAGGCTCCGCAATTCAACAACTGATCCTGTGCGCATGTAAATTCATCCTGTCGCTGAACTCTTGTGGTGCTCATCTCTTGATATTCACCAATTAGGGTGTTGATCAAGGTCATCAGTTCTTCTTTTGAGATTTGATATGACTTATCTTTGAGCCCGTAAGTGATTACCTTGATGTCCTCCTCTATGTTTGATTTTGAATGATCAGCAACTATGAGAGCAGTGCGGTCAATCTCCCTATCAAAGTCGTTATCTGAACCCCAAATAGTTACCACCGCTTTTGAGGTTTCCTTATTCTTGCTCGCTAGCTCTTTCTTCTCCTTTTCTGCCTCTCTTTTCCATTCAACTTCCCATAGTGGAAAATATTTGATCATGTGACCAATTTTTTCGCACTTGAAACATCCACCTGTCTGGGCTTTATCAAAACTTCTCGTCCCGTTAGAAGTTTTTCCTTCTCTTCATTGATGTTCTCATTTAGGTACCTCTTGAAGTTTATTGTAATCAGGGCCATTCCTTCTTCATCCTCTTTATCTGTGGCTTTGAGCGCTAAAGATCTTTCTGAACTTGTTTCCTCTATTCTAGCATTCTCCAAGTTCATCTCATAGGTCTTTAGATCTCCCAGTAGTTCATCTAGAGACAACTCTTTTTATCTTTTGCTTCCCTAATGGCTGTGACTTCAATTTGAAGGATTTTGGCAGGGTTCCCAAATCTTTGTCTACAAAATCCTCAGTGGAGATGACCTTTCCAACTGAGGTTAACTCATTCACAATGGAGGTGCATCAAGTAAACATCTCAGCAATTGTCTCTCTTGGCTTCATCCTGAACTTTTTCACAATTAGTGGGGAGCATGGCCTTCCTAAATTTCCTTACTTGACTTGTTCCTTCATGGCCAGTCATTAAGGCAACCCATATTTTCTTGGTTGTTGTGCATCCGGAGATTCTACTGTACTCGTCTGGTCTAAGCCTATAGATTAGCGCAATCTTGGCCTTTCCATTCTTTTCGAGCATCTTGTAATCCTTTTCATCATATTCATCATTTTCTTTCTTTACCTCTATTCCATATTCTCCCTTCTTTGTGGGATATTTAGGTCCCTCAATAACCCTATCACATAACTCTTAATCTTTTGCATGTAGGTGATCCTTCTTGCGAGCCTTCTATTATTGATAGTATTATCCATTGAAAAATGGAGGCCTTTGAGTTGATTGTCCCTCACAGTGTCCAGTGGGTGGTGCAATATTCATCATGATCTTCTCCTAAGGTGTTAGCCTCTTTGAGGAGAACCTGCTCTGATACCACTTGTTGGAGTTGCACGACCTAAGAGTTTATCCTGATCAATACTTGATTTTCGCCTAAGAATAGAGCACGTTTCTCTACCTTTTCTACGTTCGTATTTGCACAATAATAATGAATAGGAAAGTAAAGGACACGATAATTTTTATGTGGAAACCACCCGGCTCACTAGGGCGATACAAACTCCACTACAACGGTGAGCCTTTGCAAATTCAAGTTACAATCTCTGTAACCTTGGAACTAACCTCTAATCCCTATCTCACTAATTAACCTCTGACTAGCAAGCAACCTACAAGTTGACCTCCAATTTAAGTTGAACTTACAACGTTTTTATACTTCACTTTATGCTTCTATGAAAGCAGATTAAGTACAACTCGATAGCCTAACCTAATACATGTTTTCTAGACTCAAGAACTGTAAAACATACCTCTATTTGACAGCTTCTCCAATATTCTTCTTGTACTAGGCACACATTCCTAGTTTCTGAATATTATTCATGTCGTTTTTGATCGATCAATATTCTGAAATATCTCTTTATAGGTATGCTGACCTTCTTCTTGGTAAGATTTGGATATTTATAACATTGAGTTCATAGTAGGTTAGCAAATACAAAATCCTCTTCCAATAGGTCCATGAGATATTAGGGTTTGTGTTGCTTTTGGTTTCTTGCCTTGTGGAGTCCTCTTCTTGTCCATGTAGAAGTCCTACTAATCCCAATAAATATGACAAGGAAATCTGCATACTGGACTGCCAAGTTTTTACCATAAAACAACAAATCCTAGTGCCGTAGGACTAGCGCTAGAACATATTCATGAACCTGGTTCATCTGCCTCTGAATCTCGACAGTGCATGGGACGGAACATGTTCACAAACCTATTTCATCATCCCCTTCTCATTCATTCCTACGACTTTGTCTTGAGCCTGCTTTTGTGATGAATGATAGTACATATTGACAAGCCTGTCTCATTGATCATGTGTTAATCTGTGTCTGTCTTCTTTTTCATTCAATTTATTCATTGCTTGAATAAATCATGTCTTCAGCCTTGTCTCACCCTGTGACTTTAATTATGATCTTTCTCTGTGTTGGAACATGTTGCAGACTTGGTTCATATGCTTTGTCTGCTACTCTTTTTACCTAAACAAGGTAACTTTGTCTGAGTCATCTTCACCTTTCCTCCTTATGATCTCTTCTTATGGTTCATTCATCAACTGCACCTGAAGACTCTTTGTGACAGAACATGTTCACATGCTTGCTTTATTATTCAATGAACTACTCAAGGACTGAGTCATCTTCATCTCCTTTTACATTGACACACATGTATTGATCACCTATGTTAATGGGTCTTTACTAGTCTCTGCTGCTTCTTTGCAATGGAATATGTCTATAGAGTGGTTCTATACGCCCTATCTTGTTTGCATATCACTATGTTTGGAACATCTTTTGAACCTCAACTATCTGTCTAGCTTTGTTTAAATGCTTTGTCTAGACCATGTTTCTAGACCTAGTTTCTTTGCATTATAGGTTCACTTTGTCAATCATCAAAAATTCACACATGGATTATGCGAACAATCACTTCAAGGAATGGCAAATGTTTTGGATATCACTAGAAAGCTCTCAAACAACCAACAACCAATCGGCATAAGCGGGTACTAAAAAGGGACATACCCAGACTCTATCAATTTTACTTCGAAGTTGTTCATCGCATGATAATGACAAGGAAGGAAGGGGAGGGACAAGTTTTTAAGATATGGAACTCATGGAGCTTCTTGATACTAGGGTCTAAATATATTTTCCTAGTCTCATGCTTCAACATATGCATAGGATCACACTTTAGGAGAATAGAGGTCATGGAATGACATCTGGGTTCTGGTTAGCTGAAGTCTTCTATTATTTTAAAATTCCCATTGAGGTACAATAGTATCATACGGTGAAAGATGTCATTGGGACTGTGGAAGATGTTGATCAACAAGTTCCAGTCGAAGAAGCTGGTGAGGAACTTCAAATCTTAAGAGACTATCTGGCAGCTAAAAAGGCTGAGATTGTTGCATTAAAGGATAAGCAACACTATGAATTAGGTATGTTACAGGCCTAGTATAAAAGTGAGAAACAAGCTCTGAATACTCAGATAGTGAGTTTACAATCAACACCGGATAAGGAAAAGAAGGAAAACACTGAGTATATCCTAAAATTGGTAGCCAATCTTTCCAAATAACCCTCATCTTCCTCCAAAAAATCCTCCCAGGATCCCTTAGTTAGCACCAGTCTTCACTCTTAAATTGTTTTGAATTTCAGTTCTTGTCAAATTGGTTTGTATGTTTCTTTAAATGACTCTGATGGTGTTCTTTTTCATTGATAATGGACACAATCTTTCTTTCATACATCTCTATTCAGATTCTGTGATAAACATGTTCAAATTTGAGATAGCAATTCTGTCATGCGTATTTGTGATAGCCCCAATGGTCATGAGTTTAATATTTCTTAATTCAATTTATGCTAAACTAATTTGTAGTAAATTTTTGTTGATTCCGAAAGGGGGATAATGTATGAGACAGGGGGAAGATGTACCAAAATTTATGAGAGAGGGGGAAGATGTACTGTGTATTGTGTAATCTAATCTGGTTCACACTTGTTAGTGCTTAATTTGTTCAAATTCTAAGAGATAAGCTATTGGAACATGGTATATAGCGGAGTGAAGAACTTAAGGTTTGTCATCATAAAAAATGGGCAATTTGTTGGCACTAGCATGTCTGAGTTTTGATGATTGACAAAATAAGCAAAAGCCTGTGAACTAGTTCAGGGGTTATTAGAACAAGTCCACATACCTGAACTATCACAAGACAGATGCAGAACAAAGGAGATGACGGCGACTTAGTCACATAAGCAGTTCAGGAGAAGAATAGATCAAGTTTGAAAACATGTTCTATCTCAGAAGTCTTCAGGTGCAGTGGATGAATGAATCAGACTTGAAGAGATCATGAAGGAGAAAACGTGAAGATGACTTAGAACTATTTTGTTTGAATAAAGAGAGTTGGAACCAAAGCACATGAACCAAGTCTGTAAACATGTTCTAACATAGAGCAGGAACATGGTTAGAGTCACAGAGCTAGACAAGGCTGAACACAAGATTTATTCCAGCAATGAATAAATCTAATTAAAGATTACAGACATAGAGCAAAGAGCATGATGTTATGAAATAGGTCTGTCAACATGTTGCATCATCCATAAAAAAAAAGCAGGCTCAAGATAGAGTCACAGGAATGGACGAGAAGGGGATGATGAAACAGGTTCGTGAACGTGTTCCATTTCGGATAGTGCAGAGATTTAGAGGCAGAAGAATCAGGTGGATGTAATAAGTTCGTGAACATATTCCAGTACAAGTCGTACAACAACTAGGATTTATAGATTTAAGGTAAAGACTTGGCGGTCAAGTTGTAGGATTCGTTTCCATAATTAAACAAGGTTCTTCAGACTCCTACAAGGACAATGAAGTTGATTCAAAAGGCAAGAACCCAAATTCAACACAAACCCTAATATATCTCATGGGCCTACTCGAAGAGGGTTTTATGTTTGCCGACCTATTGTGCACTCAATGTTATAAATATCCAAGTCGTACCAAGAAGATGGTTCGCACACCCACAAAGAGAGATTCAGAATATTAAGAGATCAAAGAAGACATCAAGAATATTCAAAATCTAGGCATGTGTCCCTAGTGCAAGAAGAAAGATTAAAGGAGCTGGTATACTGTATAATGTTTTCCAGTTCTTAAGTCTAGAGATCTCTCTTAGGTTTTTTATCGAGCTGTACTTTATCCTCTTTATTAGAAGCATTCAAGTAGGTACAAAGACGTTATAAATTAAACTTCAAGTTAGGGATGAACTTGAAGGTTTCTTACTAGTCTAGGGAGATTAGTGAGATAGGAATTAGAGGTTAGTTTCTAGGTTACAGTATTTGTAACTTGAATTTGCAGAGGCTCACCATTGTAGTGTAGTTTGGGGTAAATCCTATAGAGGTGTAGGTCGTGCTTTTTATTTCCCTTGTGAGTCAGGTGGTTTCCATGTAAATATCATTGTGTTCCTTACTTACCCGTTGTTTATATTCGGCAAGACGCTAGCGTAGAATAGGTAGAATAACATGTTTCATTCTATAGACAAAAATTGGATACAACATAGGATAGGAAGTAGGTCATGCAACCTAACACAAACCAAAGGTCAACTAAGTTAAAAATCACATTGCAAACCTAATGGAATCAACGAAACTCTCAAAATGATGCATTTACCCTCGATGTTGAATTTGGTAAAACATCTCCATTCTCTTAACTCAAAAACTGAGCCTACTATCTCCGCAAAGCATAAATATCGAGATGAAACTACAGGAAGGGTATTTTGGGGAAAATAAGGTAAAACTATCAAAACGACTAAATGAGTCGTTATAAATTGAAGGCTTAGTTGTGCTTAGATTCACATGATTTTTAGGTCATGGATTATCTAGACTATGGGTAAGATAAATTTATGATCAATTTCTAGTTTTAGCCTTGGGTTCGGGTTTTGTTATTTTGGGTTTCAGACCAAGGTATAGCAATATGAGTATTTTTGGATTCGTGTGACCTCATAGATAACTATTTTGACCATTTATTGACAATTTCAACCTTTACGGTTTGGAACAGCGTCTTAGGTTGACTTTTCAAACTCGAATCGTTTTTATGGGAATATGGATATCTATGGAATCATATTTTTAGATAGACTTCATATTTGATAGAATTTTACCATTCGGAAGCACTCCGAAATGGAAAGGCATTGGATTGAGGGTTCGGGGCTTTTTTAGCTTTGAGGTAGGTTACGGTTTACTTCTTTAGACTACGATTTGAGGGCATATATAGTTTATTAATGTTTAGGGGTATTGGACTTGAAAAAAGGGTCCCACCTTAGTGACTGTGATAGGTGGTAACCAATATGATTATGTGGGTTTTTATTATGGATAGTGATTTGGGAGTGGGAATGCATATTAGGGCCTTCGGGCATGTTGTGGTGATAAATCCACTAGGTTGGTACGATTACTGTTTATGTGGGCCATGAGAGCCGTGTTGATAAATACTTGTAATTATTTGATGTCATTTACCTCATCACTTCATGACTTGTATGATTTGTGAAAGAATGATCCATATTGGTGCTTGAGTTGAAATTATTGAGAGTCCATGATATACATATGCTTGTCCATTCGTACATTTATATCATATGGCACTTAATATTTTTCTTACATGCATTCATTCGTACATATTGATGGATAAGTTGTGGAAGAGGTAAGATTGAGGTTTCCTAATTTTGATGATATAAGGGATCGGTTTGCACACTGCAATATGAGATCAGGTTGCACACTGCAACATATATAATCTATGGATCGGGTTGCACGCCGGAACATGGGATCGAGTTTCACTACGCAACAGGAAAATGGACCTTGCGAGTCCCCCATGGGTCACAACTATACGGAATGACTGATACGTGTGTGTACCAGGTTTGATATTAGCCAATGCATTCATTCACGAATTCATGCATCCATCTATCTTTATTTACCTTATGTGTTACGTGTTACGTGCCTTAGTGTGAGATATGACTAAAAAGGGCATAGTTGGTAAAGTTAGGCTGAATGGATTTTGAGTATTTGGATCCAACCTTTATATTCAATATATATGTTTCTCTTCATTGTCGGCCTATGATACCTTTGAGTACTAGTGATTGTACTCATACTACACTTGCTGCACTTTCTTTTGGGTGCAAATAGCGCTCTGTGTTACAGTTTTGGGGCTCGCATCTGATCTCGAGGTGATTGACTTGGAGATTTCAGGGTAAGCTTCCTGACATTTAGTAGCCCTGGATCTTCCCTTAGCTTTATTTCCTGTATATTTCCTTCTAAGAAAGCGTACTTCTGTATTTAAGACTTTCCAATGTATTAGAAGCTCTAGTACAAGTTTAGACCAGGTTTTGTGATTGTAATACTTAAGTACTTCGGCACTGCTTTATATTATTAAGACTGTTAAGTAGTACTTATTTGTGTTTGACTTTTGCATCTTCCATTTTAAGAATGATTAGGTAATTGGGTATGGTATGCCTACCGAGAGGGTTAGTGTAGGTGCCATCATGATCCGTAAAATGGGTCGTGATAAATTGGTATCAGAGAGCTCAGTTCACCGTTCTCACGAGTACAAGAGTAACGTCTAGTAGAGTCTTGAGGATTGGTACGTAGATGTCTGTACCCGTCCTTGAGATGCTATAGGAAATTTAAGAAACTTCCATTCCTTCATTCCTTTCGTGCTAGTTTGTTCAAATTGGTATCTAATTTCTTATTCTATTCTCTCACAGATGGTGAGGACGCATGCGAATATGGCTTGGGAAGAGGTACCAGCACCTGCGGTTGAGGCTGTGACACGTGGTCGAGGCAGAGGCAGAGGCAGAGGCAGAGGCCGTGGTAAAGGTAAGCCCCGTGGAGCAGCATGGACCAAGGGTAGAGCACCACTGACTGGCCAAGCCCGTGCTAGATCCTTATCTCTAGAGCCAGAGGCAAACCATTAGGAGGAGCCTTTTGAGGAGGTGGAGATAGGACTACCCCAGGCTCTTCCTAATATTATTGCAAGACTAGTGCTTCAGGATGCCATGGTGAGCATTCTGAGTTTACCTGAGAGCTTGAACGAGGCCGGTGCATTTCAGGCTAGACCAGATAGGTCAAAAATCAGAGCAAGAGAACACACTCTTGATCAGTTTCAGACTCTGGGGGCACAGCCTGCTGCCACTATGGCTCCCTACATTGTGAGATCCCATCACCTGGTTTTACTGCTCGACTAAACCCTGGGCCAGTCATGACCCGTGATGAGAAGAAGATGTTTGAGCAATTCACTAAGATGAGTCCCTCTTAGTTCTATGGTACCTCCGAGGAGGATGCGTAAGAGTTTATTGTCAGTTGTCATGAGAGGCTTCACAAGTTGGGTGTAATGGCGTTGCACGCAGTGGACTATGCTTCTTTCTAGATGATAGGGGATGCCAAGTAGTGGTGGAAGTCCTACATTGATTGCCGACTAGCCGAGTCACCTCCTTTGACATGGACTTGGTTCTATCAGATCTTTCTAGAGAAGTAGGTCCTTCATAGCCTAAGAGACAAGAGGAGGGACGAGTTCACCACGTTGGAGTAGAGAGGGTCTTCAGCTTGGTAGATGGTTTGTGAAAGGGTTGACCTTTCTGCTTCGATTGGCGACCTTGCAGGTGGTATCTTCTGGGCTTCATTTCAGAAAGTAATAGATCATGCTAAGGAGGTTGAGTCTGTGAGAGGTCAGTTCTTTGGCAATGGCGATGACAAGAGGGCTAGAAAATTTGGTAATTTTAGTGGTTCTTCTTATAGGGGTTGGGGACATTATGACAAAGTCCCTCATCATCACTCCAGTCATCCTATCCAGTCAACACTCTAGATTTCAATAGTTGGTTCTTCATGACAAAAGTTGTAAAGCACAGGGCACAGTGGATTATGTTCAGGACAGATATCTCGGGGTTTTTATTTCCAAACCTCAAACCATTGAGGGCACACAGGTTTTTCGATGAAAGTTCAACAAATCATGGCTGTCGGGGAGTGTTTTGAGTATGGTGAGATAGGGTATATTAGGAAGGATTGTCCTAGGTATAGGCAGAGTGGGGCCCAATAGGGTTTCCAGATTTAGGCACTAGGCCTCCAGCCCCGCCAGCTAGAGGAGGTGGATATTCTGGTAGAGGGGGTTCGCAACTTGGTAGAGAGGGTCTTCAGCTTGGTAGAAGGAGTTCTTAGTCAACGAACGGTGGAGCTCAGGTAAGCCATGGTGGTCATTGTGGCAGAAAATCCGAGTGTGGACATGCCCATTACTATGCTTTTCCTGGTAGACCAAAGGTTGAGGCTTCAGATGTGGTTATTATGGGTATCATTTTTGTTTGTTATCAGTCTACTTCAGTCTTATTTGATTCGGGCTCTACTTTCCCCTATGTGTCTGCTTATTTCTCAACGGGTCTAGATATGCTGCGTGACTTGCTTGACATACCTATTCGTGTCTTTACTCATGTTAGGTAATTTGTCGTAGTGGATCGAGTCTATCGGTCTTGTGTGGTTACATTCGTAGAGATACGACATTTGCGTGGATTTAGTTATCCTCGATATGGTAGACTTTAACTTCATCTTTGGTATGGACTAGTTATATTCTTATTATGCGATTTTGGACTGTCACGCTAAGACAGTTATGTTGGTTATGCCGAGCATTCCGAGGTTAGAGTGGAAGGGTACTCCTAGCCCTACACCAAAAAGATTATATCATTGCTTCGGGCGAAGAAGTTGATGGATAAGGGGTGTTTAGCATATTTGACTCATATCCGAGATACTAGTGCGAATACTTCTTCCATTGAGTCAGTACCAGTTGTGAGAGAGTTGTCAGAGGTTTTTCCCACAGATTTATCTGGTATGCCACTCTAGAAGGGAAACATATTGGCTTGATAGTTTGTGGCTACTTTTCAGCTGAGGTAGGATACGATTTACTTCTTTAGACTCTGATTGGAGGGCATATATAGTTTATAAATTTTGAGGGGTATTAGGCATGAAAAGAGGGTCACACCTTAGTGACTGTGATGAGCATTTGAGTGGGTACTAGTGTAACTGTGTGGCTTTTAATTGTGAATAGTGATTTGAGACGGAGAATGCATATTAGGGTCTTCGATCATGGTTGTGGTGATAAATTCACTAGGATGGTATGATTGTTGTATATGTGGGCCATGAGAGCCATGTTGATAAATACTTGTAATTATGTCATTTACCTCATCACTCCATAACTTGTATGATTTTTTAAAGGATGACTTGTGTTGGTGCTTGAATTTAAAAATTGAGAGTCTATGATATACATATGCTTATCCATTCCTACATATATGTCTTATGACACTTGATATTTTTCTTACATGCATTCGTTCAAACATATTGATGAATAAGTTGTTGAAGAGGTAAGATTGAGGTTTCTTAATTGTGATGATATATGGGATCGGGTAGCACACCACAACATATATAATCTATGGATCGGGTTGCACGCCACAATATGGGATTGGGTTGCACGTCGAAATAAGGTATATGGACCTCTCGAGTTCCCCATGGGTCACAGCTAGACGGAATTACTGCTAGCGTGTGCGTATCAGGTTTGATATTGGCCAATGCATTGCATTCACGTGTTCATACATCCATCTATCTATCTGTATATCTGTTTCCCTTCATTGTTGTCATATGATACCTACAAGTACTAGTGGTTGTACTCATACTACACTTGCTGCACTTTCTTTTGGTTGTAGATACCGCTCTGTGTTCTAGTTCTGGGCCTCACATTTGATCCTGAGGTAATTCACTTGGAGTTTTCGGGGCTAGTTTCCAAACATTCATCGGCCTGGATCTTCATTTATCTTTATTTCTTGTCTGTTTCCTTCTAAGACAGAGTACGTTTGTATTTAAGACTTTGCAATCTATAAGAATATCTTGTACTAGTTTAGACCAGGTTTGGGATTGTAATACTTAGTACTTCTGCATTGATTTATATTATTAAGATTGTTAGGTAGTACTTATTTTGTGTTTGACTTCCGCATTTTTGTTTTAAGAATGATTGGTTAATTGGGGATGGTACCCTTACCAGGGGTTAGTGCAGGTCCCATCATAATCTGTGAACTAGGTCGTGACATTTGGTCTCGGTTTCATTGCTGATGTTGCAGATTAGGAACATTTGTTTGAAGATGAGGCATTGTCCCGAATTTTCTATAGCTAGTTCTTTGTCGACAACCACTTGAGGATTTTTGACCTGATGGGTGACAAATAGATTTTTGCTCTTATGAAGTTCTCAAATTTTTCTACTACATTTTTTAGAGCCGTTAAACGAAAAATAAGATATAAAGAGAGATGAACCATGGAGATATATTTATCATATAAATTCATCCTGATTTAGGTGTGTTTGAAATGAAGAAGTCATTTTTAATAGACAAGTATGAAGAATTATAAAGACCATTAATTAAAAATTGGCTTTAGGCCACTATTTTTATTGAGCCACCCTTGATGTTTTCTTTGTTGTATATAAGAGAATAGACTACACTGTAGATAAAGTTTAAGAAAATGATAGAAGTCATTTTTCAAATAAAAAATGGACTATTTATGATAAGCACTTATGTCTTAGTGGATAAAAACAAATGTTGAAAATGTTTGACAACAAGTAAGCTTTTTATTAGATCAAATTTTGTTAGCCCCTCCCACTTATAGGTTGGCTTGATGTAACCACTCGCTTAGTAGTTTTGAACTTTTAGCCTTATTTTCCCCAAAATACTTATTATAGTTTCTTTTATGTATTTATGACTTGTGGGGATGGGTGACGCGGTCCTGAGACACTTGGCTGGGTTTCAGATTGGTGTTAGTGAAATTTGAGATTTCTAAGTTAAGGAAATAGAGATGTTTGACAAAAGTCAACATCAAGGGTAAGTGTGTCAATTTGAGAGTTTCATTGATTCCATTAGGTCCGGAATGTGATTTTTAACTTAGTCGAGCATTTTGTTGGGTCTCGACATTCCGATGTGATTTGGGTGTTTGGTTGGAAAGTTAGCATTTTGATGTTTTGGAGTTGACCTTGGTCAACACCAGTTTAAGATGACCACTTTTGGGAATTTCGAGTGCGGGAACTAGTTTGTAGCATGTTTTATGATAGAAATGCATATTTGGTTTGTGTCCTGGGGATTCCGAATGAGTTTTGGGTGTTGGATTGGGATTTTGGGAAAACCAAAAAATTGTCTTCAGTTGGCATCTAGTTTCCCGCGATCGCGATGAAGGAAGAGAAAGCAGGACACGATCACGCAAAGGAAAATTGGATCGAGTTAGGTAAGTGGGCCCGTGATTGCGAGAATGGCCCTCACAGTCGCGAAGAGGAGTGTAACTGGGAAGAAATAAAACTCTCATTTCGTGTTTCACCTTCCTAAACCCATTTTAGAAGCTATACAGCTTGACTTAAGGCGATTTCAAGTGCAAATTGCAAATTTCTACATTGGGGTAAGTTCTAAACCTTAATCTAAGTGCTTATTCATGCTTTCTTCCATTAATGATTTCTAAGTAGTAAAAGAAGGGTCTCCAAAGAAATAGGTTTTGATGAGATTTATGCAATTGAGGATGCATTTGTGGTTAGAACTTCATGATTCTCAGGATGTGGACTATCTAGACTATGGGTAAGATGATTTTAGGCTTAAATTCCAGTTTTACCCTTGTGGGCCTAGGGTTACCTTTTTGGGTTTGTTTTTGGGATCCGGACTAAACTATAGCATTATATATACTGTTGGATTCGTGTAACCTAGTAGAGTACTGATTTGACTATGATGAACTTGATTTCACGATAAATTACTGCTTTGACCTTTGGGGTTTGAGATGGGTTTTAGGTTGACTTTTTGGACCCTATTACCTTATGTGGCTCTATGGGTATCATTAGAATCGAATTCTCATGTAAATAACATATTTGAACAGATTGGGCTCGTTCAAAAGCTCTGAGGTAGGGAAAAGTCGTGGAGTGACTCTTTGGCTTCAGATTCTGGCAAGTTAAGACTTACTAGACCTTTTATTAAGTGTTAATTACTAGTTAACCTACAATAAGGGGGTAATAGGGAATTGGGGGTCCTGTACTAGTGCGGTGACGAACATTTGTGCGGGTACAAGTGTATCTATATGGGTAGCTAAAACATGAACTAAATATAAAATTTGATGAAGATTATATGTTCAGCTATTGGGTCAAGAGGAATGGTGGATAAATCCACTTAGGTTGGTATGATTGTTGCTTATTTGGGCTATGATGGCTATTATTGGTTAAATAATTGTGAATAATGACTTGATTTTCATTCATCACTCCACATCTCGTCTGAACTATGAAAAGGACATGTATACTTTACGTTGACATGTTATTATGCATTTCATGGGTATGCATATCCATTTATCCTTTCATGATATTATTGGCATTTAATTGATGAATATACAAGACAGGAGCTGGGAGGATGAATATTAAATATTGTACATGGATGGAGTGATGATGATAATATTATAGCCAAATGGCTGAGACCCGATGTGAACTGGGAGATCTTGTATTCCGTGTGGGTATAAGGACCTCATGAGTCCCCCATGGGTCACGTAAAACACATTGTAGGAGCGTGTGTACACCGGTGCATATGGTCATTGCATTGTATACTATTCACTTACATTGCATGCATTCCTTTACATTGCAAACTATTTATGCTTGTTTGACTTGTTTCCACGCCATAGTGTGCTTAAAGGTTATAAAGATGGGGTCTTTATGCTTGTACGTGTAATGACTAATATAAAGATAGGATCTTTACACTAGACTTGTCTTAACTAAAGAAAAGGCAGGATCATTACGACTATAGTGGGGAAGAAATGGACTGCATGAATTGACTGAGTGTACACACCTTTTTTCTTTGTTGAGTGCTTACAAATTGTGGACTTTGAAATAATAAAGCAAGAAGAGGAGTATATGAAGTACCAACCCTCGTCGTCACTATAGTTTAGGGTCGGTCAACTATGTTGTTGGGTTCATGTGCTTCCCATACTTACTCTACACTTGTTGCACCTTCCGTGTGCAGGTTCGGATCCGGATACTAGAGTAGATCGAGGTTTGCACTTCCTTGGAGCACATATCTTGGAGTTAAGGTGAGCCGTTAATGGTTCCATGGAACCAGACTCCTTCCTATTTTTACTTTCTATCATTTAATATTACAGACAGTATTTATGTATTATTCAAACCGTATTCGTATTAGCGGCTCTGTACTTGTGACTTCCAGGTTTTAGGGAGTGACTTCAGATTTAGACATATTTTCTATCTATATATTATAAAGACCTAAGCACCTTGGGTTGTTTTGACTTTAATTTCTGCATTTACTTATGTTATCTTAACTTGTATGGTTTTTAGGTTCGCTTGATGGTTGGATTGGGAGCCCTCACGACACAAATGGGATTTTGAGTCATGACAAATTTTGTATCAGAGACCTAGGTTCCATGGTCTCACAAGTACATGAGTGGTTTCTAGTAGAGTCTTGCGGATTAATATGATGATGTCCGTACCTATCTTCAAGAGGCTACATGACATTTTGAAAATATCAATACATTCATTCTTATCGTGCGTTTTTGACTTTATTGAATACTGAGTTTCTTGTTTCACTCTTTCTTACAAATGGTGAGGACTAAATCGACTGCGACCAGAGTGCAGAAACTCATACCTGCACCTGAGCTTATTGTTAGGGTTTTTGTTCAGGGCAGGGGTAGAGGACGAGAGGGAGGCAGAGTTTGAGTAGCGGCACCAGCCCAAGGCCGAGGACCAGTGGCACCTCAGAGCCTTACTAGAGTAGTATCCCCCGACAAGGAGGTGACTGAGAAGGATGAGCCAGTTCATGCTGAGGAGGTTGGACCGGGACAGACACCTCCTAGTTTTATTGGTACACCTGTGCTTTAGGACACGTTGGTTCGTATGTTGGAATTCCTTGAGAGTATGGCTCATGTGGGTATTTTACCGGCTACTTTTGATGGCTCATAGATTAGGGTTGGAGGACAAAATCCTGATCTCATGACTGCTCTCAAATTTTAGACTCCAGGGACTAGGACAACAAATGTTGTGGCTCCGCCATTCATGGGTATGAAAGTACCTTGCTCCCTTCACCCCCAACCACTCAGCCCACGATGTCTGTGGAAGAGCAGAAGATGTTTGAGCAAATCAGGGAGATGATCCTCCCAAGTATTATGGAGACCTGGAGGATGACGCATATGAGTTCCTAATTAGTTTTCATGAGAGGTTGCACATCCTCGGGTTAGTGGAGTCTCGCGACGTACAGATGGTTGGCCTCGCCAAGAAATGGTGGAGGTCGTTTATTGAGACTAGACCAGCAGGGTCCCTTTCGTTCACTTTGGTATAATAGAGGAAAAGAGAATGGTGGCGGTGTGCCATGGACAGCTGTACAGACAAAAGATGTCTAGAGCCTTCAACAAACGGGTCAGAACCCGACTTTTTCAGATTGGACAACTCGTGCTCAAGCGAGTCTTCCCTCACCAAGAGGAATATAGAGGGAAATTCGCACTGAACTGGCAAGGACCATACATGGTCAGGAAAGCACTCTCAGGAGGAGCCGTAGCCCTAGCCGAGATGGATGGAAAAGAGTGGCCCAAGGTCATCAATGCAAACGTGCTGAAGAGATACTACATTTAGGATTTCATTTGCTTGTAATCGCATTGTTATTTCCTTGTAATCGTACCTTTTTGCTTGAAATCATACTAGAATAGGTGAAAAACAAATCATCTATGTAATGAAATACGCAATGACCTGAATTCCCCACGGTGGGATACGTAGGCAGTCCATACTGGACTCGGTCGCTTTATTAGTAAACCAAAACTCAATTACTTTATTCTGAACTACGTTCGACCTGAATTCCTACTGCGACAGGATACGTAGGCGCTCTCAAGTTCAGTCGTCATAAAAGAAAAACTAAGAAACCCTTAGGAAACCCCAGAGACAATAAGCCGGGAAAAGTTAACAAGATCAAGCTCGCAAGTGGCAGTACAAGAACCAGGCAGCATCGACACTACACTGGGGCAAAAATTTTTAGCGAACCTAAAAAATTCCTATCAGAACAATCAACAAAGAAGGGACAAAGTAAAGCCATACACGGGGGCTGAATTTTTGAAGGGACCTAAAAAATTCCTACGTAGCAAGACAACACAAAGTTCACCCAGAGACCAGGACCTCAAAAATTCTACCATTACAAAAGTCAACAATCATGCCTCCGAGAAGAACCGGAAGACCTCGTTCGAAGAAAACACACGTCATGACACGTAAAAACAAAACAAACATTTACCTTTTAAGAAAAAATAACATTCGTTTTATGAATTTTTACTCTGAATTTTCAAAATATATAGCATAATTACGTCCCAGAAAAATCTCTCAAAATACCGAGCCCTAGAGGGTTCAAAGGAGCATCAAGAGGAGACACCAGGTAGGAAGACGACGATGCTAATCAGCTTCTTAGGAAACTCATATGTTTTTTTATGCAGGTTTTCTTTTACAGGACAGCAGATACACCACCAATCAGCTTACTTGCAACAAAAGCAAAAGGCAAAGCCTAAACAGTGGAGAAAGACCCAAAGGGCCATGGCAGAAAATGAGTAGTAAAGACACATCTAACCGCAAAGGTCACGGAGTAAATGAGCGTAAATACAAATCGGACCAAGAGGGTCCCACAAAAAGTGAACGTCAAATACATATCAGAACAAGAGGGTCACAATTGGTGAGCATAAACATATATATGACCAAAAGGGTCATGACAAGGACGAAAGGGCATATCTGGCCACAAGGGTCAACAACCAATACAATGGACGAAATAAAGACTATCCGGCCACGAGGGCCATAATTGTCATCTGCATGCCAAGAGGGTCATTCATTTATTTTGCCAAGAAGGTCATTCATACAAACAAGCCAAGAGGGCCATTCATACAAACAAGTCAAGAGGGTCATTCATACAAACAGCCAAGAGGGCCATTTATACAAACAAGCCAAAAGGGTCATTCATTCAAACAAGTCGAGAGGGCCATTTATCTAAATTTCCACAAGAATATCTGTATATTGTCAAAATCCAGGAGAGAGGCGCACAGCCACCCAAAAGGAGCTGGCTTGCTAAACCAGATCCAGACAAATTGCAGAGCAAACGTGGAACTTTTTCTTATGCAGCCAATGAAGATAGGGTGCCCTTGAGAGTCAAGCTCTCCGACCAGGATTTGGGAGCCATCCAATCTCAGACTCAGCCACAACTTGTCTTGTTTGTTTTTCCACTAAAATTAAAACAAAAAACCACAACCAGGCGGATACTGTCACGACCCAGCTAGGGGCCGCGATGGGTATCCGGGGCTAGCCACCGAACACCACTCGTTCTGTTACTCATCTTACTCGTTTATCAATTTTATACTTAATTCATGAGAAAATCATCTTTCATTTGTAGACATAAATACCTTTATATGCATAAGCCTTTCGGCCATCAAAATAATAACATATACGTCGTAGCAACTTGTGAGACCATATGATCCACACATACGCATCTACGAGCCTCTACTAGAGTACTAGACATATGGACGGGACAAGATCTCGTCGTGCCCAAAATATTTATACATATATATATACACAAAAGTATAAACCCGATTAGCACCTCCAGAATAATGGAGTGCTTCTGCAAATCTGCTGATAGCTCCTAAAGGTCTGCGCCGTCTCCCTGTCTACCTGTGGGCATGAACACAGCGTCCAAAGAAAACGAACGTCAATACGAATATTGTACTGAGTATGTAAGGCATGAATGAAACAAACATAATAGAGAAATCATAAGTCATGAGGTGAAGGCAAAACCTGCGCGACCTTTAAGGATGAATGCATTTCATACATATATCACATATACATAATCGTCGTACATGAACCATCATAGAGTATACATCATCATGTCATATAATTCATTATCGTAGTACCGTAGCTTCTCATACACATAAAATATTATCCGTATTCGGCCACGTAGGGCTCGACAATATCCGTATTCGGCCACGTGGTGGCTCGACAGTATCCATATTCGGCCACGTAGTGGCTCGACCATATCACATACATATCTTCTGTATTCGTCCACGTAGTGGCTCGACCATATCACATGCATCATACAAGGATCAATATATCTCATCATTATCATTACCATCACATACATCTCATAAGCTTATCGTAACCTTTTATTAATGCATACATTTAAATTTACAACAATTTATGAAAATCACATCATATCCGTAGCATGGACTTCGTATGAATATCGTAAGATAGACTTCATAATCTTTAGACTTAGGCTCAACATTACCATTATCGTTTATATAGCATATATCTTACCTTTATTCCATATGAAATCATTTATGAACATAGACTTGCAACTTGCGAAACATTGGTCATATGGCATGCATTAAGGTCTATGGATAATCTATAACAATGCCGGGGTGACGTAAGGTCGAGAACCCCCGAGTCCATTATGGAGCATTCGTAAGCATTATGCCTCACCTTGAAGGAATTAGTATATAAGGTGAGTGTAGTCAATAAACAACATCAAGAGATCGTAACTAGGGTCATTAGCTTCATAGACATCATATCTTGCTTTACAATCTCTGAGCTTAAACTTAGCACCATCATTATCACATTCACGACATATTCCTCGTCTTTATCTCATAAGAAGCTCGTTACCAACATTGATTCATCGTCTCCGGAATGTAAGAAATGTCATGGAGAAGTAGGGGAAGTAATATCATAGGAAGCATACAAGGATCATTAGCTTCGTAGGGATGTTATATCATGAGCTTGAGGGCTTCTAGACTTGGATTCATTAGTAGGACTATACTTGGCATCATTAGCTTCATGAACATCTTATATCACTCTAGGATTCTTCACATGTGTACTCATCATCGTCATTGTCTTGCTCGTAACGTATCTCTTTTATTTTTCTCATATGAAGTTCTTTATACTCGTAGATTCATAGTTCCCACTATGTCGGTAAATCATAGAGAGATAGGAGGATTCATACCATAAGATTCATGCCTTAGAAAGAAAGGACTAGCCTTACATACCTTTTCCTTTAGCTATTCTACCGCTTGATCGTTCCTCTTCAATATTCGCGTCTTTACCTTCAAGAGAATCCGCATCAACGTCAGTTAATCGACTATAAGAACGCGTGACTATTTCTAGGGAAAATTGGGCATCATTTCCTTCGTTTATACAACTCTTCCCATATTCTGTATCAGCTGTCAAATATTCATAACAACATTCTCAGTATGATAGACAACACTCATCATTCGTTTACAATATCCGCATTTCATAATTTGTCTTTAATTTCTCCATAATCATGGCCATGGTCCATTGTTGCATTTTTCTCACATAGGATACTTATTCCATGTTCTAAATGTCATTCATAGCATTTTTATAATCACAATTTATCAATGATCGTGGCTCAATTTAACTATCATCCAACCATGACACTAGTCACTCATTAATGACCCATTTCTTACATCCTTCTATAATCCAAGTGTTTCAACTCTTCTATACCCTAAATAACATGTAAAGGCCATAAAACATACCTTAGAAGTTGTAGGAACAAGCCTTGAGTGGTATTGTTCTTCTTGCACCCAAAACCCTAGTTTGCTTCTCTTGAAATTTCTTAACTTGGATGAGCTTTGATGAGTTTCATACACTTGATTCACTTGAATTCTTGATATTGATCTTTGATTTCCTTTGTTTTCTTGTAAGTGAAGAGTGGAGAGTATTCTAGAGGTTTCTAGAGAGAAATGTCGTGGAGATGAAATGAATTTTATGAGCTTGGGTCTCCTTTTAATAACTTAAAATCTGATCCGGAATGAATAGTAGCTGAAGTGTACAGTGGTCGTAAACCCAGTTTACGGTCCGTATTCCAGTTTACGGGTCGTATTTCGTGGTCGTATTTAAGCATATCAAAACCAGAAAGGTATGTTAAGGATCATGGTGATTTACGATCACGGTTTACGGGCCGTATTTCAATTTACGATCCGTATTCCAAGTCGTATTTAACCATTTGACAGAAAGTTGAAGTTTTGTAAGTTGGAATACGACCTGGAAGTTTACGGGCCGTATACCACTTTACGGTCCGTATTTCATTTTACGACCGACTGGCCAAAATGCAAATCTGCAACTTTTTTCACATTTTCAAAACCTATGATTAGTCATTGTGGAGCATAACCTATCTCTTATTACAATTTCCTTTGAAATCTTACTTAAGGTCATCAAACATCGTTCCCTTCTCATTGAAACATCATATACCCGTATTCTTCGTTAGTCTATTCATTATACGTTCACGGGGAAATTTCCAAGGTGTAACAGATACACACCAGGAATTCTGAAGGTACTCCCGCACAAGGGATATACTCTTCTCCAGCAAGTCGAACTACATGTGACCTGATTCCCAGGAACCAAGGATATGTAGGCAAACTCAAGCCCCGAGAGTCGTTCACATTCTAACAGTGTTCTGGAGAAACCCAATCACAATATTAGGATCTCCGGATAGTTTCTTCCAAATCACTTGAAGGTCTTTAGTTGAGTCGAACTACAAGTAGCCTAAATTATCATATGACCTGAGATATGTAGGAAACCCAGAGACCAGGGTCCGACCACATATGTGAAAATTGCATAGAAACAAAGGGTAAAATGAGCCGGGTCAGTAAAAAATTAAGGTTAGTCAAATTTCATTGCTCAGGGATGGTCCCTCCATCCCCGATCACCGAAGGGACAGTTGTTGACACCTAATTTTTGACCTCCCATAATTTATTTTAATCACTCAGAGTCCCCGGATAATAAATAAATGAGCTGAGCATCTTGAAATAATTAAATGATTTTTATAAATTGTCCAAGTCAATATTTTTTCCCTTAAATTAATAAAAGGGATTTTTATACATCATAAATTAATTTGGAAATTAGTGAGTACTTTCATGATATTTTATGAGATTTTGTTAAATTTAATTATAAAACAAAAAGAGAAAAAGAGAAAAGGGTTTTCATTTATTTAATTATTTAAAATTATCAAGAAATAATGTTTTTTGCAAATACTTATTTCCTTTTAATCCATGAAGTTTGAGTAGTTTAAATAATTTAAGTAATTAACTATTTAACCCTTTGAACTTCTGATTTTTATATAATATGCATGATTTGTCAAAAATAGACATAATTGCCCATAAATGTTTTAATTAGGATAATTAATTAATTAAGTGATAATTATTGAAAATTGATCCTTTTTATATAAATATATTTTTCCTTGGCCATAATTAAATTAGTCAGTTCATGATTTAAAGAGATTAGAGTTATTTTGCAAAATCAGCCTGTTAATGATTTTATTTGAAATAACCAGTTTAATTTAATTTCAAAATTTTCTAATTAGGCCAAAAAGGCCATAAGTGAAATGATCATGCTAGGTTAATTAATTAAGGCCATTTTAGGCTCATTAATAATTTGGCTGATTTTTAAACTATTTTAAATAAAATAATTATGGCCTAATTTTTCCTATAATTAAAACTTCATCAATTTTAATATTGTTCTAATTATTTGTTTTTTTTATATTAGATATACATATGTATACACAAAGTATGTGTATATATATACACACACACACACTTAGTGTATACATAAAATGAATAGGGCCAGTGTATACATAAAACAAATAGGGCCCTTTATATATATTCAGATTTTTTGGCCAGGTCCAGCCCAAAGTCGGGCTGAGACCCGGCCCAGTTCGCATTAAACAGATAAGGGGGGCTACTCCCCTTTTATTTTCAAACCAACCCCAACCCCCTTCCCCTCGTCTCTCTTTCTTCCCTTTCTAGTGAAACCCTAAGTGCCGCCTTTGATTTCCCTAGGCTCTCAGCCAAAAATGGCAAGTTTACAGGGTTTTGCTGACATAGGCAGCTATTGCATGCTCATTGTGGTGAAAGTATCAAAAGTTTTACTCGATTTCATGATTCTTTTACTCAAATATGGTATAAATCCCTGTTTACTCTTTATTTTCAGATTTCTTAGTCAAGTGCTTTCAAGTTGTATTTTTTGTTATTTTTGTCATTTTCCTATTGGTTCGTAGTTGTTGGGTCAGATCGACCTAAGAAGGGTCAGATCTGACCGCATGTTTGGCTACACTCTTAGATCTGGGACGTTGATTGTTATTCACTGAATATATGGGTTTTGAAGAGGGCTTATCCCACATCATTTTTGTTAGTGTTGGTTGAACTTCTGGGGTTATATAAATAGAACCCCACTCTCACAAAAACAAGAGGTCGGAAAAAAAGAGGGGAAAAAATAGTGAGATAAAAAAAGGGAAAATTTGAAAGTTGAAGAAGTTGGAAAAATTTAGATTTTTCAAAAATCTTCTTAGTAAAATAATTTAAAAAAAAACCTACACTAAAATAGTTGGGGTTTTCTCAGTTAAAATATTTTTCTTACTTCATTTTATTTTCGTGTGGCTGATTTGTTGAGGTTGGAAGCACAAAAGCTCCCAAATTAGTTCTTTTCTTGGTTGCGCATGCAAAAGGTAAATTTTAATTCATTTTATTTTTGTTATTTAGAGTTTTTCCTAGTCTAAGTGCATTTATGTTAGTTAAGTTGGCTTATGGTTTGATATTTGTTAATGGTGGTTCTCATTTGCTAAGAGTTGCCTTATTTAGTTCTGTGCTTAACTTGTGGTTTACTTAAGGTAAAACAGTAGAACTAAAGTGAATTTGTGTTGAAATTCATTTAAGAAGTAGGCTGCTTGATCTTCCTATTGGTTTTTTTGTTCATGTGATTCTAAAGTTTCCATGTTTAATGTGAAAGGGTGTGGTTGAAGTACTTTAAAAGTTTCATTAGTTTTAAAGTCACATTAGTTTGTTAATTATAATCCTAAGTAGGATCAATGTAGTGAAGTTCATTTCATCTTCCCCTACTAAAATCCTAGGTGTTGTTTAAAGAGATAAGGCAGTCTATAGGTTGGTTTAGATGAACATGAATAGACTTCCTGTAATGTGTGCTTGTGCTTCTAATGTGAAATCACATCTTTTTACTAATCAGTCATGAACTACCCTCCTTTGTGAAACAAAGTCTCTTATCAGGATCTTCTTAACTACAGATGTTTTAGCTTAACAAGTTGATTTAGATGCAATTGCTGGTGTGTTCTCTTTTTAAAATAAATAAGTATTTAAGTATAAGTTAAATCTATTTGCTGGTTCTCTGAAGATATAACAGTAGATCATCTTATTTTTCCTTTCCTTTCCTTCTTAAATGACCTCACGCACCTGGAGTAGAGAAAAATAGAATGAGCTAACAGTTTGCTGCTTTATCAATTAATATTCAGATAAAAATGGAATTAGGTTTAGCTTAATTTTGTGGGCTGGTTGATTGTTAATGGCAATATCTGTGATCATGTTCTCATTTAGTGTAAGCCAGAGTGTGTGCTAGTAGTCTATGACCTGTAGTAAATGTGTGCTAATGGTCTATGATTTGTAGCAAATCCTAGGATTAACATGATTGAGATGCTTGGGTGCAGAATTTGTTCCTTCCTTGTTTTGGTCAAAAGCTTTAGTTTCTTGTCTGAACTTGTTGCTTAACATATAGAGTCCATAACTTGTTTTGTGTAGTTCATGTCACAAGTCTCACATTTGAAATTGGTCTACTCCTAAAGGTTTAGAGTCTAGTAAAAAGGGAAACTGAAAGGAAATGATTAACTTTAGGAAATGTAGAATCAAGTTCCCATTTGAAGATTAATTAGAGTTAATCTAACTAGTAACTAGCTAACAAGATGGTTGTCAATCTGTAACTTGTTCAGTGATCATGTTGGAATTAAAAAGTATAAAAATGGAAAGAAATAGTGTCTAGGAGGGAAGTCTGATCTTCTATTTGTGATTTCCTGTTGTTGGTCCTATCCCCATTAATTATTTTATCTGGGTGAAGTAAACTTGTTATGAAAATGGACTGATATGCCATACTCTTGCATTTGTGCTGCATTTCATTCATGTATAGGTCTTAATTTGGTAGAGGATCCCAAGTGTTAAAATTTAACAAGTTTGAAACATTAAGATAAGGGTAAAATGAAGTAGTTTGGTTATGGTTTGTCCAGTTTTGAATAGTTTAAAGATTGAGGCTTTTAAATCTATGGTCTGCTTTTTTTTCCTTTTCTTTGTGCATGGATAAAATATGGTGATAATAACTCATGGTCCTTAACTATCTACACTTAAAAGATGAAAACAAATAGGAAAGACCCTATAATTCTAGTTTGAATGAAAGAAGGTGATAAAAGGAAAAAGAGGGAAAACAGTAGTTGAAACCTTAAGAGAGTGTTTGGTTTTGATCTATGAACTGTCCAATCTTCTTTTGGTATATGCTAAAGGTTAAAAAAAGGGACCATAAGTGTAGATGTTGGGGTTCAAAACCACTTGACTAAATGGGGAAGTCTTTTAAACACAACTTAGGAGAAGGTTGAGAAAGGGTCAAGCATTACTTGACCCATAGTATCTTTCTTCCCAAATAAGAGATTTTCATGGCATTCTTCAAAAGCCTATGGGGTGTAACCTCCTACCTTTGTACATTTGATATTTCCTTGCCATTTTGGTAAGTTAAGTGGATCCTAAAAAATGATTCTCTTGTGCATTTATTAATTGTTCACTTGGTTGGGTAATGTGTGATAATATGAAGATTGTAGTAAAACTAGAAAGAGGAAAAGGCTTTTCAAAAAAGGGATACTGTTCATTTTGAAAGTAAGGCAAGAAGATTTTTTTTTTGTGAAGATAATGTGATAATATGTAACAGATCCTCTAACATTTGGTTAAGTTAAGATCATGATTAGATCTTCAAGTAAATTCTGTGTGCATTTGATGTGGTTTCAATTTATATCTGAAAGATGGCCTGTCTTCCCCCTCTCCCTAAGTCATGAGAAGACCTAAAAGTAAAGAAATTAGTAGCCTGCATCCATTTAAGGTAGCAGTACAGTCTGAAGGGTATATTTGACCCCTTCTCTGTGATACTTTGGACAATATGGCATGTTTTTCCATTTTGAGATGTGTTTGAGTTCATTAGTCTAAATTCCAAGTAGAAGATAAAACTGAACTTAGTCATGATGGGTAGATGTGTTTTCTCACTTATGCAGCATTAAAACCAGCCAGGGATATTATGTACTTGGCCAGTTTTGAAGAAATGAAAGTTAGAAATAGGCTATTATTTGTGAACATGTTTAAATTATGTGCATCCCTTTAAAAATCCACTTGTATTTTTCTGCAATAGAATAGGGTAAGGAGAAAAGATCTAAATGAATCTCAAACTCTGGACTAAAATGTAAATCTTATGTGTATCCATGGGACTTTTTGCCCTTCTCCTTGTTTAAGTTATGTGGAAAACTGTAGTTGTTGTACCTAAGGTTATGTCCGCTACATAGAACCATTAGGACTTGAAAGTTCTTTAGAATTTTCCTACAGTTGATCTTGGCTTCGTTTTCATTTTTGCTTGTGTCTCAAACTAGATTCTGTTGAGAGTAATGCACCACCATACTAGTAGATGGTTGTTCAATAAAAAGAACTTTGATTTCAACCTACTTGGATTTGTCATATCATGTCTGTTAGGATTATAGTTTGGTTCCCCCTATTTATTTCATGTACTCTATGTGAGGATCACCTAGACTTTAGAATATAATTCCTAAATACAAGAACCTTTACTTGAACTGTGCATAAAATGTCTAGGCTCATTTGAGGATTTTGCTTAAATAGGTTTACATGTACTTTGTGAATGCCCAGTCTATTGTGTTGTGTTGTGCCATGTCAAAAGGTGATTTACCCTATCCTTGTGTGTCTTCATACTTTGCCATATCTACTTGCTTCAAGATTGTCAAGAACTAGATTATTCCCATATAACTACATGTGTTGTGATTACTTGGTTTAAGTTTAGTCTTGGCCACACTATGCCTATGCAGATTGCTTTCTTTTCTCCATGTTTAAGCCATACTTGATGCCTTGGCTTTGGTCCATGAGATTAATTTGCTTGCTGCAACTATTCCCCTCTACTCTCATTGTTCTCATCTGTTCTAGTTGACTTATGATTGTTCTAAATACATGTATATTGGACCTATCCTATTTATTCCATGCCATGTGTTTGTGTATGTGGATCTGTGTCTTCCATGATTATTGATGGTTGAGAGGCAGTTTAGGTGACAGGGGGTATAGTTTGAGCCTTCCCCTGGTGACCAGCCATGCCGGAGGTTCATGAAACCTCTTGGAACTTGTGTGGCATCAGGAATAAGAGAGGGGGATGAATTTGCCTTCCCACCACCTAGGTTTGGGGTTTGAGTTTTAAGGACATGGAAAACAAATATGCACATCATATGAGCTTATGAATAAATAGGATATGTTGCTTGTACATGTGTATATTTATGTATAGAATAGAACTTGTAAGCATTAATGCACTATGTATATGTGTGTATAGTATGATAGGAACAGTAAAATATAAACTAATCGGGGTCTTTTGTTTCTTTCCCTCTCTACTGCATGGCCACTCGGGCCAAGGTCCAGCCACCCTATTGGGTCAAAAACCCAATAGGGAAAATTCTTTCAAGTGTCATTGAGTCCAAAAGAGAAGAAAGGGAAGCTAATATATTGAAGGCCCAGTCATGGGTAAAAATGACATGAAGGCCCAACCATGGATGAAAATGGTTGGGGTTTGGTATACCCCAGTTTATTTCCTTACTATATTTATACTTTTCTCTATTTGCTTTAAGTGCTTTCTTGTATTGTATTCGTATTTGTAAAAACCCACAAACATTATTGGAACCATCTATATTGTGAATTAGGCATCTGAGGAAAAACGGTGCATATGTCGTTTAGATTGACTCTAATACTTAAAAAATTCTTTGGAAAATCTGGAAAAAAAAAAACGCGTACTGATTTTGAAGACTTAAAATGGAAAGCAACTGTTTTATGGTCTTAATAATTAAAATGGTTTTGGAAAAGAGGTATAACGCATGGTATAAAGTTAAGAGGATGAATACATTAGGCAGAAAACTTGTTTTTTCAAACTATTGAAGAATGTCTCTTTTTCTAGGTTTGAGTCAATAAAAATGTGATGTTTTGGGCCAGAGCCCACCTGAGTCCTTTCCTTAAAAACTGAGTGTTTCAAAAGATATTATTTGGGCCAGAGCCCATTCAGTTTGGTATTTTGAAAACAAATGAAATAGGTCTCTATTGGGCTAAAAATTCCGTTTGTGTTATGTCCCGTATTTTCGTATAACGGGAAATCAAGAAATAAATAAGACTTGTGTGTGTTGAGGAAATAATTTGATTCAAGTTGCTATGCTCATGTTGATTATGGAATCATTGATGTCAAGACCTCGGGGAAGGCCGAGGGTAAATTTGGAATTTTAGAAATTAGTTCCGGGAATTACAAAACGGGACATTTCACGAATTGGGCCAAGTTTGGACAACAAGGAATTGAAGCCCAAGTCCTTGAAGAGGCCGGCCAAGGGGGGGCAAGCCCAAGCCCATTTCATTAAGGTCATGTGCTATGCACATGACCTATGAGTGGATATATATCAAGAAAATAGATCAAAAAAATCAAGAACATAAAGAAAGAGGGGTTTCGGCCACTAGAGAGAAAAAGAAAGAAAAAATTTCCAAGCTTGATTGTTGATCCAAAAATCTCAAGTTTTACATAGTTGTGGAGTACTCAAGACGCTCTCCGACGTGATACAAGTAGTTTGGAGAAAGAGCGACGTTTGCGACAAGTCGGAAATTCAAGAAAAAGGTAAGATTTTTATGTTTTAATGTTATGAAATGGATATATATGTGTTAGTGATTGGATTAGTGTGAAGATTGTGGGATGAGGTTGTGTTTGTGCATGGTGTGTGTGTGTATAAAAGGGTGTGTTTGGCCGTGAGTCCCATGTAGTGCAAGGCATAAGAATTTTATCTTGTTTAGTTTGAATAATGTGTTGTTGTGATCTTTATGTCGTAAAGGATCGATTAAAGAATTGAGTTGGTGCTAGAAAATAATTTCGGACGTTATCGGAAAGTGTATACCTTTGGTATATTTGTGTATATCATAGTATATTTATGATACTAAAGACCTTAAATAAGATTTAGGGTTGATGATAACGAATTTGGAATGAAACGACGCAAGTTAGAGCGTTCGTCGTAACTTTTGGTGTTTGAATGAAAAATGGGAAAGTAGTGAACTTTGGGGATGTTTGTATGTGGTTTGGAACTTGTATGTAGTGTGCTTGAATAATTGGGGATGAGTGAATGAATGGACTAATGTGGAAATAGATTTGGAATTTGAAGTTGAATCAAGAATTTGTCAACTTATGCATTAAAGTGAAATTTTGAAGTTAATGTAGTATGATTGTGGTTTGTACGGTTTAATGATGTTTGGGCTGTTGTTGTTATTGTATTTTGAGCCGAGCCAAGTCTCGGGGGTGTTAGATTTATAGGGGAAGTGCTGCCGAAATTTCGGTAGCCAAATATAGCCCAAAGACTAAAATGTTAATTCTCATGAATAGTAACTGGTAAAAGTGACCATTTGCAGTTTCTGGACGAAACGGGAATTGCGATTTGAGAATCGTAAGGCGCCAACCAGGTATGTAAAGCCTACCTATCATTCTTTTGGCATGTCCTAGACATACTAGGTTAAGATTGGCCCCTCGGGAATAGCCCTGCTCTTGGAAATCGAAGTTCAAGTTCGAGCACTATTCATTCAGCGCGATTGAACCCTTTTTGTCGCATTTGGTTAAAAGAATGTTCGTACCTCCATAACTTGTGCTGTTGTGTCCGAAACTCCTCGAAACTTCCGTAGATGGCTCTATGGAGCCGAAAGTCTGTGATTTGTGTCCGCCGCCTCAATTTGCCCCGAGGTGGGCCCGCGAGCCCCGAGGCTCCCCTTATTCGGTTTGTTTGGTCCGTTTGTGTCCGTTATAATCTGCGACTGTCTGTTTATGACCCAAGGATGTGTTTGAAACTTCTTATGCCATTAACGTACGTTTTGTACTTTGAATGATGTGAGATTTTCAGAAAATGACTTATGAACAGTTTTTCTTGAGAATTTGGCAGTTTGGCACTTCATAACTTTTATACGCATACTTTGATCAATCTGATTCCTACTCCGAGCCTTCTGGCGTCAGTTTATACCTACATGTAAACTATATGTTGAGTCCGACAAATTATTTTTGATATGCATATGGTTTCTGCACTACTCTGTTCGTGTTGTCTGCTATGACTTCGTTCGTCGGTACCCGGGCCGACTTTGTGATCGTGCGCGCTATAATATATTTGGGAGTTATGATGTGTTACGGTTTCCGAGGCCTCGCCATAGGGCCGGTTACCGTTTATGGAGTTATGATGTGATATGGCATTTGATATGTTCTGATGATATGATGTGTGTGTGATATGATGTGTCTGGAGACTGTACGGAGATTTGAAACCTTCTGGAGTTATGATGTGTTGTGGCACCAGCGTCGGGGGGGTGACCACGTTCCTAAACCCTATCCATGATTTGATTTGCATATGTACGTTTGCCTTCCGCACAGGTTTGCTTTGTTACGTTGACGTTGTGTTTGTTCTTTCTGACTCCAGCTGTGTTTGTGATTTCTGTACCTTCTGCTTTACATACTCAGTACTTCTCCCGTACTGACCCCCGTTTCTTCGGGGGCTGTGTTTCATGCCCGCAGGTACAGAAGCTCGTTTGGGTGGTCCTCCAGTTTAGGCTACTCATTCTGCTGTGTTGGAGAGCTCCCCTTGATCCGGAGCCTACTTTTGGTACATATCTTCTGTTGTATGTGTGTGTTCGGTACATTTGTGGATGTGTGTGGGTACGGCGGGGCCCTGTCCCGTCATATGTTCATATGTTCTGTTTTGTTTAGAGGCCTGTAGTCAGATTTGTGGGTCGTGGGTCCGGTGTGTTTGCATGTGAGTCTGTTTTGCGCCCTTAAGCGGCCCGTACGCTGCTATGGCCAAGTCGGCCTCTGAGTTTGTATGTATGGGTATGTACTTGGGGGCGATGTGCATTCCGCCACCCTTCTGGTGTGTGTGTGTGAAATTTGGCGATGTATATTCCGCCTCCTTTCTGATTTGTGATTTGTCTGATCTGTACGGGCGACTGCTTAGGATAAGTGTTCGGTAGTTGTCTGATTACGATGTTGAGTTCGAACAACGTACGTTGTGTTTGGTCGAGTCTGATTACGATGATCTGGGTGTGAGTTCGTTTGGGGTGTCCCAGAAGGGCACCAGTCGCGGCCCACGGGGCTGGGTCGTGACAAAAGTGGTATCAGAGCGGTTAGTCCTCGGTATGTCTACAGGCCGTGTCTAGTAGAGTCTTGTTTATCGATGTGTTGTGCACCACATCTATAAACAGGAAGCTACAGGACATCTAGGATGTTGTGTTACCCTTTCTTGGAATCTTAGATCGTGCGATAAAGCTATACTGTTAGGATGGTTCCTCCCAACGAATTGCTGTGTTCACAGCAAGGCTCCGAAAAGAGTGTTAGCGTCAGTATTTTGGGAAATTATTTCTGACCCTCTCCGTGCAGGTGATTGTAGGTTGATGAAAAATGAAGAGGACGGCGTCCGACGATGAGGATGGGGGTGCCAAGAAGGCCCCCAGGCTGTCACCGGGGCTGAGTAGGCAGGGCCCCAGTTACTCGATCGAGACGGATCCTTCGGAGGATTCCCCGGGGGATAGCTACGATACGGATCCGTCGGAGGACCCCTCTACGACTCCTCCAGAGTCCCCGATTCCTGGGGCGGAGGATCCCGTGGAGGATGGCTACGACACAGATATCTCGGAGGATCTGGCGATGACCCCTCCGGAGCTTCTTACCTCCGCGGAGGAGGATAGTGATGAGGCAGGCCCATCGGAGCATTCTTCTGGGATGACTCAGGAGGAGATTTTCAAATATGCGCCAGCTCTTATCGTTAGGGAGAACCCTGATAGCCCAGCCACCTCGGAGAGTGCTATGGATTTCTCCGGTTCTTGGCCTGGGTCGTCAGTGAGCCGGGATTTGTCTGATCGTCCGTATCCCTCCGATTCAGATGCGGGTGATAATGGAGACCGGATAGGCAGGGAGCAGACAGACGTGGATGATAGTGGACATACCTCTCACGGCAGCTCCCCAGGTCAGACCCGATATTGATTATTTATAAGTGTATGAGTTTTTAGAATTTTCTATATGTGTATGATATTCGCAAAACGTTGTCCTATGAAGACGACGGAAATTTAAAGGAATTAGAGACCGGGTGACCCAAGGCAAGGGCGACTAAATATCCCCACCGTCCGAGTGATTTTGGAAATCCTGGATGAAGGTAAACAGGAAAACGCCTCCGATGCCGTTTGAGTTGGGCACGTGTGGTAAGTGTCGACGATGTTATAATTCCTATTTGAAGTCATCAGCCCTGTGTGGCTGCGTTACGACGTGATATGATGTATATGTGTGTACATATGTGTTGGCCCTGTGAGGCGTGGTTGGTATTTCTGGTGTACAGGTTTCGGATAGTAAGAAATACAGAGGAAACTCTGCCCAAATTTTTCCAGAAATATAGAAGTAAATATGTAGACTAAGTACAAAAGGCCCCGCGATACTTATCGGGCTTTAGTTTTCTTCTGTCGGTGGCCAGAGAACACCTTACGGTGGCATTTCTATCGGATCACATCGACTATTTGGAGGCTTAAATTCGTGGGTTAGTTGTGATCATATGTATATGTGTATGAAAGTGAATGTTGGAAATTCAGAAAGGCGACAAGGTAATGGTACGGCTTAGCCGAGAGTGGGACCCGCTACGAAAAATTTCCGAAAGATTTGCTAAGACCCCGTTTGGCCTAAAATTGCGTGACAAAGGTCGTGCAGGGCAATTGATGGAATTATATCAGCCCTAACGCATCAAAATGCGTGAAAGTTTCGGGGTTAAGCGTGCTCAAGCCAGAGCAATTCTGGGATGGGTGACTCCCTGGGAAGTAATGCAAAGTTTTTCATAAGTGTAAGTATGATTAATGTAGATGGGAATTTGAGGTAACCAAAAGGTAATAGAATGTGTGTGGAGTAATTGGTGCCCTTTCGGGAGTCGCGCGAAACGAGGCGGACTAAACGGGCAAAAAGAAAAAGGGTATAACACTGCTTGGGAAGTTGAATGAACTTGAATAACAGCCAGAGATTTTCTCCAGTAAGGTCCGAATAAGTGTGTGTATGTGTACGTGTATGTGTATGTGTGTGTATGATTTTCATTCAGTGCCAGGTGGGTTGAGAGCCGAGCCCCGGAAACTGATGTTGTGATAAATAAAAGATAAGCAGTGTGAGTAATTGGAATCCTTGAAGGAGTTGGTACGTAAGACGCAAAGTAAATTGTGTGACGACTTGGTGAGTGAGTTTGCAAATAAAGGGAATTATCATGAATTATTGAAGCCTTAATAGGAATGATTTGATCCTAAATTGACATCCTATCTGTGGCGCTTTTGCATTTCCGAGTCTGATAAGGCTCTGCCTAGTACGCCTCTATATTTCTGAGTTCGACTATGTTCCCGTCCGATGAACCTTTTGTGTGTTTGATTCTGGATCCGTTTCTGTCTGGCACACCTCTGTATGTCTGACTCTGGATATAAATCCGTCTGATATACTTCTGTGTGTTTGGTTTTGACCGCGCGTGTGTTTGATACATTTCGGTTTGTTTGATCACGACTCTGTATGAGATAATTCTGTACGTTTGATTCTGATTTCGAATCTGTTCGATATGATTCCGTACGTCTGACCTCGATTATGAATCTGTCTGGTGTATCTTCGTGTGTTTGATTCTGCTTACGAATTCGTCCGATACGCCTTTGTACGTCCAACTCCGATCCCAGATTTGTTTGACACATTTCAGTCTGTCTAATATACTTCTATACCTTTGAGGTTGACTATGAATCTGTCCGATATGCTCATGTGCGTCCGGCTTTAGTTCTGAATCTGTTTGGCATGAAGTGTCTGATATGAAGTAAAGTGAGATTACGACGATGCGGTAAGGAAACTCAGGAGTGTGACAAGAAAATGATATTGACTATGATGTCTGGAAAGCGTTCGTCCATTACAAGAATATAGCGTGTGGACCGGTAATCACGAGGGGTATGAGAAAGTGTATTATGAAGGCATTTGAGTCAGTGACGTGAAAATTTGCCCCCTAATGTTGGTAAAGAAGACATGTCGGAGAAATCAATAAAGGACAACTATCAAGAGAACCCTCCCGGAGTAGTACGACACCCATGAGTTCGATTCAACATTCGAGGACGAATGTTCTTAAGGGGGGGAGAATGTTATGTCCCGTATTTTCGTATAACGGGAAATCAAGAAATAAATAAGACTTGTGTGTGTTGAGGAAATAATTTGATTCAAGTTGCTATGCTCATGTTGATTATGGAATCATTGATGTCAAGACCTCGGGGAAGGCCGAGGGTAAATTTGGAATTTTAGAAATTAGTTCCGGGAATTACAAAACGGGACATTTCACGAATTGGGCCAAGTTTGGACAACAAGGAATTGAAGCCCAAGTCCTTGAAGAGGCCGGCCAAGGGGGGGCAAGCCCAAGCCCATTTCATTAAGGTCATGTGCTATGCACATGACCTATGAGTGGATATATATCAAGAAAATAGATCAAAAAAATCAAGAACATAAAGAAAGAGGGGTTTCGGCCACTAGAGAGAAAAAGAAAGAAAAAATTTCCAAGCTTGATTGTTGATCCAAAAATCTCAAGTTTTACATAGTTGTGGAGTACTCAAGACGCTCTCCGACGTGATACAAGTAGTTTGGAGAAAGAGCGACGTTTGCGACAAGTCGGAAATTCAAGAAAAAGGTAAGATTTTTATGTTTTAATGTTATGAAATGGATATATATGTGTTAGTGATTGGATTAGTGTGAAGATTGTGGGATGAGGTTGTGTTTGTGCATGGTGTGTGTGTGTATAAAAGGGTGTGTTTGGCCGTGAGTCCCATGTAGTGCAAGGCATAAGAATTTTATCTTGTTTAGTTTGAATAATGTGTTGTTGTGATCTTTATGTCGTAAAGGATCGATTAAAGAATTGAGTTGGTGCTAGAAAATAATTTCGGACGTTATCGGAAAGTGTATACCTTTGGTATATTTGTGTATATCATAGTATATTTATGATACTAAAGACCTTAAATAAGATTTAGGGTTGATGATAACGAATTTGGAATGAAACGACGCAAGTTAGAGCGTTCGTCGTAACTTTTGGTGTTTGAATGAAAAATGGGAAAGTAGTGAACTTTGGGGATGTTTGTATGTGGTTTGGAACTTGTATGTAGTGTGCTTGAATAATTGGGGATGAGTGAATGAATGGACTAATGTGGAAATAGATTTGGAATTTGAAGTTGAATCAAGAATTTGTCAACTTATGCATTAAAGTGAAATTTTGAAGTTAATGTAGTATGATTGTGGTTTGTACGGTTTAATGATGTTTGGGCTGTTGTTGTTATTGTATTTTGAGCCGAGCCAAGTCTCGGGGGTGTTAGATTTATAGGGGAAGTGCTGCCGAAATTTCGGTAGCCAAATATAGCCCAAAGACTAAAATGTTAATTCTCATGAATAGTAACTGGTAAAAGTGACCATTTGCAGTTTCTGGACGAAACGGGAATTGCGATTTGAGAAGCGTAAGGCGCCAACCAGGTATGTAAAGCCTACCTATCATTCTTTTGGCATGTCCTAGACATACTAGGTTAAGATTGGCCCCTCGGGAATAGCCCTGCTCTTGGAAATCGAAGTTCAAGTTCGAGCACTATTCATTCAGCGCGATTGAACCCTTTTTGTCGCATTTGGTTAAAAGAATGTTCGTACCTCCATAACTTGTGCTGTTGTGTCCGAAACTCCTCGAAACTTCCGTAGATGGCTCTATGGAGCCGAAAGTCTGTGATTTGTGTCCGCCGCCTCAATTTGCCCCGAGGTGGGCCCGCGAGCCCCGAGGCTCCCCTTATTCGGTTTGTTTGGTCCGTTTGTGTCCGTTATAATCTGTGACTGTCTGTTTATGACCCAAGGATGTGTTTGAAACTTCTTATGCCATTAACGTACGTTCTGTACTTTGAATGATGTGAGATTTTCAGAAAATGACTTATGAACAGTTTTTCTTCAGAATTTGGCAGTTTGGCACTTCATAACTTTTATACGCATACTTTGATCAATCTGATTCCTACTCCGAGCCTTCTGGCGTCAGTTTATACCTACATGTAAACTATATGTTGAGTCCGACAAATTATTTTTGATATGCATATGGTTTCTGCACTACTCTGTTCGTGTTGTCTGCTATGACTTCGTTCGTCGGTACCCGGGCCGACTTTGTGATCGTGCGCGCTATAATATATTTGGGAGTTATGATGTGTTACGGTTTCCGAGGCCTCGCCATAGGGCCGGTTACCGTTTATGGAGTTATGATGTGATATGGCATTTGATATGTTCTGATGATATGATGTGTGTGTGATATGATGTGTCTGGAGACTGTACGGAGATTTGAAACCTTCTGGAGTTATGATGTGTTGTGGCACCAGCGTCGGGGGGGGGGGGGTGACCACGTTCCTAAACCCTATCCATGATTTGATTTGCATATGTACGTTTGCCTTCCGCACAGGTTTGCTTTGTTACGTTGACGTTGTGTTTGTTCTTTCTGACTCCAGCTGTGTTTGTGATTTCTGTACCTTCTGCTTTACATACTCAGTACTTCTCCCGTACTGACCCCCGTTTCTTCGGGGGCTGTGTTTCATGCCCGCAGGTACAGAAGCTCGTTTGGGTGGTCCTCCAGTTTAGGCTACTCATTCTGCTGTGTTGGAGAGCTCCCCTTGATCCGGAGCCTACTTTTGGTACATATCTTCTGTTGTATGTGTGTGTTCGGTACATTTGTGGATGTGTGTGGGTACGGCGGGGCCCTGTCCCGTCATATGTTCATATGTTCTGTTTTGTTTAGAGGCCTGTAGTCAGATTTGTGGGTCGTGGGTCCGGTGTGTTTGCATGTGAGTCTGTTTTGCGCCCTTAAGCGGCCCGTACGCTGCTATGGCCAAGTCGGCCTCTGAGTTTGTATGTATGGGTATGTACTTGGGGGCGATGTGCATTCCGCCACCCTTCTGGTGTGTGTGTGTGAAATTTGGCGATGTATATTCCGCCTCCTTTCTGATTTGTGATTTGTCTGATCTGTACGGGCGACTGCTTAGGATAAGTGTTCGGTAGTTGTCTGATTACGATGTTGAGTTCGAACAACGTACGTTGTGTTTGGTCGAGTCTGATTACGATGATCTGGGTGTGAGTTCGTTTGGGGTGTCCCAGAAGGGCACCAGTCGCGGCCCACGGGGCTGGGTCGTGACAGTTTGGTTTTACATAAATCTATGGTTAAGAAATACGTGACTAAGGCCCATAGTTTAAATGGTTAAAATAAGGTACATTTGGGCCCGAGCCCACGCAGTTTTATCCCTTTAAAACATGAAACTATTGCTTTGGGTCGAAACCCACTCGTTTTTTCTCTGAATAAACAAATCCAAGGTTAAAGTTTTCTAGGCTAATGCCCATGTTTTAAATAAATCCAGTAAAGTATTTTGGGCCGAAAAACGAAATGGATTTTAGAAGTAAAAGTCTTACTTTTTGAAACAAAAATCCGAGACTTTATAAAAAATGGGTATATAGCAAGTACATTTTTTTTAGGGAGCATATACAAGTTATTAGACCATAAGTATAATTCATTTTTTCTAAAAGACCAAATGCGCAAAATATAAAGAATCCTCTTTCTTGTAAAATTAAAAACGGTCTAGTTTTTACGCCTAATTATAAAATTTAGGTAAGGATGTTCTGGAAATATATTAAACGGATTGACCCGGTCCACGTATGAGTAAAAGCATGAATAAAACATGTTCATCCAAATCCAAAAAAAAAAAACTTTCTATCTTTTTCCTATAGAAAAAACTACTATCCTTATATATAAAAGGAATTAATTATATCCGAATATCATAAATTCGAACCTAAATACCCTACAACATGACAAACTTTTTGCAGGAAATAAACACCAAATAAACAGTTCATGCAAATACTCACACATTGGAATTCGAAGGTTAACCGTATAGTACGGATCCTTAATACTAGGGCGCCTAACACCTTCCCTAGGGGATCACCAGAACCTTTACCTAGAACTTTGGATTAAGATGAATTTTTCATGGCGTATGAATAAACCCTTCAAAACTAATTTTCCTAATTTCCTAAAAATCAGGTGGTGACTCTTTTAAAACAAAGTCCGAAAGAGCACCAATGATTTCGAAGTAGCTTTTTCGAGCGCTAACCCTGCCCACAAAAATGTGAACCGTTACAGTAAGCCCCATAGGGTGTTTTAAGGATTAATAGTGGGAAAATCTATTTTGGAAAGAGTTAAAAGTCGTGGGCCCGGGGCAGGAAGTGGACCTCTATAGCGGCCAAGGGACTACCATAGTGGTCCCTCTCTTATGATTGTGTTGAGGTTGTGTGAGGTGGTGATTATTATGAAGGTAAGTGTAAGAACGAATTCTAAGTGGTAAGTTTGTCCCATGGGTGCATCATATCTTAGTAAGTGAACTAGACAGAAAGGCTCTACCGCTAAAAGTTAGGAATTAGATGTTAGGGTAAATGAGGAGATGAGACCTAATTAATTGTCTTACTGGAATGTGGAATGGGACTTCAATGACTAGTTAGGTAACCGATCATTCCATGGGGATAAGAGAAGTGAATAACTGGGAGTAGAAAGGTAAGTTCGTGACAGTGAAATATCTACGTCGGAAGTCTTGAGGGTCGTTGACTTATATGCTTATCTTATTGACTTTATATTGTGTTGCGTGAACTAATCTTAGTCGACCTATGATGCTTACCAGTACGTTTGGTGTACTAATACCACTCTTGCTACATCATTTTTGGGTGTAGGTATGTTGCAGGTTTAAGTGAAGTTTCTTTGTGCGGATTACCAAGCATTCTCCTACAGCCTTGCTTATCTCACTCCAGGCAGAGGCTGGGTCATTTATTTTGTTCTCCTTGTGTAGTAGGAGCTCTTGTACCTGTTTAGACTAGATCCCAGGGAGTTTTTCAGTTTTCTTGTGTCAATAACATAGTCTGTTGAGCATTTACTTTTTAAATATTGTGATCATTAAGAAATTGTTAATGATAAACTGACTAAATTTTGGGTTGGTTGGTAAGGGTTCGCCTACTCATTAGTAATATGGTAGGTGCCCACAGGGCCCATAAGTGGGGTTGTGACAGTTGGTATCAAAGCCTAGGTTACTGGCGTCACAAGTACAAGAGCAAATGTCCTGTAGAGTCTTATGGAATGGTACGATGACGTCCGTACCCGTCCACAAGAGGCTATAGGGCATCTAGAAGGTTTCCTTTATTCATTCTATCATGCTACCCCAATACATCGTCTCCTAGTTGAATCCAATTGGTATCTGGTTGATTCTAATTGGTAACTTGACGGGCAAATTAGTATCTATCGATTCCAATTGGTATATTGACTTAGGGAAGACCTTCCGTGAGTAGGTGCGTGTTAATTGTGTGAACAAAAGGAAATTTCGTGATAGTGTAAAGTGTTACAGATTGTGTGTTTATTTTAGAAATATTAAAAGGTTAATAGTGCATTCGTACTCATTAGGTGAAAACCATGTTGGTACATGCTAAGCAAATGAGCGAGCCCCTACGCGACCTGAACTGGTGAGCAAAATTTTCGTCCACTGGCACTATAGCACCGCTGCAGCGGTAGGGAGACCGCTATAGCGGGCTCGCTATAGCAAGCATCGGTCCGCTATAGCGGATCCCAGATTCTGCACAGTCTCGCTATAGCGAGACTTTTATCGCCATAGCGGTACCGCCGTAGCGATCAAGTAACTGCCGCAGCGGTACCATGAACCAGTAACCCCCTCTCTACTTTCTGTTTTCCCAACCTGTGTAACTCATCAATAAGTCAAGAAGAAGCCATTTCCAAAGCAAACACCTACATAAAAACATCCACTCGGCTAGGGAAATTGTCTTAAGAGTGCCTTTAAACCGAGTCACCCGCACCCAAAAATAACAAAAAGAAAATTATCCAAACAAACCAAAAGCAAGAAATTTTCTGAGCATAAATCCCTGCCAGGCAAGAGATAACCAAAGCTGATATAAAAGGGGGGTCTCTAAGCCGCTCCTCGGCTAGTCACCTCGTCACCTCGTCACCACAATCCTTCAAGTCGCTAGAGTCCTCGCTACCGAGTCCGGATGCGCTAAGGAAGGAGAACTGGGGGCATCTCTAATGGTCACCTTGGGATCCTTCACCTTCGGGACTAGGGCCTTCATAAGGCTTTTGATGCCTTTCCATATTCTCACGAACAGCTTGTCTCTAGCCCAACGTTTTTTCTTCTCCCGGTCCAAGTCCTCCCGCAGATCCATATGGGCCTAGACCAAAGATCCATAGGCGCCCTGCAAGGCATCCACAGCATTCCCTATCCTAGTCTGGGAGTCCATATAGCTCTTCATCTGATCAGGATTGAAATAGCCAATACCAGCAGCACCACTAGACGACCCGGCCTCCATGGAAGGCCGAGCAAACCCCATCATGGCCACCTTCACTACAGCCATATATGCCTCCATGTGCTCCAAGGTGCCCGAGGTCTGTGAATGACCACTCCCACCTTGTGGGCCACTGCTGTCATCATCATCGTCCGAGTCAACCCTCCTTTTCTTGCCCCTGCCCTGTGCTCATTTGACCTTCAATGGGTCAAAAGTGACATCACACTCAACATAGCAGTCGCCAGGCTCCAAGGACACCCTAGCATTATGGCATAGATGGGTAATTAGGGAGGGAAACATCAAACTTGGGCCAGCGTTGGTCATAAAACTCCTCTATCCTCGATCAGCTGCATCCCTACATTCATGGGCACACCATCCAAAATGCAAGACACCACAAAAGCCAAGGGGTAAGTGACATCAGTAGTATTGCTTGAAGGGCAAACCTATTGAGCAACGAGGTTCAACCACCTCCGAGCCTCTGGAGTAAAGTGACGGCTCTTAATGGCAGAACGAGTGACACCCCATGTATCCTTCCTCCTCTTGGAATATTTCACAAGCATCCACACCAACCACGGCCCGTTCTCCTTGTGGTCCTTGACCAGAAGCTCAGCCTGTGAAGGGTTGGGCAACCTATGAACAACATTAATAGCCTCAGCACCCACTTTTATGTTGACCCCTCAGATACTAATCTTCAGCTCTGAGGCAGTCCAATCAATGGTATGGAGCATAGCATAGAATTCCCTAACCTCGTTGCAGTTAACATTCCCCAGCTTCTCGACTAGCGGACCCCAACCCATGCAATGTAGAAGCTAATAGAAATCCAGGGCCAGCTCCTCCACCCGTTCCATATGGAAGACCCGCTCGTGGAGAAGGCCCTTAGTCTGTTGTTCCATGTAACGCCTCCTATAAGCATGAGAGGTGAACCTAACTTATTCAAGGGGAGCTGGTGGTTGTTGTTCTTGTCGTTGTTATTCCGGTTGTTGTTGTTGTTGTTGTTGTTGTTGTTATTGTTGTTGTGGATTCTCCATAGCAGAATGAGAGAGTTACCCTGAAAAGGGAAGGTCGAGTTAGAATAATGTGGCACTAAGATTTAACAGTGATAGGGCATGCATGAAGTAGTTGATAAACCCGAAATATTGAATTGTACCTCAAGCAACTTCGCTGTGGCGATAGGATTACCGCTGCGGCTAAGCCGCCATAGCGACCAAAGGACCGCTATAGCGGACAAGGCTCCGCCATGGCGATGCCTCGCCGCTGTAGGTGGCTCACTATAATGAGCTAGGGCCTGCTACAATGGGTACCTCCCAATAGAAAGGTCCGCTCCCAGTGACCCCCCATCGCCACAGCGGGACCGCTATAGCGATGGAAGGTCTGCCGCAGTGGACCTGTCTTCTCTAGAACGAAACCCTCCCAAACCCAACTTTTAGAAAACCTAAATTTTCACTATAGTTTCCCCATTTTTGTCAAGGATCAAGTATTATGATAGCATGCATGACTTTTACAACCTATAACACCCTATTCCAACTACAGTGGGCACTAAAATTTTGAGCAAGAATATCAAAAATTTGCACCACTACAAAACATCCCCACTCCAACATAAAATACCCCATTTTAAGTAGATCTTTAGTATAAAGTGATGCTAGAGCAATATGAATGACGAAATAACCCTCCATGATCCAAGAAACTTCCCACCCCAATAAATCAAAACCTTTGTTCAAGGAAACCAAAATTTTCTCTAATCTAACAAGTTAAGTATGGAAATTTCAAAGTAGAAGGCTGTAACCAAGTTGTAGGATAGTGAAAGAGAGCACATACCTTGAATTAGCAAGAGATCTGCAAGCTTGCCACAAAAATGGACCTTGGGGTGCAGAGGGATTTTTCTCTTTTCTTTAGAACATGAGTAGTGTTTAAGGAAATTGAGGGGGTGGAGTGGTTAAAAGGGGAGTGGGGAGGGAGATGAGAGGACTGGGTAGTTGAATAGGGGGAGAAAATTTCGTGGGTGGGGAGGGGATTTTTCAGTTATGGGGAATGAATGGGAAGTGAGAGGGGTGAACTGAATTCACCCCGTGTTTTAAAAAACAATTGGTCGATGACCGTTGCGGCGGTGGATTTACCGCTGTAGCGGGCTGCGTTTCTCCTACCTTGTTGAAAATTTTCCTTTTTCGTAACGATAACTCGAAATCTTATCTCCTATGGTGTAAGGACCAGGAGTGTGACCATTACCTCACCCCACGTCGTTCGGGGACGAACGGTGGTTTAATTGGTACCTGGTGTAACTACTCGTTCGGTCATTATTTAATACTTCACGAACCATGCCCAATCTAGGCCTATGATTGTAAATAGTAAGCCCCATGGGATGTTTTAAGGACTAATAGTGGAAAAAATAAATTTCGAAAAGAGTTAAAAGTTGTAGGCTCGGGACAGGACCGCTATAGCGAGACTTCGTCCGCCGCAGTGGACGTAGCGGGGCAGTGGACGCGTTTTTGTTACTCAGTTTATAGTTCACCCTCCTTTCTAATAAACTACCCTCCAAGGCTGCTATTAGGTTTTCATAAGAAAACAAAACCCTTGACACCAAGAGAAGAGGCTTTTTTCCAACATTCTCCACATTTTTCCCATAACTATCATCTCTCATGGATTCGGATAAGGGATAGGAAGGCAAGTAATTCGTGAAAATTCAAATAGTTGTTCGTCATCGAGGTAGGTTATGGTTAACTTGAGTTAGACTTTGAATAGTGAAGCGTAAATACATTTAGAGTTGACGGGAGATTGCATGAATAGGTCTTCGGACATGGAGTTTGGATAGATATATTCGAAAACTTAAATTGAAAGTTATGTGTAAATAGTAACTAGGGTGACAACGAGTATTTATTTGAGGGGTGAGTGCTACTATCGTTGAGGGTTATGTGTTACAGGATTGAAAGCGATTATTTGTCATGGCGAGAAAGGGGTATTTCGTTGTTCATAATATGTATCCCTAGGTATATTTGATTTCCATCTTTATTTTCAAGTATATTGAAATATTCGTATGATTGTCATTCTTGTTAACAAAGAGGATAGTATTAGGAGGACAAAGGGTAACGACCCGTTTTGTCGTTATCGTGATTATTCCATATTTTCCCTCGTTGACCCATTCCTGAGTCTCGTTAGAACTATTTTGACCCGAGGAGATAGTTGACATGACTTCCTACGCATCGTTGTGGGCTTTAGAATGTTTTCTAGAAAAATTAGGCTTTAAAGGAAATGAGTTGACTCAAAGTTGATTTTTGAGTAAACGGACCTTTTTTGGAAATCCATCGATTTTGAGAGATCCGGATGGTCATTTAGAACTGTGTGCATATTCATTTCGGCTCCCAACGCAGTCGGGTGCATTTTGGGACTTGGGTTGGAAAGTTATTTTTGAGGTATCGGGAGTTGACTCAGTCAACGAGACCTCTGATGGGGATTCTGAGGCTACGAGTGCATTCGTAGCACTTTTTTATGCATATCTGCATTTTGGTTTGTGTCTGGGAGGTTCTGGAATAGTTCTGAGGGTCAATTTCAAGTTTGGAAGACGCCAGAAACATCTAGTGTCGGGTGTCGCGCGGAAACGCGCGCGAAAGCGCGGCCGAACTGCTGGAGCGCTGGCAGAGCCGCTAGAGCGGTCGCGCTGCAACGCTGGCTGAGCCGCTGGAGCGGTCGCCCTGCAGCGCTGGCCGAACTACTGGAGCGGCCGACGGGCAGAATCTGTTGTTAATAAGTGTTAAAATCCCCAACCTTAAGTCTATCTCTGAGCTTGGGAGGCGATTTTGAGAGGGTTTCCACTAGTTCTTCACAAAGGTAACATCCTTGACCTTAAAATCTTCTATTCACTTCTCTTAACCATTAATCTATGCTAAGATTCTTCCTAAGAGTATGAAGGCTAAGTGGGGTTTGGGGTTTTCTTATATAATGAACTTGTGGTTATAAAACCTTGATTTATTGGTGGATTTAACTTGGGTAAGCATGGAATTGATGGATAATAGCTATAGTAACTTGAATCTTCCATTTCTAAGGCTTAGTTTGTGAATTAAAGGCTAGGGTTTATGCCCAAATTTGGGGGTTTTCATATTAATGATGATTTTTAGAATAAATTGAGTATTCCTATAATTAAACTAATGGGTTTTGACCTTGTAGTATTGAATTTGGTATTCTGGTCATAAAATTCCCCTTTTTCCTAAATTAAGAGTTGGAATTTGACCCTAATAGAAAGTAGCCAATATGGGTATCATTATTCATGGTTTCTTACATAGAATTCATATGTGATAGAGTTTGATTATTTGGAGACGCTTCGAAAGACAAGGCAACGTGTAGGTTCGTGGCCCTTGTTCAGCTGCCAGGTAGGTTATGGCTTCCCTTTCGGTAGACTTTGGTTAGTTTCATCTATTCATGTATTAGAAGGAACATAGAATGGATGTGTAGGAATTGGAGATTCAGGATGGAACCTTAGGATGGTATTGTTGTGTGATTTGTGTGTTCAGGCTTGTGGCCTGTAGACTCCTTAGGTTGTTTGATAAGGTTTTTCTTGAATATCGGTGGATTTATGTGACTTGGGAGTAGCAGACGAAACTTAATTTTGTGTCTAGTGATGAAAATTTCCCGTAATATGTGATTACTTGTGTTATGTCATTAATAGTGACTCTAGTGGATAAATGGGAGGATAAAATGTACCAACGACTGTGATTGAATTCTAAATGAGTTGTGACGAAGGATTTTGAGTGTAGGGTGAGGTTCGTGTTCTAAGCTAATAGGCTGATTTAAGAAAGTGGTAATAATGTATATCGATTGATTGAGATATTGTGTGTTGGGACTAGCCACCCCGTTGTGTTGTGCTTGACAGCTCTATTATGTTGGCCCGATGCCATGAGTTGTTAATAGAGATTGGACCCCGATATTCATCTTGATTCGGATATATTATTGGCGTACCCACTGTTGGTAATGTGATATTTATATATTGTTGGCACACCCACTGTTGGTATTGTGATATTGATACATTGTTGGCATACCCACTGTTGGTATTGTGATATTGATACATTGTTGGCGTACCCCATTATTGGTACTTGTGATATTGAGCTTGATTGTTGATGTTGATACACGCATTGCACGGATTCTCATCCATTCATAATGCATGGCCGATACCCAGTGAAGATCCGATATCGTTGATTGAGTGAAACTAATATTTTGATCAAACTCTTTACTTGAGTGATTGTGAGATAGCCGATGTCCGATGATCAATTTCGGAATCATTGATTGTGTGAAACTGATTGATACATTGTTGGCGTACCCCATTAATGGTACTTGTAATATTGTGCTTGATTGTTGATGTTGATACACGCATTGCACACATTCTCATCCATTCATGATGCATGGCCGATACACGGTGATGATCCGGTATTGTTAATTGAGTGAAACTGATATTTTGATAAAACTTTTTTACTTGAGTGATTGTGAGATGGCCGATGGCCGATGATCAATTCCGACATCGTTGTTGCATGCCCGATTCCGATGATATATCCGGAATCATTGTTAGTGCATGGACTCTGCGGGTCCCCCAGAGTGGTGCCGGTGAGAACCCCCCGTGGACAAAGATCTAGGGTCCCATCTATCTGCTGGGCAAAGATCCGGGATGGGTGGCACTTAGACTTCGCGAGTCACCCTTGGTTGTGCTACCGAGACGTCGATATTTCCGTCCGGAGTACATGTGTACACCTCATTTGCATGGCATTGCATTGCATTCATACACTATTGCATTGCATTGCATTATGGCTTGATTTTGAGATGTTTTGGTATTGTATTTGTGATGTTGGATTCTGGCGTGATATATTCATACTTGGCACCCTTGGAGATTAGATGCTTTACTTAGGTGACGGTGGGTGTTTGGATCCAGATTTATTGTTTGAACTTGTTGAGGTATCCCCTGGATCGCCCGGAAGGTTAGCTATATGTTTAGTCTCTATGTGATGTAGGGTGACAGGTGTCCTAATGATGCGTTGACCAGTAGGCTAAAACTAAAGATTTAACGATATGGGAGTTCCGAGATCGTTGTGAGATTGACTGGTGATTATTAGAGTGAAATTAATGCTTAGAGGTATTGATGTACAGTGTGTGGTAGATAGACGTATGACTTGATTGGGTTGTTATCATGTTTATCTGTGAATTCTTTTACTGATATGTGTTACTAACCATTGTCGGCCTATGATACTTATTCAGTATGCGTGGATTGTACTGATATTGCACTTGCTACACTTTTTTTTAGGTGTAGATTGTTTCAGGTGATTGATTGTGATACGAAGCAGAAATGTGCGGTGCCTATCTGGAAGGCTTCCTCCCATTTCATTTCGGGACGAAGGTTGAGTCTTAGAATGTAGTGGTAATCTGAAATCATTAGTCGCTCTTGTACTAGTCTAGACCAGGTCATGGGAAATTGGATCGAGTCTGTAATCATGTAACTGCTGTAATCTTATAAATACTTGAGGTTATTGAATATTTTCTAACGTTCCGCTGTTATTTCTAAATATCAATTGGTTTAAATGATTCGTCTTTATTTAATTGATGTGCTATTCGATAGAGGGTTTGCCTACCGAGGTAGGAAAGGTAGGTGCCCGCGTGGTCCTAAAATGGGTCGTGACAAGAAGGAAGGCATAGTAGTGCTACGCCCATCAAGGGCATGATTCATGACATTGTTTTCATTCATTGGCATCATTGCATACATTGCATGTGGTTATGAGGTAATACATGGAGCAGAAATTCTGAGTACATGCCAGTTGTTGAATGAGGTACTATTTGACAGCCAATCATTTGCAGTAATGTAAAGGTGAGCATATTATACGATGTGGATCCGCGTCCGAGGTTCTTTCCAGAGCGGAGGATTTATGGCTAGGGTCCGATGAGTATCCGGAACGAGTGGTACATGGACACCATGGGTTCCCTGCAGGTCATGACTACTGAGCAATGACATCAATTAGCATGTATCTACAGCGTGATTAGGCCCTTGCATCGCATCTGCATTGCATTACATTTCATATTGCTATGTCCTTATGTTTGTGTAATGTCAGTCTGTTATATTGCATTGTGCATCTCTTATGATTGTGTTGAGGTTGTGTGAGGTGGTGATTATTATGAAGGTAAGTGTAAGAACAAATTTTAAGTGGTAAGTTTTTCCCATGGGTGCATCATATCTTAGTAAGTGAACTGGATAGAAAGGCTCTACGGCTAAAAGTTAGGAATTAGATGTTAGTGTAAATGAGGAGATGAGACCTAATTAATTGGATTTCGGGAATATGGAATGGGACTTCAATGACTAGTTAGGTAACCGGTAATTCTATGGGGATAAGAGAAGTGAATAACTGGGACTAGAAAGGTAAATTCGTGACAGTGAAATAATCTATGTCGGAAGTCTTGAGGGTCGTTAACTTATCTGCTTATCTTATTGACTTTATATTGTGTTGCGCGAACTAATCTTAGTCGACCTATGCTGCTTACCAGTACGTGTGGTGTATTGATACTACTCTTGCTACATCCTTTTTGGGTGTAGGTATGTTGCAGGTTTAAGTGAAGTTTCTTCGTGTGGATTAGCAGACATTCTCCTACAGCCTCACTCATCTCACTCCAAGCAGAGGCTGGGTCATTTATTTTGTTCTCTTTGTGTAGTAGGAGCTCTTGTACCTGTCTAGACTAGATCCCGAGGAATTTTTCAGTTTTCTTGTGTCAACAACAGAGTCTGTTGAGCATTTACTTTTTTAAATATTGTGATCATTAAGAAATTGTTAATTATCAACTGGCTGAATTTTGGGTTGGTTGGTAAGGGTTCGTCTACTAGTTAGTAATATGGTAGGTGCTCGCACGGCCCCTAAGTGGGGTCGTGACACTTCAATGTTGGTTTAAAAAATAGACCATCACATTACAGCAACCCTTCTCTAAAATAGTGAAAACTCACATTGCAGATTAGTGGACTCCAACAAAACATAAACCAAGACTCAACAATGCAAGACGTTCTTAGTTTTCATTTTTTAAACAAGTTATTAGAGACAATCCAAGCTAAGTCCAAGCCTACATGACCCAAGACAGAGCTTAGACAAATGCCCCTGTTTTATATTCATCAACACAGGACATATAGAGTGTAACAGGTTTAGGCTTTAACAGATTTAACATGATGTTGCTCATTTAAGCAAGTTATGACTTAGATAGCAATGGGGTCTAGGCAGATCAATCATGTTTGCAGGCATACACATGTATGGCACAGTCTCTTAATCTTAAAGACAAACCACACAATCTCAAAGTAGAATCATTCCTTATTACATGGAAACCATATTAATCAACATGTTAACAAAGGCATTTCAAGTAACTATTGTATATTACCATAGCCATTAGTACACCTCTTGACCTTACTTGTAATGAACATGATTCTAAACAGATTTCTAAACAACCTAAGCTACAACATTAAACCAAAACAAAGCAAGATAAACTAAGCACAGTGTCATACTAAGTTACTATATTAAATTAAGTAAACAAGCTAAACCACCTTGAGTATAATTTTATACTAACTACAACACTAAGCAACACAGACTAAATAACTAAACACAGTTTCATACCAACTACAATACTAAGAAAAACAGACTAAATAACTAAACACATAACAAATAACCCATGTTTAAATAGAAACCAAGACCAAAAAATAAAATAAAATAAAATAAAGGGATGGAATATTACCTTTTCCTAGCGAAGCCTTAGTCGAGTGTCGGAATTGGAGATCCTTGTGCTCCTTCCCTCACACTCAGCAACCAAACCATGCAAACAAAACAAATATTAAAATTTTACTTAAACTCGAAAGTTGAAGTTTCGAAGCAATTTCTTGCCAAAACTCTAAAAAAATCGAGTTCTTTTAGTGAATATATGTGTATATCCCCATTTTCCTCTTTCAAATAGTGAGAAATAAGGTTCCTTATATAGAGCCCCAGATTTGAAAAAACCCTAATCTCAACTCGATGTGGGACTTTGCAATTCTGAGAATTGCTTACTTTGAAAACCACATTCAAAATCTGAGACTTAACCTTAAGAATTCGTAAACGGTTGGATTCGACCCAACAATGGGTCAATCCTCATGGTTCATCATGAACCAATAGGAATTCAGTATTCAACCAAGTGCAAACAAAACTAATTAAAGTTTTTCAGCCATAAGACCGTTGCAATGCAGAAAAGTGAAGAAAAAGGAGGGATCATACCTTATTAAGGTTGCATTTGGTAATTTGGGAGACGAAGCATTAAATGTTTGCTCGATCCGGCGATGCAAGGCCTGAAAAAGGAGTTGTACCCCTGCTACTTTGCCAAATATGGCGAAGATGACGCAGGAGAGAGAAGGTAAAATGGCGGCGGCATTAGGGTTACGGGTGAAACCTTTGAAGAAAACCAAATGACCCCTTAAGGGGTCTGTTTGGCTGAGGACATGCACCTATATACTGGTGCTTCGTAGGCCGGTTTGGCCTTGTATTGGGTTGGACTCGGTCCAAATTTTAAGAAAAAAGGATAGGGGCCCGATATACACATATATATACATGATATATGTGTATATATCGTATACATGCTTATAAGGAGGGGTAGAAAATGTAAGTTTATGCAATTGCCATAATTTGAAGTTTATTCATAATTTGAACATTTCAAAATGTGGCCACCTAATTCAAACATCCAATTGAAGGATAATTTTATAAAAATGACTTTAATTGACTTCAACTAATGAATTTGGCCATTTCAATTAAGGCCATAATTAGACTAACAATGAATCAATTCAATTTTCGCCAATATTAACCATGTAGTAAACAATTTTCATGGAGTTTAACCACAATTAAACATTCAATTAATTATGCTTAGTTATAATAAATTATACATATGCAAAAATAAGAATTTAGGGGTAGAAATGATTAATTCATTTACTTAATCATATTTCTTGAATTAAATAGAGTGAAATACTTACTAATTGACAATTTAAACAATTAAATAAATGATTGTTGTAAATTATTTTCTCTCTTGGTTAATTGTAGAAAAAGTATCATAATTGTAAGAATATGTAAATTAATTTCTAGATGATTCATGATATTATAGAAATTATTTACCAAATAAGAATGGCAAAATATAATCTAAATAATTTTATAAAATCATTTTGACATCTTAAAATACATATTTCACTCCATTTAATATTCAAGGACTCTGGGTAATTAAAATAAATTATGGGAAGTCAAAAATAGGTGTCAACAATAGCGTTTATTGATGACATTTTGGTTTATTCGAAGAGTAAAGAAGATCATGAAAAACACTTGAGAGTTGTTCTTGGGTTGCTGAGAGACAAGGAGTTGTATGCCAAGTTCTCTAAGTCTGAGTTTTGGCTTGAGTATGTATCCTTCTTGGGCCATGTGGTGTCGAAATAAGGGATTATGGTTGATCCTAAGAAGATTGAGGCAGTGAGAGATTGGGCTAAGCCTACATCAGTGACAGTGATTCGCAGCTTTATGGGATTGGCCAGTTACTACTGTCGGTTCATGAAGGGGTTTGCTTCTATTGCTTCACATTTGACCCATTTGACTCAGAAACAGGTACCTTTTCAGTGGTCCAATGAGTGTGAGGAGAGCTTTGAAAAGCTCAAGACTTTATTGACTACAGCTCCTATTCTATGTTTTCCCGTGGAAGGCAAGGACTTTGTGGTGTATTGTGATACTTCTCGCTCTGGGTTGGGTGTTGTTTTGATGCAAGAAAAGAAGGTGATTTCTTATGCTTCCAGACAGCTGAACATTCTTGAGAAGAACTATCCCACTTACGATTTGGAGTTGGCAGCGGTGCTTTTCGCTTTAAAGATTTAGAGGCACTATCTCTACGGTGTCCATTATGAGGTTTTCACCAATCATCACAGTCTTCAGCATGTGTTTACTCGGAGGGATCTTAATTCTAGGGATCGGAGATAGATAGAGTTTCTTAAGGATTATGATATTGCTATTAAGGATTATGATATTACTATTTTGTACCATCCTGACAAGGCAAATGTGGTAGCAGATGCTTTGAGCAGGAAATCAACTAGTATGGGTAGTTTGGCTCGTTTGATTGCATCAAAGCGTCTGTCGGCCATGGAAGTTCAGACTCTGGCTAACAGTTTCATGAGGCTTGATGTGTCTGATTCAGGAAGAGTATTGGCTTGTGTTGAAGTAAGACCATTGTTTCTGGAGCAGATTAAGGCAAAGTAGTTCGAGGATGCGAGTTTTTACAAGATCCGTAATAAGGTTTTGAGTGGTGAGGCCAAGGAGGCGATGATTGATAAGGAGGGAGTTCTAAGGATCAAGGGATGTGTTTGTGTCCCTCGTGTTGATGACTTGATTAGGACGATTTTAAAAGAGACTCACAGTTCTAGATATTATATTCATCCTACTGCTACCAAGATGTATCGGGATTTAAGGAAACATTATTGGTGGGCTGGGATAAAGCGTGATATTGTTGAGTTTGTTTCACAGTGTTTAAATTGCCAGCAGGTTAAGTCCGAGCACCAGAGACATGGGAGTACGCTGCAGAGGATGCCCGTTCCTAAATGGAAGTGGGAGAGGATAGCTATGGATTTTGTCATTGGTCTTCCTAAGACCTTGGGTAAGTTTGATTCGATTTGGGTCATTGTTGATAGATTGACCAAGCCTGCTCATTTCATACCGGTCCAGATCACCGATACCGCTCAAAAGTTGGCCCAGATTTATATCTGTAGGATTCTTCGTCTACATGGGGTTCCTATTTCCATCATATCCAATACAGGCACCCATTCACATCCCGATTGTAGAGGATTTGCACTCTAAGTTGAGCACTAAGTTGGATCTTAGCACAACTTTTCACCCTCAGACAAATGGTCAGCCTGAGCGAACGATTCAGGTTCTAGAGGATATGATCCGAGCTTGTGTGATTGACTTCAGTGGCCATTGTTATTAATTCTTACCATTGGCAGAGTTTGCGTAGAATAATAGTTACCACTCGAGCATTAATACGGCCCCGTTTGAGGCTCTTTATGGGAGGAGATGTGGATCTCCTATTGGGCGGTTTGATGCATTTAATGTAAGGCCATGGGGTATTTACCTTTTGAGAGGGTCCTTAGATAAAGTTAAGGTGATTCAGGAAAAGATCTTAGCGGCTCAGAGTAGACAAAAGGAATATGCGGATCGAAAGGTCCGAGATCTCGAGTTCATGGTTGGAGAACAAGTTTTGTTGAAAGTCTCACCCATGAAGGGTGTGATGAGGTTTGTGAAGAAAAGTAAGCTTAGTCCTAGATTCATTGGTCCGTTTGAGATTCTCAGTCATGTAGAGGAAGTAGCCTATGAGTTGGCTTTGCTTCTAGATTTGTCAGGCATTCATCTAGTGTTTCATGTCTCTATGTTAAAGAGATATAATGGTGATGGTTCATTTATCATTCGCTAGGATTCTATCTCGTTGGATGAGAACTTTTCTTATGAGGAAGAGCCCATTGCTATTCCAGATAGAGAGGTCTGTAAGTTGAGGTCTAAGGAGATTGCGTCATTGAAGGCTCAGTTGAAGAACCACCCTGTTGAGGAAGCTACTTGGGAGAATGAATCAGATATGCGTAATAAATTATCCCTAGCTTTTCACTGAGTCAGGTACCTTTTCCCTTGTTTCCCTTCCTTGTCCATTCGGGAACGAACGGTGGTTTAATTGGTATCTGATGTAACGACTGGTAGGTATTTATGGGGGCTTTGACCATTTTACCCTTGTTAGTACCTTCCCGAGAATAGAAATGAGCGTAATGAGAAATCAAAGAGTTAGAAGTCTAAAAACTGAAACTTGATTACTTATTGTATGTTCATTGGTAAATTAGACCTTCGCTGGGAATTCCGAGGCCAGGGGTGAGTCTGTAGCATGATTTTATGTGTATGTGTATGTAGGGCCTCGGATTGGTTGTTACACCTCGTAGTTTTGTACGTTGAGATTCATTCGGTGTTAGTTGCTCAATGGTAGACACTTGAGATATTTCCTAGGATATATGAGATTATAGGTGCCTATCTTATGGTTATGGAGGTTTAAGTTCATGTAATAGGTCAAGGAAGGATTGGAGAACAAGTGAAGCAAGGAAACTAAGTTGTTGGAATTTTGGAGAAAGGATGGGCAAGATTTCGTACGATAATTTTGAGCCAACTTGGGGAAAGAATATCTTTTAGAATATGAAGAGGTTTGAAGTAAAGTAAAAGCCTAAAATGAAGTCCAAGAAGTCTAGTTTCCAATGCAACGAACTGCTTGTCGATATGACATCGGAGAGAGTTATGGACGTTACAAGTTAGGCCGGCGGAGCAGAGGCGTGCCCAGCTACAGTGCGCGAACGTGCCAGCTACAGTGCGCGAAAATTATAAGTCGGTGCAAATCGACTCTAGAACAATATAAAAGGGGGTTTACCCCTTATTTTCATCCAAACCAACTCTCAAAAATATCCTAAAACCTCTAGAACTTTCTCCCAACTTCCAACCATAAATTTTAGCCCAAATCAAGTGTAATCTCGGGATTTAGGTTCAGATAGCGTATAGTTGTGATTATAGTATCGTGTTGCGGTAAATCTTGGCTTGGATAGAAGGTGAATATTGAAGATATTGCAGCTCTAGTGGGAATAAGGTAAGAATCTCTCCTTATTGATAGTGATTTAGGTGTATTTACGAAGATAGAGCTACTAAATGGTCGTATCATTAATTAGTTGATTGAGAAATCGAATAAACATCGTATGGGATGTTTTATGGAGTATTTTGGTATTGATGATGATGTTGTTGATGTTAGTGTTGTTGTTATTGTGATTTCGGGCTAGGGATATAAACAGGGAAGATACTGCTCAAATTTCGGCAGATTCTAAAAGGATTTAATTTGAAGGCTTAAGATAAGCATGTGACGATAATCCTAACAATAGTATGAATTCTCTTGAATGTAGATCTACGAGCTTGGGAGGATAAGTGTTAAGTAGTAGGAGACGAAAAAGGTATGTTAAGGCTGTCTCTTTCTTTCTAAAGGTATGATTCTTTCTTACAAACCTATACGTGTTTTCCATAACATTCTTATTCCCAAAAGCTAGAAGTTCATGATTCTTAGAGTTTCTTATGGTGCTAAAGATAAGTATGTTTTATGATGATAATGATGATGATGATGATTCCATTCTTGGAGATTCCAAAGCTTATGGTTTTGATGTTATTATGAGATTGTTGAGCTTATTGCATGATCTCCTTGATTTTACTCATTTTTATTGATCTCATCTTATGTTACTTGTTCCTTCTAGGTGGGATATAACGATGATGATTGTTCCATAATATAATCGGAGGTTACTGACCTTATGTCACTCTGATAGAGTTGTAGCTTTTAATTAGGCTCTCATGCATGCTTTATACATATGTTTGTATTTTCTCACACCGTGCCTATATGATCGGGCGGCACCACTACGGTGAGCGGCTTATGGATAATGATAATAACACCGTGTCTATATGGCCTGGCAGCACCACTAGTGGGCGGCGTGCGATGGTTGCCCCGGACGCGGGCTAATGATGATATTATGTTTGATATACATGAAAAGTCTTTTCTTTAAAAAGCTAAGCATGCATGATATCCGCCTTAAGAGGCAATCAAATGTACATGTTATATCTCTATATCATGTTATGTTCCATATCTCTTGTTATGTTGTTATTCATGCCTTACATACTCAGTACATTATTCGTACTGACATCTTTTCTTATGGACGCTGCGTTCATGCCCACAGGTAGTCAAAGAGACGGACAAGACCCCTAGGAGCTTCATCAGCGGAGTCTCAGAAGCGCTTCATTTGCTTCGGAGCTGCAGTTTATTGGTATTACTCTTTTGTATATATACTTTGGCATGGCGGTGTCCTGCCCCGTCTTTGTGAATTCCTGTATTCTATATAGAGGCTCGTAGACACCTGTATGTAGTTAGATGTTCCAAAACCTTATCAGCTCATATTGTTGTATAATATTTTGGAAGCCTTGTTGGCTTGTGGTGATGGGCATAGTTGTTGACGATTATGTAGAGATGTGCCATTATCTTGTGACATATGCCCTTATAAATTATGATGCCCATAAGCTATCTTTGTGGTTCACCTAGAAATGATTATGAGAAGTATGTTCATAGGTGCTCAGTAGGTTAGCTCCGGGTGCCCGTCATGGCCCTCCGGTTGGGTCGTGACATTGGTGTTGGAATTTTGGGTGAAACACTGGTGAAAAAACAGAGCTCACTGCTCGATTTGGACCACTGCAGCGGTGGTATTACCGCTTTAGCAAGTCCACCGCCGCAACTGGCCGGTCGGCGTCACGGAAATGGGGAATTAAATGAGGTCCGCCATAGCGGGATGATTCCCGCTATAACGAGACCACCGTAGCGAACGTCGACCGCTAGAAACTGTTTTTTATATTCCAAATTTCGAACCTATTTCCCACATAACACCAAAGGCAGTTCTCAAGAAATATTAAGGCGATTTTTCTACGGCTAGGGCACTACTCTTCATCAAGGTATGTCTCAACCTTTATCTTCATTCATTCCATAATCATCTTAAGTTCCGACATCATCTAAGGTTCTTTAATGGTGAATTGAAAGGTTAGAACCCTAGAATTTAAGAAACCCTTGAATAATGAATGGGTGTTGATATTATTGTTGTTTAATCATCTAGGAGTATAGATTATCACTTCCTAGGATGAGAATTTGATTATTAATTATGGAAGTTGTTGATTGAAACTTAGGGTTCCAATAAAAATGGAAATTTTAGCCTAAAAATTGTTTGAAAGGGGATGAATTGATTAGAAAACCATGAATGGGAATAGTATGATGGTTGGGCTGGAGTGTGATAGTTCACCCATTTGAAAAGGGCTGAAGTAGTTAGATTCTCTTCCCCAATTGTTGTTTGTTTGAGTAGATGATCCATTACTCACTTAGCGTTATGATTGCTAGACTTTGAACGTTTTGAAGCTTTGCGAAAAGGAAAAGCTATTGCGGATTTATTGCATTGTTCCAGTTCGGCTTTGAGGTAGGTTACGGTCTACTTGAGTAAGACTTTGATTAGTTGAATGTATATGTAATAGAATTGATGGGAGGAAGCATGTATCTTCGGACATAAAGTCTGGTTGGAAATTCCAAGGTTGGTACTGATTGATTGATTATGTGGGATGGTCGCCGTTACTTTATGTACTGAACCTGATATGGAATTATTATGATATGAGAAGGAATGAGTTAATATATACTCTTCTTGTGATTGAGATGATTTTGTATTCATTTTAACTGATGAGCTGATTTGTTGAGTCTTGATTGATTTGTGGCATGGTGCCTTGTGTTCTTGACCTTGATATTGTTGACTGATCCTATTCCATATTTACTGATGAACTGGAAATAAGTTGAGAAACACATTGTGATGAAAAACAGAATTTATATATTTGTAAAATGCACATTTGACAGGGGTGAAGATGTGGCCTAGTTATAGGCTCATGATCTGAGGTCAGTTTCGGAGCGAGTGGTACATGGACACCATGGGTCCCCTGCAGGTCATGACTATTTAGGGAAACATTACCATTTAGCATGTGTGTACACGGTTGAGATACTTTCATTATTGTATTGCATAACATCGGACTCATATTATTTCTGTTGTTAGCTGATGACTGAACTTATATCAACTCGGTGATTGATCGATAGTTGATTTTATCTTATCCCTGTGTTGGCTGGCTTCTATTGATGACATTACTTGGTTATGTGTTGTTGTGCCTATCTGTCTATCCTATTAATTTTATGAACATATGCATGATACTAATCTTAGTCGGCCTATGATATCTACCGATAAATAGTGTTTGCACTGATACTACCTTGCTACACTTTTTATTTGAGTGCAGATGTGTGCCAGAGACATCTTCCAGACCTCACATCTAGCTTGAGGCTATTTTCCGTTCAGATACAAGGGTGAATTTCTATTCATGCCATGCCGCCTGAAGATTTCTCTTTGTTGATGTCTATTTTTATTACATGCCTTATTTACATTTATAGACAGATGTTCATTCTTTAGACAGTTATGTTATAGTGTCCTTGTATGATGACTTTCGAATTTTGGGGTTGTAATAGTTAGATTTCCACACTTTTATTTATTTATGACATGACTAGACAAGTTTATGATTTAATTCTGGTTGTTGATTTATAAATTGTTAAATGGTTGATAATCGGGTAAGGGGATGGTTCGCCCGCTAGGAAATTTAGTGTGGGTGCCACTCACGGCTACTTGGGTCATGACACCAACTATGTGGTGTTTCTCAAATTTAGCCCTTAAGTATCATTTTAACCATAACAACAGTCCTAACTATATCATTTTCAAAAATACTGTTACAGTAGTCCAGCTTAGCTTTCAAGAGCAGAAAACAATTCCATTATAGAAAAATGGGAAAAAGAAGAATGTCAACGTTGAGACGAGCACTAATAGAGACTATTGTGTCAAACACTATGTTGCTCAGACTCCTCAAAAATGTCGATGGGTGTGTGTTGGATCCTTCAAAAGTAGTGCATGGGGGATCAGACACGGGTGCGACAAAATTTTTGCAGAGTCCGAGCAACATCTCATACATAACATAATATCTTTGTTTTCATGAAAAACAAACCCAGAGTACGCATGTCCAATATAATAGTCTCATTGAGGTGTTCCTTTGATAGGCTCAAGACAATGCCCATCGAAAGCTCGGAAAGACGTTCCTTTGAGCTCAAAATATACCCAAAAGCACTGCTTGCAGTATGGAAAAGCTAAGATAACACCAAAGCAACTCACATTTGTCCTTCAACTGCTTCTGCCAGTCTTCTTACTGAAGGTGCCTGAAGAATGCTTACGTAACACATACAATAACTGATGATAGCGAGCAATCAGCTGCTCCAGTAATAATAGCACCCTTGCTTCTGATTTCCAGGAGATAATTCAGTGCTTCTTTTGTGATGACCTCGCCAGGAATTAGAACAGGAATACCGGGTGGATAAGGACAAACAAGCTCTCCACAAATTTCACCGAGGCTGTCTCTTACGTTGACTTTGCGTTTTGTAGCAAAGAAGGCCTCTCTAGGGCTCATGCTCATTCTAACATCATCAAGGCATACAAAACGATTTACATTTTCGCCTTCATCTTTCACAGGTTGATAAAAGTGAAAAGTTTCTGATAGATGCTTTAGACCAGCTACAAGCCTCAGAACATGATCCCTTTGAGTCCCTAAGTTAAATGCCAAAGTAAAAGATTTGGTCCCAACAAGTTCACAAACAACACCAAAATCATTGCACAATATATCATCTGCTTCAAAACCTGAAAGACCTAACTGCCATACACCAACAGTGAATCGCAATGGGTCAATATGAAAAAACGTAGAAAAAATTGGGAAATCGAGAACTGAGATTCCAGGAATTTTACTAATTAAGCTTCTTGCTTCCAGAGCCAAGTGTATTGCTTTGTCAAAGATAGCCTCTTTATTTTCACTTAGTTGGGCCCTGGCGGCATCCAGTGATGCTAAAAGCAAATAACTAGGGCTACTACTTTGAAGCATTTGTAGGCTTCTACTGATTCTTTCTCTATCTACAAGATCTCCTTGCATGTGCAGCATTGATGATTGCGTAAGCGCACACAAAACTTTGTGAGTAGACTGTACAGCAAGATCAGCTCCCTGGCTGAGGGATGAGCTAGGCAGATCCGGATGAAATCCTAAATGAGCCCCATGAGCCTCATCGACAATTACAGGGATATTGTAAGAATGACAAATATGGCAAATCTCATCCAAGTTGCTGCATATGCCATGATAGGTAGGGGAGACAACCAAAAGAGCAGCTGCTTTTCGACCCTCCATTTCTAGCTCTTTGATTGCGTCATTCACCTACATAACAAGCAAGCATTTCATGGATACAAGTCGAGTACTCTTTTAAACACTTACATAAATATATCACTAGCTTGCATAATTTACACTTAAAAAATCTTCCCACTTATGCATTCAAGATAATTTAACTCTTGCGGAAAGACAACTTTGAGAATGATGCATTACTTGCCTGTGATGGAGTGATGCCACCAGCAACATCCCACTTGAAATCATATTCAGGGACGATGTACTTTGGGAGTGCACCCGACAATACCATGGAAGATATGGCAGAGAAATGAGAATTCCGCGGGATAATAAGAGTATCTCCAGGTGAACAAGTCGCCATAATGGCTGCCTGAATTCCACATGTACTACCACCAACAAGGAACCATGTTTCCGATGCTCCAAAAAGTGCTGCTGCTTGTTTTTGGGCTTCTAAAATGGGACCTTCTGGTGAAAAGAGATTGTCAAGCTCCGGAAGTTCAGGCAAATCATGAAGAAACGGTTTTGAACCAATGAGATGAGTCAACGATGATGGTGCTGCTTGCCCTCTGTTATGGCCAGGAAAATGAAAACTTGCAGAATTTTCTTCGGCTGAAGCTTTTAAAGCGCTAACAAGTGGAGGAAGCTCATTTTGACTGGCAGCAGCACTTGGATCACAAGAATTTTCTGTCAAGGGAACTCCATTATATCCTATAGAGCTTGTATACTTGTTTTTCCCGAGCAATGTGTCATGCCTGTCCTGCAATATATGTTAGACTGGTATCCACGGTAAACGTTGAGAAGGAAGAAGGAAGAGCATTTGTGACTAATGGTATATAATCAAATGAGCTGTTCACATAGTCATGGCAACATTTCTTTTAACCGAATCTCAATATAGAAATTTCTAATGCATCAAATTGTCTGTAAAGTGAATGTTCGAATGTTTGCTCATGCTCCAAAGAACTAACTTTCTAATACGAAAACCTTAGGGGGGAAAACAGGTCTGATTGAGAATAATGATAGCTATAATGGTTATTTGTAGCCTTCTTCGTTTCAGTGACCTGACACTTTGACATTATTTTTTGTGCAAAACCTGCTTCAGTCACTAAATAAACTGACAAGCTCATTATCAAAAACCATGCAACTATCCCACATCCACATAGTATTTTATTAAAAAGGTAACTAAGCAAATGCATACAGCATAAAGCACCATTATGCATGCACACATAACTTTCTCTCTAATCAAACGCTGCAATGAAATAAAACAAAGTAATGGCTTTCTGGATCCTTGTTGTTCTATTAACCTCGATTTGTTCGCCAACGAAAGTAAACCTCTAGCTAATAAGAACAATGTTACTGTTCATTCTTCAGTATGAAAAATACAGCAATGCAATAGGAAGAACATCGATAACATCTAAGAAAAGTCCTCGAAAGACTTGACTAATTAAATCAATAATCACATAGGAAGACAAACGGCAGTACAGAACATTGATATCTGTTTGTACCTTTACCTAAAGTAAACTGATAAGAATCTTTCCAAAGTAAATGATATGCTTATTTGATGTATTAAATTCCATGTAATCCTATTGACCCGTCAACTGAAATGCAAAATTGAAAATCTTGACCTACATTTACCCAGTAAAAAAAGGCTAACAGAAAGAAATTTCAAAATAGAAAAATAACTTAGTGCCAGAAGCCCTAAGCTATATTATCATTTCTTAGCTCCAACCAAGACTACACATTACCTTTATGATTGAAAATGCCGCAAATTTACAAAAGGTCGACCTAAAATCAATTAATTTGGAAACTAATTTCAAATTCTCCACTAAAATCAGCTACACTTTCCACTTTAATACTAAAGAAATTTTTCCAAATTCTTACATTGCTATGCTAATATTGTGCATTCGGGAACAAACCAACAGCACAAAACTAGAACAGGCATGTCGCTCTATTGTTTACCCTTTAGCTCCATTTCTTGGGTTTTCCATACCAGCTACACAGGGGAAATAGAACAATAACATACCCAATGTAATCTCACAATGGGGTCTGAGGAAGGTAGAGTGTATGCAAACCTTACCGCTACCTCGTGTAAGCTGTTTCTGATATACCCTCAGCTTAAGTAAAGCATTTCAAAGTAAATCAAAAAAGGAAATACATAAATGAAAGCATTTCAAAGTGAGGTGTACGCAGACCTTGCCCCTACCTTTGGTGGGGGTAGAGAGGCTGTTTCATATAGACCCTCGGCTCAAGAAAAACGTTTTACAAAACAGGTTTCAAAAATACAACAGTAAAAGAGCTATGATGAAATATGGGAGAAACAAAAGTATTGACAGCAAAAATAGTGAAGATAACCAAAGTGAAAGAAACAACAGTAGCAATTGAATTGAAGAATAAGATAAGCAAAAATACAAAATCAGGTTAACCGAACCATATATATAGAAAGTAATAAACCTGCAAGTACGAAGGGCAGCAACCATTCTATATAATAAATATATTCTCATTTGTACTAAAAAGTGACTGAATCAATAGAAAAGAATAGAAACTGCAAAAAGAGGAAAAAGGAATTCATGAGAGCATAGGTGACAAACTATTCAGGTGATGAATACTACTCCCTTCGTCTCATTTTATGTAACAATCTTTCCTTTTTAGTCCGTGCCCAAAAAAAAATGACACCTTTCTATATTTAGAAGCAATTTTACTTTAAACTTCATTAATGAGATAATTTGTAGCCACATAGATATCTATGGCTTATTTTAGACCACAAGCTTCAAAAGTATTTGTTTCATTCTTAAACTCCATGTCTAGTCAAGCACCTTCAGATAGTATTACTAAATTCTAATACTATTCGAATTACTACCATAGCTTCCTACAGCATCGGGTATACTCATAAAGTCTAGATAACAAGAACAACTGGAGAATTGTGGACCTGTAAGGTACTAATAGGCTAATAGCTAATGCCCCCACCAAGAGTTCCTAACTACGCTTTGTCATTTACTTATGAAGATTATGAACTGCTTCAGCACTCATAAAGACCTAATTATCAACTGCTCCTCGACATCTATATCAATGATAGTCTACAAAAGAACTAGTAATATCCACAATAAAGCATTCACACAATCATCTTCATACAATAAACCAAAAGTAGCATTCTTGAAGCAAACAAACAAAAACATTACCTTGTTTTTTCCAGAAGTAGTAGTTCCCTCAGTAGACATTTCACTCTCTTGCTTCAAAAATCAACACGAAGATCAACCACAATACTCAAACTCTCCAAATCCCAACTCTTAATACTCGACTCTATTGCAGCACACAACCAATACCTATTCGGACTAAAACGAAGCGCATGAATAATCAAACCAGAATCAAGAGAGTACAATTTCTTCCCTTCAGACAAATCCCACAACAAAATCACTCCATCTTTTCCTCCACTAGCACACAATGAACCACCCGGCGAAACCGCAGCAATATTCATATACCCAGTATGCCCAGCAAAAGTTGACCTCAGCTTACAATTACTAAGGTTTCATATTTTCACAGTATTCATATAGAGGGCAATGTTGAAAAAAGTAGAATTTCCACAGTATTAGCTATATGTCATTTCTTAGCTCCAACCAAGACTACACGTGTAATTAATCCAACCAGGACTACACGTGTAATTAACTTTAAATTTAAAGAGATAGCCAGTTTAGGCCAAAGGTCTAATTACCTTTATGATTGACAATGTAGCAAATTCCCAAAAAGGTCAACAACAACAACGACATACCCAGTTTAATCTCACAAGTGGGGTCTGAGGAGGGTAGAGTGTATGCAAACCTTACCCCTGCCTCACTTAAGTTGTTTCTGATATACCCTCAGCTTAAGTAAAGCATTTCAAAGTAATTTATAAAAGGAACTACAGAAATGAAAGCATTTCAAAGTGAGGTCTGGGGAGGGTGAGCTATATGCAGACCTTACTCCTACTCTTGAGAAGGTAGAAAGGTTGTCTCTGATAGACCCTCGGGTCGAGAACGGGTTTGAAAGAAGAGCAAGAGTAAAAAGCAATGATGAAAAGTTGAAAACAATGAATAAGGAAAGTACTGACAAAATAGTGTAGAACTGTAGATAGCCAAAGAAAATGAAACAACAGTAGTAATAGAATCAAAGAACAAGATAATGCTAGCATTAAATAATAATACTAGTAAGCAAACACATAGATCTCCAGACTAGAACCCCGCTCTATGATGAAGAAAGGAGAAAACACTCAACTAACCACTAAAAAATTTCCCAGAAAGGCCAACCTATCCAAATTGACACCAGTGAATTTGGAGACCAATTTTCAGATTCTCCATTAAAATCAGCTATAATTTCCACTTTAATACTAAAGAAAATTTCCAAATTCTTCCATTGCTGTGCTATATTATCATACCTAAACTAGAACAGGCATGTCACTATTATTTACCCTTTAGCTCCATTTCTTTGTTTTTCCATATCAGCTACGCAAGGGATATAGATTAGAGAAACACACAATATTCGCCAGTAATAGAAAAAAACAAAGATTCAATTTTCGAAAAAACCACTTGTGAAATGCAAGTTATTAGTCTTCTACAAGGCCTGAAACTCCAGTTCAAAACGGTAACAACAATGAATATGGAAATGAAAGCAGTAACAACAACGAGATAATGCGATCTGGAAAGCAGTACATAGCATACAGAAGAAAAAAAAAGTAACAACAACATAGTAGTGCGATAACCAAAGCACAAGAAACACAGTTGATAACATAAATCGATGAACATTCTCGAACAGACCAACAACACAAAACTAGAACAGGCATGTCACTCTATTGTTTACCCTTTAGTTTCATTTCTTGGTTTTTCCATACCAGCTAGACCAGGGATATAGACACATTCAATTTATTCGCCAGTAATAGAAAAAAAAAAGATTCAACTTGCAAAAACCCCACTTGCAAATCAGTAATCACATAGGAAGACAAACGGCAGAACAGAACATTGATATCTGTTGATCTAATATATTAAATTCTATGTAATCTTATTGATCCATCAACTGAAATGCAAAATTAAAAAAACTACCTATACTTTACTCAATGAAAAAGAAATGCAAACAGAAAGAAACAGCAAAATAGAAAAATAACTAAGTGTCAGAAATTCTAAGCTACATATGTCTTTTTTTTAGCTCCAACCAAGACTACACATGTAATTTAACTTTAAAATTTAAAGAAATAACCAATTCAGGTCAAACGTCTAATTACCTCTATGATTGAAAATGCTGCAAATTTCCAAAAAGGTCAACCTAAAACCAATGAATTTTGATACCAGTCCTCAAATTGTCCACTAAAATCAGAATATTTTCCACTTTAATACTAAAGAAAATTTCGCACGTGGAGCATCTAAGTAAAATCTTCCAACTACTCAATTTTACATCAAGAAAGAGAAGTGCTCATTCGTTAAGGAGGAGATAGACTTCTTGGGGCATGTCATAAGACAAATCAAGATGGAAGAGGCCAAGGTGTCAGCCATAAGGGAGTGGTAGGTGCCTACTTTATGCTATATTACCATACCTAGCATTCTGGGACAGCACAAAACTAGAACAGACATTCTTGGTTTTCCCATATCAGCTACACAAGATTCAACTTTGAAAAACCCCACTTGGGAAATGCAAGTTATTAGTCTTCTACAATGCCTGAAACTCCAGTTCAAAGCAGTAACAACGACGAAATACGGAAATGAAAGCAGTTACAACAACGAAATAATGTGATAAGGAAAAGCAGTACATAACATACCGGGAAAAAGGGAAAAAAAAGTTAACAACAACGAAATAGCGCGATAACCGAAGCACAAGAAACACAGGTGATAACATAAATCGAAGAACATTCTCGAACAGACCAACAACACAAAACTAGAACAGGCATGTCACTCTATTGTTTACCCTTTAGTTTCATTTCTTGGTTTTCCCATACCAGCTAGACAAGGGATATAGAGACATTCAAATTATTCGCCAGTAATAGAAAAAAAGATTCAACTTTCAAAAACCCACTTGTAAATCAGTAATCACATAGCAAGACGAACGGCAGCACATAACATTGATATCTGTTTATCTAATATATTAAATTCTATGTAATCCTATTGATCCATCAACTGAAATGCAAAATTAAAAAAACTACCTATACTTCACTCAACGAAAAAGAAATGCTAATAGAAAGAAACATCAAAATAGAAAAATAACTAAGTGACAGAAATTCTAAGCTACATGTCCAATGAATTTTGATACCAATCCTCAAATTCTCCACTAAAATCAGCCATATTTTCCACTTTAATACTAAATAAAATTTCGCACTTGGAGCATCTACGTAAAATCTTCCAACTACTCAATTTTACATCAAGAAAGAGAAGTGCTCGTTCGTTAAGGAGGAGGTAGACTTCTTGGGGCTTGTCATACGCCAAATCAAGATGGACGAGGCCAAGGTGTCTGCCATAAGGGAGCGGAAGGTGCCTACTTTATGCTATATTATCATACCTAGCATTCTGGGACAGCATAAAAGTAGAACAGAAACACAGGTGGCAACAGAAATCGAAGAACATTCTCGAACGGACCAATAGCACAAAACTAGAACAAGCATGTCACTCTATCGTTTATACTTTAGCTCCATTCTTGGTTTTCCATGTCAGCTACACAAGGCAAATCCTACAAGTGGGGTCCGAGGAGAGTAGTGTTTGAAGACCCTCAGCTTAAGTAAAGCATAATTTGAAAAAGGGAATATAGAAATGAAAGCGGTACATAGCATTAGAAGAAAGATCAGTAACAACGAAATAATGCGATAACCAAATCACAACAAACACAGACACAAGGGATATAGAGAAAATTCAAAATATTCTGCCAGAAATAGAAAGAAAAAAATCAAACTTTGAATAAACCCACTTGGGAAATGCAATGTCTTGGTCTTCTACAAGGCTTGAAACTCCAGTTGTTGATGAAATCTCCAAGAAAACTCTGCCATTAAAAAGCAATAAATAAGTGTCAAAGAACTCAACCAAGTATTTTGTTTTTTTACTTCATCTCAATTATTGTTTCTTATTGCATATTTTGGTATTCACATAAGCAATCAAATTTAGATACAATACCATATTCAGACTTGTAGAAGCCATTGTTGGATTGTTGAACATAGTGGTTTCGTTCTTATTGGTGCACAGGGGGACAAGTGCCTAAATAGGCCATTTCGGCAAATTCCACTTAACCAATAGCCCTAGTGTATATAAAGTTTCATAAAGTTTAGCCACTTCTGAATTAACTTCTATGTAACATAAGTTACAAAAATCACGTCCAAACTTACAATTTTTGCCCGAAGCTTGGTACTCCTTCAGTCGAAATTTACGTAATATAGTTTGACTAGGCACGAAATTTAAGAAAGAAAGTAAAACTTTTGAAATTTATGATCTAAATAAATTATAAATATTTATGTGATTATAAATCATTTCATTAAGAGTAAATAGAAAGTTTCTAACTTTTTTTGGCAGACTAAAAGCAAAGCATATGTTTTTTCCTTTATTTGCTTCGTTTTTCCTTTTTACTTTCTTCTTTCTCCGCCAAATGAGACACATTTTCTTCTGTGTTGAGTTATTTATTTATTTATTTATTGGATAAAATTTTAACGATTTTTAGTAGGTCATTTAATTCATCAAGTAATTCTCCCCTTTCTTTTTTGTTTTTCTCAGATGATTTCTGAGTCTGAAAGATTCAATATGGCTTAAGATTGTTGTATGTAAAACTTTTATTTATTTATTGTAGATAAATTAATGTATACAATTTATGTTGGAAATAAATTTAGTGATGGTATATCAATTGTTTTCACAATTTGAAAGTGACAAGAATGATTATGAATAGAGTGATCTTTCTATTAAAATGATTTCAATTATTGTTTATATGTTAGATGTTTTAGCATCGATTTTAAGTAGTTGTGCGCTTATACTTGATTGTTGTGGTGAATGAGCAATAATGGAGTTAGATAAAAAAAAAAAAAAAAAAAAAAAAAAAAAAAAAAAAAAAAAAAATCGGTTCAACTTTTAGAATACATCACTTTTAAAATTATGGATTCAACTTTAACATTTATTATAAAATTTGTGATATTTTATAACTATGTATAAGAGGGAATCAAAGAGTTTTGTAGTCTTCACATTCACCTTTCATCCTATAAAGCTTCTACACGTGGCTTTGGTTTTTTTTCATGTTCTCATTTTTGCCCTCATTTATTTTCAGACAATCCACGAGGCCTTTTATAATTGGTGTTGCTATTACTTTTCCACATATTCTTACTTTTACCATCATTTTTTTCTTATGACATCCCACTTGGGCCTTTGTAATTGGTCAATACTATAGTGGCTTTTTGTGAATTTTTTTTTTTGCTCCTTATTAAATTATTTTTTACTCCTTTATCTCAAAATATTTGTTACATTTCGCTTCTCAAAGGTCAAATTACATAAACTTTAATAACTATTTTAAGACTCTTTTCACTATATTGATAGAAGAATTGCAATTTGTAGTATTTTCCGTATATTTTTTCGAATATCTACATTTTAATTTAAAAATATTAAATTAATCTAACTCAATTTAGCTTTGAAATTAGTCAAATTGCCTTTATATATTATTTGTCCTTGTACGTTCTGGTAAAATAAGGTAACTTTGGAGCCAAATTTTATTTTACAAGTGAAGTGTTTCTGTCATGACCCAACTAGGGGCCGTGACGAGTACCCGATACCTGTACCGAGCACCCCTTATCTATCATTTTACCTTTTCCTCTTAGCAAGCCATATTAACAGTGCCATATTTTTTTTTCTCGTTACTGAACATTAACATTAGCAGCGTCATTATGAACATAGACTAGTAAGCTTCGCTATCACTTCATACAGCAGCATTAAGATGTCAAAATACCACATATCTAGCTGTACATAACTGACTGTACATATCTGTCTACGAGCCTCTAGACATAGTACACTTATACATAGAAAGGGTCGGGTACTGCCGTGCCCGAAAATACATATACAAAATGGTACCGCGGAAGTGAGGCTCCGGAACAACTGGAGCGCTGTCAAGTGCAGCTAGTAGAGCTCCTAAGGATCAGGTCCACCTGTATGCTGACCTGCGCGGCATGAAACGCAGCGTCCACAAGAAGGGACGTCAGTACGAATAGTGTACCTAGTATGTAAGGCATGGAAGATAATACAAATAGAAACATAGAGCATAATTAACAATATCATAAGGTCGTAGGACATATGATGAGGCTAGAAAGTAACCAGTGCATAGGAACGCCCCTGTCAGGCCGGATACCGTGCATGCTTGTCTTTTCCTTTTTAAAACGTTTCTTATTCATAGGCATAGAAAATAGGATTTATATCATGTCATATTTTATCATATTATGTGCTGCTCTATCATAGCGTGTCGTATCACGTCATGTCGTAGCATCTCATATCATAGTATATCTTGGCATAGCGTATCATGTCATAGCATTGCCCCTTTTTCAGAACACGGTGTCCCTTATTCTCGTATACAGAAAACAGTACAATTCAGTATTACAGACGCCGAATACATCGGCTCTCCCAACCCCCCTCCCCAACGGTGTCCCAACACATCATATCATATATATCATACATCATATATATACAGACGCCGCGTACGGCTCTCCCATATCCCGCGTCCGGGCATCCCGCGTCCAGGATGAAATCCAGCTGAATCAGGTGGTGATATAACAGTGGCCCTTCCCCTTTCCCCATATACATATACGTGTACATTTACTTCTCTATTATACATATACATGTCTTATATACAAATACTTGTCCTATATACATATACATGTCCATACACATATCCCTGTATCATATAACCAGCATGCACGGGAGTCCAAAGAAAGTTACGTCTATCGGAGTGACATAAAGTCGGTAACCTCCGATTACATTATAGAATACTCGTGATCGCTTTGTCTCACCTTGAAGGAACGAGTATTTTAAGGTGAGACTATCAACGGAGAATAATATTAAAGTAAACGTAGAATGAAATCGTGGGCGTCATAGATGACAGTTCATAGACTTTGAAATCTTTAGAAAATAAAGTCATAGCTAGGAAATATAAATAGGATTCAAAAATTAGTTTATCATCTTCATGTTTACATAAGATACTTAGCTTAGTCATCTTAGTCATAGAGTCGTTCCGGTAGTACGTATCATAGGCATATCCTCTTATCTAACATCATTGTTATCATTATCGTCATGGAAGTGCCCTCGTTAGAGGAGTCATAGTACTTATCATTGGGTAACGAAATCGGGATCAAAGGTTCCCTTTGGATTCACTTCAAGTAAGTCAAGCAAGACTGTAAGGAAAATCTGAGAGTAACGGGCCCACCTCGGGCCGGATGGGGTGGCGTATATGATTTACATATGTTACGTGTCATGTCATTACTTGTGAGGGTTCTAGGGTAATCGGGTCCCACTTATGCAAGTTCTAAGGGTTTAAGAGGTCTTTCCATCATTTGCACACTTTCTAGTTCAATTCTATTGAACAAAAAGTGAAAAACTTTAGGTGCAGATTCCGGGGACTAGGGTTGTCCCCGAGGCTCGTACCCGACTTATTACACCTAAGACATGCCATAGAAAGAAGGGTGAAGCCTTACATACCTCTTTCCGCTCCTTTTGCTACTCCAAATTCACGTTGCAATCTCGTCAAAATCTGCAATTTGGTCATGTTTACCAAAACTCTTATTAGGATACTTAGAGTTAGAATCTTAAGGAAACACTTGGCTACCGAAATTTCGGCAGCATTTCCTCTGTAAATACACCATCCTCGACATTCAACATAGCCAAATCCTCATCAATCACAATCCGGGAATTCAAACCCGGCCAAACTATCAATATAAATTCAACAACCACACTAGCGATTCACATATTTGATTCAAGATACATGATATCGATTTACTACTTTCTTCAAAACCTTCGGACTCCAATGAACACAATAACAATCTTATAACATATTCCAACAACACCATTCTAATATCATTACATTTCATACATGCAAGAACATAGCATTCAATTCACATAACCTTCCAAAACAAGATTCCAATTACTACTGTTCCACTATGCTCATTAGGCTTCCATTTGTAATATAATCTCCACAACACAACGACCAACATGCTAAATAAAACCTACTCACTATCCGTTCATAATTCACCAATATACACGGTCACATACACCATGCACACACACGGCTTCATCATGCCTTCACAACTACAATCTCTCCAAAATCATTCAACTACCATTTTTCACATAACATTCACAACAATACAACCAAACACTAGACAAAATAATTAAAACATGTTTCTTACACATATATGCACATGCACGGCCACATACTATATTCCTTTCCTTCATGAATTTCATCCATTTTAGCATACTACAACACATATAAACCATTCATAACACATAAAACAAGATTAAAACTCACCTTTCTTCTTCAACTTCTCACTTGACTACAACTTGGCAACTTGTATGATTATGAATTTTTCTTGCTTCAACAACAACTCCACTTTGTTAAGGACCCTCTACTTGGTAGGAAATGATTTTTGAAGGAATGTTTGTCAATATTTCTTGTTGATTTGCACTTGGCCGAAATGGCCTTCAACTTTACTCTCTCTTTCTCTTGTTCTTACTTTCTTGAAAGCTCTAGAGACTTGTGAGATAAAGATGACTTAGTCATCTATTTAATCTCATGAATTAATTCAACATGGGCCTAGCCCATGCCCATGGCCGGTTGGGCCTTTTATTTTCTTGCAAATTTTCAAGCCCAATTATATTGGCTAGTTCTTGTAATTCATGAAAGGTATTTTTCCAACTTCCAAATTTGCCCTTCGTCTTTCTTCCATATTCCCACAAGTCATATTGCGAATTTCCCTTTATGCCCTTGACCTTCCTCATTAATTCCACTTCTAAATTTTTCATAAGCAACTCACATGTCAAACAAAATAAAATATGGCCTTGCTTGTTGTCTTCCCGCGATTGTCTTGAATTATCCGATTGTATAAAATGTGGGATATAACATTCTCCCCCCCCTTTAGAACATTCGTCCTCGAATGTTAAACTGGCCTCATAGCATGGTATAATACTTCGGGGAGGTCTCCTCCATAGATACTCACATGTCGCTATATCCATCTTAGGAGCTTAAGTTACCTTTTATACCGCAGCTTTTGTTGTCGGGGCATCCACGCCACTGATACCATCGTATGTGGGCGTCATACGCGTTCATATACACACATATATTTATTATCAACTATCCCACCAGAGACCTCCAGGCACTATTCAAGCCTATCCTAGTTCCCGAGCTGTAATGAACTTTCTGCCTCTCCACCAATCTAGTCTACTTCATCTTGCGCGACTTCTCATAGTCTCTAACCGTACCAGATACTATAGTTTCCCCTAAGTTACTCTAATTACTCATCTGCCTGTCGTGTCTCAATTTATAGATTCTTTGCATACTTCCCAGGGGGTCACCCATCATGAAATTGCTCTCACCTGAGCACGCTTAACCTTGAAACTTTAATGCATTTTAGTGTCTCAGTGTTAGTATTTTTACCTCCGCTTCCCCGCACTGCCTATATCACATAATATGGGGCAAGTTGGGGTCTTGACAATGTTCAAAACGCCCTCGTAACACATCTTTCCTTTTTAATTACTATTTCAGCCTCCGTGATCACTAATATTCACTTTTTACCCGTATGTATGGCTACTTTTGTCCTAAATTTCCCGAATTCTTTATATGTCCCGTAATACAAGGGACGGTGCAAGGTAAAGCAAAATCCAGTTCAATTTAACATCCATATATTATAGAAAAGATGCCGGAAGTGTACCTTTGGCCGCGTCGGCGGAAGGTTCAGGGTCCTGTCGTCCTGTCAGTGCATATAAGCGGTGCGGAGAACCGGCTGAACTAGGTGCCCCTCCTCTACCTCGGTCGCGGCCCGCTAGAGCCTGGGAAGTCTGTCCACGAGGGCGCACGGTCGACGATGAACCGATTGCTGATCCGGCTGGCTGAGTTCGGCCTCCTTCATCCTTTAGTGGGCAGTCACGTACAAAATGGTCAGTTCGACCACAGGCAAAACAACCACCGGTGTCTAGGTAGCACTGCCCAGAGTGGGGCCTGCCACACCGAGCACATCGTGGTGGGGGCAGCCCCGTCCTGCTAAAATCAGCTCTGTACTGGGATCCTGAAGCTCTAGTACCCTGATCTGGTCCCGAATAGGTGGAGCGGTCAAATCTTCTATCTGCAAATCGAGGTGGTGCACTGGCCACTGATTGGCCTGAATACCTAGACTGCTCTTGTGCCTGCCCCCCTCTATACTCGCTTCTAGGCCCAGAAGATCTGCCCCTTTTTCTGGGACCCCTATCTGAATAACGCTCCTCTCTCCGTGACTGGTACTGTTCTTCCAGATTTTGGGCGTGGGCCTGGATGCGGGTAATAGTCATCCCGTCCTGGAGTGAAGCCGTCAAACAGTCCTTAACCAAATGTGGCCCTAGCCCACTCACAAATCGGTGCACATGATCTCCCTTATCAGCTATCATGGCTGGGGCATACCTGGCTAATGAGTTAAAATGGAGGCTGTATTCTCGAACGCTCATATTTCCCTGTCTCAGGTTCAAGAACATATCGGCTCGAGCTCGTCGAACCTCTGGCGGTAGGAAATGTCGTAGAAATGCCTCAGTAAATTCCTGCCAAACCGGAGGGGGCGCATTTGCTCCCCTCGAAGATATCCAGCTATTATACCACAGAACTGCCACATCCTGCAGCCTGTATGAAGCCAACTCTACGGACTCCGTATCCAAAGCATGTATGATCCCCAGAGTCCTCAGCATCTCATCTATAAAACTCTGCGGGTCCTCCTCTGGTTTTGATCCATAAAACTCTGGAGGCTTCAGGGTGATAAAGTCGCGGGCCCTTGCACTTACCGCTCTGCCTCCTAGGTCTACATCTTGCCGATGAGCCTGTGCGGCAACGAGCTGGGTCAATAACTGGATGGCCTCTGCCATCTGCTGGCCCGGAGCTGCTGGCGGTGGGATTGGAGGTGCGGGGGCTGGAGCTGGAACTCTTTCCTGCTCTGCTGGTGCAGGGGGAGCAGGAAAAGTCTGAGGGGGAGCTTCATTATGAGATTCTCCTTCTTCTAGCTCCCGCTCGACTCTGCTGCCCGCCACCCTCTTGGCTTTCTCGGCCGTCGTAGCCTTTCTCTTCGGCGGCATTACTGAAAGCATAGCATAGGATTAGGAAGGGAATGTGGAAGCCTGATAGCATAGGTCTATCGCACGATCTTAGGACACAAAGAAGGTCATATTTCCTAAATGCCCTGTAGCCTCCTGTTTATAAGCGTGGCGCGCTACACACCCATAAACAAGACTCTACTGGACACGACTCGTAGACAAACCCCTAGGACCGAACTGCTCTGATACCACTTCTGTCACGACCCAACTAGGGGCCGTGACGAGTACCCGATACCTGTACCGAGCACCCCTTATCTATCATTTTACCTTTTCCTCTTAGCAAGCCATATTAACAGTGCCATATTTTTTTTTTCTCGTTACTGAACATTAACATTAGCAGCGTCATTATGAACATAGACTAGTAAGCTTCTCTATCACTTCATACAGCAGCATTAAGATGCCAAAATACCACATATCTAGCTGTACATAACTGACTGTACATATCTGTCTACGAGCCTCTAGACATAGTACACTTATACATAGAAAGAGCCGGGTACTGCCGTGCCCGAAAATACATATACAAAATGGTACCGCGGAAGTGAGGCTCCGGAACAACTGGAGCGCTGTCAAGTGCAGCTAGTAGAGCTCCTAAGGATCAGGTCCACCTGTATGCTGACCTGCGCGGCATGAAACGCAGCGTCCACAAGAAGGGACGTCAGTACGAATAGTGTACCGAGTATGTAAGGCATGGAAGATAATATAAATAGAAACATAGAGCATGATTAACAATATCATAAGGTTGTAGGACATATGATGAGGCTAGAAAGTAACCAGTGCATAGGAACACCCCTGTCAGGCCGGATACCGTGCATGCTTGTCTTTTCCTTTTTAAAACGTTTCTTATTCATAGGCATAGAAAATAGGATTTATATCATGTTATATTTTATCATATTATGTGCTGCTCTATCATAGCGTGTCGTATCACGTCATGTCATAGCATCTCATATCATAGTATATCTTGGCATAGCGTATCATGTCATAGCATTGCCCCTTTTTCAGAACACGGTGTCCCTTATTCTCGTATACAGAAAACAATACAATTCAGTAAACGGTATCTTTTACTCACATTTACAGACGCCGAATACATCGGATCTCCCAACCCCCCTCCCCAACGGTGTCCCAACACATCATATCATATATATCATACATCATATATATACAGACGCCGCGTACGGCTCTCCCATATCCCGCGTCCGGGCATCCCGCGTCCAGGATGAAATCCAGCTGAATCAGGTGGTGATATAACAGTGGCCCTTCCCCTTTCCCCATATACATACACGTGTACATTTACTTCTCTATTATACATATACATGTCTTATATACAAATACTTGTCCTATATACATATACATGTCCATACACATATCCCTGTATCATATAACCAGCATGCACGGGAGTCCAAAGAAAGTTACGTCTATCGGAGTGACATAAAGTCGGTAACCTCCGATTACATTATAGAATACTCGTGATCGCTTTGTCTCACCTTGAAGGAACGAGTATTTTAAGGTGAGACTATCAACGGAGAATAATATTAAAGTAAACGTAGAATGAAATCGTGGGCATCATAGATGACAGTTCATAGACTTTGAAATCTTTAGAAAATAAAGTCATAGCTAGGAAATATAAATAGGATTCAAAAATTAGTTTATCATCTTCATGTTTACATAAGATACTTAGCTTAGTCATCTTAGTCATAGAGTCGTTCCGGTAGTACGTATCATAGGCATATCCTCTTATCTAACATCATTGTTATCATTATCGTCATGGAAGTGCCCTCGTTAGAGGAGTCATAGTACTTATCATTGGGTAACGAAATCGGGATCAAAGGTTCCCTTTGGATTCACTTCAAGTAAGTCAAGCAAGACTGTAAGGAAAATCTGAGAGTAACGGGCCCACCTCGGGCCGGATGGGGTGGCGTATATGATTTACATATGTTACGTGTCATGTCATTACTTGTGAGGGTTCTAGGGTAATCGGGTCCCACTTATGCAAGTTCTAAGGGTTTAAGAGGTCTTTCCATCATTTGCACACTTTCTAGTTCAATTCTATTGAACAAAAAGTGGAAAACTTTAGGTGCAGATTCCGGGGACTAGGGTTGTCCCCGAGGCTCGTACCCGACTTATTACACCTAAGACATGCCATAGAAAGAAGGGTGAAGCCTTACATACCTCTTTCCGCTCCTTTTGCTACTCCAAATTCACGTTGCAATCTCGTCAAAATCTGCAATTTGGTCATGTTTACCAAAACTCTTATTAGGATACTTAGAGTTAGAATCTTAAGGAAACACTTGGCTACCGAAATTTCGGCAGCATTTCCTCTGTAAATACACCATCCTCGACATTCAACATAGCCAAATCCTCATCAATCACAATCCGGGAATTCAAACCCGGCCAAACTATCAATATAAATTCAACAACCACACTAGCGATTCACATATTTGATTCAAGATACATGATATCGATTTACTACTTTCTTCAAAACCTTCGGACTCCAATGAACACAATAACAATCTTATAACATATTCCAACAACACCATTCTAATATCATTACATTTCATACATGCAAGAACATAGCATTCAATTCACATAACCTTCCAAAACAAGATTCCAATTACTACTATTCCACTATGCTCATTAGGCTTCCATTTGTAATATAATCTCCACAACACAACGACCAACATGCTAAATAAAACCTACTCACTATCCGTTCATAATTCACCAATATACACGGTCACATACACCATGCACACACACGACTTCATCATGCCTTCACAACTACAATCTCTCAAAAATCATTCAACTACCATTTTTCACATAACATTCACAACAATACAACCAAACACTAGACAAAATAATTAAAACATGTTTCTTACACATATATGCACATGCACGGCCACATACTATATTCCTTTCCTTCATGAATTTCATCCATTTTAGCATACTACAACACATATAAACCATTCATAACACATAAACAAGATTAAAACTCACCTTTCTTCTTCAACTTCTCACTTGACTACAACTTGGCAACTTGTATGATTATGAATTTTTCTTGCTTCAACAACAACTCCACTTTGTTAAGGACCCTCTACTTGGTAGGAAATGATTTTTGAAGGAATGTTTGTCAATTTTTCTTGTTGATTTGCACTTGGCCGAAATGGCCTTCAAATTTACTCTCTCTTTCTCTTGTTCTTACTTTCTTGAAAGCTCTAGAGACTTGTGAGATAAAGATGACTTAGTCATCTATTTAATCTCATGAATTAATTCAACATGGGCCTAGCCCATGCCCATGGCCGGTTGGGCCTTTTATTTTCTTGCAAATTTCAAGCCCAATTATATTGGCTAGTTCTTGTAATTCATGAAAGGTATTTTTCCAACTTCCAAATTTGCCCTTCGTCTTTCTTCCATATTCCCATGAGTCATATTGCGAATTTTCCTTTATGCCCTTGACCTTCCTCATTAATTCCACTTCTAAATTTTTCATAAGCAACTCACATGTCAAACAAAATAAAATATGGCCTTGCTTGTTGTCTTCCCGCGATTGTCTTGAATTATCCGATTGTATAAAATGTGGGATATAACAGTTTCTTAGGTATTACAATATCGTTTATTGTTAAAAAGTCCAATATTTTGCTTCTTTAGCGAGCTCAAATACGCTTATCATCCTAAAATTATTTTCAAATACAATTTTAAAATATTGCACTTTCGACGCATTTACCTCGTTGAAGCTTCCCTGAGCCTTGTTAGTATGATTTTGATCCGCGGAGATGGGTGGTACGGTTCCGAGGTAGTCGGGCGATTTTTATGATGACTTATGTGAAATAGAGCCTTAAAGTAAAAAACGTTTGACCAATAGTTGAGTTTCGGGTAAACGGACCTTTTTCGAAAATCCATCAATTCTGAGAGGTCTGGATGGTCGACTATGACTTGGTGAGATGTTCAATTCGACTCCCGGGGCACTCAGGAGAGTTTTGGGTTATTGGTTGGGAAGTTGGTCTTCCACCATCGGGTGTTGACCCAGTCAAATAGGCCTCCGTTGGGAATGTCGAGACCATGAGTAAGTCCGCAACGTGTTTTTATGTGTGAATGCATGTCTGGTTTGTATCTGGGAGGTCTTAGGTGATTGCCAGATTTTGGGATCAAGTTTGGGAAAAACCAGAAGTTTTCTGGTGCCTCGTGCCCGTCGTAGCAGCACTAGATACGTCGTAGTGGACCCGCCGCAGTGGGGGTCTGGTCCACTATGGCGGGTGTGTTGTACTTGTGGTAAGTCGCCACAATGGACGGGGATCCACTACGAGGAACTCGTGATAGCAAGAGGAGGACCGTTATAGCAGGCCGACTATAGCAAACGGCCAACCGCTGCAGCGAATGTCGGGGACCAGAACCCTATTTCTTGCCTAGTTAAAACACTTAATTTCCTATCCCTTTATTTATTGTTCCTAAGCACCTTTAAGGCGATTTGAGGAGGTTTCGACCAGATTTCTCTGGAGGGTAAGTTCTCTAACCTAGATTCATTCATTTACTCTCCTTAAGCATGAATCCTTGATAGAAAATCTATAAAACTTAAGAAGGAAGATGGGTTTTGATGTTCCTTTAATTATTTATGTTTTAGCCTTTCTAAATGAGATTTGTTGGTGGATTTGACTAATCTAAGCATGAAATTGGATGAATTAGTGACTAATAGGCTTGAATCTTCCATTTGTGCTAATGAGTTGAAAAATTGAAAGTTAGAGTTTATACCCAATTTGGGGGGTTTGACTTGAATGGTGAAATTGATATATTATTGAGTTAATTTAGCAATTGAAGAATAGAATTGAACTTCTAGAATGTTGGGTTACCAATTTCACCCTTGAAATACCTATTTTACCATTATGGGCCCATTTCCCCCCTTTTCCATAGTTGATTAGGATTTGAGCGAAGTATAGAAATATGGGTATCGTTATTTCTTATTTCTAACTTAGAATTCGATGATGGATAGACTTTGAGAACTTGGAGGCTCTCCGAAAAGGCAAGGCAAAGATTTGATTGTTCATGGCTCCTGCTCGATTTCCAGGTAGGTTACAGCTTACCTTATGGTTAGACATCGGTTAGCAAATCAGATGTAGAGCTAGTGATTGTCGGAGAAAGCATGTTACGACTTCGGGTATGAAGTTAGGATGGATTACCTAGGTTGGTACTGTTGTTTGATTGTGGGCATGTCGCCTTGTTGTGATCTATTGGCTTGTTGCCATGTGTGTGATATTAGACTTGATACTTAGCCATCTTATCATGATTATGAAACTGCATTCCCTCACTTATTAGGTATTATCTTGGATAGAGGAAAGAACTTGACTTATGTGTGGCACGATTGATTTGATATGTTATCATTATTCGTTGATATTATGCAGTGTACTCATTCTCATTTTTCATGATACTCTGATATGAGCTGAGCTTGGTATTATTGTTTGATTTTGACTTGTTGCCTTATTGTGATCTATTGGTTGTCGCCACGTATGTGATACTATACTTGATGGTTAGTTGCCTTATCATGATTGTGAACCCGTATCTCTCATTTATTGGGTATTGTCATGTAAAGAGGAAGGATGTGATTTATTCGTGATATTGTGATATGTGTCCATGTGTGGAACGATTTGTATTGATAGATTCTCATTGGCATTAATATCATTCATGAATTCATATCCATATACTTGGATCAGATTGCGCGTCGCAAAAGATATATACATATATTAGACCGGTTTGCACGTTCTGCCATATATGGATCGGGTTGTATGCCGCAGCAAGTACATGGAATTTGCAGGTCCCCCATGGGTCATGACTGTCGAGGGGTGGAGGTATTTTGCCCAGAGCATGTGTGTGCGGTCATTACATTGGCCATTGCATTGCATTGCACTCATTATCATCATCTTATTTTACATCTATCAATCGGATTTGTTAGTTATACTGGCCCTTGTGGTTATTCTGAGGAATTATGGGAAACTTGGCAGACTTGTGTTTAGGTGCTTCACCCTAGACTATGATTCGACTATTTGATCTTTTTGTACTTGAGTTCTTATTCTTGGACTGTGTCGTGTCTATACTTGATTGTGAGCATGTCTTCTTCAGTCTCTTCCTTATATATATGTTGGTTAACTGTTGCCGTCCTATGATGCTTACTCAGTACGTGTTTTTTGTACTGATGCTACCTTGCTACACTCTTTTTTGGGGTGTAGAGTGTGTGACAGGTTCTATTTCTGATCCTCGAGAGTGTTTCCCGAGACGGTGTTGGTGCAGACTTAGGGTGAGCTACTGCCAGATCTGTAGCCCGAGTTTCCATTCTTCGTATACTGGTCATCTATTTCCAAACTATATTCCTTATGATGTTATGAGACTTGTATGGCAACATTCAGATAGTTCTTGTTATATATTCTGACCTATGTGTTTATTAGTAGCTCTTTTGCTGATTTGGACCAGATGCCTTGGGTAGAAGATGTATTCCGCACTTATTCTCTTTTAATTGATATTGAGATTTATTATTATTTACATTGTTCTTCTGCATTTATAGTTTGTATGTTGGGTAAGGGAGGGGTTCGCCTACCTAGGTGGGAAATGGTAGGTGCCCGCACAACTAAGCAATTTTGGGTCTTGACACGCACAAAGCTCTAATGATGAGGGGTCTGAACAAGAGAGTGGATCAAATGCTAATCCCCCTGCCAACTTTCCGGCCCCGGACAGTGAAGAAGACCGTAGATTTCAAGAAGTGTGGAGGAAGACACTTTTAGAGAGTATCCTGTGGTTTTGTGGAAGGGTCCAGAGAGCGATTCGAACAAGGGTTGGACTTGACAAAGAAGGGGGGAAATCCACAACGAAGTATATGAGGGGAACGACAGATCAGCTTCTATAGTTTAGAGGATCATTCTCGCATTGTGGAGACACTAAAGTTCTATAGGTTCGAGATTGTTAACAAACCCTCTGGTGAATATTTCCTAGTCCTTGTTCGAGAGTTAGGCTTCGCTTTGAAAAAGATGTAGAAACCGGGCCAACAAATACACACTTCCAACACTAAATGAGGTGGAGGTCTGAAAAGTCAAGGTAGATATCTCCAGCAAAGCCATAAATAGATTCTACTTTGGAGATGATTATGTTGCACCGTCGAATGAGTCCGAGTTTGAGTACAAAGTGGCTCAAAAAACATCAGATGATGCGCTCAAGTGGGTGGCTACGATAATAGCTCGGGCTAATCCGCCTTGGCTAACTATTAAGACGACAAATATTTTCAAACTTACTCTCACACTGGAAGCAAAATTTTGGTGGAGTGTTGTAATGTACAGGCTGCTTCCCACATAGATTGACAATTCGCTCACACCGGATCGAGTTGTGGAAGTCGCAGCACTTATGTCTCGATATCCATTGAATATTAAGAGATTGATCATTACTGAGGTCCGGGAGAGAGCACCACAGGAAGCCACATCCTTGATACTCTATTGTCTCATCACTGCACTATGTCGAAAAGTGGGTGTTCAGCGCATTCCTCATCGCGATCATTGTATTCAGGCTTTACATGTCTATGAGCTGAGGAAGAGTTAAGATGAGACCCACAAGGAAACCTAGGGTTTAGATGATGCACTTACAGAGTCGCCTGAATGGCATGAAGAGACTCAGGCCGAGTCAATGTTAGGGGCCACAAGTGGTGCCACCACTGAGGCACCTCCCACTGTTGCGGCCCCGGCTACTAATGCTATACCATCTACCACTATTGTTCCCCCCACTGCGATTGCAGGACAGACCTCCTCGACTGTTCCTCCCTATCCACATCACACCCTATAGGTGACCCATTTTCTTTCAACAAAGACAATTTCAGGGAATTTTCCATCAAAGCAGAACGGGTTGATCAGCAAGCAGCTCCAAAAGTTCGTGGGCAAAGAAATTAAAGCAGCCTTGGAAATTGTTAAGGCACCGAGTAGTCTCACCAGCTGCTCCATGACAGGCTTGATGGGTTTGAGTTGAGATTGGAAGCTCTTGAGAGAGTAGGGCTAGGTGGCGACATACATAAGTTTCGAGTTGAGCTAGATCGGTTAAAGGTTGATATGCAGGCGCTACAGACTAGATATCGGGTCGCTCTTGAGGATCTCATTCTCCCGATCCAAATGGATATATCTTTGTTGGTAAAGGTGGTCAATTTAGTGGAGGATGATGACTCATCACAGGATGACAGAGAGAAAAAAAGTACTAGAAGTCGAGGGTCCCTTTGGAGAGGAGATAGATACAGTCATCAAGGCCTGATTGGATCAAGAGGAGGATGAGCAGATGCAGATCTCCTTCCAGAGTTCCTTGATTGATAGTCATTCTATAGTACTAGTCAGTAGCACTGTAGGTGCATCTTCCAGCGGCACCTAGGCAGAGGTTCCCGTGCTCAGCCAGTGGCACCTGCCATCACTGACCCAGTAGCAACAACAACAGTTCAAACTACTAAGGCGGCAATGCCTCAGGATGATCAGAGCACCTAGTGCGCTCCACGTAGTCCTTACCTTCATTTTTGTGCTTATTTTGATGCATTGGGGACAATACATGATTTTGGTTAGGGTGGGATACTTGTTTTTTTTTGTAATATGTGTATAGGACTCCCCGCCCCCCCCCCCCCCCCCCCCCCCCCGAGCTTTTCTTTGCCATGGTTCTTTTCCTAATGAGTTTTATTTCTGGTGAACCTGAAATGTTTAGGTTGTTGTTTAGGTAAAATAGAGTAATTGTGACTTATATGGTAGTGGTTTTGAACTTATGGAATGTATGGTATGTATTGTGGAATTGAAATGACCCCTCCAAATATCAATGCATACTCAGAAATATTAGTGATTGATATGCATGATTCTTTTTATGACATTATGAGTATTGGGGTATTGTGTGTGATGAATGCTCGCTGGGAAGTTGTACTCAAATTAACAGAGATATCCTTATGCCATTGTGTGTGAGCTGTTAGTGTTTGTTCATATATTGCATTTGTAATCTAGAACTTTCCTAGTTAGTCATGCTTGATCTCTAAGGATAGTTTGGTTGTTGAAATGATCTTAGGCTTTCTTTTTATGATTTTGAAGCCTTGTGCCTTTTAAGCCTAACCCGTTCATATATATGATCCCTAGTCTCCCAGTTTGAGCCTTTTGGCCTTTTCCTTGATTAGCCACTAACTAACCTCTACCCTTATTTGAATTTTTCCCATTTTTGCACCTGTTCCCTCCTTGACACTAATAGGATGAATGAAAGGCTAAAAGTCTAAGTTGGGGGTAACACGCATTATGTTGGGAATTGAGCATAAAACCTAAGTTTAGGGGGGTGTAAGTTTCCTAGTAAGAAGAGTCGGTGTGGTTAATGTAAATACGTGTGTCAAAAATATTCTGAAAAAAGAAAAAACAAAAGAGTAATAAAATAAAGGCAGTAGTTGTTAGACCACATCGAGGTTGAGGGATCGAAAAAGGGAAAAGGAAGAAAAATAAAGGCTAAGAAATTGTAGTGTTCAAGGAGGGTGAGTCACTATTACCCAAATATTTATACTACCCATCCCTAATCCTACATTATAAGCCAAGAAAAAGTCTTAGTGTGATCACAACCGAATCATCCGAAGTTGACAACATTGAAAATAAGGCCAAGTATATGGCATTAGCATTTGTGGTGTATGAACTTCTTTGTGAGTGTGAGTGTTTTCTCTTCTTCTTTGTCTCTGTACCGGTTATCCTTGTTCACGTGTGTTTGGCACATTCTTTGGTCTTTGTGAGGGCATAAGTGCTACACCTCCCGTTTCCATCGCAAAAAAGCCCTTGGCCCTTGTTTGGTTTATACTCTTTGTATAGAGATCCGTACCCGAGTTTTGAGGTATTAAGTGTCTTACCCCGTGTACTAAATACCAGCATGTGTTCTTTGCAATTTATGGGATTAGGAGTTAAACGAATCGAATTGTCGCGAGCCGGAATAACTCAGGGAACTGGCATAAAACCAGTCCCCTTGACGGACCGTCGATGTATCGACGGTGGCGTCAATCCAGTCATCGACACGCCACCCCTCTCTAATTCTTAGGTGGCATATTGACGGTGCCAGTCGACGGACCGTCGACGTGTTGACAGGCCATCGACCCGCACGTCGAACTGCCCCACTGGAACCTTCTTGATGCATCTATATATATTTGGCCCTTACATTGTATTTTCATTATTTCCCACTTCCAAATCAGAGAAAGCCCTAGAATATTCCTCAATATTTTCGATCATCATAGTGAAGATCTATCAAGATCCGAGCCCCGTAAACCCGAGCATGTGAAGGGAAAGTTTCTCCTAGGGTCCTATTGGAGTTGTTAAGCTTTGGAATTAGAGTTGAACTTTGATTCTTGGAACTCTAGACTTCTCAAGTTATGTATATGATTCCTACCTTTGTGTTTAAGCTAATTACCAAGAGTTTTAGTAGTCTCAAGTCAAGGAAATATAGTTATAAAAGTGATGGGTTGAATAAGGCTTAAGGGGAGACTAGGGGATGTTTTGGGAAAGGATTTAGATTAGAATTGATTATATTTTGATATGTAGGAATTGATATTGTTGTTGTTAATGATGTTATTGAATTATGAAGGAAAGGTTGTCCAAAATTCGTTAAGGTTCTTTTACACTTGAATTGGATAGTAAGTGTTATAAAGGGTCTAATTGTGGTCTATGTTATCTTGGTAGTAGACTTACGAGTTGAAGAAGTAGACGTTAGACGATTAGATACGTTTCAAGGTATGTAAGGCTAACCATTTCTTTCAAAGGCATGATTTCTATGTTATAATTCCATATGTGCTCTCCACATTACTTTTACTCCTAGAAATGCTAGAAGTTCCTCATTCTCAAGAGTCCTAGGATGACTCCAAGATTAGCATAACCCAAGCCTAAAGCTTAGACGATTTTACGATGTGAATGAGCTTACCATATGATTCTTGATTTCGTTTGTCCCAATTGGCCTTACCTTATGCTATTGTTCCTTCAAAGTGAGATAGGAAGCTGATGATGATTATGTTAAGGATTCCAAATCTAGAGAGGCCAAGTTTAAAGCTCCTGATGTTTTCAAGTCACTATTGAGGTTGTCACTTGATTGTCGGTTATGTTCTGTGACGTCGATCTCACCTTATGATAGTTGTTCCTTCAAGGTGAGATCTAGCGATGATGATGATTCCATAATGACACATCGGAAGTTGTCGACTTTATGACACCCTGGTAGAGTTGTACTATTTCTTTCGGATATCTACGTATGCTATATAAGTATGTAATTATGTTGTGAAACCGAGCTTATATAGCCGGGTATGATATTTATTGCGTGCAACCACTGCAGTTGGGTACAGACAATACCGAGCCTTGTTATGGCCGGGTACATGTAAAGATCGAGCCTTGTTACAGCCGGGTATAGACAATACCGAGCCTTGTTACGGCCGAGTATAGATGATACCGAGCCTGATTACGATCGGGTATGGATGACACCGAACCTATATGATCGAGTATGGTATCAGTATATGTACATGTATGAAATGTTTCTTCAAAGGAAGGTTAAGTAAGTATAATGAACGTCTTAAGAGGTACTGTGAGGTATAAATGACTCATTCATTTTTATGTTATTCTTCATATTGTTTTCATGTTACCATTCATGTCTTACATACTCGGTACATTATCCGTACTGACTCCCCTATTGCTCGGGGGGCTGCGTGCCCGCAGGTATCGATAGACAGACAGACGATTCAGCTCAGTAGGACTTCCCCTCAGCTTTTGTCGGTGCGCTCCACTTGATCCGGAGTTGCGGACCATTTTGGTATGCTATTTTGGAGACGTATATGCATGTATATTACATATGGGTATGACGGGGCCCTGTCTCATCCTTTCTACAGCTTTATTCTAGTAGAGGTCTGTAGACAGTTGTACGTATTTGATAAATGATATAGCCTTGTCGGCTTTTATTCTTTTGTGTACAGTTTATGTGGCGGCCTAGTCAGCTCGCACTGTTCTTTCAGCATATGTATAAACAAATTGTACAGAGTGCATTATGCCATTCTTTCATGAGTCAGTAGCACTTCAGTTTGAGTTATGTATGGGCCCTGGTTGTTCAGGTACGAGTATAGGGGTGTTTGGTCACTAGCGATCAGACACTTGTCACGGCTCATCGGTTTGGGTCGTGACAATAAGGGTTGACAAAATTTGTGAAAACGAGTGACTACCTGAAGCGGCATTTTTGTGTATATTGATATTTCTGATACCATGATGTCATAGATTGAAGCTTCATTGTGAATTGTAGCAATTTTGAGTTATGTATCGTGTCTGAGATTATGAAAGTGAGGGGGTTGTTCTTGAGAAACGTGAATGCCGATAGTTCTGAGCCAAAACCAATGTAGACATTCTTACTTTGTGGCATCTGAGTGTTTGTGTTAGTGTTGTTTGTTGTTTCACTTGATTGAGGACAAGCAAAGAGTTTAAGTTGGGGGTGTTGATGTGTCGTAGAATTACGGGACATTTGATGCCTTTTGATAACAAGTTTTACTTGCTCTTAAGCAAGTTTGTGTTGTTTTGATGTATTTTTGTTGTGTTTCAGGTAATTGAGGACCAAAAGGCAAAAACAAGGAAATTGCACCAAAAGTCCACTGATTAAGAGAAGTACGGACCGTACATATTTGTACGGGCCATACATTTGTACCGGACCTAGATGACAAGAAGCAGAATGCCCGACTTTTGAAGCATCTTCGTGTACAAGAAGACCTAGAGTTTCTGTTAGTTGGCCGTATAAAATGATACGGGCTGTACTTATCTATACGGCCCATACTTGGTTCCTTCGAGGAAATTTTGACATACGTAATTTCTATGTTTTTTTACCTTTATAAATAGTTTGTTTAGGGTTTTGTGGGTCATCTATCATCAGTTTTGAGACTTTTATTCCATAGCATTGAATACTCATTATTGTTTAAGCTTTTGAGGATAAGATTCCATCTTTTCATCTTCTTTATCCATATTGTAAGCATGACTCTTTCAATGCTTTGTTTTTCATTAAATAAGTTGGTTTTTACTTATTTCTTATTCTTTCGTGTTGGTTGATGGTCGCAAATATTGACTTAAGCCATAAACCTTTGCTTTACTGGGGAAAGTGAGTTGGGGTTTGGTAGGAATGAGTAACAAGAACTCGAGGCGTTAACCCTCGTTTAATAAACTCACTTAGGAATAAGAAGAGTTTAATTGACACAAATTAATTATTCGTAATTTCAACTCTTTTATATTTGGGAAAATCATACAGATAAATACTTTCTAACTATTGGGAAATATTGAGAAGTCAAATAGAGATTAAATGCATATCTTACAACAATCCATTAGAAGTATATTTTAGCAACATCTATAGCATTGTATCTCATCTAAAGGGGATGCAACCTTGATTTCATTATCTAATTAATTACAATCCAATCAGAATAACTAGTAGAAACAAAAATCTTTTACACACTACCAAAAGTAAAGTACCACACTATAATAGTAACATTTCCACACTCTATTCCCTGTGGGATTCTGTAACGACCCGTTTAGTTGTTACTGTAAAAATTTCGAAATATTCACAACCATGATATCCCGGTTCACTAAGTATTTCCGATGGACATCTAGCTTAGCGAGGCCCATTGTATGAGAAGGAATCAAAACATCGAAATTCGAGTTGGGGACTCGATCAGACCGCCCCAGCGCTGAGTGGACCGTTACAGCGGTCACGCTCTAGCGATGATGACCCCACTGAAGCGCAGGTCGGGTGGTGGTTTCAAGCTGCTGCAGCGGCATGGCAAACGCCGACGTGCTGCTGAAGCGGAAGGTCGGCCGCTACAGCGGTGACGTGCAGTAAATTCACCTATTTAAGAATTCATTTCGGGAATTGTTCCGATTTGCTCATAACTCTAAATTCCAGCCGCCCCCAGGCCCTTTTGGGAAGTCAAAAATCAGAATTTGTTGGGCATGAAAATCCTCCTAACACCTTCTAATACCTTCCTTCACCTAGCAAGTGGCTCCTAAAGTCTCCACCTAAAGAGCTACCAAAATGGCTATTGCAAATTCCTAGATTTAGAAGAATATAGGGTTAGCTTGTTTTCACATGGATTCCATTAAGTTAATCTCCCATGTTCTTTACCCTAGATTGGTAAATAACCTATATTCCTATCTTCTTCCTTCTTGAAAATGAGTTTTTCCTTGAATCTTGGAAATGGGTTTTTCTAAAGAATAGAGTTAAAAATGGCAACTTCGTCTAGAAATAACTCCGATAGGAAAAGAGTTATTTGGTAATGAAAGCTTAGAAACTCTATGGGTGGTTTAAATTCCTAAACCTTTCATATCAAATCTGAAATCCTTCATAAGTGTGTTAAATGGTGATCCCTATCTTTGGCTCTCGTGAGTATTTCAAGTTCCTTCGTGCGGGATACAATGTGATGAACGAATTGAAGAATCAACGGATGTTCGTGGCACCTGTTTGGCCTTGAGGTAGGTTATAGCTTTCCTTTTAAGGTATTGGAGATTTGGGGTGGATTCTTAGGATGGTACTGTTATGTGACGTTTGTGTTCGGGCTTGTGGCCTGTAGATTCCCTAGGATTCTTGGGTTAGATTTCCTTGAATATCAGTGGATTGTTGTGACTTGGAAGTAGTTGTTGTTAATTATGTTTCTATGTGTTACACCTCGGACATTTTGCGTCATCATGCGGTGATAAAACTAGCGCAAGTTAAGGTGTGCATGAAGTCCCTATAAGCGAGAAGGGATATTTAATAATTTTAATTAAGATTTCAAAGACATTTGAAGCAAGGGAAGAAAGTTCATCAAAGGAAAGTGAGGTATAAGTCGTGTTTGGGGAAAAGGTTTCAAAATTGTCGAGCTAACGGTTGGTTAGTAAGATCTAGAGGATGAGTTATAAGGTTCTTTAGAATGTTCATGAAGTGTCAAATAAGTGCTAAGAAGGTTCCATAAGGATTGGAGATCAAACGAATCGACGAGAACAACTTTGGAAAAGATGGGTTATACGATCATTTATACGGTCCGTATAACTTTATACGGTCCGTATAATGGTATGTATAACAGTCACAGTGAGGGTCATCACTGGAAGACTTATACGGTCACTTATACGGACCGTTTAAGTGTCCGTATAATTCATAGCGGGCAGCTTTGTCCATTTTATAAATATAAGACCCCAAAGTTCATATTTTCATTTCTCATTTCCTCCACACCTCTTGAAACCTCTAGAACACTCTATACATCTTATTAACACAAATTCAAGGGAGATCAAAGATCAAATACCAAAAATTAGTGGAATCAAGTGCAAGGATGCTAACTAGGGTTAAGGAAAGCTAGAAATTCCTTTGGGATTGAAGTTGGGTTTTCTCCAAGTGAATTATTTTCATCCAAAGCCCATTCCTACTTAATCAAAGGTGAGTTTTTCGCTTATTCCATGTTATTAAAGGTATTGAATGGTTGCAAGACTTGGATTAGAGAAGAAAGTAGAATATGAGCTCAAATATGGAGAAAGTGGTATTTTGAGTAGTAAGTTAATGTGAATCGTGATTCTTAGTATGAGATGAGTATAATTTTGTTATAAATGATGCTAATGACGTTGAGGAAGTGTTATGTGAGGAATAAATATGATGTTGTATTATAGTTATGGTTATGGATGATTCTGAAGGTGAACTTGAGAAGTAAACAATGTTTAACTTGAAGAATCTATTGATTATGATATTATGGGTATTGTTATTGATGTCTGGGAGTTGTCTTACTATATGGAGAAAGTTGTCAAAACAAAGGAAGTGCTGCCCAATTTTCGTTAGCCTTTTAGTCATTTTAACCTAGACTTAAGCGTGTTTCTAATGATCTAACCTTAGTGCAAATTCTCTTGAATGTAGAATCGTGAGCTTGGAAGGGAAGTGTTTAGTTGATAAAGCTAAGGAGACGTAAAGGTATGTAAGGCTAGTTTTTTTTTCCAAAGGCATGACTTCTACGCTATGACTTCTTTTCTATATTCCATGATCTTATTACTGTCACGACCCAGCCCCGTGGGCCGCGACTGACACCCTACCTGGGTACCCAGACCAAATTGCATATTCATTACCAAATCCAAACTTATTTCAGAATTTCATAAAAGTCATATCAAACATAATTTGTATCAAAATATGTCTTAAGCGGTCACATGAACCAAAACGTCATATCAAATCCAAACGGAGCGGCGGAATAGGCATCGCCGGTCAAAAGTGCAAACATAAGCATAAGGGCCATTTAGGGCCATCATAACAAACGGACCGCTTTAAGACCAGAAAAACAAAATCGAACAAACATACATAGGACCCTCGCCCCACATATATGACTACAGGCCTCTACGAATTCAAAACAAAGACATATGGCGAGACAGGGCCCCGCCGTACCCAAATAGTCAAATGTACAGAATATATGCATAGCAAAAGGAGTCTGTACCAAAACTGGACTCCAAGTCAAGAAGGAGTACTCCGAAGTAGCAAAGAGTGAAGCCTACAGTGGAGGATCACCAATATCTGCACCTGCGGGCATGAAACGCAGCCCCCGAAGAAAGGGGGTCAGTACGAAATATGTACTGAGTATGTAAAGCACGGAGTACAGAAATATAGGCCAAAACTGAAAGCAAATCAGATAACAAAGTGGAGTACAAACCGGTATGTCAAAATCCGTATCAAAATCATATACGTATACATAATGCAAACGAAATCATGCAAACGCTTAAGAATGTGGTCGCCACTCCGACGCTGGCGCCACACACAGCATAACACCAGAAGGTTTCAAATCTACGTACGTCCCCGCACACAAACACAACATAGGTGAGCGTATCACATCACGAGCCATATCACAGCATAACTCCAAACGGAACCCGGCCATATGGCGAGGCCTCGGGAACCGGAACACAGCATACGGCCGAATTATCATAAGGCGCACGAATCATAACCGGCCCGGGAACCGGTGAACGAAGTCATAGTAAGGCACGAGCGGAGTCGTGAGCAAACAAATGCAAAATATATTTCAAAATAGCCTTTCAAAACATAACGATTTCATAAGTCATTTCTTAGTACAAAATAATCGAATACTTAGTCGATACGAAGATTCATTTCACAAAATGCTTCCAAAATGGTACGTATGGCTCAAAACGTAACTTAGCATATCATAATATTCAAAACATATCTCCTAGGAGGAAGTTCCAACACCGAAGGTTTCATATCAAACTTTATTCAAATGGAGAGCCCAATAGGACAAATAGGGCGTCTCGGGGTTAGCGGGCCCACCTCGGGTCGAATCGAGGCGGCGAACATAATTTACGAACATTTAGGGGCCAAAAGTTCATACATAATCATTTCAAAGTGACCCGATCACATTTCGATAGGTTTCGGACATTTGGTCGCATTCTAGCCAAAATAGAGCCTTTAGGCTTCAATTGAATTGAATGAATAGTAACTTTTCTGTGGATCGGGTTTCGAGGAGCAGAATTTCTCCGGAAGTTCCGATATTCACCTAACATACTAAGATATGCCAAACGAAGAAGTGGGGAGCTTTACATACCTTATAGACGTCTTATGCTCTCCTTAAAATCAACTCCCGTTTCGTTCGAAATCTGCAAATGGTCAAAGTTACCAATTTGAGATTCTTAGGCTTAAAGTCCCCATTAACTTGATTTTTGTCTACCGAAATTTCGGCAGCATTTCCCCTATAAATCTAACACCCCCGAGACTTAGCTCGGCTCAAAATACATCAACAACAACAGCCCACACATCATCAAACAACACAAATCATATTCAAACCATACTAACTTCAAAATTCTACCTTATTACATAAGTTGGCAACTTTTCATTCAAGCTTCAAAATTCCAAATCTATATCCACATTATTGTATTCATTCAATCATTCAAGATTATTCAATCACATCTCATATAGATTCCAAACCATATACAAACTTCCCAAAGTTCACTACTTTCCATACTTTACTCAAAACGTCAAAAATTTACGACGAACATTCTAACTTTCATTGTTTCATTCCGAATTCATTAACATCAACCATAAGTCATATTTAGGGCCTTTAGTATCATAAATATACAATGATATACACAAATATACCAAAGGTATATACTTTCCGATAATGTTCCGAAATCCTTTTCCAACGCCAATTCAATTCATTAATCATTTATTTACGACATAAAGGTCACAACGACGCATTAACAAACTAAACAAGATCAAATTCACATTCTTTCTCCCTCCTAGGGCTCACGGCCAAACACGCCCTTCTCACACACACACGCCATGCACAAACACAACACCATTCCATAATCTTCATGCAACATCAATCACTATAACATATAAACCCATTTCATAACATAAAAACATAGATTTCTCACCTTTTTCTTGAAAATCCGACTTGCCGCAAACGTGGTTCTTGTGCCAAACTAATTGTACCCCGTTGAAGAGGGTCTTGATTACTTCACAACTATGCAAAAATCAAGATTTTTGGATCAAACGCAAAGGCTTGGGAATTATTTTTTTTTTCCTTTTCTCTATTCGGCCGAGAGCCAATTTGGAGTGGTGTTCTTCAATTTTTGTTCTTGATAATTACTAAGTGATTCATTGATATATATATCCAATTGTAGAGGTCATGTGCACAACACATGACATTAAAAATGGGTTTGGGCCTTGGCCTTTAGCCGGCCACCCCACTACTTTGGGCCTAAATTTCTTGTTGTCCAATTCTTTGCCCAATTCATAAAAGTCCCGTTTTGTAATTCCCGAAAATAATTTCCGAAATTACAAATTTACCCTCGGCCTTCCCCGATGTCTTAACATCAATGATTCCATAACCAACATAGTCATATTCACTAAAATCGAAATATTTCCTCATAAGGCACAAATCTTAACTATTTCTCGATTTCCAATTATACGAAAACACGGAACATAACAATTACGTCCTAAGAGTTGAAAGTTCATGATTCTCAAGAATTTCTTATGAAATAAAGATAAGATATGTTCCATGATAATGGTAATGATAATGATGCTATTTCAGAGATTCCGAAGCCTATGAGATAATGCTAATATGAGCTTGATAAACCTATCTTTATGATCTCTTTGATGTTGTTCCTTATTGCTGTCTCACCTCATGACACTAGTTCCTTCAAGGTGAGACGTAGCGACGATGGCTATTTCATAATGTAATCGGAGGTTACCGACCTTACGTCACTCCGATAGAGTCATAGCTTTCATTTGGGCCCTCGTGCATGTTTTATGTTATTTTCATGTATGATCACACCGTGCCTACATGGCTCGACAGACATACCACTGCAGTGGGCAGCTTACACCCCGAACGCGAGAGGCCTTGACGCAGGCTAATGATGATCACACCATATCTATATGGTCGGGCAGCTTATATATGTAAAATATGATATTATTTTTATTATAAAAGTTAGCATGCATGACTCCGCCTTAAGGGGCAATTAGTTATAGGTTTGCTCTTCATCTTATGCTCATTTATTTCCTTATTATGCTGTTGTACATGCCTTGCATACTCAGTACATTGTTCGTACTTACGTCCTTTTTCTTTTATGGACGTTTTGTTCATGCCCACAGGTAGACAGGGAGACGAACCGGATACCTAGGAGCCTTATCAGTAGTTTTACAGGAGCACCCCACTACTATGGAGGTGCAACCTATTGGTCTATTCTTTTGTGTACATATTTGGGGCATGGCGAGGTCCTGTCCCGTCCTTATGACTTCAGTACTTTAGTTAAAGGCTCGTAGATACTTATATGTGGGTTGTAGACGTTATGAGACTTCTTCAGTGTATATTTTGTACATCATTTTGTAGCCTCGAGGTCTTATGCATATACGTCCAGGTTGAGTGTGATAGATAGCATGGTGAGTGGTGCTCGGTAGTCAGCTCTGGGTACCCGTCATGGCCCACTAGTTAGGTCCTGACAAAGTTGTATCATAGCAGTTCCGTCCTAGGGTATGTCTACGAGTCGTGTCCAGTAGAGTTTTGTTTATGGGTGTGAAGCGCGCCACACTTATAAACAAGAGGCCGCGAGGCATTTAGGAATAATAACCGTCTTTCTTCTTTATAGATCGTGCGATAGAGCTATGTCATAAGATTTCCTTTTTCCTAATTGTGCTTTATGATTTCAGCTATGCCGGTAAAGAGGAAAACAACACCAGGAGGGCAAGACTATGACAGGAAGGCGGTTTGAACAGGAGCCACCAGTAAACATAGAGGAGGGCGGGTCCCACAATCAGGCTCCATCTCGAAGTTCTCATACTCCGCCTATATTAGAAGGGCATGAAGGGGCCTCAGCTCTAGTTCCAGTACCTCCAGTTCCTCCACCGGGTGCGTCGGGGCAGCAGATGATCGAGGTTATTCAGCTACTGACTCAACTAGTTGCTGCTCAAACTCAACGGCAAAGTGTGGGTCTAGGTGACAGGGCGGCAAGTACCAGAGCCCGTGATTTTATGAGTTTAAACCCGCCAGAATTTTTTGGGTCAAAGTCGGATGAAGACCCGCAAGGTTTTATAGATGAGATGCTGAGGACGCTAAGGATTATCCATGCTTCAGATACAGAGTCTGTGGAGTTGGAGTCCTATAGGTTGCGGGATGTAGCCGTTCTTTGGTATAATAATTGGATTTCTTCAAGAGGGGAAAATGCACCTCTCCCGGTGTGGCAATAGTTCATAAATGCTTTCATCCGTCATTAGTTGCTACCCGAGGTCCGTCGGGCCTGAGCTGACAGGTTTTTGAATCTAAAGCAAGGAAGTATGAGTGCTCGGGAGTACAGTCTTCATTTCAATTCACTGGCCCGGTATGCTCTGACCATGGTGGCCGATATGGGAGACCGGGTGCATAGATTTGTGAGTGGCTTAAGGCCACATTTGATCAAAGATTTTGACAGCTTCACTTCAGGATGGGATGGACATTTCCCATATTCAGACCCACACCCAGAATCTAGAAGAGCAGCAGCAGCCACCCCGAGGTGAGCATGATATTCATAAAGGGCAGAGCAAGAGGGCCAGATCGGCCAGTGCTAGTAGTGAGTATAGAGGGGGTCAGCGGCAATAGTACTCCAGATATTCAGGCCAATCCACAGCTAATGTACCTCCTCGATTCACGAGCAGAAGATTTTATCGCCCCATTTATTCTGGACCAGGTCAGAGTTCGAGAGTTTCAGGTCCCTAGTTTGGAGGTGATCCCAGTCAGAGAAGACTACTGTTACCACGATGCAGCCAGTGTGGTAGGTTCCATTCGGGTCCATGTCGCCGAGGCTCCGATGCTTGTTATGGCTGTGGTCAGATTGGGCACATGATGCATGATTGTCCCTCGATGAGTGGAAAAGGTAGGGCTCAGCCTTCAACATCAGTATCCAGTTCTTCTTCGTCTGTACGCCCCGTAGAGCAGACTCCCCAGATTTCAGCAGGTCGTGGCAGGGGCAGAGGGGGAGCATCCAGTTCAAGTGGCTCCCAGCCCCGTATTTATGCCTTAGCCGGACGTCAGGATCTTGAGTCCTCCCCTAATGTGGTTACGGGTATACTATCCATATTCTCTCACGATGTTTATGCATTGAATGATCTAGGTTCTACCTTATCGTATATCACTCCTTATATTGCTGGTCGTATTGGGGTGAAACCCGAGCCAATTAAACCTTTTGAGGTGTTCACTGCTGTTGGCAACCCGGTAATTGCTAGACAAGTATATAGAAATTGTGTGATTGTGGTATGTGATCATTAGACTAAAGCTGATTTGGTTGAGCTAGAAATGTTAAATTTTGATGTGATTATGGGAATGGATTGGTTGGCCTCTTATTATGCTAATGTGGATTGCAGAACAAAGATGGTTCGATTCCAATTACCGAGAGAACCAATGCTTGAATGGAAGGGTAACACAGCATCTCCAAGAGGTAGGTTTATTTTCTTTCTCAAGGCGAGGAAGATGATTGCAAAAGGCTATATTTATCATTTGGTCCAGGTTCATGACACCGAAGTAAAGCTGCCAACTCTTCAATATGTCCCGGTAGTATATGAGTTTCTGGATGTATTTCCAGATGAACTTTTAGGCCTTCCACCAGAACGAGAAATTGATTTTTCTATTCATGTGTTGCCGGACACCGAACCTATATCTATTCCTCCTTACAGGATGGCGCTTGCAGAACTGAAAGAGCTAAAGGTGCAACTAAAGGATTTGCTCGAGAAGGGATTTATTAGACCCAGTTCATCGCCATGGGGAGCACCTATCTTATTCGTAAGAAAGAAATATGGTTCTTTACGAATGTGCATTGACTATAGGCAGCTGAACAAGGTGAGGATAAAGAATAAATATCCGCTTCCAAGAATCGACGATTTTTTTGATCAACTGTAGGGTGCTAAGTGGTTTTCCAAGATTGATCTAAGATCGGGGTATCATCAAGTGAGAGTTACAGAAGAAGATATTCCAAAAACGGCTTTCAGAACCAGATATGGCAATTATGAATTTCGGGTAATGTCATTTAGGTTGACTAATGCTCCGATATTATTTATGAATTTGATGAATAATGTATTCAGGTCTTTTCTAGATCTATTCGTGATTGTGTTCATCGATGACATTTTGGTATATTCTTGGTCATAAACAGAGCATACAGAACACTTGCGTATTGTCCTTGGAATTCTTTGAACTCGTGAACTGTTTGCCAAATTTTCAAAATGTGAGTTCTGGTTGAATTCTGTGACTTTTCTGGGCCCTATTATCTCAGCTAACAGTATTCGGTTGATACTCAGAAAATTGAGGCTGTGAAGACTTGGCCAAGGCCTATAACGCCTACAGAAGTTCGTAGCTTTCTGGGATTAGCAGGTTATTACAGAAGATTTGTGGAAGGATTCTCTTCTATTTTAGCACCATTGATGAAGCTAACTCAGAAATCAGCAAGATTTCAATGGACCGATGCTTACGAGCGCAGTTTTCAGGAATTGAAAGATAGATTGACTTCAGCCCCAGTTCTGACACTTCCAGAAGGATCAAAAGGTTATGTTGTTTATTGTAATGCCTCCAATGTTGGATTGGACTGTGTGTTGATACAACATGGAAAGGTTATAGCCTATGCCTCTAGACAGTTGAGGAAACGTGGGAAGAATTAGCCGACCCATGATCTTGAATTAGCCGCGGTTATACAGGCACTAAAGATATGGAGACATTATTTGTATGGTATACATGTTGATATTTATACAGATCATAAGAGTCTCCAGTATATCTTCAAGGAGAAGGAGTTGAATTTGCGGCAGAGGCGATGGCTAGAATTATTAAAAGACTATGATATGAATATTCTATACCATTCGGGAAAAGCAAATGTGGTGGCCGATGCTCTTAGCCGCAAATCCATGGGCAGTCTGTGCGATGTTCGACCGAAAAAAAAAAGAATTAGTCTGTGAGCTCCACCAGCTACCTAGCCTAGGAGTTCGTTTAATCGATTTGGGCAACATAGGAGTCGCTGTTCATAACCCAGTTGTTTCATCCTTAGATATGGAAGTGAAAAGGCGCCAATATGAAGATTTCCAGTTGAGCCACTATAAAGATACACTTCCCCAGAAAGAGGGGTTACCATTTGAGATTTTTGTAGATGGGATTCTCAGGTACCGAGGCAGGCTATGTGTTCCAGATATTGCAGGACTACGTCGTCAGATTCTGGAAGAAGCTCATTACTCTCGTTATTCTATTCATCCAGGATCAACAAATATGTATCATGATCTTAAGTCAATATATTGGTGGGATAGAATGAAGAAGGATATAGCAGAGGTTGTAGCTCAATGCCCAAATTGCCAACAAGTGAAAATGGAGCATCAAAAGCCAGAAGGATTATTGCAAGCCATGGAAATTCCAACTTGGAAATGGGAGGTGATCAACATAGATTTTGTTGTAGGTTTTTCTCGTTCTCGGCGTAAGTATGATTCCATATGGGTAATCGTGGATAGACTTACAAAATCGGGCCATTTTCTTTCAGAAAAAACTACATATTCAGGAGAATACTATGCAAGGTTGTATCTTAAGGATATAGTGCGACTTCATGGTGTCCTAATATCCATTATCACAGATAGAGGGGCACAATTTAGAGCTACATTCTGGAAGACTTTTCAGGAAGGTTTGGGAACTCAAGTGAGACTCAGCACAGCATTTCATCCACAGACTGACGGACAAGTTGAATTCACTATTCAGAACTTGGAAGATATGCTGCGGGCATGTGTATTAGATTTCGGAGGCAATTGGGATGATCATTTGCCACTTATTAAATTTGCCTACAACAACAGTTATCATTCCAGCATCCAGATGGCTCCGTATGAAGCTCTATATAGAAGGAAATATAGATCACCAATCGGATGGTTTGAAGTGGGAGAAGCACAACTAATAGGTCCATAACTGATTCAGCAAGCGGTGGAAAAGATCAAAGTTATCCGAGACCAATTGTTGACAGCCCAGAGTCGTCAGAAATCTTATGCGGATAATCATCGACGAAATTTGGAATTTCAAGTTAATGATTGGGTATTCCTGAAGGTGTCACCGATGAAAGGTGTAATGAGATTCGACAAAGAGGGTAAACTCAGTCTTTGGTATGTTGGGCCTAACAAGGTTGTACGCAAAGTAGGCCAAGTGGCTTATGAGTTAGATCTGCCTCTAGAACTTGAATCAGAGTATCCAGTTTTCCATGTGTCAATGCTCCGTAAATGTATTGTATATCCTTCCAGATTCGTACCTGTAGATGATGTCCAAATCACTGAAAGGTTGGCTTATGAAGAAGTGGCTATGGCTATACTAGATAGGCAAGTGCGAAGACTCAGAACCAAAGATATCGCCTCGGTTCAGGTTCTGTGGAAGAATAACAACAGAGAAGAGATAACTTGGGAAGCAGAAGAGGATATGAAGATCAAATATCCACATTTATTTCCACCCCCGGAAGATATTAAAGATGAGACGCCATTATCCCCATGTATGAAATGCTTCTCTTATTGTTTTTGGGTCGTGTGTGGCCATGTTTTCCCGCTGTTATTATTGTAGCCCTGTGAGGCGATGTTATTTAGGGTGCTGTGAGAGGATGGTAGTGCCATATTACAGGGGAAACTCTGGCTCTGGCGAAAGTTTTATAAAATTCCCGAGAACTTAACATTCGAGGACGAATATTCTTAAGGGGGGGGGGGGGAGAATGTTACACCTCGAACATTTCGCGTCATCGTGCGATGATAAAACTAGCACAAGTTAAGGTGTGCATGAAGTCCCTATAAGCGAGAAGGGGTATTTAATAATTCTAATTAAGATTCGAAACACATTTGAGGCAAGGGAAGAATGTTCGTCAAAGGAAAGTGAGGTATAAGTCATGTTTGGGGAAAAGGTTTTGAAATTGTCGAGCTAACGGTTGGTTAGTAAGATCTGGAGGATGATTTATAAGGTTCTTTAGATTGTTAATGAAGTGTTAAACAAGTGCTAAGAAGGTTCCATAAGGAATGGAGATCAAACGAATCGACGAGAACAACTTTGGAAAAGATGGGTTATACGACCATTTATACGGTCCGTATAACTTTATACGGTTCGTATAACAATCACAGTGAGGAGTCATCACTGGAAGACTTATACGGACCGTTTAAGTGTCCGTATAATTCATAGCGGGCAGCTTTGTCCATTGTATAAATATAAGACCCCAAAGTTCATATTTTCATTTCTCATTTCCTCCACACCTCTTGAAACCTCTAGAACACTCTATACATCTTATTAACACAAATTCAAGGGAGATCAAAGATCAAATACCAAAAATTAGTGGAATCAAGTGCAAGGATGCTAACTAGGGTTAAGGAAAGCTAGAAATTCCTTTGGGATTGAAGTTGGGTTTTCTCCAAGTGAAGTATTTTCATCCAAAGCCCATTCCTACTTAATCAAAGGTGAGTTTTTCTCTTATTCCATGTTATTAAAGGTATTGAATGGTTGCAATACTTGGATTAGAGAAGAAAGTAGAATATGAGCTCAAATATGGAGAAAATGGTATTTTGAGTAGTAAGTTAATGTGAATCGTGATTCTTAGTATGAGATGAGTATAATTTTGTTATAAATGATGCTAATGACGTTGAGGAAGTGTTATGTGAGGAATAAATATGATGTTGTATTATAGTTATGGTTATGGATGATTCTGAAGGTGAACTTGAGAAGTAAACAATGTTTAACTTGAAGAATCTATTGATTATGATATTATGGGTATTGTTATTGATGTTTGGGAGTTGTCTTACTATATGGAGAAAGTTGTCAAAACAAAGGAAGTGCTGCCCAATTTTCGTTAGCCTTTTAGTCATTTTAACCTTGAATGTAGAATCGTGAGCTTGGAAGGGAAGTGTTTAGTTAATAAAGCTAAGGAGACGTAAAGGTATGTAAGGCTAGTTTTTTTTTTCAAAGGCATGACTTCTACGCTATGACTTCTTTTCTATATTCCATGATCTTATTACGTCCTAAGAGTTGAAAGTTCATGATTCTCAAGAATTTCTTATGAAATAAAGATGAGATATGTTCCATGATAATGATGATGATAATGATGCTATTTCAGAGATTCCGAAGCCTATGAGATAATGCTAATATGAGCTTGATAAACCTATCTTTATGATCTCTTTGATGTTGTTCCTTATTGCTGTCTCACCTCATGACACTAGTTCCTTCAAGGTGAGACGTAGCGACGATGGCTATTTCATAATGTAATCGGAGGTTACCGACCTTACGTCACTCCGATAGAGTCATAGCTTTCATTTGGGCCCTCGTGCATGCTTTATGTTATTTTCATGTATGATCACACCGTGCCTACATGGTCGGGCAGACACACCACTGCAGTGGGCAGTTTACACCCCGGACGTGGGCTAATGATGATCACACCGTACCTATATGGTCAGGCAGCTTATATATGTATGATATGATATTATTTTTATTATAAAAGTTAGCATGCATGACTCCGCCTTAAAGGGCAATTAGTTACAAGTTTGCTCTTCATCTTATGCTCCTTTATTTCCTTATTATGCTGTTGTACATGCCTTGCATACTTAGTACATTGTTTGTATTGACGTCCTTTTTCTTTTATGGACGTTGTGTTCATGCCTACAGGTAGACAGTGAGACGGACCGGATACCTAGAAGCCTTATCAATAGTTGTACAGGAGCACCCCACTACTCCGGAAGTGCAGCCTATTGGTATATTCTTTTGTGTACATATTTGGGGCATGGTGGGGCCCTGTCCCATCCTTATGACTTCAGTATTTTTGTTAGAGGCTCGTAGATACTTATATGTGGGTTGTAGATGTTATGAGACTTCTTCAGTGTATATTTTGTACATCATTTTGTAGCCTCGAGGGCTTATGCATATATTCACGTTTTGGGAGATTGTTTCATGATAAGTCTTGCGCTGAAGTTGATATACGTCCAGGTTGAGTGTGATAGATAGCATGGTGAGTGGTGCTCGGTAATTAGCTCCGGGTACCCGTCATGGACCACTAGTTGGGTCGTGACACTATGCTCCTTGGTGAGAAGTGCTGTAAGGTGTGCCTAATTGGTTCTACGCTAACAATATTGAATCTTCTTTGATATTGAAATGAGTAATTGTACCCACAATCATGAATTTGATTCTAGATTAGGTATTAGGTAAGTTGGGTAAATAGAAGGTGAATTATTATGTATTGAACTTGATAGACAGTAAGGAATTGAGGTGACAAGTTACGCGGCTTGATTGTTCTATTGTGTTGGTTTGATGCCAGGTGCTATTAGCAGATATTGGGAACTGTTGTTGCATCTTGATTGTGATGTGGTAGTACCTTACAGGTTGATGTTGATACAAGGATAGAGTTCTACGTGACTTGTGTAGTCTTTCTTGTTGTTGGCGTACCCATGTTAGTACTTGTGATATTGATCGGATTGTTGATGTTGACATATGCATTGCACGCATTCTGATGATATTTTTTTGGTACTTGATGAAACATTGTGATGAGCTTAGCTCGATTTTTAAATGAGAGTGATGTGAGAGTCTGATATCTGATGTTACTCCCGGAATCGTGGATTGAGTGAGCGCATGGACTCCGCGGGTCCCCGAGGGTAGTGCCGGTGAGAACTCCCATGGGCAAAGATCTGGGTCTCGTCTGTCTGTTGGGCAAAGATCTGGGACAAGTGGCACTTAGACTTCGCAAGTCACCTTGGGTTGTGCTACCGAAACGTCGATACTTTCGTCCGGAGTACATGTGTACACAGCATTGCATTGCATTTGCATTCATACATCATTGCATTTCATGGCATTATGTCTTATAATGTGATGATCTGGTGATTTGCTTATGTTGTTGGGTTAGGATTGGATATATTGAGACTTGGCACACTTGGGTTTAGACGTTCTACTTAGGCGATGACGTACACTTGGTTACATTTATGATTGTCTTATACTTGTTAATTTACCTAGTAGATTGTTCGTGGAATCAGTTATATGGTTGGCTATTAAAGAAGAGTCCCATGATTTTAAGAGTCTTAATGTTAGAACGAAGGGTAACTAGTTGTATGGTATTGATCTAGTTGTTTATCCTACTTATTTGTGAATTCTTTTACTGATATGTGTTATCTAACCATTGTCGGCCTATGACACTTATTCAGTACATGTTGATTGTACTGAGACTACTCTTGCTACACCCTTTCGGGGTGTAGAGTATTTCAAGTGGTTGATTGTGACATGTCTGGAAGATGCGCGGTGCCTATCTTGAAGGCCTCCTCCCCCTTCATTTCGGGATAGAGGTTGGGTCTTAGAGTAGTTGTTGTAATCTGGATCACTTTAGTCATTCTTGTACTAAACTAGACTAGGTCGTGGGAATCGAATGAGTCTTTGTATTTATTTAAATTGTTGTAATCACTTCCGCAAACTTGGTTAATTTAATAAATTGATTTCCGTTGTTAATTATATATGTATTGGTTAAAAATGAATTTGTTCTTTACTTGGATAGTGTGTTGTTTTGATTGAGGGTTCGCCTACCGAGGTGGGAAGGGTAGGTGCCCCCGCGACTCTAAATTGGGTCGTGACAGATTCGCCCCAATCTAGCTGGGTTACTATATTTCACAACGTCTGCTTTACACCGTTTATTAGGTGTAATTTGAGCATATCAATGAACAAGCAAAGTTTGAAACCATACGATGAACAAAAGTTTCAAATGAGCACGCATAAGGACTAATATAACGATCACTGCTCTCAGTATGTATAATGAATTAGGATCTTAATAAAATATTATACTAAAACCCTTTGTAAAAGCATAGATTATACGGAAAAGGGTCAAAAATGCCCCTAACCTATGCAAAATTTGTATAACGAAAAGGATTCTTTATAAATAATATTTTTATTAGGAAAAGAATATGTTAAGAAATAAAATGTTTCTTTGGAAAAGCGCATTTTTGGCCCAATAAAGTGACAAAAGGGCTTTTTTGGACCAAACTATAAATGGAGCGCATTTTTGTTCATTCACGTAGTTTAAGGGCATTTTTAACCCTTTTCCGGATTATATAATTCTAAAGCAACAAAATAAGATAAAGTGAGATGTCAAGCTATAGCCTACAATTTGTTATACATTGTTAAGGAGCATCTATAATAAGACGAGTACAATAGATCAAGGGACACAACCTGTAAAAAATCAAAAGATTAGATATCTTAGACTTTTTGTCTTTTTGTTTCATTAGATCACGTTTATGATAAATAGACATGTGCAGTAAAAATCTTTGATTAGCAATGCAAAAGAGGTAAGATTGTGAATTATATACCAACAAATGTGCTTGATTGTAGCTGAAGTGTGAAGGGATTAAATAAGAGTGCGGAAGAAACAAAAAGATTGATAAAATATGGGCTCATACAACAAAATAGAAAAAAAAAAAAAAGCGAAACATGGGTGAAAATTTGACCTAGAAGATGAAAAGGGAAGTGTTAAATAACTATGCAATTCATTGTTCTTATTGTTATAAAGTCTGACATGTCAAATTTAAGAAGTTTGAGTACCCGAGACCCTATTCTCTTTATCTATTGAATCTGCATTTGGGGAAATTCCTTGTAAGAGAAAAGTTCATTCCACACATTTATTAACGTTTGAGTCCTATAGAACTAAGGTGAAGGTTAAAGTAATGAAGATATGTCTAAAAGTTCATGGTTGACAACTTTAGAAGATTGTTTTGCTGCATTCATGAGTTGATATATTATAGGTTATGATCTGCACACATACACACACACAGTAGTAATTGATTGGTCAAGATTATTTCTTGATAGTAGACTTGTGATGCACTCTTATTCATTATGTCTCTAGAAATAAGTGTTGAAGGATGAAAGTTTAATGTAAAAGATCTTTGACTTAGTAACGGTAGAGGTTAAACGATGCTCTACGATTGATTATAAAATGTAAAGTCAAATAATTTCGAAATGGCAGACAATTTAAAGTAAAGTAGGGAGAAATGGGGAGCATACTGTTATTAATGTCATCTAACTCCGCTTAGAATAATGTAGTCTCCTGGGAGAGCATGCCGCTATAGCCACATTCGATTTACAATATGAAACAGTAAAGGGGTACATGCTATGATATTCAAGGCAAGCTAACAAAAGTGAAATGCAGTACTTTCTTCAGTGTATACAAGTGATTAGTTCCGGAATTAATGTAATGACCCGTTTGGTAGTTATGCATGTTTTGACCATTTTACCCGGGTTGATTCCATTCCCGAGGTTATCGGGTGACTCTAGAAAAAATGGAAGAATTAGAACCTTTAGGTGGAAACGTTTGACCAATAGTTGACTTTTGGATAAACGGACCTTTTTCAGAATTTCATCGATTCCACGAGGTCTGGAGGGGCTTTTGTGACTGGTTGGCATGTTTGGTTCAGTTCTCAAGGTGCTCAAGACCGTTTTGGGAACTTGGTTGGAAGCATGACTTTAGGGGTTTGACCGTGTTAAATAGACCTCCGTTGGGAATTCCGAGGCCACATGTAGATTTATAGCGCATTTTTTATGTATGAATGCATATTTTGTTTATGTCCGGAGGGATCCGGATGAATCTCTAGATTTTGGGTTAAGTTAGTGAAAAACTAAATTTCTGGTTTCAGCTGATTCTGGTGTGTCTTCTCGAGACCGCGATGCCACATGGCACGATCACGTGCCTCTGATTTTCGCTTCCTCATGAACGTGTCTCACTGGTCGCAACCGCGGCTTGTAAGTTTCCGTGTCCTCGCGAACGCATGGCCGGGTCCCGCGATCTTGATGGAACTGTACCTGGGTAGAATAAAAAAAAAAAACAAATCGGGATTTTACCTCATAAGTTCATAGCTTCATCTCTAAGGTTTGGTTTTGGGAGAAAACAAGTGCTCAGTGGAAGAAACATTGTTGGGATCATTGTTTTAAAAGGCAGTGTCAAGACTCGCCCCGGGGCTCGCATCGGGGCAGGGCAGTGGCAAAACGCCTTGGGGCTAACGTGCGAGGCTTAGTTCCTATGAGGCTTACGCCCTAAGCGCCCAACCGTACGCCCTAAACACGCCTAACGCCCAACGCCAAGGGCTCGCCTAACAGTTCTTACAAAAATTATATTTTAATTCCTTAATTAAAATCATTCACCCTCATAATTATTTAACAAAATAATGATACTTAATAGTTTTTCATCTATAGAAATAGAAGATTGGGTGTAACTCATATAACAAGTCGTAGTATTGGATATTTACTATTTGAGAACGTCGTGAGAGTGAATATCACTTAATTTTTTTAAAAAAAAATACATAGCGGAATTGTGTATTTTCACTTGTCATTGGTCATAAGTCCTATGTATCAGAATTATCATATAACTTTATTTTTTGTTCATGAAGAAGTTATGTTTTAATTGTAATATTGATAAATTTTATTGATTATTTGCTTATAGGGAGATAAAATGAATAGTATGATAGCAATAGTGTTTTAAGAAACTGTGTTTTTTTCCGTGTTTGAAAGTTAAAATGTTAGAATTGATTTGCATTTCATTGTATTGTTTATACTTGTAAAATTATGTTATATATAATTACAAGTTATAAGCGATGTATAATGGATTGCTTTGATCATTTTTTTGTGAGGATCAAGCGCGCGCGCGCGCTCACACACACACACACACACACACACACACACACACATATATATATATATATATATATATATATATATATATATATATATATATATATATATATATATATATATATATATATTTCATTTATTTACAGTTTTCTTTTATTTTTTTATGTAATTTTACCTATTTAAAAATATTTATTGTAATTATATTATTTTAAGAAATACTAAAAATTAAATACCCATGGGGCTTACGCCCCGTGCCTCGAAGCTTACGCCTCATCGAGGCGAATGTAAAACGCCCCGCCTTACACCCCCGCCTTTTAAAACACTGGTTGGGATAAGATTATAACTTTCTTCTAGTCTTAATTACATGACTCAATTACCATATTCCTTTTTTAACCCATGAATTCATCTAATAAATTAAGGGTTTCCATTAAATTGGGGTCTTACTTTAATCTTGCAATGAAGGTCAAATTGTGGATAGTTTTTCATGAGATTTAGGTTGTGAACTATCTAAACTATGGGTAACAAATATTTATTTAGAGATTCCAGTTTTAGGCTCGGTAAAGGTTATTTTGGGGTCATTTGTTTCTTTGAAAGCATGGCAATGTGGGTATTGATGTCGTATGACCGTGTAGAACACCAATTTGACTTTGTTGAGTCTAACTTTGCAATAAACGCCCTTTTACTTTTTAGACCTTCGGGTTAGAATGTTGGTTTGGGTTGATCTTTCAAGCCAAATTCTTGTACTTATTATTTAGTAGCCACTGGTCTGTATTTTAATGTAGAAAGTTGTGATTGTTAGACTTCGATCGTTCTGAGGCGCTTCTGAAAGGGAAGGCTCGGGTGAAGTAGTTCATGGCACCTGTTCTGCATTCGAGGTAAGTTACGACTTACTTTAGTTAGAATTTGATTAGCAAAATATATACATGCGTCGAATTGATGGGAGACAGCATGATTAGGTCTTCGGACACGATGTTGGGATGGATTTAATCTTAAGTTGGTATGATTTCTGATTATGTGGGTTTGTCGCTGTTATTTTACGCATTGTGATACGGTGTACTTGTGATGACTAGAAGTGAGTTGGTATGATATATTTACTTTGGCATTTGACTAGTTTGTTGATTTCATTTCTATGGTTGAGTGGCTTGTATTAATCCTGATGTGGTTATAGGATTGAGACATCTATTGTATGATCATGGGTATTGACTGCATTTATTTAGCATTGTTGCATTCATTCACTCATACATGATGGAAATGATTCGGAATGATTGAGGGAAGACTTATGACAAATATGAAAGGAAATGTGGCACTTTTCAGGAAAGTATGTTATAACTCCAAGTCCCGGGTTTGTTCCGGAGCGGAGGGTGTATGACTCTGAGTCCGAGGTTAGTTTCGAAGTAGAGGGCATATGACTCGGGTCCGAGGTTCATTCCGGAATGGGTGGTACATGGACGCCATAGGTCCCCCGTGGGTTATGACTGTCGAGATGTCGAGGATTCTGTCTGGAGCACGTGTGTACAGGTTTTGTTATTGGCCCATTTTCACTCTTTTTCTAGATATGCTCTTTAGTTGTTTCCTACTGAGGAGCAGAGAGTTAGGAGACTCGTCAAGGGGTTGAACACTCAGTTGAAGTTCTCAGCACTTCAGTTAATATTTTTAGGGCCTTCATTCTAGGATATAGTGGATCATATTACTATAGTTGAGTCAGTGATGCAGGATGGCTCTGGTAAGAGTGATGATAAAAGGGCCCGTAAGGGCGGCAACTTCAGTGGTTCATTCTCCAGAGGGCAGGGTCAGTATGGCAGAGTCCCCAGGTTTATTTTTGTTACATCTTTGAAATCTTGAGTTGTGGCATTGTGAATAGACTAATGCGAGCTTAAGGTAAACATGAAGTCCTTATGAAGTTAAGGAGAGTATTTGATAGCTTTAAAGTGCATAGTACAAGATTTTGAAGTCATATGAATCGGTTAAACTAAGTTCGTTGAAGGAAGTGAAATATAAGTTGTGTTCGGGAAGGTTTCGTAACAACCGAGCTAATGTTGATTTAGTAATTTATTGAGAAGGAGCTATAGGGCTCCTTAGATGGTTAATGAAGTGTTATATAAGTGCAAGAAGGTTCCACAAGGATTGGAAGTCAAACGAATCAACGAGAGCAAGTTCAGAAAAAAATGGGTTGTACGACCACTTATACGATCTATATAACTTTATACAGTCCTTATAATGGTCTGTATAACCCTTCCAGAGAAGGGTAATCCCTAGAGGGATTATACGACCACTTATACGGACCGTATAAAGTTATACAGACCGTATAAGTGGCTGTATAATCGGGTCGGGTCACTTTTTTCTCTTTTTATATATAGATGACCCATGTTCATTTAATTCGTTTCCCATATTTTCCCCAAGTCTTGAAGGCTCTAGAACATTCCCCCTATCATATTAACACAAACCCAAGAGAAATCAAAGATTAATTAGCAAGAATCAAGAGAATCCAGTGTGGGAAGATTCACTAGGGTTTGTGAAGCTCAAGATTTCCTTTGGTATTGAAGTGGGATTTCATTCAACTGAAATACATTAATCCAAATTTCATCCTTGTACAATAAAAGGTGAGTTTTACATCGATCTCATGATATTAAGAGTATTTGGCTGTTGAATAACTTGGATAAGGGAGGAAAGTAGAAGATGAAGCTCACATATGGATTTAATGATATTTTTGGAGTAGAAAATTAACTTGAGTCATGATTCTTAGTATGCTATAAGTATAATCTTGTTGTGGGTGGTGCTAATGATATTGGGGAAGTATTTTATTTAAGTGAATATGGTGTTGTGTTGTAGCTATTGTTATGAATGACCTTGAAAAGGAGTTTTGAGGATTGAACAATGCTTAACTTGAAATAAGCCTCTTGATTATGGTATTATGGATGTTGCTATTGATGTTTGGGAGTTGTTTGTTATATAAGGAAAGTTGATGAAACAAAGGAAATGTTGTCCAAATTCCGCTAGCTCTTAGTTGCTTTAATTTAAACTTAATTATGCTTTCAATGACCTAACCTTAGTACGGATTCTCTTGAATGTAGAGTTGTGAGCTTGGAAGGAGAACGTTTAGTCGTTAAGGAGACATAAAGGTATGTTAAGGCTAGTCCCCTTCTTTCAAAGGCATGATTCTTATGTTATAATTCTATCCATACTTATGTTATATTCAAAGGCATGATTCTTTCAAACCCTCTTACTTCCAAAAGCTAGAAGTTCATGATTCTTGAAGCTTTTTATGATGTTAAAGATGAGAGGTTTTCTATGATGATCATAATGAAAATGATTTTATGTCTAGAAATTCCAAGCTTATGATTGTGATGCCATTATGAGATTATTGAGTTATATCATGAATCCCTTTATTTATTCATTGTTGTTGATCTTGATTTTATTCATTGTTGTTGATCTTACCTTATGATATTGTTCCTTCAAGGTGAGATATAGCGATGATGATTATTCCAAAATATAAATCGGAGGTCACCAACCTTACGTCACTCCGATAGAGTTGTAGCTTTTGATTGGGCTCATGTATGCTTATTTTTATGTATGATTACATCAGGCCTAGTTGGCCGGGCAGACACCGCTACGGTGGCCGTAGTGGGCGGCTTATGGATAATACCGTGCCTAGTTGGCTGGGTAGACACCACTAGTGGGCGCCATGAAATGGTTACTCCGGATGCGGGCTAATGATGATTACACCGTACCTATATGATCGGGCAGCTTATATATATATATATATATATATATATATATATATATATATATATATATATATATATAATGTTGTTTTTAAAAGTAAGAGATAACATGTATGATTCCGCCTTAAAAGGCAGTCAGATATGCAGGTTATCTCTTTATCTCATGTTTCTCTACTTCTGTATTATGTTATTACTCAAGCCTTACATACTCAGTACGTTGTTCGTACTGACGTCCTTTCTTTTGTGGATGCTGCGTTCATGCCCACAGGTAGACAGGGAGAAGGTCCAGATCCCTAGGAGCTTTATCTGCAGATATACAGGAGCACTCCACTACTCCGGAGTTGCAGTTTATTTTTGTATTCATATTTGGGGCATGGAAGGGTCCTATCCCATCCTTATGATCTTCAGTACTCCAGTTAGAGGCTCGTAGACGTGTGTATAGTAGACATTTCATGACCCCATTAGTGTATGTTCTGTTTATCATTTTGTAGCCTTGCCGACTTATTTATATGTATGTTTGGAGTGGATTCAAAGATTTCTTTATAATGAGTTTTATTTTTTAGAATGGCATTCATTTAGGTTGGGTTATTTGATAACTAGAGAAGTGGTCCACCGAAATAGGTTGGAGGAAGTATGGCTAGTGGTGCTCGGTAGGCTAGCTCCGGGTACCCGTCATGGCCCTCTAGTTGGGTCGTGACAATTTTGATCACCCGAGTCAGCTATACAAACATCTGTTGGAGTGTCTTCAGGGCCTGGTCATTATTCTTCAGGGCAGCTAGTGGATTCGTATTCCCAATTCTCTGATCGCGGTGGGTATTCGAGTTCTTCAGCTTCTGTTCAGTAGCCCATGCTGGACCAGGGATGTTTCAATTATGGAGAACAGAAGCATATCAAGAGGTACTATCCCCGACTTAGTCAAAGTGGTCAGAGTGCTTAGTATTAGACTCCCAAGGTTCTAGTTTAATCTGCTAAAGGAGGAGGAACATATGTTAGAGGCAGTGCACAGCCTAGGCGGGGTGTTCACCCATCTGGTAGAAGTGGAACCCTATCCAGTAGAGGGAGATATCATTCGGGTAGGGGTGGACATCAGCCCGATAGCGACGGAGCTCAGTTGAGTCAGAGTGGTCGTGGAGGTTCGCAGGATAGTGGCGGACGGGTTCATTGCTATGATTTTCCTGGCAAGCCAGAGGCTGAGGCTTTCGATGCAGTTATCACAGGTAATATTTCAGTCTGTCACCGAGCGGCTTCAGGGTTGTTCGACCCGGGCTCTACCTTCTCTTATGTGTCTACATACTTCTCTATGGGTTTGGATATGATTTGTGAACTACTTGACGTGCATATTCATGTATCTACTCAGGTTGGAGATTCTGTGTAGGGGTGGGAGTTCGGTTCTTCGGTTTGGTTTTATCAAACTTCGGTTTGGCTCTTTCGGTTTCGGTTTTTTGAAGGTGGACACCGAACGCCGAACCAAACTAGTTCGGTTTTGTTTTTTCAATTCGGTTTTTTTATATGATATTAGAAGCGATTCTATTTACACTAATTCATATTCTCAAAAGCAATAAAACATAAAACTGATAAATTGAAATCAAAATGAAACAAACAGGATACACAAGAACAGAAAACCACAACCATGATATAGGATTAGTGGGTGTTATTTACATACAGTAAGAATAATTAAGAAAACACATAAAGGACATACCTTAATCCTAAAGACACATCCTAGTCACTTTCTTTTGTTAAGGATATTTGATTTTCTCAACTGAAGTGAAAAATTAGGGATACAAAAGCAAAAGAGGGCTTATTACAATTGGGTTTTTTTTGGCTTAAACTTAATGGGCATGGACTATTTTTTTTTTTGGGTAATGTATTAAATTTCGGTGGGCGTTCGGTTCTTTGGTTCGGTTTTATCAAACTTCGTTTTGGCTATTTTGGTTTTGATTTTTTTAAGGTAGACACGGAACACCGAACCCAACTAGTTCAGTTCAGTTCTATTTGGTTCGATTTTTTGGTTTTCGGTATTTATGCCCAACCCTAATTATGTGGTAGTAGATCAAGTCCATCAGTCTTGTACGGTTATATTTATGGGTTATGATACATCGGTAGACTTGGTGATTCTCGATATAGTAGATTTCGATGTTATTTTGTGTTTGAGTTGGTTGTCTCCCTATCATACGATCTTGGACTGTCATGCCAAGTTATTCACACTAGATATGTTGCGTGTTCCTAGACTTGAGTGGAAAGGTACTCCTAGTCCCTCCCCGAAGAAGATCATTTCATTCCTTCAAGCCAGGAAGTTAGTGGATAATGGGTGTTTGGCCTACTTGGCCCATATTTAGGACACCAGTGCTGACACTCCGTCACTTGAGTCTGTTGCTATAGTGAGCGATTTCATGGAGGTATTCCCTGCAGACTTTCCTGGTATGCCATCCGACCATGATATTGATTTCTGTATTAATTTGGAGTCGAGGTCTCGCCTCATTTCTATTCTGCCATATCGGATAGCGCCGGATGAGTTGAGAGAGTTGAAGGAACAGTTGCAGGATCTTCTTAGCAAGGGATTTATTAGACCGAGCGTCTCCCCTTTGGGCGCTCCGGTGCTTTTTGTGAAGAAAAAAGATGGGACGATGCGAATATGTATTGATTATCGCCAGTTGAACAAGATCACCATTCGAAACAAGTATCCTCTTCCCCGCATTGATGATTTGTTTGACCAGCTTCAGGGAGCTTCTGTGTTTTCTAATATTGATTTGAGGACAAGCTATCACCGGTTGAATATCAGGGCCAAGAATATTCCCAAGACGTCCTTTAGGACTCGTTATGGTCATTACGAGTTCCTTGTTATGTCATTTGGGCTTATCAATGCCCCAGCAGCTTTTATGGACTTGATGAATGGCATTTTCAAGCCATACTTGGATTCTTTTGTCGTAGTCTTCATTGATGATATTATGGTGTATTCGCGTAACAATGAAGATCATGAGAAGTACTTGAGGATTGTTCTTGGTTTGTTGAGGGAAAAGGAGCTCTATGCGAAGTTTTCTAAGTGTGAATTTTGGCTTGACTCAGTAGCATTCTTAGGGCATGTTGTGTCTAAGGACAGGATCATGGTAGATCCCAAGAAGATTGAGGCAGTTCGAGTTGGGCAAGGCCCACTTGAATGACCTAGATCGGGTGTTTTGTGGGTCTTGCCAGTTTTTACCGTCGGTTCGTGAAGGGTTTTGCTTCGATAGTGTCCTATTTTACTCGTCTTACACCGAAGAATGTGCCCTTTTAGTGGTTCGATGAGTATGAAGAGAGCTTTCAAAAGCCCAAAACCTTGTTGACTTCAGCTGCTATTCTATCTCTACCAGTTGAGGGAAAGGATTTCACCTTGTACTGTGACGCGTCACGTATTGGTTTGGGTTGTGTTCTGATGCAGGAGGGTAAGGTTATTGCCTATGCTTCTGTCACGACCTAATCAGAGGGCCATGACGGGCACCCGGAGCTAACCCCCCCGGCACCTCTCATCGTACATTCATATTCACGTCTAAGTGAGCCACATGGCCTGCTCATGATTTCTATACATCAATAATACTAATCTCACTGGGCAACAACACATTTATATCATCAACAATAACAATGCACATATCCATATACGCAAGCCGACGAGGCTGCCAAAATAATATACAAAATATTAGCCGACAAGGCTGAAGGACATCTAGTTATACACAACTGTCTACGAGCCTCTAAAGAGAGTATGTAATATCATATAGATGGGACAGGACTGTCACGACCCAGCTAGGGGCCGCGACGGGTACCCGGGGCTGACCACCGAGCATCGCTCGTTCTATTACTCATTATACTCATTCAACGTTCCTTTAGCAATTTCATACCCAAATTATAAGAAAATCATCTTTCGTTTGAAAACATAAATACTTTTATATACTTAAGCCCTTAGGCCATCAAAATAATATATATACATAGTAGCAACCTCGTGAGACCACAAAACCCACACTGCGTATGTACGAGCCTCTACTAGAGTACTAGACATATGGACAGGACAGGACCCCCTCGTGCCCAAAATATACAAATACACAAAACAATAATCCAGCACCTCCGGAACAAAGGAGTGCTCTCAATCAAAAAGGGCACATTCTGGGTCAAGCTCACCTCTCTGTCTACCTGCGGGCATGAGCACAGCGTCCAAACAAAACGGACGTCAGTACGAACATTGTACTGAGTATGTAAGACGGGAATGAAATAAATATATTAGAAGGATCATGAGCCATAAGAGAAAGATATAACCTGCATGGGTTTCATAGGCAAATATGTTTCGTACATATATCATATTTTACATAATCATGGTACATATGTCATCACATCACCTATATCATCACATCATAATCCTCATCGTTAACCCGCGTCCGGGTAACCATCATATGCCGCCCACTAGTGGTGATCATGCCCGGCCCTCTAGGCTCGATGTAAACATAGCAGCCCGCCTTAGCGGTGACATGCCCGGACATTTAGGCACGGTGGAATCATATGCAGCCCGCCTTAGCGGTGACATGCCCGGCCATCTTGGCGCGGTGGAATCGTATCATCATTTAATCATTCATGAATTCATCATTTTTACACATCTCATGAACATATCATAATCTTATTATAGCTTGACATTTTCATACATAACACAGGCATGTTATAAGCTAGCATTATTGATCATCTTATAGACATATCATGACTTAGTATCGTTTCACATTTATCATTAGGAGCACACATTAGATTTTGAAGGCAATCATGGTTATGTCGGGGTGACGTAAGGTCGTGAACCCCCGATCATATTATGAACATTTATGAGTATTCTGCCTCACCTTGAAGGAAATAGTGTATAAGGTGAGTGTTAACAATAATGACATCATTAACGTTATCGGATCATCATATCATGAACTCTCAAATCTCTATACTTTAACTCATCATCATCATTATCATGCTCGAATGAAGTTTGGTATATTTTCGAACTCATAAGCTCCATCATATAAGAGGATCATGGAAAAACTTGGAAGATTCATGCCTGTGAAGGAAGGGATTAGCCTTACATACCTTTTTCGTTTAACTAATCTATCGCTTGCTTGTTCTCCTTTAATGCACATGTTCTACCTTCAAGAGAATTCGTATCGACATTAGCTAAAAATTATAAGAACGGAGTTACTAACGCTAGAGAAAATTGGGCAGCACTTCCTTTGTTTATACTACTTTTCTCATGTTCTATATCAACTCCCAAACATTCATATCAACATTCACATGTCGCACACGACAATCATCATTTATCTACATTTACCACAATTCACCATTTCCCTTCAATTTCTCCACAATTATGGTTATGACTCCCTATCACTTTTTCTCACATATAATACCTATTCCATGGTCTAAATGTCATTTATAACATATTCATGATCACAACATACCAACATTCATCATTCATCCCAACCACTATTCAACAATGACACTATTCACTCATTTATGACCCATTTTCTATGTCTTTCTACAATTCAAGTGTCTTAGCCTTCCAATACCTTAAACAACATGGTATGGTCATGAAAATTACCTTAGATGATGGATGAACAAGCCTTGGATGGAAATACTCTTCTAGCACCAAAACCCTATTTCTCTCACCTTGAGTTTTCTTGGTGTAGATGAACTTTGGCTAGGTTTCATACACTTGCTTTCATGGATTTGGTGTTGTTAATCTTGGTTTTCCCTTGAATTCTTATGGATGAATGATGAATAATATTCTAGAGGTTTCTTGAAGTGTAGAGAGTGGAAATGAAATGAAATGAAATGAGAAAGGGTCCCTTATATTAAATCGAAAGTTGTCCCGACAAACTTATACGGATCAACATACGGTCCGTACATTTTATACGGATCGTATGTGTGTCCGTATGTTTGGTCCAGAGAGTGGTGTCCCTCTTGGCTAATTGTACGGCCTCACATACGGCCATTATAATCTATACGGTCCATATGTTTGGCAGTATAGTGCCCAGTTGTTCCGTTTTCGTTCTCGTCGACTCGTTTGATCTCCGATCCTTATGGAACCTTCTTGACACTTGTTTAACACCTCAATACCAATCTAAGGGACTTTATCACCCTTCTCTAAGACATCGCTATGCCATCATTGACTTGTCACTCATAATTCCTACCCGACACATAACATATCCTTTACTTTCTTTGCCAAACTTCCTCCTTTTAGTCAAATGTCTTTGAATCTCGATTAAGATTATCAAATGCTATTTATTACTTATCCAAATCATCATATACCTCGTGTTCCTCGCAAGCCTAGTCACTGTACATTAACAGGGAATTTTCCAAGGTGTAACAAGGACCCCGCCATTCCCATATGTATGTACACAAAAGAATAATACCAACAGCTGCAGCTCCGGATGAAATGGAGCTCCTCTATGCAGTCCCTGAACAAGTAATCTATGGATCAAGTCTGTCTCCCTGTCCACCTGCAGGCATGACGCAGCATCCACAAACAAAAGGACGTCAGTACAAATAATGTATTGAGTATGTAAAGCATAATAAATAACATAATGGAAGCATAAGAAATAACATAAGATAGACGAATCATGGAATGAAAGATCCATGTATACCTCTAGCGACGTTCATCATATTTACTTATCTTCTTTCTAAAGGGAATCTTCCATTTCATACATTTATGCATTTAGAAGTATCATACCCGACCATAGAGGTTCGGTGTCTTACATACCCGACGATGATAAGTTTCGGTGTTATACATACCTGGCCCTACTAAGGCTCAGTGGCATCCGTACCAAACTGCAGTGGTGCGCGCGCGATAGATATCATACCCAGCCATATAAGCTCGGTGTTCTTAGTAGTCATACATTAATATATAAATATGCATGCATAGGAGAACATACATGTCCTCAACATCATCATCGTCATCATCATTACATCTACCCTTAGAGGATCAACTATCATATAAAGGAGGTAATAGCATCGTGAAAGTATCGAGAATCATGAGCTTTAGTAATTCTAAGGATGGAGTCATTTGGAAGACATTTTGGAACTCATGAGAAGGGATATAGCAAAGGAATCATGCCTTAATGAAAGAGGGGTTAGCCTTACATACCTCGTCAGCTTCTTAACTACTTAACGTTCACCGTCGAAGCTTGAGAAATCTACATTTAGAAGGATTCATACCATGGTTAAGCCTTAATGATACTCTTAAACCCAAACTAGAATAATTCATGAGCTAACGAAAATTGGGCAGCATCTCCCCTATTTCATCGACTTCCACCATATTATAAAACAGCTCCCAAACATCCATAATAACATCCACAATATCATAATTAAGTAATCACATTCCATTAAGTCTTCAATATTCATTCTCATATTCAACTCATACTAGCAACTTCATACCAACTTTTGCACATTTTCATACAACACTTCCTCATCATCAGTATTATCTTCCTTAATGAGATTATATCCATATCGTACTAAAAATCATGGCTCAAATTAGTTTACTACTCATAAACATCATGAAATCCACATTTAGAACTCATCCTCTATATTTCTCCTTTCATCCAAGTTTTGTTACAACCAAGCATTGTTAATAACATGAAATAAGCATGAAAACTAACCTTTTTATCTCATAGGATCAAGCTTTGGAGCAAGATATCAACTTGTGCAAAAACCCTAGCTACAATACCCAAGTAAATCTTGAAATCTACCAACCCTAGGGAGCCTTCAAACACATGAACACTTTAATTCTTGCTATTTGATCTTTGTAATCTCTTGGGTTTGAGTGAAATATGTTGGGAGAAGGGTTTTGGGAGCCCTCAAGACTTGGAGAGAAGGTGGGAAATGAAATAAATGAACAAGGGGGCCATATATAACAAAATAAAATTCTGGCCCGACCCGGATATACTGTCAATTATACGGGCCATATAATTTATGCGGTCCGTATAATTGGACCGTATAATCTCACCATGAAATCACCCCTCTCTGGAAGTAATCTACGGACAATTATACGGGCCGTATAATTTATATGGTCCGTACAAATGGTCGTACAGCTGGAAATTCCTGAATTTCATTCTCGTCGACTCGTTTGACTTCCAATCCTTGTGGAACCTTCTTGGAACCTATATAAAACTTCATTAACCATGAAATAGGCCCTATAGCAGCCCCTCAAGACATTACCAAATAAATATTAGCTGAACTGTAGCGAAAACCTTTTCGAACACGACTTACATTTCACTTCCTTCAACAAACTAAATTTCACCTATTCATATAACTTCAAAATCTTATAGTACGCACTTTAAGATACCTAATGCTATCCTTAATCTCGTAAGGACTTCATGTTCATCTTAAGCTCACATTAGTCTACTTTCAAAGCACTAAATTCCGAATTTTCGAGATGTAACAGCTTCGAGGAAATTGAAGGTTCATGAGAAGAACTACCCCACCTATGACTTGGAGTTGGCCGCGGTAGTTTTTGTGTTGATGATTTGGAGGCGCTATTTGTATGGGGTCCATTGTGAGGTCTTCACCGATCAATGCAACCTTCAGCATATGTTCAGCTAGAGAGATTTGAACTCTAGATAGCGTAGGTGGATGGAGTTCATAAGGATTATGATTTCACTATTTTGTATCATCCGAGTAAGGCCAATATGGTGGTGGATGCCTTAAGCCGCAAAGCTGTGAGTATAGGTAGTTTGGCCCGATTGGTATCTGAGGAGAGGCCTTTGGCTAGGGATGTTCAGGGTGTTTCCAATGGGCTGATCAGACTTGACATCTCAAATTATGGTAGAGTGTTGGCTTGTGTTGAGGCGAGATCATTGCTTCTAGATCAGATAAGGCAAGGCAGTTTGAGGTTGCTAAGCTGTGCAAAATTCGTGATACAGTGTTAAGTAGAGAGGCCAAGGAGGCCATTTTAGATAGTGAGGGGACTTTGAGGATTAAAGGTCGTGTTTGTGTTTCTCAAGTTGATGGTTTGATCAAGTTGATTCTAAAGGAGGCTCATAGTTCGAGATATTCTATTCATCCTTGTGCTACCAAGATGTATCGTGATTTGAGACAGCACTATTGGTGCGGTAGGATGAAACGTGATATGGTTGAGTTCGTTTCTTAGTGTTTGAATTGCCAGCATGTCAAATACGAGCATCAGAGGATACCCATTCCTAAGTGGAAGTGGGAGAGGATAGCCATGGATTTTGTTGTTGGTCTTCCAAAGACCTTGGGCAAGTTTGATTCTATTTGGGTCATTTTTGATAAGTTGACTAAGTTTGCTCATTTCATACTAGTTTAGATTACCTACCCTACAGAGAAGTTGGCCAAGATCTATATCGGTGAGGTTGTTCGATTGCATGGGGTGCCCATCTCTATTATCTCTGATGGTGGCGCTCAATTTACGTCTCACTTCTAGAGGACTTTACAGGCCTAGTTAGGGACCCGATTAGATCTCAGTACAACTTTTCACCCTCAAACAAATGGTATGTCTGAGCAGACGATTCAGGTTCTTGAGGATATGCTCCGAGCCTATGTCATCGACTTTGGTGGTCATTTGGACCAATTTTTACCTTTGGCAGAGTTTTCGTACAAAAACAGCTACCATTCGTGTATCAACATGGCTCCATTCGAAGCGTTGTATGGGAGGAGATGCCGATCTCTGGTTGGCTGGTTTGATGCTTTTGATGTTAGACCTTGGGGTACCAATCTTTTAAGGGAGTTGTTGGATAAGGTGAACGTGATTCAGGGGAAGCTTCTAGTGGCTTAAAGTAGACATAAGGAGTATGCGGACCGGAAGGTCTGAGATCTTCAGTTCATGGTTAGAAAGCAAGTTATGTTTAAGGTCTCTCCTAGAAAGGGTGTGATAAGGTTTGGGAAGAAGGGAAAGCTCAGTCCTAGGTTAATTGGTCCATTTGAGATCCTCTGTAGTGTGGGATATGTTGCTTATGAGTTGGCATTACCTCCAAGTTGTCGGGTGTCCATTCGGTGCTTCATGTGTCTATGCTGAAGAAATATCATTTGGATGGTTCTTATATCATTCAGTGGGATTTGGTTCTATTTGATCAGAATTTGTCTTATGTGGAGGATCCAATAGCCATCTTGGATAGAGAGGTTCAAAAGTTGAGATCGAAGGAAATAGATTCAGTGGAAACATCGTCCAATCGAGGAGGCTACTTGGGAGACCGAATCTGATATGCGCAGTAGATATCCCCAGCTTTTCACCCAGTCAGGTACCTTTCTTTCGTTTCTTCCCTTATCTATTTGAGGATGAACGGTTATTTAAATGGTATCTGATGTAACGACTCGTTCGGTCATTTTGTGTGTTTTGACCATTTTACCCCTGTTGATTCCAATCCCTAGGTTATCGGGCGACTCTAGTAAAAATTGGAAGAATTTGAACCTTTAGGTAGAAACGTTTGACCAATAGTTGACTTTTGGGTACACGGACCTTTTTCAAAATTTTGTCGATCTCGTGAGGTCTGGACGGTCATTTTTGATTGGTTGTTATGTTGGTTCAGTTCCCAAGGCGCTCGGGAGCATTTTTACGCTTTGTTGGAAGCATGACTTTAGGGTTTTGGGGTTTGATCGAGTTATATAGACCTCCATTAGGAATTTTAAGGCCACGGGTAGATTCTTAGCGTGTTTTTATGTACGTATGCATATTTTGTTTGTGTCCAGGGGGTTCTGGATGAATCTTGAGATTTTGGGTTGAGTTAGTGAAAAACCAAATTTCTGGTTTCAGCTAGTTCTAGGGTGTCTTCTTGCGACCGCGACCAGTAAGTTTCCGCGTCCTCTCGATCGCGTGGTTGGGTCCTGCGATGGAACTGTACTTGGGCAGAATAAACAAAAAAACCCCAAATTGGGATTTGACCTTATAACCTCATATCTTCATCTCTAAGGTTCGGTTTTGGGAAAAAACAAGTGCTTAGTGGAAGAAATATTGTTGGGTTAAGATTCTAACCTTCTTCTAGTCTAAATTATATGACTCCATTTCCATATTCCTCTTTTAATCTATGAATTCATCTAGTAAATAAATTGGGGTCTTACTTCAATCTTACTATTAAAGGTCAAATTGTGGGTAGTTTTTCATGAGATTTAGGTTGTGAACTATCTAAACTATGGGTAACAAAAATTTAGTTAGAGATTCTGATACCCTTAGGCTCAGTAAAGGTTATTTTGGGGACATTTTGGGGTTTCTTTGAAAGCATGGCAATATGAGTATTGATGGGTTCGTATGACCATGTAGAACACCAATTTGACCTTGTTGATTCTAATTTCGCATTAAACGCTCTTTCACTTTTTAGAACTTCGGGTTAGAATGTTGGTTTGGGTTAATATTTCAAGCCCGAATTCTTGTATTTATTATTTAGTAGCCTTCGGTCCGTATTTTATTGTAGAAAGTTGTGATTGTTAGACTTCGATCATTTTGAGGCGCTTCTGAAAGGAAAGGATCAGGTGGAGTAGTTCATGGCACCTGTTCTGCATTCGAAGTAAGTTACAACTTACTTTAATTAGACTTTGATTAACAAAATGTATACATGCGTCGAATTGATGGGAGACAGCATGATTAGATCTTCGGACACGATGTTGGGATGGATTTAATCTTAGGTTGGTATGATTTCTGATTATGTGGGCTTGTCGCCGTTATTTTACGCGTTGTGATATGGTGTACTTGTGATGACTAGAAGTGAGTTGGTATGATATATTTACTTTGGCGTTTCACTAGTTTGTTGATTTCATTTCTATGGTTGAGTGGATTGTATAAGTCCTGATGTGGTTATAGGATTGAGACATCTATTGTATGATTATGGGTATTGACTGCATTTATTTAGCATTGTTGCATTCATTCACTCATACATGATAGAAATGGTTCGTAATGATTGATGGAAGACTTATGACAACTATGAAAGGAAATGTGGCACTTTTCAGGAAAGTATGTTATAACTCCAAGTTCTAGGTTTGTTCCGGAGAGAAGGGTATATGATAATTCGGTCTACAGCAAGTGTGTTGAGAGACACCCAGGGGAGTGTCACATGGGTATGGATATATGCTATGGGTGTGGCTAGTGGGGCCATTTTCAAAGAGACTGTCCATCAGCGAGACAGGGTACCGGAGGTAATGTGGCTCTGTCTGCAAATTCAACAACTCCTCAAAATTCTCAAGCCAGTCAGGGGCATAGTGCAACTAAGTTTGGTAATGCAGGTAGAGGTCGAAACCACTTATGTGCTTTAGCAGGTTGTCAGGATATAAAGGCACGTCCAGATGTTGTCACAGGTACCTAAACAGCTTTCACCTTTGACGTTTATGCCTTATTAAACCAGGATCCACCCTATCTTATGTAATCCCATTTATTGCTAAGAACTTTGAGATAGAACCAGAAATGTTGCACGAACCCTTTGAAGTTTCCACACCAGTTGGGGAGTCAGTTATAGTTAGACGTATTTATAGGGGTTGCCCAGTTTTGGTCTATCGCCACAGGACCATGGCCGAGAGTTGGTGATGGTAGACTTTGATGTAATCATGGGTATGGATTGTTGGCATCATATTATGCCACAGTTGGTTATAGAACCAAAATAGAAAGATTTAAGTTTCCTAATGAACCAGTCATAGAATGGAAGGGTAATTCAATAGTACCCAGGGGTAGATTTATTTCCTATCTCAAAGCTAGAAAGATGATTTCCAAAGGGTATGTTTTTCACTTAGTCTGAGTAAGGGATGCAGATACCCAAACCCCAACACTCTAGTTTGTAACAGCCATTAATGAGTTTCCAGAAGTCTTTCAAGAACATCTTCTTGGAGTTCCTCCAGATAAGGAGATAGACTTTGGAATCGATCTACTTCCTGGCACTGAGCCGATATCCTTTTTGCCATACAGAATGGCTCCAGTAGAGTTAAAAGCCCAGTTGAAAGATCTTCTTGACAAGGGATTTATTAGGCCAAATGTCTCACCTTGAGGCGTGCCAGTTTTGTTTGTCTAGAAAAAAGATAGTTCCTTATGCATGTGCATTGATTACCGTCAGTTGAACAAAGTCGCCATTAAGAACAAATATCCCCTTCCCAGAATAAATGATCTGTTTGATCAACTTCAGGGTGCCCAATGTTATTCTAAGATTGACCTCAGATCAGGATACCATATGTTGAAGGTTAAGGAAGTTGATATTCCAAAGACTGCTTTCAGGACTCGTTATGGTCCCTTCGAACTTCTTGTCATGTCATTTGGGTTGACAAATGCACTAGCTGTTTTCATTGACCTTATGAACAGAGCCTTCAAGCCGTATAATTATTTATTCGTCATTGTGTTTATTGATGATATTTTGATGTATTCCCGTTGTAATACTGAACATGAAGAAGAACATCTCAGAATAGTGTTGCAGACACTTCAGGATCGTGAGCTTTATGAAAAAATTTCAAAGTGTGAATTTTGGCTTAAGTCAGTGGCATTTCTCGGCCATATGATTTCAGGGGAAGGTGTGAAAGTTGATTCTCAAAAAATAGATATCGTAAAGAATCCTAGACCCACCTCAGTAACGGATATTAGAAGTTTCTTGAGTTTGGTAGGCTATTATAGGCGTTTTGTAGAGGGTCTTTTCCTCTATCTCAGCTTCATTGACTAATTTAACTCAGAAGAAGGTAAAATTTCAATGGTCAGATACGTGTGAGCATAGTTTTTTAGAGTTGAAGAAAAGGTTGACTTCTGCTTCAGTTTTGACGCTACCAGATGGAACCGAAGGGTTTGTGGTATATTGTGATGCTTCAGGAATTAGTCTCGAATGTGTCTTAGTGCAGCGTGGTAAGGTTGTAGCTTATGCATCCCGGCAGCTTAAGGCTCATGAAAATAATTATCCGAATCATGACTTAGAATTGACAGCCGTGGTTTTTGCACTTAAGATACGACGTCATTATTTGTATGGAGTGCATGTTGATGTTTTCATCGATCACAAAAGCCTGTAATATATTTATAAGCAAAGAGAGTTGAACCTCAGGCACAGGAGGTGGCTCGAATTGCTTTAAGATTATGATGAGGATATTCTCTATCATCTATGGAAGGCGAATGTTGTAGCCGATGCTCTTAGTCGGCGTTCCATGGGAAGTTTAGCTCACATTGAAGCAGATAAAAGAATTATGACCAAGGAAGTTCACCACTTAGCTAACCTAAGAGTTCGATCTTGGACTCTGAAGATGGTGGAGTTGTTGTTCAGAACAGGGCTTTTTCCTCCCAAGTGGCTGAAGTGAAGGAGAAGCAGTTTAATGATCCCTTTTTATTACAGCTAAAATAGGGGATTCACAAGCATAAGACAACAGCTTTTTAACAAGGAGAGATAATGGTACCTTGAGGTACCAAGGAAGATTATGTGTTCCAGATGTTGATGAGCTTAGAAAGCGAATTATGTCAGAACCTCACAACTCCAGAAATTCCATTCACCCAGGTTCTACGAAGATGTATCATGACCTTAAGGAAATTTATTGGTGGAATGATATGAAAAAGATTGTAACAGATTTTGTGGCCAAGTGTCCGAATTGCCAGCAAGTGAAAGCCGAGCACCAGAGGCCTGGTGGGTTGGCTTAGAAATGGGAGGTGATAAATATAGACTTTATAACAGGTCTACCTCGCTCATCGCGAAGAAATGACTCGATTTGGGTGATAATGGACCGACCTACTAAGTCAGCGTACTTTTTGCCAGTTAAGACCACAAATTCAGCAGAAGATTACGTCAAGTTGTACATTAATGAGATTGCCAGATTGCACGGGACCCCAGTGTCCATTATTTCATATCGTGGTGCTCAGTTCACAGCGAACATCTGGAAATCCTTTCAGAAGGGATGGGTACTAAGGTTAACCTCAGCACATCTTTTCATCCTCAGACAGATGGTCAGGCAGAGCGTACTATTCAGACTCTCGATGACATATTGAGAGCATGCGTCCTAGAATTTAAAGGTAATTGGGATGATAGCATGCGTCCTAGAATTTAAAGGTAATTGGGATGATCATTTTCAACTCATTTAATTTGCCTATAATAACAGTTATCATGCTAGTATCAAGATGGCACCATTTGAAGCTCTATATGGGCGAAGGTGTAGATCACCCATTGGTTGGTTTGAAGTTGGTGAAATAGAGTTGTTGGGACCAAATTTGGTCTATCAGGCCATGGAGAAAATTAAGTTGATTCAAGGACCCCCGCCATGCCCATATGTATGTACACAAAAGAATAATACCAACAGCTGCAGCTCCGGATGAAATGGAGCTCCTCTATGCAGTCCCTGAACAAGTAATCTATGGATCAAGTCTATCTCCCTGTCCACCTGCAGGCATGACGCAGCGTCCACAAACAAAAGGACGTCAGTACAAATAATGTAATGAGTATGTAAAGCATAATCAATAACATAATGGAAGCATAAGAAATAACATAAGATAGACGATTCATGGAATGAAAGATCCATGTATACCTCTAGCGACGTTCATCATATTTACTTATCTTCTTTCTAAAGGGAATCTTCCATTTCATACATTTATGCATTTAGAAGTATCATACCCGACCACAGAGGTTCGGTGTCTTACATACCCGACCATGATAAGGATCAGTGTTATACATACCTGGCCCTACCAAGGCTCGGTGTCATCCGTACCAAACTGCAGTGGTGCGCGCGCGATAGATATCATACCCAGCCATATAAGCTCGGTGTTCTTAGTAGTCATACATTAATATATAAATATGCATGCATAGGAGCACATACATGTCCTCAACATCATCATCGCCATCATCATTACATCTACCCTTAGAGGATTAACTATCATATAAAGGAGGTAATAGCATCGTGAAAGTACCGAGAATCATGAGCTTTAGTAATTCTAAGGATGGAGTCATTTGGAAGACATTTTGGAACTCATGAGAAGGGATATAGCAAAGGAATCATGCCTTAATGAAAGAAGGGTTAGCCTTGCATACCTCGTCGTCTTTTTAACTACTTAACGTTCACCGTCGAAGCTTGAGAAATCTACATTTAGAAGGATTCATACCATGGTTATGCCTTAATGATACTCTTAAACCCAAACTAGAATAATTCATGAGCTAACGAAAATTGGGCAGCATCTCCCCTATTTCATCGACTTCCACCATATATAAAACAGCTCCAAAACATCCACAATATCATAATTAAGTAATCACATTCCATTAAGTCTTCAATATTTATTCTCATATTCAACTCATACTAACAACTTCATACAAAATTTTGCACATTCACATACAACACTTCCTCATCATCAGTTATCTTCCTTAATGAGATTATAACCATATCGTACTAAAAATCATGGCTCAAATTAGTTTACTACTCATAAACATCAAGAAATCCACATTTAGAACTCATCCTCTACATTTCTCCTTTCATCCAAGTTTGGTTACAACCAAGCATTGTTAATAACATGAAATAAGCATGAAAACTAACATTTTTATCTCATAGTAGCAAGCTTTAGAGCAAGATATCTAATTGTGAAAAAACCCTAGCTACAATACCCAAGTAAATCTTGAAATCTACCAACCCTAGGGAACCTTCAAACACATGAACACTTTAATTCTTGCTATTTGATATTTGTAATCTCTTGGGTTTGAGTGAAATATGTTGGGAGAAGGGTTTTGAGAGCTCTCAAGACTTGGATAGAAGGTGGGAAATGAAACAAATGAACAAGGGGGCCATATATAACAAAATAAAATTCTGGCCCGACCTGGATATACGGCCAATTATACGGGCCGTATAATTTATACGGTCCGGATAATTGGACCGTATAATCTCATCATGAAATCACCCCTCTCTGGAAGTAATCTACGGACCATTATACGGCCGTATAATTTATACGGTCCGTACAAATGGCCGTACAACTAGAAATTCCTGAATTTCATTCTCATCGACTCGTTTGACTTCCAATCCTCTTGGAACCTTCTTGGCACTTATAAAAAACTTCATTAACCATGAAATAGGCCCTATAGCAGCCCCTCAAGACATTACCAAATAAATATTAGCTCAACTATAGCGAAAACCTTTCTGAACATCCTTCAACAAACTAAATTTCACCTATTCATATAACTTCCAAATCTTATTGTACGCAATTTAAGCTACCTAATGCTATCCTTAATCACGTAAGGCCTTCATGTACATCTTAAGCTCACATTAGTCTACTCTAGAAGCAACAAATCCGGAATTTCCGAGATGTAACATTCGTCCCCCCTTAGGAACATTCGTCCTCGAATGTTAGGTTCTGGGGGATTCTATAAAAATTTCGCCGGAGTTTCCCCTATAATATGGTACTGCCATCCTGTCACAGCAACCCAAAATACATCGCCTCACAGGGCTACAACAATATCAATAACCATGGCCACACACAACCAGGAAAGTATCAAGGAAAGCACTACATACCTGAGGACAATGGCGTCTCTGCCTGAATCTCCTCTGGAGGTGAAAATAAATGCGGGTACCTGAACTTCATGTCTTTTTTTGCTTCCGAATTCACTTCCTCTCTATTTTTATTCCTCCATAAAACTTTAACTGAAGCTACATCTTTAGTTCTGAGTCTCCGTACTCGCCTATCTAGAATGGCAATGAGAACTTCTTCGTAGGATAATTGCTTAGTGACTTGGACATCATCTACCGGTACAACTCTAGAAGGATCTCCAATGCACTTACAAAGCATCGATACATGGAAAACTGGGTGAACTGACTCCAAATCGGGAGGTAGATCTAACTCGTAAGCCACCTGGTCTACCTTGCGTACAATCTCATAAGGCCCAAGATACCGAGGACTAAGCTTTCCCTTTTTGCCAAATCTCATAATGCCCTTCATTGGCGACACCTTCAAGAATACCCAATCCTTCACTTGAAACTCTAAGTCCCTTCGATGATTATCTGTATAGGATTTCTGACTACTCTGAGCTGTTAATAATCGATCTTGTATAAGCTTGACTTTCTCTATATCCTGCTGGACCAAGTTTGGCCCTATCAATTTAGTCTCTCCTACTTCGAACCACCCAATTAGAGATCTACACTTGCGCCCATATAAAGCCTCATATGGGGCCAATTGGATGCTGGAATGATAATTGTTGTTATAAGCGAATTCAATAAGAGGTAAGTGATTATCCCAACAACCTCTAAAATCCAACACACATGCCCGTAGCATATCTTCAAGCGTCTGGATGGTATGCTCGGCTTGCCCATCAGTCTGTGGATGAAATGCTGTGCTAAGACTCACCTGAGTCCCCAAACCTTCTTGGAAAGTTTTCCAGAAATTGGCTGTGAATTGAGTCCCTCTATCGGAGATAATAGATACTAGAACACCGTGAAGTCGCATTATCTCTTTAACATAAAGCTTTGCATAATCTTCTGCTACATATGTAGTTCTGACCAGTAAGAAATGAGCTGACTTCATGAGTCTATCTACAATCACCCATATAGAATCATACTTACGTCGAGAACGGGGTAAGCCTGCGATAAAGTCCATATTAATTACTTCCCATTTCCAAGTCGGAATTTCTATAGCTTGTAACAATCCGCCGGGCTTTTGGTGTTCAATTTTCACTTGCTGACAATTAGGACATTAGGCGACGAATTCTGCTATATCTTTTTTCATCCCATTCCACCAATATATAGATTTAAGATCATGATACATTTTCGTTTCTCCGGGGTAAACGGAATAACGGGAACAATGGGCTTCTTTCAAAATCTGTAAATGTAACCCTGCAACACCTGGAACAGTCAACGTGCTTCGACATCGGAGAACTCCATCTCCCAAAATCTTGAAGGATGACTTCTTCTTCAAAGGGAGAGTATTTCTGTAATGAGCTAGCATGGAGTCCTTGTATTGACACTCTTTCACTTCCACTACTAGCGACGAGATCGCTGAATTTTGAATAGTAGCTCCCATATCACCCGAGTCCATTACCCGGACCCCTAGGCTAGCTAAATGCTAGAGCTCACGAGTTAACTCTCTTTTCTCTGGATGAACACCACATAAACTTCCCATGGATCTACGGCTAAGAGCATCAGCCACAACATTCGCTTTCCCGGGATGATATAGGATGTTAACATCATAATCTTTCAATAACTCCAACCATCTCCTTAGCCGCAAATTCAATTCCTTCTACTTGAAAATATATTGGAGGCTCCTATGATCAGTATAAATATCAACATAGACGCCATACAAATAATGTCTCCACATCTTCAACGCATGAATCACTACAACCAATTCAAGATCATGGGTTGGATAATTCTTCTCATGTTTGCGCAACGGCCTTGAGGCGTAGGCAATCACCTTACCATGTTGCATCAATACAAATCCTAATCTAATGCCCGAAGCATCACAATAGAATACATAGCCTTTTAGTCCTTCTGGAAGTATCAGGACTGGGGCATAAGTTAATCTATTCTTTAGCTCTTGGAAACTATGTTCGCAAGCATTTGTCCATTGAAATTTATCTAATTTCTGGGTTAACTTCGTGAGTGGTGCAGAAATAGAAGAAAATCATTCTACAAACCTTCTGTAGTAACCTGTTAGGCCCAGAAAATTACGAACCTCCGTAAGTGTTGTAGGCCTTGGCCAAGTCTTCACGGCCTCAATCTTCTAGGTATCTACCTGAATGCCATCGGCTGAAATAATATGCCCCAAGAAGGTCACCGAATTCAACCAAAACTCGTACTTCGAAAATTTTGCAAATAACTCTCGAGTTTGGAGAACCTTAAGGACAATACGCAGATGATCCGTATGTTCTGCTTCGGATCGAGAATATACCAGCATATCATCACTGAACACGATCACAAATAAATCTAGGAAAGGCCTGAACACATTGTTCATCAAATCCATGAATACTTCTGGGGCATTAGTTAGCCCAAATGGCATTACTCGGAACTCAAAATGGGTGTATCTGGTTATGAAGGCTGTCTTAGGAATATCTTTCTCCCTAACTCACACCTGATGATACCCAGATCTCAAATCTATTTTTGAGAACCACTTGGCACCCTGCAATTGATCGAATAAATCATCAATCCTCGGGAGTGGATACTTATTCTTGATCGTCACCTTATTCAGTTGTCTGTAGCTAATGCACATTCTCAAGGAGTCATCTTTCTTCCTCACAAACAACACGGGTGCTCCCCACGGGGAAGAACTAGGCCTAATAAAACCTTTCTCAAGCAAGTCCTTCAATTGCTCTTTCAACTCTTTTAACTTTGCGGCAGCCATCCTATAAGAAGGAATGGATATGGGTTTAGTATCCGGTAGCACATCAATAGCAAAGTCAATCTCCCGCTCTAGGGGAAGGCCTGGAAGCTCATCCGGGAATACATCCGGAAACTCATTTACCACGGGGACAGACTGAAGAGTTAGCGATTCGGCATCTGCATCTTGAACCTGAACTAGATGGTAAATACACCCTTTAGCAATCATTTTCTTTGCCTTGAGATAGGAAATAAACCTACCTCTCGGAGACGCTGTATTTCCTTTCATTCCAAAACTAGTTCTCCCGGAAATTGGAAGTGAACCGTCTTTGTTCTACAATCAACATTGGCATAGCAGGAAGCTAGCCAATCCATGCCCATGAAGACCTGGTTGCCGACCCTGAAGGTTGGACTCTAACCCTTCTACCAATTGAGAGGCAGTCACACATGATGTGGTCTGGCCAATCATATGTATAGCAAACCTCTGAGCCTAATCGACACTGGCCCCAATGTAACTTCCCGCACTGAAAGCATCGTGGCACGGGTGGCCTTGCCTGAGACGAATCGCCTCTGAAATGAGAACCTGAAGCCCTAAAACTCTAACCCGGCCCGGAGTGAATAGATCTATCAAATCTCTGGCCCGTAAACCGTAGAGGCGCATTAGTCATGGAATGGCCTGAATGCCTCAAAAACTGCTGTCTTTGCCCTCCTCTGAGCTCACTAGTCGGACCCGAAGATGTAGCCCTCTTGTTATACCCTCTGTTATGCTCACGCTAACTTCCTTGCTGTTGTTGGCTTTCCTCCAAATTCTGAGCATGGGCTTGAATGCGTGAAATATCCATATTGTCCAGAAGGGATGCCGTCAAGGACTTATCCATCAAGTGTGGCCCTAAGCCACTCACAAATCGGTGCACTCAATCACCCATATCCACTACCATGGTCGGAGCATATCTAGCCAAAGAATTGAAGCGGAGACTATACTCCAAGGCACTCATACTCCCTTGCCGAAGATTCAAGAACTTATCGGCCCTAGCCCGCCGAACCTCTAGAGGCAAGTAATGTCGGAGGAAGGTATCCACAAATTCTTGCCATACCGGATGAGGTGCATTAACTCCCCTTGAAGCCATCCAAACCGTATACCAATGAACCGCGACATCCCGCAATATATAGGATGCTATCTCTACCGATTCAATGTCTGAAGCATGCATTAACCGAAGTGTCCTCAACATCCCATTAATAATGCTCTGAGGGTCCTCATCCGGCTTTGACCCGAAGAATTTCGGTGGGTTTAAGCAAATAAAATCACGGGCTCTTGAACTAACAGCCCTATCACCTTGACATGTACCTTGCCGCTAGGTCTGAGTATTAACTAACTAAGTCAGTAAATGAATGGCCTCTTTCAAATCTTGGCCCGAAGCATCTGGTGGAGGAGCTAGGGCTGAGGTTCCCTCGTGCTCCTCTGAAGCGGGTAATGAGTGGGAGGATCTAGACAGAACCTCATTCTCGGATTCATCCCCCTCTATAACTGGTGGCGGTATTCTTTCAGCCCATTTTTCCATCACTGTCTTGCCCTTTTGGGCTATCATAGCTTTCCTCTTTACAGGCATTTCTGAAATACATAATACACGGTTAAGGAAAGAGAAATTCTTATATCATGGCTCTATCACACGATCAACAAAGAAAGAAGGTCATTCATTCCTAAAATGTCTGCAGCCTCCTGTTTATAAGTGTGGCGCGCAACACACCCATAAACAATACTCTACTGGACACGGCTCGTAGACACACCCTATGTTATACCCCGCATTCTCAGAGCCTGAGCGTGACACGTGCTTCCTAAAACATTGACAATCACGTTGTAACTACATAATTTAAACTCACGTTGATAGTATTATATTTCGTATTTTTTTGTACGTCGGATTATTCGTAAGCGGAGGTGGGGCCCACACATCGAGATTTTTTTTGGAACACGTGACAAGTTATATGAATCAAATATGTGAAGTTAAACACAACTCAAGAAGGACCCTTGAGCCAAATCAAAGTGGAACTCCTCCAAACAAATATTTTTAAGTAACGTTTTCGGGTGATCTGACTTCGAGGGGCAAAAACGGTATTATAAGTTTGGAATTTGGAAAAATACCAAGAAACAGAAGTTGTAGATAATTGAATTAGATTTCCAACCATAGGTCGTGGGTCCATAGGAGACGTCGGGATACGGAGATATGGACGTTTTACGGCAGGAAGGTCAGTGGGCTAAGCCCAATCCGGGCCCAACCGGGTTAGGCCCATGACCCATGTTTATTTAAGTGATATATCAGACTTTTCTCCTCATTTTTCAGAACAAAACACCCAGAAAATTATGGAGAAAAAGAGAGAAGAGAGCTTAGAGAGAAAAGATAAATTTTGACCAAAATCTGAGCCCCGAATCCCGAAGCCCGTGAAGAGAAAAGTGTTCTGTGTTGCGTTGCCTCCAATTTGAGCTAAAAATCAACCAAAAAGAAGGGGGTGGACGTGGTGGCTGCACACTTGAGGTAAGATTAAGGTTCCTTTTCATTGCTAATAAGTTTATTTAGAGTTCTACCGAACTAGAACGGAGAAAATATTGTGATAAATTCGTTTGTTGGCGTTGTGAATTATGGAATGAGATTTGAAGAGAATTTTGAATGAAAATAAATGTATTAAACTTGTAGAATGTGGAGGATGTCGTTATTGATGTTGTTAGTATTAATTTCGACTCCCTTACGGAAATAAAATTATTAAATAGTTACATCGCAAATTTGGTTGGTTGAGGAAATTAGAAAATAATGTGTGGGATGTTTTATGGCATACGTTGGTATTGGAAATATTATGATTAATGTTGGTATTGTTGTTGTTGTTGTTGGTTGCTGAATTGAGAATTCGGGCTAGGCATATAAATAGGGGAGATGCTGCCCGATTTTCGGCAGAATATAAAATAGTATGATTTGAAATATGGTACAAATGTGCGACGAAAAGGCTAACATTAGCATAAATTCCTTTTAAATGTAGACTTACAAGCTTGGACGAATAAGCGTAGCTTATAAGCGGTCGAGCAGGTATGTAAGGCTTACCCTTTCTTTCTTTTGGCATGTCCTAGAGCTCAGTAAGGTATGACATGACACGCACTTTGGGGTAACTCTACTCTTTGATTCCGAGCTTGGTTATGATGCTTATTCTCTTTGGTCATGAGCATGTTTCATATGGTTGAGTCTATTGTATGATTAATAAATGAATAAGCTACTTCATATGGTTTGGATATGTATCCATGATTCCGAAGCTCCGTTTGATATGTTTCCAAGTTTGTCTATGATTCTTATTCACTTTTGATATGAGTACGCTCGATATAGTTGAGCTTATTATATGATTGAATAACGAGACGAGCATAAAGAATTCTGTTTCTAAATGAGTTTTGAAAGTTTTAATGTCCCTAACTTTCGTAAAAGATCTTGGATTTGCTTTGAAACGTTCGAAAAAGTTTTGTGGTAAAAACGTCTGTAACTTTCTCATACTAACTCGGATTGACCCGAAACATGTTTATGATCCTTCAAATGTCGGTAAGTGTACGTATCTATCGAATTTTGATGTATCTGCATATGGTTTCGCACTACTTTGTTCGTGCAAGTCTCAGTATATCCTTCACTGCGTCCCGGGCCAGGTTCTGTTATCGTGCGCCTTCCTCTGCATTGTTCACCGCGTCCCTCTCCCTTGCGGGCCGGTTTCTGTTATATGTATATCTGTATATGATGATATGGGGATGGCGGCCAGGATGGCACATGATGATTCTGTTCACCGCGTTCCGCAATAGAGGGCCGGGATCTGTTATCTGCACATATGGTATATAATTCTGACATGCATTGATAATTCTGTTCACCGCGTCCCTCACTAAAGGGCCGGGATCTGTTACATGCATATATGATATATGATTTTGGCACATGATGATTCTGTTCACCGCGTCCCTTACCAGAGGGCTGGGATCTGTTATATGCACACATACGATATAAGATTCTGATATACATAATTTGTGTCTGGAAAACAAACATTCTGACACTCTGGACCCGTACTTCTTCTGACATATGACTTCGGCATATATGATCTGTGCTTGGGAAACAATCATTCTGATATTCTGGATCTGTACTTTTTCTGACATATGACATCTGCATACACGATTTGTGATTGGAAAATAAGCGCTTTGGTAATCTGGATAATGTACTCACTCTTGTACTGTTCGTTTCGATTATGGTTCTGTTTTCTGTATTTCATGCTTTACATACTCAGTACATATTCCGTACTGACCCCCTTTCTTTGGGGGCTGCGTTTCATGCCGCGCAGGTACACCCAGATGAGTAGAAGTCAATATAGAAGATGTTCCAGCGGCGTTGGCAAGCTCCACTTTCTCCTGGAGTGCAGCCGAGTCAGAGTATATGTGTTATGATTTCTGATAAATGTTAGAGATTTTGCAGACAGAGTCGTGGGTATTGGAAGTCAGTCTGTAAGCAGCTCCATCAGCCGGTGTGTCATTTTGTGTTATGTTATAAAGCCCATGTGGTTACAGATTTTATTTGATTAAAGAAAGATGAAAAGAATATTCTGAAAGCATTTACTATGAATTTCATTTGTATTTGATTTAAAAGTCCAAAGAGATCATGTGTGTAATAAGAGTCTGCGGATTCGCTCGGCCCTAACTAAGGGTCGGGTGCCCAACGCACCCTGGTAAGGTTAGGGTGTGACACCCTAGGACAGAACTGCTCTGATACCACTTTTGTCACGACCTAATCGGAGGGCCATGATGGGCACCTAGAGCTAACCCCCCCCCCCCCCGGCACCTCTCATCGTACATTCATATTCACGTCTAGGTGAGCCACATGGCCTGCTCACGATTTCTATACATCAATAATACTAATCTTACTGGGCAACGACACATTTATATCATCAACAACAATAATGCACATATCCATATACGCAAGCCGACGAGGACAACAAAATAATATACAAAATATGAGCCAACAAGACTGAAGGACATCTAGTTATACACAACTGTCTACGAGCCTCTAAAGTGAGTATGTAACATCATATAGATGGGACAGGACCCTGCTATGCCCAGATGTATGTACACAAAAGAATAATACCAACAGCTGCAGCTCCGGATGAAATGGAGCTCCTCTATGCAGTCCCTGAACAAGTAATCTATGGATCAAGTTTGTCTCCCTGTCCACCTGCAGGCATGACGCAACGTCCACAAACAAAACGATGTCAGTATAAATAATGTAATGAGTATGTAAAGCATAATCAATAACATAATGGAAGCATAAGAAATAACATAAGATAGACGATTCATGGAATGAAAGATCCATGTATACCTCTAGCGACGTTCATCATATTTACTTATCTTCTTTCTAAAGGGAATCTTCCATTTCATACATTTATGCATTTAGAAGTATCATACCCGACCATAGAGGTTCGGTGTTATACATACCTGGCCCTACCAAGGCTCAGTGTCATCCCTACACAACTGCAGTGGTGAGCACGCGATAGATATCATACCCGGCCATATAAGCTCGGTGTTAGATATCATACCCGGCCGTATAAGCTCGGTGTTCTTAGTAGTCATACATTAATATATAAATATGCATTCATAGGAGCACATACATGTCCTCAACATCATCATCATCATCATCATTACATCTACCCTTAGAGGATCAACTATCATATAAAAGAGGTAATAGCATCGTGAAAGTATCGAGAATCATGAGCTTTAGTAATTCTAAGGATGGAGTCATTTGGAAGACATTTTGGAACTCATGAGAAGGGATATAGCAAAGGAATCATGCCTTAATGAAAGAAGGTTTAGCCTTACATACCTCGTCATCTTCTTAACTACTTAATGTTCACCGTCAAAGCTTGAGAAATCTACATTTAGAAGGATTCATACCATGGTTAAGGCTTAATGATACTCTTAAACCCAAACTAGAATAACTCATGAGCTAACGAAAATTGGGCAGCATCTCCCCTATTTCATCGACTTCCACCATATTATAAAACAGCTCCCAAACATCCATAATAACATCCACAATATCATAATCAAGTAATCACATTCCATTAAGTCTTCAATATTCATTCTCATATTCAACTCATACTAGCAACTTCATACCAACTTTTGCATATTTTCATACAACACTTTCTCATCATCAGTATTATCTTCCTTAATGAGATTATATCCATATCGTACTAAAAATCATGGCTCAAATTAGTTTACTACTCATAAACATCATGCAATCCACATTTAGAACTCATCCTCTACATTTCTCCTTTCATCCAAGTTTTGTTACAACCAAGCATTGTTAATAACATGAAATAAGCATGAAAACTAACCTTTTTATCTCATAGGATCAAGCTTTGGAGCAAGATATCAACTTGTGCAAAAACCCTAGCTACAATACCCAAGTAAATTTTGAAATCTACCAACCCTAGGGAGCCTTCAAACACATGAACACTTTAATTCTTGCTATTTGATCTTTGTAATCTCTTGGGTTTGAGTGAAATATGTTGGGAGAAGGGTTTTGGGAGCCCTCAAGACTTGGAGAGAAGGTGGGAAATGAAATAAATGAACAAGGGGGCCATATATAACAAAATAAAATTCTGGCCCGACCCGGATATACGGTCAATTATACGGGCCGTATAATTTATACGGTCTGTATAATTGGACCGTATAATCTCACCATGAAATCACCCCTCTCTGGAATTAATCTACGGACCATTATACGGGTCGTATAATTTATATGGTCCGTACAAATGGTCGTACAACTGGAAATTCCTGAATATCATTCTCGTCGACTCGTTTGACTTCCAATCCTTGTGGAACCTTCTTGGCACCTATATAAAACTTCATTAACCATGCAATAGGCCTTATAGCAGCCCCTCAAGACATTACCAAATAAATATTAGCTGAACTGTAGCGAAAACCTTTTTGAACACGACTTACATTTCACTTCCTTCAACAAACTAAATTTCACCTATTCATATAACTTCAAAATCTTATAGTACGCACTTTAAGATACCTAATGCTATCCTTAATCTCGTAAGGACTTCATGTTCATCTTAAGCTCACATTAGTCTACTTTCAAAGCAATAAATTCCAAATTTTCGAGATGTAACAGCTTCGAGGAAATTGAAGGTTCATGAGAAGAACTACCCCACCTATGACTTGGAGTTGGCCGCGGTAGTTTTTGCTTTGATGATTTGGAGGCGCTATTTGTATGGGGTCCATTGTGAGGTCTTCACCGATCAATGCAGCCTTCAGCATATGTTCAGCTAGAGAGATTTGAACTCTAGATAGCATAGGTGGATGGAGTTCATAAGGATTATGATTTCACTATTTTGTATCATCCGAGTAAGGCCAATATGGTGGTGGATGCCTTAAGCCGCAAAGCTGTGAGTATAGGTAGTTTGGCCCGATTGGTATCTGAGGAGAGGCCTTTGGCTAGGGATGTTCAGGGTGTGGCCAATGGGCTGATCAGACTTGACATCTCAAATTATGGTAGAGTGTTGGCTTGTGTTGAGGCGAGATCATTGCTTCTGGATCAGATCAGGGCAAGGCAGTTTGAGGATGCTAAGCTGTGCAAAATTTGTGATACAGTGTTAAGTAGAGAGGCCAAGGAGGCCATTTTAGATAGTGAGGGGACTTTGAGGATTAAAGGTCGTGTTTGTGTTTCTCAAGTTGATAGTTTGATCAAGTTGATTCTAAAGGAGGCTCATAGTTCTAGATATTCTATTCATCCTTGTGCTACCAAGATGTATCGTGATTTGAGAAAGCACTATTGGTGGGGTAGGATGAAACGTGATATTGTTGAGTTCGTTTCTTAGTGTTTGAATTTCCAGCATGTCAAATACGAGCATCAGAGGATGCCCATTCCTAAGTGGAAGTGGGAAAGGATAGCCATGGATTTTGTTGTTGGTCTTCCAAAGACCTTGGGCAAGTTTGATTCTATTTGGGTCATTGTTGATAAGTTGACTAAGTTTGCTCATTTCATACTAGTTTAGATTACCTACCCTACAGAGAAGTTGGCCAAGATATATATCGGTAAGGTTGTTCGATTGCATGGGGTGCCCATCTCTATTATCATTGATGGTGGTGCTCAATTTACGTCTCACTTCTAGAGGACTTTACAGGCCGAGTTAGGGACCCGATTATATCTCAGTACAACTTTTCACCCTCAAACAGATGGTATGTCTGAGCAGACGATTCAGGTTCTTGAGGATATGCTCCGAGCCTGTGTCATCGACTTTGGTGGTCATTTGGACCAATTTTTACCTTTGGCAGAGTTTTCGTACAACAACAGCTACCATTCGTGTATCAACATGGCTCCATTCGAGGCGTTGTATGGGAGGAGATGTCGATCTCTGGTTGGCTGGTTTGATGCTTTTGATGTTAGACCTTGGGGTACCAATCTTTTAAGGGAGTTGTTGGATAAGGTGAACGTGATTCAGGGGAAGCTTCTGGTGGCTTAAAGTAGACATAAGGAGTATGCGGACCGGAAGGTCCGAGATCTTCAGTTCATGGTTAGAAAGCAAGTTATGTTTAAGGTCTCGCCTAGAAAGGGTGTGATAAGGTTTGGGAAGAAGGGAAAGCTCAGTCCTAGGTTAATTGGTCCATTTGAGATCCTCTGTAGTGTGGGAGAGGTTGCTTATGAGTTGGCATTACCTCCAAGTTGTCGGGTGTCCATTCGGTGCTTCATGTGTCTATGCTGAAGAAATATCATTTGGACGGTTCTTACATCATTCAGTGGGATTTGGTTCTATTTGATCAGAATTTGTCTTATGTGGAGGATCCAATAGCCATCTTGGATAGAGAGGTTCAAAAGTTGAGATCGAAGGAAATAGCTTCAGTGGAAACATCGTCCAGTCGAGGAGGCTACTTGGGAGACCGAATCTGATATGCGCGGTAGATATCCCCAGCTTTTCACCCAGTCAGGTACCTTTCTTTCGTTTCTTCCCTTATCTATTTGAGGATGAACGGTTATTTAAATGGTATCTGATGTAACGACTCGTTCGGTCATTTTGTGTGTTTTGACCATTTTACCCCTGTTGATTCCAATCCCTAGGTTATCGGGCGACTCTAGTAAAAATTGGAAGAATTTGAACCTTTAGGTAGAATCGTTTGACCAATAGTTGACTTTTGGGTACACGGACCTTTTTCAAAATTTCGTCGATCTTGTGAGGTCCGGATGGTCATTTTTGATTGGTTGTTATGTTTGGTTCAGTTCCCAAGGCGCTCGGGAGCATTTTTACGCTTGGTTGGAAGCACGACTTTAGGGTTTTGGGGTTTGATCGAGTTATATAGACCTCCATTAGGAATTTTAAGGCCACGGGTAGATTCTTAGCGTGTTTTTATGTACGTATGCATATTTTGTTTGTGTCCAGGGGGTTCCGGATGAATCTTGAGATTTTGGGTTGAGTTAGTGAAAAACCAAATTTCTGGTTTCAGCTAATTCTAGGGTGTCTTCTTGCGACCGCGACCAGTAAGTTTCCGCGTCCTCTCGATCACGTGGTTGGGTCCTGCGATGGAACTGTACTTGGGCAGAATAAACAAAAAAACCCCAAATTGGGATTTGACCTTATAACCTCATATCTTCATCTCTAAGGTTCGGTTTTAGGAAAAAACAAGTGCTTAGTGGAAGAAATATTGTTGGGTTAAGATTCTAACCTTCTTCTAGTCTAAATTATATGACTCCATTTCCATATTCCTCTTTTAATCTATGAATTCATCTAGTAAATAAATTGGGGTCTTACTTCAATCTTACAATTAAAGGTCAAATTGTGGGTAGTTTTTCATGAGATTTAGGTTGTGAACTATCTAAACTATGGGTAACAAAAATTTAGTTAGAGATTCTGATACCCTTAGGCTCAGTAAAGGTTGTTTTGGGGACAGTTTTGGGTTTCTTTGAAAGCATGGCAATATGGGTATTGATGGGTTCGTATGACCATGTAGAACACCAATTTGACCTTGTTGATTCTAATTTCGCATTAAACGCTCTTTCACTTTTTAGACCTTCGGGTTAGAATGTTGGTTTGGGTTAATCTTTCAAGCCCGAATTCTTATATTTATTATTTAGTAGCCATCGGTCCGTATTTTAATGTAGAAAGTTGTGATTGTTAGACTTCGATCATTTTGAGGCGCTTCTGAAAGGAAAGGATCAGGTGGAGTAGTTCATGGCACCTGTTCTGCATTCGAGGTAAGTTACGACTTACTTTAATTAGACTTTGATTAGCAAAATGTATACATGCGTCGAATTGATGGGAGACAGCATGATTAGATCTTCGGACACGATGTTGGGATGGATTTAATCTTAGGTTGGTATGATTTCTGATTATGTGGGCTTGTCGCCGTTATTTTACGCGTTGTGATATGGTGTACTTGTGATGACTAGAAGTGAGTTGGTATGATATATTTACTTTGGCGTTTCACTAGTTTGTTGATTTCATTTCTATGGTTGAGTGGATTGTATAAGTCCTGATGTGGTTATAGGATTGAGACATCTATTGTATGATTATGGGTATTGACTGCATTTATTTAGCATTGTTGCATTCATTCACTCATACATGATGGAAATGGTTCGTAATGATTGATGGAAGACTTATGACAACTATGAAAGGAAATGTGGCACTTTTCAGGAAAGTATGTTATAACTCCAAGTTCTAGGTTTGTTCCGGAGAGAAGGGTATATGATAATTCGGTCTACAGCAAGTGTGTTGAGAGACACCCAGGGGAGTGTCACATGGGTATGGATATATGCTATGGGTGTGGCTAGTGGGGCCATTTTCGAAGAGACTGTCTATCAGCGAGACAGGGTACCGGAGGTAATGTGGCTCTGTCTGCAAATTCAACAACTCCTCAAAATTCTCAAGCCAGTCAGGGGCATAGTGCAACTAAGTTTGGTAATGCAGGTAGAGGTCGAAACCACTTATGTTCTTTAGCAGGTTGTCAGGATATAAAGGCACGTCCAGATGTTGTCACAGGTACCTAAACAGCTTTCACCTTTGACGTTTATGCCTTATTAAACCAGGATCCACCCTATCTTATGTAATCCCATTTATTGCTAAGAACTTTGAGATAGAACCAGAAATGTTGCACGAACCCTTTGAAGTTTCCACACCAGTTGGGGAGTCAGTTATAGTTAGACGTATTTATAGGGGTTGCCCAGTTTTGGTCTATCGCCACAGGACCATGGCCGAGAGTTGGTGATGGTAGACTTTGATGTAATCATGGGTATGGATTGTTGGCATCATATTATGCCACAGTAGGTTATTGAACCAAAATAGTAAGATTTAAGTTTCCTAATGAACCAGTCATAGAATGGAAGGGTAATTCAATAGTACCCAGGGGTAGATTTATTTCCTATCTCAAAGCAAGAAAGATGATTTCCAAAGGGTATGTTTTTCACTTAGTCTGAGTAAGGGATGCAGATACCCAAACCCCAACACTCTAGTTTGTACCAGCCATTAATGAGTTTCCAGAAGTCTTTCAAGAAGATCTTCTTGGAGTTCCTCCAGATAGGGAGATAGACTTTGGAATCGATCTACTTCCTAGCACTAAGCCGATATCCTTTTTGCCATACAGAATGGCTCCAGTAGAGTTAAAAGCCCAGTTGAAAGATCTTCTTGACAAGGGATTTATTAGGCCAAATGTCTCACCTTGAGGCGTGCCAGTTTTGTTTGTCTAGAAAAAAGATGGTTCCTTATGCATGTGCATTGATTACCGTCAGTTGAACAAAGTCACCATTAAGAACAAATATCCCCTTCCCAGAATAGATGATCTGTTTGATCAACTTCAGGGTGCCCAATGTTATTCTAAGATTGACCTCAGATCAGGATACCATCAGTTGAAGGTTAAGGAAGTTGATATTCCAAAGACTGCTTTCAGGACTCGTTATGGTCCCTTCGAATTTCTTGTCATGTCATTTGGGTTGACAAATGCACTAGCCGTTTTCATTGACCTTATGAACAGAGCCTTCAAGCCGTATAATGATTTATTCATCATTGTGTTTATTGATGATATTTTGATGTATTCCCGTTGTAATACTGAACATGAAGAACATCTCAGAATAGTGTTGCAGACACTTCAGGATCGTGAGCTTTATGAAAAAATTTCAAAGTGTGAATTTTGGCTTAAGTCAGTGGCATTTCTCGGCCGTATGATTTCAGGGGAAGGTGTGAAAGTTGATTCTCAGAAAATAGATGTCGTAAAGAATCCCAGACCCACCTCAGTAACGGATATTAGAAGTTTCTTGAGTTTGGTAGGCTACTATAGGCGTTTTGTAGAGGGTTTTTTCCTCTATCTCAGCTTCATAGACTAATTTAACTCAGAAGAAGGTAAAATTTCATTGGTCAGATACGTGTGAGCATAGTTTTTTAGAGTTGAAGAAAAGGTTGACTTCTGCTTCAGTTTTGACGCTACCAGAGGGAACCGAAGGGTTTGCGGTATATTGTGATGCTTCAGGAATTAGTCTCGAATGTGTCTTAGTGCAGCGTGGTAAGGTTGAGCTTATGCATCCCGGCAGCTTAAGGCTCATGAAAAGAATTATCCGAATAATGACTTAGAATTGACAGTCGTGGTTTTTGCACTTAAGATACGACGTCATTATTTGTATGGAGTGCATGTTGATGTTTTCATCGATCACAAAAGCCTGTAATATATTTATAAGCAAAGAGAGTTGAACCTCAGGCATAGGAGGTGGCTCGAATTGCTTTAAGATTATGATGAGGATATTCTCTATCATCTAGGGAAGGCGAATGTTATAGCCGATGCTCTTAGTCGGCGTTCCATGGGAAGTTTAGCTCACATTGAAGCAGATAAAAGAATTATGACCAAGGAAGTTCACCGCTTAGCTAACCTAAGAGTTCGATCATGGACTCTGAAGATGGTGGAGTTGTTGTTCGGAACAGGGCTTTTTCCTCCCAAGTGGCTGAAGTGAAGGAGAAGCAGTTTAATGATCCCTTTTTATTACAGCTAAAACAGGGGATTCACAAGCATAAGACAACGGCTTTTTAACAAGGGGAGATAATGGTACCTTGAGGTACCAAGGCAGATTATGTGTTCCAGATGTTGATGAGCTTACAAAGCGAATTATGTCAGAACCTCACAACTCCAGAAATTCCATTCAACCAGGTTCTACGAAGATGTATCATGACCTTAAGGAAATTTATTGGTGGAATAATATGAAAAAGATTGTAACAGATTTTGTGGCCAAGTGTCTGAATTGTCAGCAAGTGAAAGCCGAGCACCAGAGGCCTGGTGGGTTGAATAAGAATATTGACATTCCTATTTAGAAATGGGAGGTGATAAATATGGACTTTATAACAGGTCTACCTCGCTCATCGCAAAGAAATGACTCGATTTGGGTGATAATACCGACCTACTAAGTCAGCGTACTTTTTGCCAGTCAAGACCACAAATTCAGTAGAAGATTACATCAAGTTGTACATTCATGAGATTGCCAGATTGCATGGGACCCCAGTGTCCATTATTTCAGATCGTGGTGCTCAGTTCACAGCGAACATCTAGAAATCCTTTCAGAAGGGATGGGTACTAAGGTTAACCTCAGCACAGCTTTTCATCCGCAGACAGATGGTCAGGCAGAGTGTACTATTCAGACTCTCGATGACATATTGAGAGCATGCGTCCTAGAATTTAAAGGTAATTGGGATGATAGCATGCGTCCTAGAATTTAAAGGTAATTGGGATGATCATTTTCCACTCATTGAATTTGCCAATAATAACAGTTATCATGCTAGTATCAAGATGGCACCATTTGAAGCTCTATATGGGCGAAGGTGTAGATCACCCATTGGTTGGTTTGAAGTTGGTGAAATAGATTTGTTGGGACCAGATTTGGTCTATCAGTCGATGGAGAAAATTAAGTTGATTCAAGAGCGTTTGAGAACAGTTCAGAGTTGCCAAAAGTCTTATACGGTTGTGCAGTGTAGAGACTTAGAGTTTCAAGTTAATGATTGGGTGTTCTTAAAGGTTTCACCTATGAAAGGTGTGATGAGATTTGGCAAGAAAGGAAAGCTCGGTCCCAGATATATCGGACCTTATAGAATTCTGCAAAAGGTTGGTCAAGTAGCCTATGAGCTTCAGTTGTCAGAAGAGTTGGCGGCTGTGCACCCAGTGTTTCATGTATCCATGTTGAGAAAGTGTGTGGGAGACCCGTCGTTGGTTGTTCCTGCTGACACTATAACGGTTAAGAATGGCCTAGCCTATGAAGAAATCCCCATAGCCATTCTTGATCGTCAGGTTACAAGTTGAGAACTGAGGAAGTAGCCTCAGTCAAGGTCCTATGGAGGAGTCAGAAATTTGAAGAGGCTACATGGGAAGCCGAAGAGGACATGAAATCCAGATATCCTCATTTGTTTAAAGAGCAAACAGAAGACGTTCAAGGTAAATGCTTACCGAACCCATGTCATGTCCCTTGCTCATTCATGCGTCACATTTCACATTCATTTTCATGTATTCTCTACTCATGTCTCATGTCTCATGTCCCGGTGTTCATGTTTTCACGAAACCATGTCATGTTAGTTCAATTTCCATGTTCGATGTCATATTCCCTCACATTCTCATATCCAAGCCATGTCCAGTTGCATTTCTAACCATAACCCATCATTCGAGGATGAATAATCCCAAGGGGGATATATTGTAACACCTCGTACCTCCTAACTAAGTTATGATCGTGATTCAGGACTTAGAAAATCAGACGAGAAGTGTTAGGATTAAAATTCGTTTCAGTTCAAGATTTACATCCAGTTATATGGACCGTATATTTATATATGGACCATACTTCTAGCTGTATAATGAAATACAGACCGTATTCTAGTCCGTAAATCTTGTTGAGAAAAATCTTAGTTTCTGTAATTTGCCAATTGAAATACAGTCAGGTTATGCAGACCGTACATTGAAGTACAGACAGTATTTAAGACCATATAATCAAGTACGGACCATATTTGGTGCTCGTACAATGGTCAATGCGGGAAACAGTACAAATATGCATTTTCAGTCTTTTATTCTATTTTTCATTGTTCCAAGCCCTAGCACGAAGGTTCTCTCCTCCTACCATTCTAATACACCAAGGTAAGCCTTTTCCAACCATTCTAAGTGAATTCTAACATGTATCCATGATTTCTAAATAAGAATTCAGTACTATAACCTAAGGTTTTCAAGAAAACCAACCTTAAGGATATTCAAGATTAAGGTTTTTGGGATTCTTCTCAAGTACAGACCATTAGTTACAAGTTTTGGGGCATTAACAGGTAGGGTTTCTATCTATGTGTGGGAACATCATTGTTCTTCCCCACGCCACGTTCTTCCATGATTATACGAAATTCCACTAAAACTAGGGTTTCCAGCCATGTTCATGATAACCCTAAGTGCATGTACTATGATATATCATGTTGTGTTATTACTTCATTATTGTGTTCTTAATAGTCCACTTTGGTTATTGAGAATCTGTCTGTAATCCATGAAAACCCATGCTTTGCATTTCATGAGTTCTTAAATGTAAGATATGAACTTCTATGTTTATTTTCATGAACTTCGGCATGCTTCCATTTTTCATACAAGTTATACTATATAGCTATCTTCATGTTATAATATAATTACGAATCATTTTTATATAATTCATGGCTACTAAGCCAATTATATCCATGTTCATGTTTTGGGAGTTGCATAAATTATCGAGAAGGCTTAGACAGCCTGAAACTACGTATGCCAGCATAGGATAAGGATCGCTCCGCCCAGTTAGGATGATACCTTCATGTTTACCCATTGCGGGTTATTGGATCCATTCATGTTCATGTCTGTACGCCGGCAAGGTACAGGATGGCTTAGCTGGTCGGGAAAAGATCAGACGCCACGTACTTACATGGTGGTTACATGTCGGTTATACTAAGGCTCTCCCACTTAAAATATTTTTGTTACACCTCTCATTGTCATATGTTGAGTTTCGCCGAATACGAATTGTCCTAGCCTTGGGAAGTAGGATAAATTTTTCGAGGTCATGAGGATAGACATGTCCAGCTTGAGTATATAATGGAGTAAAATCATGTTTAGTAAGCCTCGGGAAGGTTTAAGACTCGTCGGATCATCGGAGTTAAGTTTCGGAGAGAGTTTGGCAAAATGTCACATTCTGGCACACTTTGTGGCGCAACATGCGAGCAGCAAACACGTTTTGTGGCCACGCAGTTGCGCAGCAAAGTGTGCCAGTGAAATTTTGTGATTCTGCAAGGTCTGCGACACAACATGCGTTTAGCAAAGCATGTTTTGCGTCTAGCAAAGCTTGCCGCATGTTGTGTCGGTCCAGAATTTTCTGGACCACTTTAAATAGACCAAACTCGACCAAAAATCATATTTTTCACCATTTTGGACATAGAAACCTCTAGAATATTCTCTCTAACATTCATCCACAAGAAAATCAAAGGAAATCCAAGATCAACCACTTCAAATCCATGAAAACAAGTGTGTGAAACTTAGTAAAAGTTCATTTATCTCAAGAAAACCCAAAGAAAGTGAAGTAGGGTTTTGGTGCTAGAAGAGTATTTCCATCCAAGGCTTGTTCATCCATCATCCAAGGTAATTTTCATGACCATACCATGTTGTTTAAGGTATTGGAAGGCTAAGACACTTGAATTGTAGAAAGACATAGAAAATGGGTCATAAATGAGTGAATAGTGTCATTGTTGAATAGTGGTTGGGATGAATGATGAATGTTGGTATGTTGTGATCGTGGATACGTTATAAATGACATTTAGACCATGGAATAAGTATTATATATGAGAAAACGCGATAATGAGCTATAACCATAATTGTGGAGAAATTGAAGAGAAATGGTGAATTGTGATAAATGTAGATAAATGATGATTGTTGATTGCAATATTGTGAATGTTGATATGAACGTTTGGGAGCTGATATAGAACATGGGAAAATTAGTATAAACAAAGGAAATTCTGCCCAATTTTCTCTAGCGTTAGTAAGCCCGTTCTTATAATTGTTAGCTTATGTCGATATGAATTCTCTTGAAGGTAGAACGTGTGCATTGAGGGAGAACGTGTGCATTGAGGGAGAACAAGCAAGCGCTAGATTAGTTAAACGACAAAGGTATGTAAGGCTAATCTCTTCCTTCAAAGGCATGAATCTTTCAAGTTTTCCATGATTATCCAATATGATGGAGCTTATGAGTCCGCAAATGTACCAAACTACATACGAGCATGATAACGATGATGATGAGTTAAAGTATAGAGATTCTAGAGTTCATGATATGATGATCCTATAACGTTAATGATGTCATTATTATTAACACTCACCTTATATACTATTTCCTTCAAGGTGAGGCAGAATACTCATAAATGTTCATAATCGGGGGTTCACGACCTTACGTCACCCCGACATAGCCATGATTGCCTTCAAATCCTAATGTATGCTCCTAATGCTAAATGTGAAATGATGCTAAGTCATGATATGTCTACAAGAGGATTAATAATGCTAGCTTATAAATGCTTATGTTATGTATGAAAATGCCGAGCGATGATAAGGTTATGATATGTTCATGAGATGTGTAATAATGATCGGTTATGATTGGCTATATGACGATATGATTCCACCGCGCCAATATGGCCGGGCATGTCACCGCTAAGGCGGGCTGCATATGATTCCACCGTGCCTAGATGGTCGGGCATGTCACCGCTAAGGCGGGCTGCTATGTTTATACCGAGCCTAGAGGGCCGGGCATGATCACCACTAGTGGGTGGCATATGATAGTTACTCGGACGCGGGTTAACGACGAGGATTATGATGAGATGATACATGTGATGTGATGACATATGTACCATGATATGTAAAATATGATATATGTACGAAATGTATTTGCCTATGACACTCATGCAGGTTATGTTTTTCTCATATGGATTATGATCCTTCTACCATATTTATTTCATTCCTGTCTTACATACTCAGTACAATGTTCATACAGACTTCCGTTTTCTTTGGACGTTGTGTTCATGCCCATAGGTAGACAGGGAGGCGAGCTTGATTCAGACTCGTAGGAGCTGTTAGCTGATTGAAAGCACTCCTTTGTTCCGGAGGTGCTTGATTATTCTTTTGTGTACATTTGTATATGTCGGGCACGATGGGGTCCTGTCCCGCCTCTATGTCTACCACTCCAGTAGAGGCTCGTAGATACGCAATGTGGGTTGTATGGTCTCACGAGGTTGCTACTATGTATATATATATATATATATATATATATATATATATATATATATATATATATATATATATATACATATATTATTTTGATTGCCTAAAGGCTTACGTCTATAAAAGTATTTATGTTTCAAATGAGGGATGATTTCCTTATAAATTGAGTATGAATTTGATAAAGGAATGTCTAATGAGTATGATAAGCAGTAGAACGAGTGGTGCTCGGTGGTTAGCCCCGGGTACCCGTCGCGGTCCTAGCTGGGTCGTGACAATTTTACTCATGTTGCACATATATATTAATGTCAGATGATACTCATGTTCATGTTCAGCTTACAGATACAGATTCAGTTCTATTATTTCATGTGCCATGCTTATTTCATTCAGTTGCTTTACATACCAGTACAATTCGAATTTACTGACGTCCTTTTTTATTTGCATGAGGGCTTGCATTTCACGATACGATTTACAGGACGACGGATCAGCTCATTAGGACTTTGCACGTATCAGCTATTGGTGAGCCCCATCTCATTCGGGGTTTTATCTTTATTTATTTATTATCGGTTATGCAGTTAAGTTATGCCAGGGGCCTTGTCCCGGTCAACAATTTAGCAATCAGACTCATGTCAGAGGTTTCATAAACTAGACTAATCAGTGATGTTATGTCAGATGATCAGAGTCGTATAGCCAGTGTTGGCTCATTACTTATTATATTTTCAGACTAATTTTGCATTCATGATATATTATTATTTTTAGACTTATGATTATTGGATGCCATATTTACACCAACCATGCATGTTTATATTATATTCTGCATCAGCATACCCCATGTTGATTCAGCAAGCCATGTGGCTCGCTCGGTTATATGCAGCAAGGCACTGAGTGTCGTGTTACGCCTAGGTCATGATTCGAGGCGTGACATGCACTCACAAAATTGACATCCTCATATGGGGGAAATCTGTGTGGTTCCTCCAAATCCAAGAACTACCAGGTCATGGGGTACACATGATACAGCCTCTGCAACTCATCTAAATCAATCTAGGCTATGTCAGACTGCAACCTCAGGTTTTCCATCATCATTGTGATAGATTCCTCAATTTGGGTCACCTTGTTCTCCAATGTTGGCACAGGACCAGATGGTCCAACTGTCACATTTCATGGTTTTACCATCAACGTATGTAGCAACTAGCACGACCTTATGATCATAGAAGTCATCCTCAAGTATCCCATAACCAGTTAGGAACTTAACCAACGTCCTAGGATAATACAATCTCTTATCTCCCTCATTCTTCACCTTTCCCATTTGTTGCATCATAATCTTGCCTAAGTTAAACTTTATCTTAGTCAAATGGAATACATTAGGCAGCTTATGTAAGTAAAATCCTGTAGTTGACCATTTTCAAAGCAATCTCTGCCTCAATTTTGAAGTTTGAATACCTTAGCTTGTTGTGTTGGTTTCCCTTGTCTCTATTTTGATATGACTAAAAAGTTTGGGCCATACAGAGTCTCACGAATGGCCTTGTATTTAGTTCTATAGAAGTGCTCAAACTCCTCATTAGAGTGCACGGAGAACCGCATCATTTCGTTGTTCATATCATAGGAAAAATTAACACATCTGGCTTTGATGGAAACGAAGTACTCCTACTCTTCAAGAGTGTGAGGTATCCAATTAGCATAGATTCCCTCACCAAACGTGAAGTTGTGGTATATCTTCGGGCACTTCCGGTCCAAAATCAAATTATGAATTCCAGGCTCAGCCTTAGGTATCATTGCGGGCCGCCAATGCTTGTACCAATATTGCCTCTCTAGAATGATTATCTTGATCCCAAAGCGGCAAGGTATAATCACTCCCTTGTTCAGCGAGGGCCTGCGGTACCTCTTACTGTGTGAAGAAGTGGTAGTAGACGAAGTCCCATCCCTAGTTGCCCGGGGTTCTCTCGAGTGATTGCTTGAAGTGCCCTCCCCTAAATTCCAATTAACAAGCTTGGAATAGGGGTAGTATTGTACCTGCACAAGACAAACATTGTTAGCAAAGGCATGATATATACGAAATATAGGCTCAAACGGGATCGATAGACGACCACACACTTATGTCTAAAGCATGCTCATAAATACGATATTTTGAGGACTCAAACTACCCCATTTTCACCCTGAACTCAAGTAATTTATCATATGGTAACATCTCTAGCAAACGAATGCCTCTAAGAATCAAAACTTTTATGCATACAACATATTACTAACTAAAAAAATAAGAAAATAAAAAATACAAGTACAAGGCATAATTTTTGGGTCAAGTAAGTTATGTCACACACGATGTCATGCGGGGGTGTGAGTCGGTTGATAATCGTGATAAATATTTATATTTTTACATTTTTATATCATGTCTGACACACCACAATTAATCTTAAGCACACAAAGTGACAAGCCTCAAGATTAGCTCAATTTCTAACAATTTCAAAATATAAAGTTTATTTGAACATTTCTATGAACACCTTATATAGACTAACTAGTGAGCATGGATTCTAGCTATTGGTGAAGGTGAAATACCGCAATTTAACAATCAAAAATCGCAATTCAATATTTTATCAACAATTTTTCACCACAGAATCACAAAAAAGTTCATGAAAAAGTCTACTACAATGGGGGCATGCTTCTATGACTCTTTTTTTATTAAGCAAAACCATGTTTAGTGGTAAATAAATAAAGGAAGAAGAAATATAAAAACAAAGCTAGGCTAAACTCAACTTAAGGATTACAAGTGCTTGGTTAACTCTATCTAATAAAGTCAGAAACTAAATTACAATAAGTTCTGGACAAGGGACAGGAGATCAACTATTGCAGATCCAAGGGCCTTGGATTGATACCATCTCATACACCAACAAAGCTCTCATCAGATGCTATTGATCATAACCAATAGAAGAATTCTTCAGGCAATCAGTGGATTTGCAGTGTCTCTCCTGTATCGGTCCCAACATCAGGCAGAGAAGTCAATAGAATGCCAAACAATAAGCCACGATACATAGAATATGGGGATCAATTGGTTCTATCTGTAACCAAATATATGTATATGAATTCCTTCCAATAGACTGAACATGTAAACATGTTGATACCACACATTGAAAGGTCTCATAATCTGTTTACAGTCTGTCTCATTCCCCTGAAGAGGTGTATCAGCAATATACAGAGTAATAGAATTGTAGGATCCAACTTTTGAAGTGTAAATCCCTTTTTGATGAAGCTTGAAAAAATATTTTATGCTCACATTAGGACTACTAAGAGAACAACCCCAGTGCATGGACTTAAATGCTTGATCCTGCTATTCTGAATTAGTATACACCATGTATAATTTATTGGTAGGCTTCCAAATGTGTGGTATTAGCATGTTTTTCTCATCCTATTGGATGCCTATCAATATGTGGATATACTATGGCAAGAAGGCATCAACGTAGCGATATACAGGCTCATAAAATGAGGTTCCAGCATCTGTAGTTGTGTTTGTATATCTTACATATTTCTGGACATGAAAAAGTGAAATGAGGCTCTTCAGCAAGGCCTCACATATGCCGGAGTACTTTGATCATTGCTTACAACTTGAGCAGACTCTTTACTGGAAGTAGCTTATGCTTGGTTGATGTTTTGTCATTCATAATTTGCCTTCAGAGATACTCAATATGGTATGCCAATCATGGCACCTATGTGAGCTTGATGGTATAAACCAAAGGCCTGCGGATGAAACCTAATCAATTACATGAGCAAAGTTTTTCAGTTTCATATATATCTTAGGTTGATTCCTTTTTGCCTAATTATTCTTTGCAGATTTCTTTATTTATTTGTAAGAACTTCGATCTTTTTTTATTTTTATCAATAGTATTAGCCACTAGGTTATATGCCTAGCGGTATATTGACCAAAGGAAAGAAATAGGGGTGGCATAAAAGCAAGGAAAATTGGACATAATCAAACTAATTCAATTCTTCGATTTCAGTTTTAATTTTTTAAAAAGAATTGGTAGTCAGTTCGGTATTTGGTATTGAAGTTTTGGTATCGAATATCGAATTCTTATGGTATTACATATCAAATTTTTGCACGGATTCCCTTTCATATATGTGGTTTTTAATATTTTTCCCTCATATTTTTGGTGTTTGATTTTTACCTTATTTAATGAAAATATCTAGATATGTTTCGTTCGGCATAAGTTCTCTAACATTTTTATCTTAAAAAACTGAACTTTGGCTTCGCTCAGCACAAGTTTTGTAGGAATTAAGTTATGCGGCATAAGTTGCATAGTATTTTTCAGATTATGTTGAATGTTGAAAGTTTTGTCTTTTCCGGCATAACTTGTGTGGATGTGATGATACATATACCAAAGCTAAATGCTAACTATGCCGAGCGATATCTAAACTTATGCCTTTTTTCAAATTATGTTAAATGTTGAAAGTTTTGTCTTGTCCGGCATAACTTGTGGAATGTTATAATACATATGCCGAAGCTAAGCGCTAATTATGTCGGCCGAACTTTTATTTGTGCCGCGCCAAAAATGCTGAAGTACAAAAATTAAAGACCACCCCAAAATAGGGGCATATTCCGTTAAGTTAGCCAGACCTTAAATTTCCCGACTCTACTTACCGCTTAAGTTTATATTTTAATAAACTTTAGCTTTAGTAAACTGATATGCAAGTATCCCATTTGTCTAATGTGGTCGCCTAATCCTCTGCAACCTACAAGTGTTTATTGTTTATTAAAAAAAATATTTTAATTCTGAAAAGAAAAAAAGAAGTAGTCATACTAATGAGAATCAATATAAATCTCATATATAGAACTTTCTTAAATTGACAAAGATAGCGACAAAGAAGTAAACAAATATAAGGGAAAACGATATAGACAAATCAAAATAATAATTATCATTACCAAATTGCTTAGAGCAAAAGTAAATACGCCCTTTAATCCTAAAGTAGCCCCATACCAATGAACCAAATCAAAACTGTATTAGAAAAAGCAAATTGACTCGTATCGAAATTCTGAAGAACCGAACGCTCACTCCTAACTTAAAGGACTTAAAAACATAAAAATTAATTAGAGGGAAAAAGTTGAAGAAAAATAAAAGTATACACATGAAAAAGCCAGTAGTTATAGTTCCAACAATCATTCAGAGAGTCCCACTCTCCCCTCTTCGATATTCTCCTGCTTTTAAAAACACAACCAAACACTTGATAAACCCAATACAAGATTTAATATCCTGATTATTTCTCTTGAATAACATATCAAGCGAACCCAAACTGTTTTTTTTTTTCTTTTCAAAAGTACTTTTATGAAAAAGCTATTTTGGCATAATTTTTTTTTTTTTTAAATAAGTGGCGTTTAGAAGTTTGATCAAGCAAGCATTAAAGTTGTTTGTATGCAAACTTTAGATTTAGGGCCCGTTTGGCCATAAGAATTATTCATTTTCTTTCCGGAATTTTTTTTCACTTTTTTCGGAATCATCGTTTGGCCATGAAAATTTCAAATACAACTTGAAGTTGTATTCCGGAATTTGAAAAACTTATTTTTTCAAGTTTTTCACTTTTTTTACAACCAAAACAACTACATTTCAACAAAAAATACAATTTCAAACACAACTCCAACTCCAAAATTCCAAAAAAAGTGAAAAAGTTTTTTATTTCTATGGTCAAACGCCTACTCAGTTGTTTGTACACAAACTTTAACATGCCATACCCCTAGTAGCATTTTGACTCTGCTGGATATTTCTGGAGAAAACTTAAAATAGAAGTTTAAAAATGAAGGGGTTGACCAAAAAAAAAAAAGATTGACATCTAGCTTGACTTAAAGGACTTAACAAAGACGAAGAATAGCACTTTTAGTCCATGCGTTAATGCTATATTCTAATTTTAGTTCTTGTGTTACCAAACTTATCACTAATGACCTTCAATTTTATTATGTGAGTGATTTTGATTCTTCAATTAACAGAACCCAAAATAGTTTACTCCATCGAGGGACAATTCAAGTACTCCCTATATCTCAATTTATGTGATATAGTTTGACTAGACACGAAGTTTAAGGAAAAAAAAGACTTTTGAGACTTGTAGTCTAAAGCAAATCATAGATATTTGTGTGGCCGTAAATTATTTCATTAAAGCTAAAAGAGAAAGTTTGAAATTAAATTATTTTTAAATATAGAATGCATCATTTTTTTTTTTACAAACTAAAAAGAAAAGTGTATCACATAAATTGGAACAGGGGTAATTATTAATTTTAAACTAAAGACTAGTTTTATACTCCTTCCGTCCCATTTTAAGTGTCTTAGTTTGACAAGGCACGAAGTTTAAGAAATAAAAAGAGATTTTTGAATCTTATGGTCTTAAATTAAAGATGTGTATACAACAACAACATACCCAGTTGAATCTCACAATGTAGGGTCTGTGGAGGATAAAGTGTACGCAGACCTTACCCCCACCTTGGAAGGTATGGGGGCTATTTCAAAAAGACCCTTGGCTCAAAAGAAAACAAGGGAAAAGAGTCAGATACGGACAAGCAAATCAAAACAATGCAAAAATGAGAAATAGAAAGAGCAACGAAGTCATGATAAAACAGCAAAGATAGACAAGACCCAACACATAGAAGCAGGATAAAAATACTCCTAATACGAGAAAGGAAACCTCGCGGCCCCCCACTAGCCCTCTACCCTGATACTTGACCTCCACCTGTCATGTCCTCGGTAAGCTGAAGTAGCGCCATGTCCTGCCGAATCACCTCTCCCCAGGCCTTCTTTGGCCTACCCCTCCCTCTCTTCAGGCCCACCACTGCCATCCTCTCGCTCCTCCTCACTGGTGCATCAGCACATTTCCGTTGCACATGGCCGAACCACCTCAACCTCCCTTCCCGCATATAATCCACCACCGGGGCCACACCCACCTTATCCCTAATCACTTCATTCCGAATCCTATCTCTCTTGGTATGCCTGCACATCCATCTCAGCTACCTTCATCTTCTGGACATGAGCTTTCTTAATTGGCCAGCATTTCGTCCCATACAACATAGCCGGTCTAACTACCACTTTGTAGAACTTTCCCTTTAGAATAGGCGGCACCTTCTTATCGCACAACACCCCCGATGCGAGCTTCCATTTCATCTATCTTGCTCTAATACGATGCATAAAATCGTCGTCAATCTCACCAGTCCCTTGGATGATCGACCCCAGGTACTTGAAACTTTCTTTCTTCGGGATGACCTGAGTATCCAGCTGCACGTCCTCGTACTCCACTTGACTCCCATCACTGAACTTGCACTCTTAGTACTCTGTCTTAGTCCTGCTCAACTTGAAACTCTACGACTCCAGAGTCTGTCGCCAAACCTCCAGTCTCGCGTTAACACCGCTCCGCGACTCGTTAATAAGCACAATGTCCTCTGCAAACAACATGCACTATGGAACCTCTCCTTGAATGTTGCTTGTCAGAGCATCCATTGCCACAGCAAATAGAAACGGTCTAAGCGCGGACCCCTGGTGCAGGCCCATCGTGACTGGAAAGTGTTCCAAGTCACCTCCAACCGTCCTCACCCGGGTCTTGGCTCCATCATACATGTCTTTAATCGCTCTAATGTATGCTACAGGAACACCTCTAGCTTCCAGACATCTCCACAGCACCTCTCTTAGGACTTTGTCGTAAGCCTTCTCAAGGTCAACAAACACCATTTGCAAGTCAGTCTTCTTATCCCTATACTGCTTCACCAACCTCCTCACAAGGTGAATGGCTTCTGTAGTCGAACTCCCCGGCATGAATCCGAACTGGTTCTCCGAAATAGAAACTAACTTCCTCATCCTCGCTTCTACCACTCTCTCCCAAACTTTCATCGAATGGCTCAACAGCTTGATACCCCTATAGTTGTTGCAGTTCTGGATATTCCCCTTGTTTTTATACAACGGGATCATGGTGCTCTATCTCCACTCTTCAGGCATCTCCGCCGTCCTAAAAATAACATTCAACAACCGCATAAGCCACTCCAAGCCTCCCCTACCCGCATTCTTCCAAAATTCTACCGGTATTTCATCTGGCCCGGTCGCTCTCCCCCTACTCATCTTCCGCATAACCCCCTCGACCTCTTCAACCTTGACCCGCCTACAGTATCCAAAATCGCAGCGGCTCTCAGAGAGCTCCAATTCACCTAAAACGATGTTCCGGTCCCCCTCTTTGTTCAGGAGTTTATGAAAGTAGGACTGCCATCTTCATCTAATAAGGGCATCCTCTACCAAAACTTCTCCTCCCTCGTCTTTGATACACTTCACTTGATCCAGGTCCGGAGCCTTCCTCTCTCTCATTTTGGCTAGCCTGTACAACTTCTTGTCCCCGTCTTCCCCCCCCCCCCCCCCAAATCTTCATACAAGCGTCCAAAAGCAGCCGTCTTAGCCGCCGTAACCGCTAACTTCACCTCCTTCCTCGCCTTCTTATATAGTTCCCTGTTAGTCCTCTTCTCTTCCTCGTCTGTGCTCTCTACTAGCTTTAGATATGCTGCTTTCTTAGCTTCCACTTTACCTTGTACCTCTCCGTTCCACCACCAGTCCTCTTTGTGTCTGCCAGAGTAACCCTTTGAGACCCCTAGCACCTCTCTTGCCGCTTCCCTGATGTTAGCAGCCGTCGTAGTCCACATACTACTCGCATCCCCGCTACTCCTCCAGGCTCCCAACGCCCTCAACCGCTCCCCCAGCTCCTAGGCATTGTCCTTATTCAAAGCATCCCACCTAATCTTCGGCTGACCCGATACAACCCTCTTTCTCCTCTTCCTTTTTATCTCCTCCCAGGTCCATAACCAAGAGCCTATGTTTGGTCGTGAGGTTCTCGCTCGGGATAATCTTGCAGTCCGTGCATAAACATCTATCGCACTTTTGGGAGAGTAGGTAATCAATTTGTGTCTTGGCCCTCGTACTCCGAAAGGTGACAAAGTGCTCTTCCCTCTTCTGAAAACTAGAGTTCCCTATCACCAAATCGAAAGCTCTCGCGAAATCTAAAAGCGTCGTACCTCCCTAATTCCTATCCCCAAACCCAAAGCCTCCATGCATATCATCGTATCCCCTAGCCGACGTGCCGATGTGGCCATTGAAATCACCACCAAGAAAAAGCTTCTCTGAGTATGGAAAACCCCGCACAACCTCGTCCAAATCCTCCCAGAATCGCCTTTTGATATCCTCATCCTAGCCCGCCTGCAGTGCGTAAACACTAACCACATTTAAAGTGTGTCCTCCAACTACTATCTTAATAGTCATCAGCCTATCACTCACCCTCCTGACCCCTAACACCAGATCACAGAGCTCTCTATCAACCAGAATGCCAACTCCGTTCTTACCCTTCGGGCCTCCTGAGAACCACAACTTAAACCCATCTACATCCCGAGCCCTATCTCTCACCCATATAGACTCCTGGACACATGTTATGTTGATCTTCTTGTTCTCAAGAATCTTCGCTAACTCTATAGACTTCCCCGTCAGGGTGCCAATGTTCCAGGACCCAATTGTCAGCCTAGCTGCTCCCTTTCCGTTCTTAACCCTCTTCCTACCTCCCACCCCTTCTCCCCCTAGAGGACATGACCTTAGTCTATCATCATCCACCGCAACCACTATAATAAAGGCGAGCTAAGGTGGCACCAACACTATACAAGCAGAAAATAGAACTACATGGAGTAGAAATACAGGATCAACTTCGCTAAAACGACGGAACACTAGAAAATTACTAACTATAGCCGGAGGTAGCAACTCCGGGCTGGACAGAACCTGAATTAGTTGCTAAGTAGTGCTTCTGCTGCAGCCGAAACACTGTCGTTGGTCGCCCGTGCCAGAATTATTGTTCACCGGAGTACTGTTCACCGGAATTACTGTTCACCGGAAAGTGTTGTTCACCGGCGACTGTCTGCTGCTCAGTTTCCACCTGTATTGCGGGACCACAAAAAAACCAAAAAAAAAAAGAAAAGAAAAGAGAATGCTAGGGGGAAGAGAGATACCACACAAACCCTACAGTGGTGGTATGGGTCTGCGGTAGTTGTGGAAAGCAGTAGAAGGAGGAGATGAGAGGAAGAGAGAAAGAAGAGGAGAAGTAGTGCAGTGGGAGAAAAGGAGAGGGAGAAAAGGAAAGAGCGAGAGGAGGAGAGAAAGGTGATGCCGACTTACTTGGGGCGACCTCCAGTGGTCGCTGGCCGAAAAAATTCACAAGTCAGGTCAGATGTTATCGTTGTGGGAAGAGAGAGGAGAGAGAAGAGAGAGAAGATGTGTATAATGTACTAAAATGTTCTTTAATCTTGTAGTTATAAATTTGCCTTGTTTGATGTTTTAATTGTCAATTTACTAAATTTAGAAAGAGACACTCTTTTTGGAATAGACTAAAAAGAAAAATAAGACACTTCAATTGAGATGGAGTACTATATACTCCCTCCATTTCAATTTATGTGAATCCCTTTGACTGGGCACAACATTTAAGAAAGAGTGAAAACTTTTGAAACTTGTGGTTCAAAATAAGTCTTGAATATTTGTGTGACTGTAAATCATTTCATAAAGTGAATTTGCTTTCAAATTAGGAAAGAGGTCATTCATTTTGGTACGGACTAAAAAAAAATAGGTTCACATAAATTAAAACAGAGGGAGAATTTATACAGTGCTATTCTTTGAAAAATGAATTACAGTGCAAAACTTGAAGGAAAAAAACAAAAAGTACACGTGGAAAAGTGCCAGTAGTTGTAATTTCCAACAACCAAATACAGAGAGTCCCACACTCTCCCGCCCTCACTATTCTCAATGCTTCTGTTCCATCATTTTTATCCTTTCCGTTTTAAGTCACGTTAAATTAATTACCTTTTATAACAGATAGTTTTGGATTTATCCAAATTTTATCTAATAATCTAAAGTATATATTACAGACACGCACATCAGCATTTTTATACTGTAAGTATTGAAATCAGATAATCATTTGTCCCATAAATCTCGTTGGATCTGGTTTTATTCTTTCAATATTTTTTTATTTTTTTTGGGTTTTTAAGTTTGCATTGACTTGATCAATTGCAAATTCATTTAGGGGGGTCTCACATATAATAAAAAAGATTATTTTTTGGTAGAAAAAAGGGTTTTTTTTTTCAAGATTTTTTGGTTTTTGAGTTTTCATTGATTTGACCCTTTGCAATTCATTTAGGGTCTCATATATAATAAAAAGGATTTTTTTTTGTTTTTGTTTTTGAAGAATGGTGGGATCAGAGAAGAAGTCACTTGTCTTTGCTTATTATGTTACTGGTCATGGATTTGGTCATGCCACCCGTGTTGTTGAGGTACTTTTTTTTTTTTTTTTAACACAACTTGTCGTGTTTTCTTTGGTAATAGTTTTGAAATGTAGTTGATTTTTTTTCTGTAATGTGAGTGTATATCTTTGTGAATTGGGATTGAGCAATGCTGGAATTAGAAATGATCATAGTGAGTTCAAATTGATTGATCCAATTTTGTTTCACTGTTCTGTCTATGTACTGAGTTATAATTTGTGAACTTTGTAGACTTTATCCTACGTCGGTTACATTTCTTTGTCTATCTGAGAAAATCTCACTACCCCACAAAGGTAGGGGTGAGGTTTGTGTACATCCTGCCCTCCCAGACCCCCACTTACACTGGGTATGTTGTTGTTGTTATAGATGATAAGTGGTAACACACCAAAAGAATAGTTTTAGGTAAGGTACTTTGAGAGATATCGTTGGGAAAATATGAATAAACGTGTGTGCTTTGGGGGTGCTTAGTAGCATAATGTGATCAAATCCATTTTAAGACTTTCATTTACCAGAAGGTACTGTAAAATTTGATCATGTATGCAAAATTGGATGATGTTCCTAAATTAGTTGAAGACAAAGTTCCTTCCTTTATTTATCAGGGAGTCTTGGTAACAAGCATATGGCCTAATAAAAGAACATAAGCCATTGGAACTGTATCTTTAACAGAATTTGTATACTGTTCTAAAATACAAAGGAGGGGTGCCTAGCATATATGGAGCTCAAGAATTATTTATTAAGAACGCATATATGGTAATGCAAAACCTAAAACTGAACAAGTGGTTGCGTTCAGAATACAAAGAAACTACACTTAGATGTCACAGTCAGTTCATTTGCAATTTGTTTTTATAGTGTTCTTATCCATAGGTGTGGCCTGATGGCTGAAGAGTGGAAGTATAATGTTGGGAACCAAGGTGAATCATAGTAGAGGCGAAACTAGGTTAATTTTTCCATTTGCCTAAGTCTTGGTGGGAAGAGTTAGCTGAAGCGTAAGCCTCCCAAGAGCATAATATTAAGTTGAATCTAGGAGACATTCGGTAAAATCATACAATGCTTGAAGCTTATAAAGATATGGCACCTGGCCTAACTCAACCCCAAAAGTTAGCTCAACGGGAGAGGTTTGCCCAAGTCCATATAAGCAAACCACCGATCCATTCCCCAACCAATGTGGGACTATAACCTGCTCTAACACCCCCTTTCACTCCCAGGCCCAACTGGAGGGTGGACCGGTAGCTCAAATGTGAATGGACCTGGCTTTGATACCGTGTAAAGATATGGCACATGGACCTAACTCAATCCCAAAAGCTAGCTCAAGAGTGGAGGATTGCCCAAGTCCATATAAGCAAACCACCGGTCCATTTCCCAACCAATGTGGGACTCTAACCCACTCTAACAAAGTTAAAAGCTCTCTAGATTAGAGCACAGACTTGTCGGTAATGTAAAGGATAATACTGCTTAATTCGTTAGTCTAATTAAAATCTCTCTCTCCCCCTAGTGTTCTTTATTTGAATTGTGTGTTAGTTAACATGTCTTAAAAAGTATCCTTTTGTTTTTTATAATGAAAAAAAGTATCTTCTTTTTTAATTACATCTTTTAGATATTTGGTTTATGTTGTGACATTTATTTTGGTGTCATAGTTTAGTTTATTGTATTAACATGTAGTTAATCGAGATGTATAATTATTTCAATCAAGAGGTATAATGTTGTAGAATGGTTTGCTAATTTTTTATGAAGGCATCTATCGGTAGGTTACTACCAGTTGAAGTCACTTTTCTTATGGCTAACATTGTTCCTTGACGGTAGAGATCATACTGCATTATGTTAACTTCCTGGATAGTATTTTCTTTATATGGGTGTTTTTTTTTTATATTTTTGGAAAAGTCAGAACATTTCATTCATAACCGCCAAGACACTGTCAAATATATGTAAAAAACAATTATATGGCTTACCGCAGTCATCTATCAAATTTTCCAACAATTAATACGAGGTACCTTCTCTTTAGACAAAAAATTCTAGTGAAATAAAGATCTTGTATAATGCCTACTCTCATGGTTTTGAAATAATTACCTATTTCTTGAAGGCCTTATTCTCCAGAAAGGCATCAGAAATGTTTTCCAAGCTACCTCCCTCTCGCTGCCAATCTTTGTAACACCTAGATATCTAGCATACAAGTGTCCACCACTCTTGAGGAGCATTACTAAGAACTACTGAACAGTTTGACCATGTTATGCCGCTCTGATAGAACTGACTCTGCAAACCAAGCCACTAAAGAAAGCTTGGTTGAATAGGTCTTTTTGTTCATTTTCTGCTTGCTAGTCAATGTGTCAGCTTCAGAAGAAGTCTTTTTCTCTTTTACTTATGGAATTTAGTTATTTTAACATTGACATCATTTTGATGTACTAAGGACAAACGGGTGCTTGCTTAGTATTCTTCATAATGTCATAAGGTTAGATGACATAAGGAGTGGCCACTTCTTCTATTTTCTTTGTTTTGCTATACCATCACATTTAGATTTATTTTGTGGAACTCTGAAGCTTGCCTGCGATGATCATTAATTTGTAAGTTCTAACTCGTTTATTTTACCAATATCCCTAATTTTAAATTTTGTAATGCAAGGTTGTCCGTCATCTAATTCAAGCAGGACATGAAGTTCATGTGGTTACGGGTGCTCCAGACTATGTTTATACTATTGAGACACAGTCGCCTGGACTTTTTATCCGTAAGGTTAGTCATGTTAAGATAACTGAGAATTGTATGCAGTGATTGGATGCTTTTGGTTCTTGCGAATCGGGGATTACAAATGCTTGTTGTTTATGAAATCAACTTTATCGCCATTCTAATAATGCATGATATCATCCTTTAAAGAAACATAATTTCATCCTTCTTGTCTGATTTGAACTAATCAACAAAGAGTTGCATTAAAAAGGGACTTGTATTGGTGTTTTAATCCTGTGGAGCTGTAGAACAAAATTTCCTTTCCAATTACATTATGTGAAAGGATGAATTAGTTTAAGTTTGATGATCTCAGCTTTTACATTTTTCTAGAGAAAAAAGGGCAAATTGATATACTGTTATTCAGCAAATTGGTTAAGGTGTATAAGCTGGAACATGCTATCTTCTGTTAGTGGATTGTTTTCAGTCTCCACTGGCAAGGGAAAAATATGCTTTAACATTTTCCCTCTAATATAGACAGTCTTAGGCACTAGCATTCTGACTTTCGGCAAAGCTTATGTGCATGTACCCTAATTTTTCTAAGGATGAGATTTTAGTGTTTCAGGTTCTGTTGGACTGTGGAGCTGTTCAAGCAGATGCTTTGACAGTTGACCGTCTTGCTTCGCTGGAAAAGGTGGGCCACTTAGTCTATGATGAGGCAAACGGTTCTATGGAAGCAGTTACTTATCAGATTTTTTCGTATCAGGCATTTTAATTGAAAGTGCTACTTGTTCAAATTTTTTCCAGTATATCCAGACAGCCGTACTACCCAGGGATTTGATCTTGGCCACAGAAGTTGAATGGTTGAAATCTGTCAAGGCTGACTTAGTGGTAATATGATCCTTACAGAGTACCTGCTCTTTTTTTGTACTTCTAGTTTGAAAAGCCAATCATTGATGGATTATTAGTACAAGCTAGTTAAGCTCTGTTTGGTATTGCAGTGCCGTGAAGAGTTAAAACATTTGGCACTTCATTCTAGTGAAGTTAATGAAGAGAGCAAAACTTTTTTAGATGTCTGGCTTCAGTGACTTGATTGAAAATCTGATAAAATGCCTACACCTGAACATGCAAAATACCATTACTAAAATTCGATCGTATTTCTACTTAAAAAAAGAAATAGATTTTAGATAAAAAGTCCGAATGCAATAGACACTTCTGCCTAGCTGTTGAACATGTGCTATTTTGGATACCATATCAAAATGAGTCTAAAGGCCTTTTACAAGGCTTATGCTTCTTAATTAAATAAAGAACTGCACTTCCTTTGTTTGTTGGCTATAACAAGGGTATAAGTTCCTGCTAGATATAATTATACTAACATTATTCTTTGTCCTTGAGTTTGTTCCTGACGTGAAGTGTGTACAATTCTTATTTTTCATTAGTAGATCTCAGATGTAGTTCCTGTTGCATGCCGAGCAGCTGCTGACGCAGGAATTCGTGCAGTTTGCTGCACAAACTTCAGGTAACAAACTTGTGATGTTGAATTTTAGGTTTTATTCCCTTTATAATATACTTAACTAACTCATGGATGCTGGGATTGTGTGGATATCCATGCTTAATATCATGCTGGATGAGTAGGGCAGTTTCATGGTAAACCTCCAATGTATTTTCAGTTTACAAACTTTTAATCAAATTGACAGCATCAAGGTTAAGCTATGTCAGGTTGAGTAAGGTGGAATTGAGGCTTTTAAGTAGCAGTGATGTGTTTCCTTTGTAGACAACTATGAATATTTTTTGCAACTTTTGCCTATATGAATATTTTTTGCAACTTTTGCCTTGTTGGTTCATTGAGGTTTCATAAAAGCTTGTATACGTAATATGTGCACTAAAATATTGTTTAAGTCTGTGCTCATGTCTGACAGAATTTTAGAATTCCCGTCCTCCTATGCGTCCATGTACTACATGACCTTAATGTCTATATCTCTGCTACTTAGCATGTGTAGTTCTGAGATAGAGAGAACAGGGCCATGAGAAAGTTGCCTTTTGCAATCCATGTTGGATAGAAACATTATTCTGGATGTGCCTCCACTAGAGTGTCTTGAAGAACTTATTATATTAAGATCACTTATAACATTATCATCTCTTTCATTGGATGATTAATTTAGTGTCACCGAGTTGACGAGCTTTTGAGGTGATTACCTTCATTTTCATAACCAATTCATTATCCGCACGTATTATCTTGTCTTTTAACTCTTCAGTTACATCTCTAGATTAACATGTTAGGTGCCTTCAGAATGGGTTGTGATAACTCCAGTATTTAAAAAATCAACACTAGGAACTCTCCGTCAAATGGATAGTTGAAATTATATGAGCTCATTCATAATTACTTTAGGAAATTATTGCACTGATATTGTTAGTTTTTCTGTGGCTGTTTTCTGTTATAGTGAAAGGTGAAAGAAAAGAATACTGGCTCAGTCCTTTAGAATTTCTTTTTACGTCTAGGATGCATGAGATTATCATATTGTCTTTTGCTTGAAAATGCAAAAATTACCACCATATAAACAGATGGGAAGCTTTTAATTTGTCTCTCTCCATTGCTAAAACTTTGGCAGTTGGGATTTCATCTATGCTGATTATGTCATGGCTTCTGGATATCACAATCGTTCAATAATTTGGCAGGTGATTACTAATCTTCAACAGATATATATTCCACACAAAAAGATTACATATTTTATATTCCTCTAGTCGGGTTCTTCGTTTTCATTAGAGAACTTCCACAAAACCATCAAACAGCCGGGTAGGAGATTGAAGCTACTATATATTTATTCATCTAAAATGTCATGAATTTAGTACTAACATATTAATATCTTGTGATGTTGTGATTCAAAATTGTAGTCCTCTTTATTTGGACTTCAGAAATTCTAATGTATTATTTCTCATTCTCAAATTGTCTCTCTGATAAGTAACATCCAAGAGTCATATATTCCACTATTTTGAACAATCAAAAGAATATATTCCACCTCTATTCTCATTTCAAATTGTTGTTGATGTTTACATTGTCTTTAATTCCATGGTATGCCATGTTTTAGGCATCTAATAACAGAGAAATAGATCTTAACTAAGATTTGCGAAGGTTGTATAAAATGTTATTTGTGGAATGGTGAACCAAAAGGGAAAGAGAGTAATATAAATTTGGATGGAGGGAATATGTATTAAACTTTATCAAAGAATTTTTGAGCTTTTATCGATTACACCTGCTAAATGATGGAATTTTATTAAGGAGTTCTATTCGATTTGTTGCTATGCCCCAAATTTTTTAGTCCATCGAACTGTACTCACTTTGAGTTTATCTTATTTAATCACTTGTAAAACAGTCTATTTAAGTATTTTGTTTCTACACTTCTGTATACTCCCTGCACCAACATCCTGCTTAAAATTTTCTGTTTTTCTGTGTACATTGCTATGGGTGATTTTCATATTAGTATACATTCATGTGATACATACTTCTAATCCTTGCTTTTGATCTGATTTCCATTCGAAAATCTAACATCAATGTGACCGATGAATGATGTTAAACCAGATTGCAGAGGATTATTCTCACTGTGAGTTTGTAATTCGTCTGCCAGGATACTGCCCAAGTATGTAATTTCCATGTTTCAACTATTTTATGCAGCTTGATTTTACCCCGTATTCATTTCTCATTTCAGCTTTGTTTTGGTTCTGGAGTCAATATTGAACATTCATGTACTGCATTTGAATAGATGTGCTGTTCTCAGTTTTTTTTTTTTTCTTCCATTTCTCATAGTACTGCTGTTTGTTAAAACCAACTCCTTGCAGTGCCTGCTTTCCGGGATGTAATTGATGTTCCCCTTGTTGTGAGAAGGTTACACAAAACTCGGGAAAAGGTGACTGACAATCCTAAGTCACCCTCTTGACATGCGCCTATTTTTTCATGTGGTTAATATATTCTTGTGATACAGGTCCGGAAAGAGCTTGGAATTCTAGACAACCAAAAAGTCCTTATTTATAATTTTGGTGGACAGGTAAACGTCTCATTTAAAGGAATGCTAAACATGCTTGATATATTTTCTTGCCAGAGACTAGTCTTCTCAAATTTCTCAAGCCTTATTTTTCTGTCGGTGAATATTTGGAAGATAGGATTTGATACTTCAAATTATAATTTTTGCGTTAGGTTTTGCTGCCATTTTATGGACAGGGGGTGGTGGTGTAGTTTAGTTAATCTTACTAGATATTGTGAGAATATGTGATTGGATTATAAGGTGTTTCTATCAAAGAAAATGCTCCTGGAGGTTCAGAAATATCAGAGGTACTTTTAGGAGACCAAGTGTCACATTTCCACTTGATAACAATCTTATATACTTTTTCACATGCAGCCTGCTGGATGGAAGCTGAAAAAGGAATATCTACCTGAAGGATGGATATGCTTGGTTAGTTGTTGTAATCCGCTGTTAAATTTCTACTTTGCTGTTGCTTCTGAAATCTATTAGAGCTTCATGCAATAATATGGTCTATGTTGCTGGTAAAGGTCTGTGGTGCTTCTGAAGATCAGGAGATGCCTTCTAACTTTGTAAAACTTCCGAAAGACTTTTACACTCCTGATGCTATTGCAGCTTCAGACGTCATGCTCGGTAGGGAATGTTAAAGCTCTGTAAGCTTGAAAATATAATTTTCTGTGTATGACTACATTTCATATCAAACATGTACTTTCTTTCAGGTAAAGTTGGATATGGCACAACAAGTGAAGCCTTGGCATACAAGGTGCCACTTGTCTTTGTACGCAGAGATTATTTTAATGAGGAACCGTTCCTGAGGAATATGATTGAGGTACATGCATTGGTTATTGTTTTGTAATTGATATATAACTTTGATTTACTCAAAGTATGATTACGATGCAACGCAGCATTACCAAGCTGGTGTAGAGATGATCCGAAGGGATTTGCTCACTGGACGCTGGGCTTCCTATATTGAACGTGCTGTTACACTGAAACCATGCTATGATGGAGGAATCAATGGTGGCGAGGTATCTTTGCTTTCTCTTTCATGTTCAAATATTCTCAAAACAGCACATGCAAAGTAAACAGCTCTCTTTGAACTATAGTTAGTAATTATTGACAGAGAAACACTTGAATAACTCATTCTGTGGATAACCAAAAGCGAGTTTTCAATAAATGCTGGATTCATAAAGACGAACTTTATTACAAGAAACTAGTATCCCCTTACTCTTCACCAGTGGATGTAGTCACTAAAGCATCTGACTGTCCTACCTATGAACTTAAAGCGTGGAGAATTTGTTTCAGTACATTGCGTGGTGTAACTTTTGCACCACTAAAATAGACAAGTGCCATATTTAAAAGGGAAAATTACAGCCCAATACCTTTGGCTGATCTAGTTTACAAAATAGCCAGCAAATGTATAGGTTTTGTATATATACATATATTATTCGTATAATATACATATCAGTGTACGGGTTTTGTGTATTTGGGCTACTGCCGGTACTTAAGTTTGGCTGAAGGGAGTATCCCTATTTAAAATCATTGTCCAATTATTTAAGAACTTTGTCTCATCAAATGTTGATGATGGTGAATTATACTACATTTATTTGTGCACTTGACGACAAGAGAAGGATAGCCTACTTGTAAGGATCGCAACCATAATTTGGGTTCAAGTCACCAATGGAGGAGCGAAAAGGGAAATGACAACAACTGTTGGGCTCCTGGTTCGTAGTGTTGAGGAATTGAATTTACCACATAAAAAAAGAACATTTATTCATATGCTTGATAGGGATCTTCATAAGCTTATAACAAGAAAGCTCAAAAGATGTTACAAAAAATCATAGATAATGTGGCAAATGTGAAAATAACCTTGCATCATTCTGTTAGTTTGATTCAATTTATTCTCTGATGAATATAAGGGAACTACACAGAGAATATCACCACAGCTGATATCTATGGTTGTATTCTTAGTTGAATAATTATGCAGTTCCTGAAAAACACACGTCATGCTCAAAATTTGTGTGTCTAATAGTTTATTTCAGCACTGTAACTTATCAATGACATATTGAGATAGGTACTCTGGATTCTCTCCTTCCATCATGCCATGTTTGAGGAATTAGTTTGTTGATCCCTCGATTATAGTCGTTGTAGTTCAGGAGATATATTGGGCACCATCAAGTTATTTAAAAGATGTTAGGGAAAATTTCACATGGCAGCCTTTGTTGATATGTTCTCTGAGGAACTCCTTTAGCTTCTTTTGTATCACGTCTTAACCCTAATGGCCATTAAAAGGGTCACCCAATATGGACTCTTGGTTCGTTGCACAATTTTCATCTCTAAGATTTCTAAGTCTTGTGGTCATAATGTATTGGAGCAGTCCTCCCATACAAGAACTTTGTTTATAATTCAAGATTGCGGTACATTCTGTATTCCTCAATTTCTGTAGGGGAAAGAGTTCAATTCTCATCATTGTCAAGTTTCAACTATTATGGAGGTGTATTTCTGGTATCTCGATCTCTTTTGCTGCACTCCACAGAAGGATTGACACCTGTTTTGTTTAATTGCATACAAGGAACTCAGATGCCATAACATGCTAATGGTTGTATGATCATTAGACTCAAATGTAGCACAGCAAGCTACTAGCAAGAAAATGCTTGTAAACCTCCCCTTTGAAGTCTCTTAGAAACTCGTAAAGAGCAAATAGTTTGATAGTTATAGCCTGTTTCATTGTCTCCTAGACGTTGCACTGGGCTGAGTTGCTTACACATATATTATTGAATTCTATTGAAAGATTGAAATAACATACTATTTTGAGTGTAGAGTATCTATTCTTACCCACTAAATTTCCTTTTTCCTAATGGAGTGTTCAACTCTAAGTAGGTATTAAGAAATAATGTTATGTTGTTATTGCATTCGTCTTCATCTGTTGCTTCATGGATCTTTAGGTGGCTGCTAGAATACTTCAAGATACAGCTATGGGAAAACATCACGCTTCACGTGGGGTAAGATTCTCCAAAATGCATCTTTCCTTATCTTTATTATAAGATAGCTCAGTGTTTGGTTTCCACCATGATATCATTTTCTATTTGAACCAAAGTATCGAGCAGAAGTTTTGGTCTCCCACCTATAAATGAATTTTTATATCCGCCGATCATGCTTTAACTGCTTTAACTTGATGATTTGCTTCTGAAATTTAAGATATTTATACACTCTAGCCTCCCCAGACCCCACTTGTGGGATTATACTGGGTATGTTGTTGTTGTTGTTCTTCGGTGTCAGCAGGATAGATGTTGGAAATCTGTGGACAAAAAAGGAATAGCCTAGTGATAATGATATCCACCTCCAACCATAAGTTGGGGTTCGATCACAAATAGAGTGACAGTGGTAAAAGGACCACTGTTAGGATCCTAGCAGGGGGTTTGGGGTTTTACCATCTCAAAAAGACGATGTTTGGGCATCAGGTTCTGGCGTATATTGAACCTCTGCAGTTCTGCTTAATATTTTATTGAACTCTAAAGAATTATGTTGATTTTACTAAGTAAGATCAACTCTATCATATGATAAATTGGCAAACATAGAGTATATTTGAAAAAATATTGTGAACTGGACAATAAATCATGGTGGGCTGACCTTAGGTCCCTTCAGTGGATAAAAAACAGAATATTAAGAGCTGCATATAACAATATCTTTTCCCCTACTCATAACTTGCATACGTCACTTTCATTTCAGCTTAGTGGAGCAAGGAGGCTGGGAGATGCTATCGTCCTTGGCTATCAGCTTCAAAGGATTACTGGGAAAGATATTTCTATCCCTGAATGGTATTCACTTGCGCAAAATGAACTAAGTTCACGCACTCAATCGCCAAATAAGGAAGTTCTTGATAATACCAGTCTTACAAGACAGTAAATTCCTTAACTCCTATCTATTTGTCTATTTTTTTATTTATTTTTTTGAATAAGAACTCCTATCTATTTGTCTTTATGTCAAGTTAATTGGTCTAATATGTCTCCTACAGCCACTCTTAGGCATGTTTCCTATCAAATATTCACCTAAATTACTTTGCAGAAGTGATGACTTGGCAATTCTTCATGGTGATCATCAAGGGCTCCCGGATACACTTGGTTTCTTGAAGAGCTTGGCTGAAATACAGTCCTCAGGTAGTCCCCAAAATAATAACAAGCTCCAAACACGCGAGCATCTGGCTGCTGCTGCAATGTTCAATTGGGAGGTATGTCTCATTCAGTGTAAAAAATTTCCTGCATAGATTTCTTAGATTCGTATGAAATATACAATAACAACAAAATACCCAGTGTAATCCCACAGTGGGGATTTGTATGAGATATCTAGTTTATAAATTTGATAACGATATAAGAATCATTAGAAGGAAATTTTCACATGATTAGCATTTTGAAATAACTGAACGAGAGATGGGGGGAAACTACTGCAGGTAAACTTTTCAAGTGTGCATCCACATGAATGGTAAGGGTTCACTATTGACGTTATTGATTAAGACTTATTTACCAAAGTAATCTTTCTTGCTAATTTAGTGTCTTCAAGTGTTGGAAATTTCGATAGGTATGTTGGCATTTAAGATACCATAATAGCATTGCAGGAAAATTAGCTTGTAATGGTACTTTGTGTAAACGGCCAAACAAAACTCTGGAAGACTGCAAAATTACCAGGTTCAGGATTATCTATAAGGAAATGTGCCCAGGTTATAGCCTTATACATGTGTTAGAACCTTGAATATGAGATATCAGTGTTTTTTTGTTTTTTAATGGAGGTCTGCCTCACGAATATCATTTCAAATTGAGAGCCTAGCTTCTAGATTGCATCTCTGTTCTTGTTGTTGCATGTCTTGAGAAAAGGAAATATGTCAATGTTTGGTCATGTAGGAAGAGATTTTTGTTTCAAGAGCACCCGGAAGATTGGACGTAATGGGAGGAATTGCTGACTATTCTGGTAGTTTAGTTCTACAGGTATAGTTCCCTTTTCCTTTATACACTTTCCTTATTTATGCTTGGGGAATAATTTATGCTAGTTTTTTGTTGTGACTTGTTGAATGCATTCCTCACCTCATATAAATTTTCAAACTCGTTTACCCTTGCATACTTGAATATCTTCCGTCACTAGGGAGCTCTGTTATTTTTTCTTGCTTAAGGGTTGTCAAATTTTCAATTAAGTGAGGTTCAGTCACCAGAGCTAGAGCCTTCTGGCTCCTTTTCACAACTGTTAAAGCATGTGTTTACCTCTTTTTTGTTTAATGACGGGGGTGTGTGGTTCATCTTGCCCTCACCTCGACTACTCCACCGAGTACCAAGTGTGTTTACCTCATATAAAAGTGTGCTTACTAGAGGAGGTACTCTCTCTGTCCCAATTTATGTGGCACACTCTCCTTTTTAATCTCTACCAGAAGAATGTCACCTTTCTATATTTAATAACAATTTTAACTTTAAAATTTCCATTTTATTAATGAGATGATTTATAGCCACACAAATATTGAAGGCTTGTTTTAGACCAGAAGTTGTAAAAGTCTTCCGTTCTTTCTGAAACTTCATGCCAAGTCAAATTTGGCAAATGATGAAATTGGGGCGGAAGGAGTACTTCTTAGGCATTGTCATCATGTTGTATCATTGCTGCTTATTTACAATATGTTGTCATCATTTTCTTCTACAGATGCCCACGAGGGAGGCATGCCATGTCGCGATTCAGAGAAACCATCCAAGCAAGCAAAAATTGTGGAAACATGCTCAGGCAAGGCAGCCCAAGGATGGACCCACTGCTGTACTTCAAATTGTATGTATCGTTAATTCTTTGGATATTCTCATTGCATGTTATCTATCGTGTTATCAGGAAAACACAACCATCCTAATTCCTTAAGTGATGGTTTTAAATGCTGTGGGTGTACTTGCTAGCCAATTTTCTGTTAAATAATTGCAAAAACATAGCTTTGCCATCAGGAAGCAGCAAGTTGTTATTCTCAGGTGTACAGTTTGAAAGTAGTTTTACATTTTAGCCATGATGAAATAATTTTCAATTAAGCCCTAATTTTATTTTGTTTTTTTGTTTTTTTGAAGGTAAAACTGTAATATGTATCCAAAAAAAAAAAACTGCACCAAGTATATGCAGTCCAAAGTAATTACAAAAGGCTATAGATCTGTCTCCTATTCCATTGGTTCACAAGGTTCCTGTAACATCTACAAAGGATTCATGATCTTCCATATATTCATGTTTACACGAAAAATAAAACAAAACTAAGCACTTCATCTTCATGTTCTGGATGGAGCTGCATTTGTTTGCAGAGCATCTTTGATACCTTTCCTACCACGCTGTCCTCTTCATCTCTATAAGTTGAAATTATCACTCGTGTTCTCTCTTTCCTTTGGTCTTTCTCCGATGTGCTGGGGCCTTTTGGGGTGAAAATAGGAGCTATATGAATGGGTGTGCCTTACATACGCATTTGAGAAGTCAAAAAGTTCTGTTCAATAATGTATATATCGGGGACAAAATCTCTAACAAATAAATCATTTTGGCTTGCTTGTGTTTTAACCTCTGTTGTCATTCATGGTACTTTTGACACCATTCTAGTTTCCAGCTACAACTTCTAATTTTCTATTTTGCTCATAGGAGCTTGTGGCTTACTTTTGATGAATTCAAATCCAGGTATCATTTGGCTCAGAATTAGGTAATCGTGGACCAACTTTCGATATGGACCTTTCTGATTTTGTGGAGGATGGACAGCCAATTACATATGACAAAGCATACAATTATTTTGCCCGAGACCCAGCCCACAAGTGAGTGAACCCTTGTGTATTAGTTCTCTTGCTTTTAATAGGATGCCACCAGTTTGTAACTATGATGCATCCTCTGTAGATGGGCAGCATATGTTGCTGGGACAATTCTGGTAGTGATGACTGAATTAGGCATCCGTTTTGAGGATAGCATTAGCATTCTGGTAAGCCTTTCCGATGGTCATACCTTCTGCAAGTTTTTCAGTTTAGTCTTCTATAGAGTGCAGTTATCTATTTGGATGAACCTAAGAAGGTTAACCAAATTGTTCAAGGCAATGAAGAATCTTCCCACCGAAGAAAGAAATGCTGTCCTTTAATGAGTGAATTTTAGAAATTCATTATGAGATTTAAGCCCCTGGGATCTGCAAACAAATAAGAACAACCAAATGTGAAGCAAATTCCCGTTATCTAAACAGGGTGGCCTTTTTGGACGAAACAACCACTTTTCAAATTAGAGTTACTATAATCAGCTGACAGACATGTGATATCCTTTACTGTATCAGCATTGACAGACAGATATTGGATTGGGCGATTTTCTGTTTCTTTCACAAGTTAAATGGATGTAGTAATTACCTTTTCTGTTTTAACATTTCATTAGGCTGATGTAGTTTGTTAAGAAAGGACCTTGGGCCATCCCACAACCATTGTTGGAGTTTTAACACCCCGCACACCCAGGATTGAACACCTGGAGCGTAAATAATATAACACGCAAGTCCAACATTGATTAAACCAAGAATCAGGATTGGTCTAGCTATGATACCATGTGAAAGAAGAGGAAAAACTCACTGTACATTATTCCGTCGACTACTTGGGGTTAAGTAATACAATTGAATACATGAACTATGAAAGGAAAGGTAAACAATCTAAATACACGATTACAGGGAATTAATCTCTTTAATTGGTCCTTAATGATATGCACAATATTTACAAGATCGTAAAATAGTTTATTTTAACACTTCATTTATGTCAGTCATAAACCAATAAGAGGGTCTTTTTGTACAACTACAGTATCCTCTTTCCTGCCTTATGCTGGTTTCATCTGACCAAGCAGGTCTTTTTGTGACCTGATTACACAGGTAAGTTCCGGTGTTCCTGAGGGTAAAGGTGTATCTTCTTCTGCTGCTATAGAAGTGGCCACCATGACTGCTGTTGCTGCTGCTCATGGTACTACAAAAAACGAATAATTTCCCCAATCATTCTGAAGTTTGTATCAGCTAACTACCATTATCAAAAATACACAAATGTCTGTCACATAGTTTGATTATTTTTCAGTAATCACTTTAGGGATTTTGATGATCTCGTTCTCCTACATTTTCTTTTTGTGCATTCATATATTGGAAATTTGTTTAGATCAATGCTAAATTTGAATAATGGGCAGGTGATTAGTAAAATTCGTGCCATTCATTATTCTACTTCCAAATTCATGGAAAAGATCTCAAATTGGGAAGATCTGGCTGATTTGAAATGGAAAATTAACAGTTTCTGGATTTCTTTTTATGTTAAATGAAGACTGAATTGCACAACTGTCCATTTTGCAGGATTGAACATTGACCCCAGACATCTGGCTCTGCTTTGCCAAAAGGCACGTACTTCTCTCATTTTGTCCTTCCATTTTTTTCGTTCTGTTTCTTGGATTGGTAAAACGTCCCTTCCCAACTCAAGCTTTATTCTCTTAAATAGGTGGAGAATCATATTGTTGGAGCTCCTTGTGGAGTGATGGATCAGATGGCTTCTGCGTGTGGAGAGGCCAACAAGCTTCTTGCTATGGTTTGTCAGGTATTCAGCAAATTTTTGTGCAATGTGTTCACATTGTTAACGGGACCAACCGTGAAATCAGAATTAGCACTCACTTTTTTCTTTTAGCCTGCTGAGGTTCTAGGACTTGTTGACATACCACCCACCATCCGATTTTGGGGAATTGATTCTGGAATACGACACAGGTAAAACTTCCCAATGGGTATTTTCCCTTAACCGTCTCTAGCTCCATCAAGTTTGTTTTTAATCTAAAGTAAAACATTACTGTCTGTTCATCCATATTTAAAAGTTCTGGTCAAATCTATTTACGGAATATGTTCTTAAATAGATTAACTCAAGAACGTTTCAAATGGAGCTGATCAAGAATGTTTGCCTTTTTTTTTTTTTCAAGTTTGGAGCAAGAAACCAAATATACCCATATGTCGTTATTTGTTTTTCCAGTTTACCATGTATGTTTAAGAATGGACCAAGCTGACTTCTACCAGGAGTTCTAAAACTAAAAATCACGCATTCCTACCAATTTAACCAATTAAGCTGGAGAGTAATCCAGTTCCTCCGCATAATGACCTGCTGATTTCGACCAAATTAAGATATATGTTTTGGCCTTATGTTCTCATTCTTTCCGAGTACTTATGAGAGTTTGCTGCAGTGTTGGTGGTTCAGACTACAAATCTGTTAGAGTTGGTGCCTTTATGGGTAGGAAGATAATAAAGTCCGCTGCGTCTGTGGAGTTACAATCCTCCTTCTCAAACATTTCCACTCCCCAGCAAATCAATGGGTTCAACCCTGACGATGCTGATGAAGATGGAAAGAATATACTTGAAATAGAGGCTTCTCTTGATTACCTGTGCAACCTCTCAGCTCATAGGTTTGTTACTCATATATAGTTTGTAGTTCTGTCGTTTTCTACTTGCTATGTTTAACATATCTTCTAATTTCAGATATGAGGGGACTTATGCAACTAGACTTCCAGAGTCCTTATGTGGCCAAGAATTTGTGGAGAAGTATGTTGATCATGATGATTCTGTAACTACAATTGATAAGGAGCGCAATTATGCTGTGAGAGCACCCACTAGGCATCCCGTCCATGAGAACTTCCGAGTCAAGGTCCACTATTTGAATTTTTCTTTTCAAATCATTTTTTGTCTGAATGGCAAGGCTTCGGGTTCTCTACGTCAGATTACGCTTTTTATCTCCTGATACTATTAGATTTCTCATATTCGTCATGAGAACAATTGATTGAAATATGTATGAATTGCTATCAGGCTTTCAAAGCATTACTGTCAGCTGCACCTTCCAATTATCAACTATCTGCTCTTGGAGAGTTAATGTATCAGGTATATCATTTGATTCATGTCTTTGTTATGTTCTAGAGCAGATTCTTTTTGGATTGGCCTTTGAAGAATTTTCTTTCAATTTGAATATCTACCTCTATAGAGGTTTACTGACCAAGTGTTTCTCATACTGCAGTGTCATTTCAGTTACAGTGCTTGTGGTCTTGGGTCAGATGGGACAGATAGGCTGGTTAACTTGGTACAAGAAATGCAGCACTCTAAATCATCAGAATCTGAAGGTGGGACTTTGTTTGGTGCAAAGATAACTGGTGGAGGTTCCGGTGGAACTGTTTGTGTTATCGGGAGGAACTGTTTAAGAAGCAATGAACAACTTATTGAGGTAGTTTTCTACAGCTTTATTCTTATACGATTGCTGAGATACTCTTCTTTGAAATAAAGGAGCCACATTTTGTTTGTATGCAGTTCTCGCAATTGTTTCTATAGTTGTGGCATTCATGTTTTCATATCTGCAGATTCAGCAAAGATACAAAGCTGCCACTGGATTCTTACCATATGTGTTTGAAGGTTCTTCACCTGGAGCTGCAAAATTTGGTCATCTCCAAATACGCCTTCGATCCTCCTCTAAAGAGTAATGTGATTAATAGTTGGAAGTCGAAACTAGACAGAAATAATAGACTTAAAAGCATAGTGCAGGAATTCTGGGACTGGAAATATTTGCACATCACAAAGCATTGGGCTGCAAATTTTTGGATATCAATAATTTTCCATTTTGTAAAGAACAATTGGTTATAAAATATTTATGCAAGTCCATCTTATTCTTCTCCTGTTCTCCATGGTATAATTTGATTAGGGAATGGCTTTTTACCTCTTTACTAGTTTATCCTGAATTTATTTTTATCTTTCTTTGCATTATCTTGAGCAAAATGCACGCTTCCAGTACAAGTTCTCATCAGACATTTGCCTCTTAAAGAAACAACATAAGAAAGTGCCAAGGGATAAAATGAAGTGAAACTGCAGTTTCACCTCAGCTACTGAAATTTACTTAGAGATTTCCCATTACAAGATTGAACGGAAAACCAGAGAACATTCTAAACAACTATACACTCCCAACACTACATACATATTTCAAGGACTCGAATTTTACATTGAAAATACTCTTTAAGAAGCTTTTCGTGCAAAGGAAACAAGAAATTTAAATACTCTTGTCGCATGCATCTCGTGCTTCTATTGTTACTAGGCTTCACCAGTTCCTCCCTTGTAACATGAGCTATTATGCTCGGACCGGTGAGGTGACGAAGCACACCCACTTCCCCCTTTGTTCCTGTCAGATTAGCGACAACTCTATTCAACCAACGAAAAACACCAAGATCCTACAAAAGCTAATTTACATTTTCTATCATGTATAAAGAGAAAAATAACCACTCGTGGCAGGTCTCTAAGAATGGAACTTTGGCCAGTTAATTTACACATTTCCTCCGTCTGAACTACTACAAGCTTGATTTTGGACATTATTTCCAAAATCTCCATCCAAGCTCATTTGTTGGACCTCTTGCGGAGAAAGAATCTTGATGCAGCGGACACAGTTCACAAATTCCCTGAAGTACCATATGATCAGTACAACACATGTCAATATGCCACAAATATGTACAAGGAAAAGGGAATGGTGTAGGATTATAAAAGCAGCTTACGCCACTTTTATCAAGTCTCCATGCATAATGGAATAAAGGTTGTTTCATGGTTCTAAGGTGCGGCTTTCAAGAACTCTTAACCTTCAGATGCTTGCTTGTATAGAAAATGCAGAAACTGAAAATTAGATTAGAAGCAAAGTTCAAGAACTTACTCCCAAGGGTCATCGCCAACAAGCAGAACGTCATTCTCATGATCCACATACACAAGCTTCCATCCTATCCTTTGTCTGTCCTCCAATTGTCCCTCTATACCAAATCTACGAGCTAAATCTTGTTTAAGCTCTTCGTAGCCCGAGTAACGTGCGATGTCTATTGATCTTCCAACAGCACCACGCTTGTATACCTGAGAGCATAGAGGCAAAAAAAGTTATTACTGTAAACTCAAAATGATGTGACTTAGGAGACAGATTTGCCATGTAAACCGACCTTGGTATATGTCCGCATACGAGGCATTTGAGGTGTTGGGGCCCAGGCACCTCTATTCATGAAGCTGCCTTCATTTATGGTAGAATCAATTGAATTGAAGGCCATATCAGGAACTACAAATGATTGAGAGACCATCGATGATGAGAGTTCAGGTTGTGCATCCTTGGGGTTCTCATAGCTGGAAAGCATGCCTCCACCTGATGAGATATTATTTGATACATCCTTCCTTGACTCCATCAAGCTATTTGTGATCATAGAATCAGGCATCATGGGTATTCCTAACTGATTGTCCATACTTGCTCCAAAAGCAACATTGTTCCTTGGGTCACCCTGAACTTCTCCATCATGACTATCTCTGAATACAACTGGTTGAGAACTGAAAGACATCGGGTTAGTTGTCTGCTGCAATTGGACATCATTTTGAGAGAAGCAGACAGAGGTTGCTGAAGATGAACTATCTAAATAATCCATCTGAGGAACTGCAGTATTAAGATAGGTTTGAGGAGGCAACAACCCATGGTTCTGGCTATTGGAGATGTTCAATGAGGGCCTCACATCAGATTTTTGGTGCAACTCTTTAACTAGATTTCTATTAGGGGACATAGCTTCTAATCCGCTGGAACTCAAAAGGGGTAGAGAAGACTGGGTTGTTTCATCCGCTGCAGCTGTGCCTCGATGGATCCTACCATTCATAATTGGCTGAACCGCATTTTGACAGTTGTTGGTGGATGGTGAGGTTGAACATGATGGGATATCATCCGTAACCCCCGACTGGCCTCCACCTGCAGCTCCTGTCAATAAGCTACTGCAGTTTGCGGAAAGCTGATTAGTTGTCGGTGGTAGAACCTGGCCAACTTGTCCAGGTAGTTCTGGTAGAATTCCTGATTGCTGCTGCTGAAGCTTCAGATGCTGATTTGGCTGGGCAAATCGAAGATTAGACTGGCTATTATTTCTCGTCACTTGCTGCTGGACAGCTTGCGGCTGGGAAAGAGATGTGGAGGTGGACGTGGTCTGAGCCATATCCAGCATTTGGCTTGTTGCAAGTGACCTGGAAAAGTTGTGTGATACATCTAAGAGCTGCTTCTGCTGATCTTGGATTGGCCCAAGCTGAGATGGTTGTTGCAATAAAGATTGTTGAGCTAGAAGTGACTGCTGCTGCTGATGTAGCTTCTGCAAAAGCTGCATCTGCAATTGGTTATCAGAGAAATGGAGCTGTTGGTTAAGTGGATCGCTCGGCTGGGATGGCATGAAATTCTGTTGCTGGGTCTGATTCATAATCTGTTGCTGCTGCGGCAGGTTCTGAGGAAGGTTTCTCTGCTGCAGCTGGTTTTGAAATGATTGTTGTTGCTGTAGGACATTCTGAGATTGCACAAGACTTTGCGCTTGCAAAAGTTGGGCCTGAACATGGTTTGTCGGCACTGATTGGTTAATTAGGCTGTGTCTTGGCTGCTGACTCATATCCGACAACTGTTGCTGCGACTGCATAATGGAGCCTCCTGGGCTCAATGTGGTAGCCGGTAACTTCTGGAGCTGGTCGAGCTGCTGACCTTGTTGGGTTGGCCTTTGGCTACCAAACTGCAAAGTGTTTTGTTGAGGAAGCTGAGGTGCTCCACCTCCTACATTCTGTAGAACAGAACCAGATAAAGAATGCAGGTAGTTTGGCTGCATTGGGTTGGCCAGAGAAGGGTTCTGTTGTTGCATGTTCATCCATTGGACTAAGCTCAGGCCTGGAAGACCTTGCGGGTCCTTCATCCCAAAGTCATCACCCAGCCATGGCATTGTCCGCTTAAACAGGCCATCCAGATCAGAACAATCGTCATCTGCAAGAAGTGACACATTTCACAGATCAGAAATCTAGGATTAGAATTTATAGCTGAATGATTTATTCAGGAGAAAGTAATATTCATAACAATCGCGTCTTTCATTTCTCCAGTGATATTGTTCGCCTTTTTAATAAGGTACCCTCGGAGTAACTGGTAAAATCACAGTTATCCAACTATATATATATAAAAAAATAAAAATAAATAAAAAAAATAAAAAAAAGAAGAAGAAGAAGAAGCCATATTCTAGGTGTAATTTGCTCACTACCTGGCATTCCAGGTAGCCTTGGCCGCTTGGACCTGAAGAATGGCGGAGTAGGACAGATGAAAAACGGTGCTGTTACTGGTTCAATCTCCCAAATTGAGACTCGGTTACGCCTCTCTCCAGCAGTTGACTCATCCCAACCAACCTAATCACAAGTTTGAAGGTGTCAGTACATCCTGTAATCAAAAGATAGAATAAAAGGTAATTTTTATTAGTTAGAAAGCTTTAGTTTCTATACCTGCAAGTTACGCCACTGTGAGTTCTTCCACCTCACTGCATCAAGATCACTGATGCCAGTAATTGTGCCCATATACCTTCTAGTTCCTGATTCTTCTGTCTCAAACATCATGCGGAATCGCATGCCAAGCGATACTTGACTGCTATACGTTGCTTTGTAATACTTGGCTAAAGGGATGACAAACTCCGAAGGACTTGCCCTGTTCATAATAGAGGTTTTAAATTTTTTAAATTACAATAAGAGAAAATCATGCCGAGGGTCTTTCGGAAACAGCCGTCCTACCTTGGTAGGAGTAAGGTCTGCGTACACCCTACCCTCCCCAGACCCCACGTTGTGGGATTTCACTGGGTTGTTGTTGTTGTTGTAATAAGAGAAAATCATCACAAGGATTGATAAGTTGCTACAGGAAATGCATAGGCATAATAAGAAAGTTAAAATTCACTGACCTTGGGTTATAAAACACAGTGAAAGGGCTGTTGTTTGCAGCTGCATGGGCTGCCGCTGCTAGGATACCTATATGCATGCTATCGCTTGATAACACCGATGACGATAAGTTGGTTGGCTGTCTGTTTGCCCGCCTAATCCCGAGTAGAAGCTGCTGCTTTTCATCCCTGTCGACATAGATTACAGATCGTCAAGGATGACCAAAGCATATGAATGATAAAAGAAGAGAATCCAACAGGTGACTAGGTTCTTTTAAAGCCTCGTAGCCCTTTATAGATCTTACTTAGCACTCTATTTTAGTTGTCATTTTATACTTGCACAATTTCCTCAAATGCACAAAAAAGAGAACATTGGGTATGTTGTTGCACAAAAAAGAGAACATTCAAGGTGGCATGTCATTGCCAGTATCATTACCTAATAAACAAGACTGAGTCACCAGCGAAGAGCCTCTTCCCACTGACAAAGAGGCTCCACCCTGTGGTTAGCAAATGGCGTTTGGGTTGCCCTGGATCACCAGAGATAGGTAAGTCATAGGAAACAAGCCAAACTTTATCTAGCAACGCTTGGACAAGTAAATCCATATATGGCAGCTAAAAAAACTTACCGCGATAAATATGGCGGAAGGTCCACAAATTATCATGCAAGTCTCTAGCCACAAGTTCTTGAGCAGGTGGTTGCATTGTGTAATCCTGAGAATGAACAAGCAAGGTCTTATCACACAAAAGATAGAGAAACCACCAAAATGTATCAAATGAGAAAATCAATATGCTCTTACCAGAGGCGGGAATATTTTCTCTGCAGCACGTCGAGGGACTGAAAAACCTCCATGTGTGCTTGTATCACTGGCAGTCAAGGTCTTGCAAAAGAATTCTGTTTGCGGTTTATTTGCTTTCATAGACAAATCTGATCGCAACAATGCCTCCTTGTCAAACTGCAAACGACCGAAGGTTCACTAAATGAGCTTTAAATTCCACCTCAATATTCTATAATTCAGATCCTCCGTGGACAGAGGACCACCTCACACAACCCCTCTTTCCTCTTTTTCCGAATAAAGAAAAAAAGTCAAGAATAGGAAAAATCGCCTTATAATGTAGACACAGCAGAGGAAGAGACATACTGATGGAACCGGCTGCAGTGTCATTTGTGCATAAACTTCATCTGTTTCTGGATCCGCCTAACGACAAAAAATACAGTTATTATTGTTGAATAGCAAGGATTTCAAATGACCAGTTTATATCAAGGCAAGTGAAGTTTGAATTTACGTACATGCAGGGTAACATTGTGAAGGAGACAAACTAACTTTGATGGAAGGTTTGGGTAGTTTGGTATTTGGGCATCTACATGTTTCTTCATAGATGCTGCAACCTGAAAATAAGTGCAAGAGTAAAATAAATCAGACCATTGAATAACTCTGCATATAAGACTAATATTAACCACACAACCATACTAGATACACAACTTGAAAGTAATCAAAATTTGATTAAAAAGAAAAGGCACTTCACCATTGCTGCACTTCAGAAAGATTCAAAATGTTCCCACGTACCAAAAGAAATATTCAACATCTATTTAACAAAACTGCCATTGAAATACATGGAAGTAGTGGTACTAACTTTCCATTTCCTTCTCATTATCTTCCTAATTTCCTTCCTTTTCTCCTCCTCATGACATTTTTTTCAACATCAATGGTGTCGGTCCAACTTGCATGCATCTCACGTATTCAAACTTTACTATCAAATTGACTTGGGCATTCACCAGCGGTAAGCGTCTTCAATTTGATTGTTTTTTATTTCTTTTTTACTTTATTTTCCGTTTTAGGATTGGTGGACATTGCGCGCATTCTATGTCATATGCATTTCGTAGAAATTTACAAGTTTGTGCTCTTTAGAACGTTCTTCTCTTGTGGTGATGTGTACTTGTTTCTGGTGATACTAACTCTGTCCGCCAAGTTTTAGACAAGTACTCCATCTTTTATGTATTTACTAGAATTTAACTCATGATTTTTGTCCGGCTTTATTGACCGTTAAGCCACACTTTGAGGTGCATTTTCTTCCTCATCATTAAGTTTTGCTAAAAGAATCTCAAAAAAATTCTCAACTTTTTTTTGGAGCAAAAGCCACCTAAAATCTCATTACTTTTAGGTTAGCAAATTGAACCTTTCTTCACTTTAGTCCAGCCATAAAGGTTAACTTTTTAATTCCCTTTTTTTCCTCTTTAACAACCCCACTACCTGCTTGTTGATAACATCATAGTCAAAGATACTAAAGATGATGCTTCCCTATCTTTTCATCTTGTTCTTTTTCTAAAACCGTGTGGTAAAATACATATGTATGCACGTGCACATGTAAGCATATGCATAAGCAAACAAAACAAACAACAAATAACAAATTCTCAATAAGGACACATACTGACACAAGGTGCATGTTACACCAGAGATATTACCATGATAAATTGGGGGGAAAAAAAAAGATGTGATCCAAAAGTAAATAAATAACTCTTACTAGAACATGGACAAGAAAAGAAATAAATACAGTGCATTCTACTATCAAAATCAACAAGTAACACCAATAATGTTACCCATACACATCTGCAACCTGACATAACTAGTAAGGTGAATTTTAATAATGTGCACCATATTGGCTCACGTTAGCAAATAGCAGCACACAAAGAGTATTTTTTTCCTGCACCTGATTATTTAACCGAGACATGTATGAAATCTAAATCTTATGAAATTTAATATTGACCTCTCATAATTTTTTAGAAAATGACAAAATGGTCCCTTATCTTTGGCAGTAGATTCAAAATAGTCCCATAAGTATCATTTGAGCAGTTTTGGTCCTTAAAGTTTGTCAAAAGTGGACACGTTTGGTCTCCATCAGATATTTACCAAACTTTAATTGTTCTATTTAATCGGAATTGTGAAAACGAAAAATACTTAATGAGAACTCACATTTGAAAATACATATTTTGTAGCTAATGTTATTTTTGGTCTATTTCAAAAGTCTTGTGCAATTTTTTAAGGTGCAATTTTTGTCTATTTTTTGTGTATGGTATAGTTTTTTGTGTTGCGGTTTCTGCAATTTTGAAGGAAATTTCTAGGGGTTTTGATTTAAAAAAAAAAAAGTTTTCGCAGTTTCGATTAAATTTAACAATCAAAGTTGGGTAAATATTTGACGAACACCAAAAGTGCTCACTTTTGGCAAACTTAAAGTACCAAAACTGCTCAGTTGATACTTCAGAGACTATTTTTAAACCAACTAGAGACCATTATTCTCACTTTTTTTCATAATTTTTACCCACTTCATTAACCGTGAAAAAATTAAAAAAAAAATTACCTGTTCACTATGGCCTTGAGGAAAATAGACAACGTGTGTCCCAGCAGCCGGTAAGTTCACTAGAGGACCGGCGCAGGACTGCCATAGTTCTGGGTTTATACTCTTCTTCTCAACTGCCCAAAAAAAAAAAATCACTATTTAATTTATAACACTTGTTAATTAATAGTACAACTTTATTTTTTCAAAAACAAAAAAAGAATTCCAAAAAAATGGGTTTGAAGAAAGATGACCCTTTCTATTGCTAGATTGTAAAACTACGATATAAAGTAAAGATTTTTCTCACTTCCTCTTCAATTTATAACACTTGTTAATACACCTTATTTCCAAAAACTGAACTCCAAAAAAATGGGTTTGAAGAAAGATGACTTTCTATAATTGCAAGATTGAAAAACTGCTAAAAAAGTAAAGATTTTTCTCACTTTCTCACCAAAAATCTTTTTTTTTTCCCAAGAAAAGATCCATTTGCTTTGCTTAGCAACTTTAACAAACGTGCAAGTTTTTTTCATTTTTCTTTCCAAATGCCTTTCCGATCTCATTGAGTTAAAGCTCCCGTTTGGAATACCAATTTTTTACTTTTCTTCGACAAAAATTTACAAACATTATTTGTTCATTGAATTTGATCAATTTTTGATTGAAGAAAAATTTTCAAGTTTCATAAACTGGCTTGGGCCCTTTTTGGGTGATAAAATGGATGTCCAAACACAACTTCAACAACTTTGAAAAACTATTTTTAACTCAACTTCAAAAACTTTTTTTTCAACCATATTTATGTCCAAACACTAGCTAAAAGTATAGAAAATATGACAATAAAAGTAAAAGTAAAAAAAATAAAATCATTGAACTTGCGTTCCGATGTCATTAAGTTAGAAACTCCCGTTTGGACATAATTGTTTTTTAGTTTTGTCAGAAAAATTTGAAAAACATTATTTGTTCATTGAACTTGATCAGTCTTTGAAAAAAAAAAAATCACCCAAACACAGACCTCTCAGAAAACTTCTAACTTTTTTTTTTTGTTCTTTTAAATGAATGTCCAAGCACAATTTCAACTTCAAAAAACTATTTTTCAACGCAACTTCAAAAACTCTTATTCAACCAAATCTTTGTCCAAAAGCTAGCTAAAAGTAGTACTCATATAATATAACAATAAAACTAAAAGGAAAAGGAAAAAATTTCATCGGGATGGAAGAAAAGGAAAGTAAAGTAGAAATAGACAAAAGCCGAGAAAGAAAAATAGCTTTGTCTCTTTGATTTACCGATTCTTACAATGCATCTGTTTATTAGTACTAGAAAAAGTACAACACGTACTAAAAATAATATATTTCTATATACATAAATATAGTGACAGACCTTCGGTAGTATTCCCGTTGGATGTAACCTGACCTCCGGCAGTATTCACCGGCGTTTTCATTTTCTCTATAAATCTTTTTTCCAGCTAAAAAAAGAGAGTATTAAGGGATATTTTTTTTGTCTGAGGCCTAGATGACTGTAGCACCCTTCCAGGAAGTTGGTTGTAGTCCTAGGTGCTCTTTAGGTTGTAAATTTTGTTTGTTACCAATAAAAAACAATCAGAGATACTTTTTGTACTGTGTATTATGCAAATATAAGAAAAGGAGAAGGGAGTGGTGGGTGGGCGGAGGGAAGAAGGGGTGTTATGTTTTCCGGCGAAAGGGTGGCCGGAAAACGAGGAAGAAAGAGGGAAGGGTGTTAGGGGAGACAAAGGAAGCGAAGGGGGAGACCAAATGCTGCTATTTTACTTTTAATTGCCCCCTCTTCCACCAGACACACACACTATTTTTTTCTCTTTCTATATCTATGTAAAGGAAGAGTACTCTAATTTGCTGTTTTCTTTTTTCTGCTCTGTCCTCTTTTTTCAGAAATGGCCTTCTCTCTCTCTCTCTGTCTTGCTTATTCCTTCTTCTTCCTCTCTCTTTCTATGTCTCTCTTGCCCTTTGGGTGGATAATAAATAAAATATACCTTGGCTTTATATTCTGTGTCTGTGGCTATGGCCTAGCAAAGTTGACCATTGAAGTGAAACCTACAAAGTGTGTGTTTAATGTGTGTGATTAATGAGATAATTTATAACTATAAAGGTTTATAGGGATAGAGGGAGTAGTACAACAACAATCAATATATTCAGTATATTTTCATAATTGAATTTGGGAAGGAGGGTGTATGTGCAGTCTTACACCTATCTTTGTGAAGGTAAAGAGATTGAGACTCTCTACTCAAGTAAAACATATCAAAACAAGTATGGAAAGAAAGTACAATAATAAAGAATATGCTAAAAATAAAGACAAAGAGAACAGTAGCAACAACAAATATACAATAACTAAAGCAAAGAAACAAACATGTAATAATAAAATTGAAAAATAAGTTAATAGGAGAGTAACACTAACAATACTAGTAAGGAAAGCTAGACAATATTCGATTACCTAATAACCTTATCCTAATTCTTGACATCCACATCCTCCTATTTAGTTTAATTATCATATTAAACTTTGTTTATACTTTATTATTCTTTTTTAACCTTGTTGTTGTGCTAGTGAGGAAAAAGGAATTTCTTATAAACTGTTCATATGATCAAATAATATGAAGGATCCCTGCAATTGTCCTTCCTTTTAAAAAAAAGAGTTATTACATAGGCTAGGGGAAGGAAAAATGGGAGAGGAGATTATAGCATGAAATTTAAATTCTCACCAATAAGGTCAAAAGTGAACTTCTAGATTCCTACCCTGCAATTGTCCTTCCATTTTTAACTATAACTCTTTTTTCTTTATCTTCTTTCAATCTCAGATGAAAAGATTCTTTTTTATCCATTAAGTCTTACACATGGTTAGAAGCATAATTTAAATCAGAGATTACCTATTTGTATTATTGCGCACTCAAAAATTTTTAATGTAAGAAATAGAGTGTTGCTGGCTGCAATAATTATATACTAGCATTGGTCTTCAACGCTCAATTTTTACCCCCCATAATAAACATTGTGAAAAAGAGGAGAATAAAAATTTGGGAAATGCATGATCCCCTGAGATTGACCCTTCATGGACTGTAGACCATCACTTTCACAATTATCTTTTTAACCCTGTTGCCCTCATTAATGTGACAATCAATGACTATTGAGTAGAAGAAAAATAAAAAGGTGAATAAAACAATTAATTAGAGAATGTTATATCACAATTCACAAGAGAAACAATGTGGACTTCATTTCTTTAAATTTTCACTGAAAAAATCTGCTTGAAAATATTTTTTCAGAAAAACATTCAGTTCATGGATTCGTTGTATTAATGTTCTTTCTTGGCTTAATGCGTATGCAGCCCCTTAAATTTTTTTTTATTATTATTTTGACAACTCAATTAAGTATTATTCCTATTAGACTCCTGAACTTGATCTCAAGTGTATCTATCAAACACAATCCGACTTACATAATAACATATATGGTGAGTTTTATTTTCTTTAGCGTGAGCATTAATCGCATCCTACATGAAAAATTCAACCAATTAAAACCCCCCACGCATTTTAATTATACACATCATTAAAATATGTGTATAACCAACTTTTTTAAAGAACCAAGCGATTCAGCCAACTTGGAATTGAAGACCAGCCTTTTGAGATTGATTCTGAAGTTTTTTTGAGATTCTGGAATAACATAATAGGATCTGGTGTTGCTTAATAAGTTTGGTTTCTTATTTTTTAGTTTATAGTTTTCAGTTTTAGTTTCCAATTTTAATTTCTTATTTTCCAGTTTTGTTATTTGATTGGTTTAAGTGGCGCTTCTTCACTTGTATAACACAGTAGCATACTTCTTCCTATCTAATGTGTATAATCAAAATGGGTGTGATGTTTTAATTGGTTGAATTTTTCACATAGTATGCGATTGACATTCACGCACAAGGCTAAAGAAAATGAAACTCATCATAGATGTTATTATGTAAGTTGGATTGTGTTTGATAGACACACTTGAGGCCAAGTTCAGGGGTTCAATAGGAATAATACTCAGTTGAGGTGCCAAAATGGAAAAAAGAGACAAGTTTAGGGGGCTGCATATGCCTTAAGCCTTCTTTCTTTATGCAACAATTTTTTTGGGGACAATTGCTATGTTAAGTGTATAATCATAATAATAAGCCGGATTTTCTTGTATAATCTGACAAGATTGAATGAAAATTATGCAATAATTGTAATATTGTACATCCATGTCAAACATTCAAACTATAGGTAATGTAGAATAGTTGAATTTGAGTATCTATTAATATCTGAATTTATGATAGGTTATTTGCCTTTTCTGTAAAAAGGGTTCTAGCATTAGTTAATGTGGTCCTCTTTTTATCCAGATGCTACTTTGGCTCTTGTAATGGCAAAATAGAAGTTAATGAAGAATACTATCTATGCTTAAACTTTGCATATACTACTTTCTCAAAGCTTGTTCTTTTGGATTTGTCACTTTCAAGTATATTTATAGTGAGGTAATTCTTTTGGCTAATTTAGATTTACTAAAAAGCAACAAAAGAAAACGAAAGTTTTTCTCATAATTAAGTAAATAAAACTATATCCAATTAGTATACCAAAAGGAAATTGAATGACGATGAAATATACATCCCCATACTATACTTGTGAGGTTCATGGAGAGCTTCATCTTACATTCCATTTCTAAACTAAATTGTACATAAACTTCATTATAATTAAGGAAGCACATTCCTATCAAATAGATGCTAATTTGATTCTCTCTACCTTCGCATATATTAATGAGAAATATTTATATGTTATCCAATATCATATTAATTAAATGGGTATCTCTCTCATTTCGATTTGTTAAGAGGAGGAGAATGTAACCACTCAACCTCTCATTTAAGTATTTGTGTTCCATTTTATGTGTAAGAGTTCATTTAAAAGTAAATATTAATGTTTATGACTTGTTGGGTTGGTTTGAATTGAGACACGAGGGGTTTAGAAGAGTTTTTGAACAATATGAAGTTAAAAGCAAATTCTAACTCCTGTGAGACCTCGAGCACTACAGCACAGAGGGGTTGGGCTGGTGAGCGGATAAGTCATGGAGTTGTCACGAGATGAGACTTTGTTGGGCCTCGCTATCGTGACCAACTAAGCTTTGGCAAAGACCAACAACAAGGTTTAACCCGATCATATTATTCTGTGAAGCCTCGAATGTTTTGAACACTAAAAGTCTAGTTATAAGGTGAACAAATGCAAATCTTTTGTGTGTTAGGAACTAAAATTAGCTGTTAATTGAACTAGTTCATCCGATGGTGAATATCATCATTAGAAATGTATGAAACTCCAAAAAGATAAGGAGGCAAGAATTGAAAGATTGAACCAAGTCTCTAGACTTGCCCCTAGGGCTTGCGCCATAGGTCCATTCTAGGTGGAATTTCATTTCTCATAAAATAGGATCAGATCGAATGTTAACATCTCAAAGCAAGTCAATCACAACGACTTGCCTCCGGACATGTGGTGGAGGCCTTCCATAGGCTGACCTAGTTTTGAAAGTTTAAAAGGGGCAAAGGGAGAGAGAAAACACATTGTGTCTTAGAGTTGGTTGAGAGCTTTCAGGGGGTTTCAATATAGGCACTTCACGACACTTCAAAGTGAGTAATCATGAAGTCTAGAGTAGATTTTCATCATTTAATTATGTCTCTAACAAAAAAAATTAAAATCTTTTAGATTTCCAAGAATCGACCTCAAGAACTCTCAAAGGGAAAACCTAGGGTATCTTCATGAAGGTAAACCTCAATTTTGCCTTTACATATGATTGAAGAATAAGTACAGGGAACATGTTTATGAGTCGATTTTATTATTTAATTCATAAATTAGATGAATCCTAGACGTAGGTGCTCTTGAGATTGAAAGAGATAATGCAGGAAATGAGTTTGGTTTAAAGGGTTTAAATTTGGCGAGTTTAACTATCATAAATGAACTTACAGAATGTTTATGAGTTACAATGAATATAAAAATCAAACCATATTGCTAAAATCCACCCACGTTGCAAATTGAATATTTGAAAGCTTCGTGTTTAGTGCGAAATTGATAAATTGAACTATTCGAGCTAGTATTGATTATATGACCACTATTATTTGTAGATGTCGGTTCGTTCAATAAACGTGATGTTGAAAGAGGAAATTGAGCAATAGATTTAAAGTAAGTTGAGGTTAACTTGTTAAGTGTGATTTTATATTAGGTCATGCATGTGATGCATTTGATTAAATGTCTAATATATATATATATATAGGCTAAGTACTTGTGGGAGAAAGCAAATGCTTCGTAATTCATGTTTGAAACTTAGTTGTCAAACCTGGGATGTTTTGAACACTAAAAGTCTAGTTATATGGTGAACAAATGCAAATCTCTTGTGTGTTACGAACTGAAACTAGCTATTGATTGAACTAGTTTACACTAAGGGTGGATTAGTATGTGAATATCATCATTAGAAATATATGGGAGTACACAAGAATAGTATGGAAGTCCAAAAGGATAAGGAGCCAAGAATTGAAATATTAGAACCAAGTCCCTAGACATGCCTAGGGCATGCGACATAGGTCAATTGCAAGTGGGACTTTGTTTTTCATAAAATAGAATTAAACAAAATGTTAACATCTCAAAGCAAGTCAATCACAATTAGTTGCCTCAAAACATGCAGTGGAAGCCTTCCATAGGCAAGTCAAGTTTTGACGGTTAAAAGAGGGAAAGAAAAGGTTTCAACCTAGGAAAAGTTCAAGACACTTCAAAGTGAGTAATTCATGATGTCTTGAGTAGATTTTATCATCATTTAATTTATGTCTCTAACATAAAAAAAAATGGAAATCTTTTATATTTTTAAGAATTGACCTCAAGAACCCTAAAAGGGAAAAACCTATGGTATCTTCAAGAAGGTAAACCTTATAATTCCACATTTATATGTGATTGAAGAATAAGTATACGGAACATTGTTATGAGTTAATTTCGTTATTTAATTCATAGGGTATTCTTGAGATTGAAAGAGATGATGAAGGAAATGGGTTTGGTTTAAAATGGTTAAATTTGGTGAGTTTAACTATGATAAATGAGCTTATGGAATATTTATCAGTTAGTACGGATATCAAAAATCAAACTACATTGTGAAAGTCCATCCACGTTGGGAAGTGAATTTCTAGAAGATTGGGATTTGATTCAAAATTGGTAAATTGAATTATTTGATTAAGTATTGACTATTTGATCATTATTATTTGTAGATGTCGGTTTGTTGAAAGAGAAAATTAAGCAATAGATTTGAAGTAAGTTAAGGTTAACTTGCTAAGTTTTATTTTAAATTAAATCATGCATGTGATTGTAACAACTCACAATTTCACAATACAAACACTAATATTAATATATATGTTTATGAAATTTTATTACAATAGAGCAGGAAACATCAAGATAAGTTGCAGGGAATTCAAAATAGGGAGATACATTAGAACTAGAAGTCTAGAAGGGGTTGAGGAGATAGAAGAAAAAAGATGAGAATATTCAGAATAAAAAATTAACTTCCTTATCCTTTCCTACCCATGTTCTCACACTTTTAAACATATCATGTAACTAACTCTTCTTTTGTTCACGTGATTATCCTGCTCCCCAAATGTAACTGTCCAACTTTTCTGGTGGAAGTACACTTCTCGAACTCCGACGCGACTTGCTAATGCGAAAATCACTCGTCGCATCCTCCTTGTCACCCATATGAGCAGATGCATCAATTGAGTTCACAACAGCCCTGCTCAATATTGAGCTTGGAAGAATACATTTGGTCTTGCTATAATATTAATAGGTATCCACGCACTGGCTGTCATAAATTAATAATCCTGCAAATTGATACCTTTTTTATTTCAGGTATAATTATTTACTCAATACTTTATTTGATATTATTTTAAAAAAATGTGTACTACATGAGTTGACATACACGTGCAATGCACGTGCCTAGAGACTGGTTTAATTAAATGACATATATAGGTTTTATGCTAAGTACTTGCGGGGGAAAGCAAGTGCGAAATAATTCATGTTTGAAACTTAGTTGTGATATATCAAATGTTTGTAACCTTCAATATCTAATGTTAGCCTTGTGTGCTACTTGTCATAGCCTTGTAATTACGATATTTTTATGATTGTGGCCTGCGTGAAACATATTCTTGACTTGTCTCTTAATTCCAGTTGATTTGTATATCTTAAATGCATTCGCATAAATTCTAAATCAAGTTTCAGTTAAGATATTAATGATGTTTACCCCGAATTCGGATAATCAATCAAATTTATAAGTAGGTATAGGATATGTGCTTGGGTCTTGATGAGTGTTAGGTAGAGAAAATATGTATATGAGAGTTCTTTAACAAAACGGCTAATGATGACAATTTGCTATGAATATAAACGTATGAACAATGTGAAATACTTGATGGAAGAAACACAATATAAATGGAAACAAATGACCTTGGCCGAATCAGATATTGATAGGGAGATTGTATATATGAGCTCTTCTATTACAAATGTTCTTGGAAAGTAAAGGAGTCAACCCTTACAAAGGAGGGGGATGTGCCCTATTTATAGTGTGACCTCCATGGGTTTCATACAATGTGAACTAATAAAATAATAGTGATAAGGACAGCTCTGCACGGATTTGGTGGGATTAGACTGACGGTGCCGTCTGACACACGCATGGTGGGTAGTTGACCATGACAGGACGCTACTGGCGCGTGACTCGCGTGTAACGGCCACACGGACCAATAGCTATACGGACCAACGGCCACGAATGCTCCGGTCACCGGGCTTGGCCATTTCAATGACGCAGAAGGTAAATCAGTCGGTGCCCTCGCTTAGCTCCGGCCCAAGCGTTACCCCGGTCAAGAGCAAATAGTATCCGGCACATTCTCATTCCTTCCGCCGGTTCCTCGTTCCGCCGGTTCCTCGTTCCACCGATTTGCCTCGTATCCGGTTTTTACCGTATACAAATGACATCACATTTTTTGGGGAATATGTGCGACATTCCCTAAGGATATTATGTCAGGATTGTCGAGGTTATAACCTCAGTACTTGTAAAGCCATAACTGCTCTTTTTGAAGTGAAGGAAACACTTCCATGCATTAGCTGTCGAGGTAGAATCTGCCATACACATAAAGTTTCTAGTTTTCCGTTAAAATAAGTTTTCATAGTATTTCGGTTGAGTAATTTCGGTCGGTTGAATTTGTTTTCATTTAACCAGATACGTAGTATTCTAAAATAAGTTATTAACTTTAGATTCAGTTATCAGTTTTAGATTCTTTTTCAGTTTTTCTACTATAATTATAAATTTACTTGTTTATTCATTTCATGTTTTCTCAGTAAGTCTTGGCTCGTCATTTAATGGGTAGTTAATGACACTCAGTAGTACTGTGATGGTGTATTCAACCCTTCCAAATCTGCTTAATTTTTTTTTTTTTTGATGAAATGACAGGTGATAGTCTAAATTACACCATAAGGTATAACACAGTCCACAAATATAGTGACTCGGATGAGTCAAGATCAAATTCACAGAAAATCTTAGGTGTGTGTTAAAGATGTTATTGTGTGTATAGTTGACTAATTTAACTATTAACTCAAACTTGAAAATATATTTGATTATACAGCTAATACCTAAAAATAATAATTAACTAAGCAATGAAAATTAAGTAAACAAATAACTATTGTAATTAATGGAGACGGGGTCTGAGGTTACTCTCTTCGCCTAGGTGTGGCTCTAAGAGGGTTATTAGTTAGGCTTGCTTACGGAATTGGTCTTGTTATGGTCGTCAAAACACAAATATCCACTCAATATTTTTCAATACTATTTGCACACAACTCTAATTTCGTTTTGTTTAGGAAATTCATATTTCTTTCCTATGTATTTTGCTTATAAATTACTCCCTCTAGTTTAATTTGTTTGGCTTGATTCAGACAAGGAGGGTCAAACTAACTATTGTTCGGTATGATTTGGACATAGAATCTTCAATATTTTTGAAATAAGAATTACATATTTAAAAATTACTATAAGTCACAATAGTTAACCATTCAAATATTTAGAAAATGCGTGAAAAAATTACTTATGATTTAAGAAAACTATTCTTTGATCATCCAAATACTAGTATATAACTAAAACAAGAGGTGGGAGTATATATTTGGCGAGGGATCCAGCTCTTCTCCATTTCTCTTCTCTCCATTTTCCCTAAGTTCCAGCTTAGATTAGGGACACATGGCATAGGTTAAAATTAATGGCTAAGATTTCATTAACTAAAGCAAGGTTCTAACCATGGTTAGAATAATAAATATTTTCTTTATTTACTTTCAAAATTTTGACAATCCCACAATTTTAGCTAAAAAATTATCTCTTCCATCAATATATTAAAAGTCTTTTCTCACTCTTTCGTACTCAAGAACATCATCTGTTTTGTTGATTAGAGGCTTAAAGCACATAACTTCTATATTCTGTTGTTAATCTTCAGTGTACGTTCCTAGTTATTTAATAAGAATATTGGAATTTAATTTTTAACTTTTAATTTTAAATATTATGTTTTACTCTTCTAAATTTTCTTATATAATAAACTGGTTTAATTTTTTAAGGGACATTCATTAATTTAATTGGCCCACTAAATTTTACGTATAATATATCTCGTTTTTATTTGGTACAATAATATCTCGTGTCTGAATGGGAAGAGGAGAGCTCGTATGTTGATAAATTTCTTTTGGGACACAGGGTTAATTAAATTTCCATGTTTGAATGGGAAGATAATTTATATTGATGGAAGAGATAATATTTTAGCTAGAATTGTGGGGTTGTTAAAATTTTCAAAGTAAATAAAGAAATAATTTGTTATTCTAATCATAGTTAGGATTTTAATTTAGTTAATTAAATCTTAGCCATTAATTCTCACCTATGTCATGTGTCCCTAATCTAAGCTAGAACTTGGGGAAAATGGAGAGAAGAGAAATGAAGAGGAGCCGGATCCTTTGGTGAGGCGGCTGACATGTCAGCGGATGGTGGACCCACTTCAAGGTGCAATGGTGACAACTCTGCCTTATTATTATTATTATTATTATTATTATTGTTATTATTATTATAGTATTCGTACTTGCGCGAAGCACAGTCAATAATAAAAGAATTGATGAAAGGAAATTTTATACATCAAAGTATCGAATATGTAAAGTCTTTAAGTGATATTTGTAATTTTTTTTATTTTATTTTTTGTAATCAAAGTTATAGCTAAAATATTCCCACTTATATTTGAGAAAACAGATCAATTTTGCTGATCCGATTCTTTATTCATTTGAAGTTCTTAGATCAATTTTTTTGATCCAATACAGTCAGACCTCTCTATAACGGCACCCGCATATAACAACGACTCTATATAACAACTATGATTTTTTGGAACTATTTTTTATGTTATATTTTACTTCTCTATAACATCATTTCACCTATAACAGCAACAGCCAACTTTATAGCAGTACGTTCTTTGTAAAATTACCCCCCATATAACAGCTATCTTCTTTTTTTCGATAATATAATAATTAACCATCTTTATAAAAATAGAATATCTATGATTACCAATAATAAGAGTAGAAATTTTGACCAAATATTTGATCATTTAATACACTATTTATGACAAAAAATATCATATGAATATATATATATATATATATTCATCATTAAACGATTCTCCTCCGTTATGCAAAGTGTGATTAAGCTTGAAATTTGACAATTAAAAATGAAAAATTGATTTTATGCATCTTTTTTGCCTATAACAGCGAAGTATTATTTAAATGTCAATGCTGTTATAGGTGTATAACAGTCATTCTCTATAACAGCTGAAAAATTTCGGACTCAATCATGCTGTTATAGAGAGGTTTGACTGTATAACTTTAAAATTGTTTAATAAGCTTAATAGATTTTTTCCTTGATAGTAATTTCTTGATGTTCTTGAATGATTATAGTAATGATCCAATGTTATAGCTAAAATAAATTGTTTAATTATCCAGTTGTTTTTAGGCATCTCTTTTTGATTATTTTATTAGCATGTTAATTGTCGATTGCTTTTTCAAGAAATGAAACTCAGATTAATTTTTTAAACTCAACTTCAAATTGCAGATAATGATAAAGGGTTTCAAATATACTTATCTTAAAAGTTAAATTCATCAAAGATATTTATTAATCCAACTCTAAATTCAAATGAAAGATAAGTTTTAGTAATTAGAGCAGACTTATACATTTTGTTAACCGATTAAATAGTAAAGAAGCCTACATTAGCATTATCTTAATTTTTGGAGAATATATAAAATAAGATATTAATTGAAATTACAAACTGATCATTATGTTTGGATATTGTGCAAAAGAATTGTAAAAGGTTTGCCTCTCCCTTGTTGAATATACATGGTATTAACCCGTACTCCAGAGTGAAGATACTTCTACCTGAAATTAGACGTTAAAATAATTATATTTTACCATTATCAGATAATTCAAAGTATTGATAGGTATATTTATAGAGTGGATTACATATATCAGAAACTCAACAAATATACATATATACCTTCATTTTGTGAAATTGATGAAGATACGGTAAAACAGAGAAACTATGCTCCTTCCACCCAAAACATCTACCAAGTTACATATGATACTTCAAGTGAAAAAGAAAGAAGTGATTCTTGCATTTCTGGTAATAATCATAATAAACCAGTAAAATATATTTGGGAAATGAAACACCAAAAATATAAAAGAAAGAAAAAAGGGAAACAAAATGCCTTACCTCTTAGGAACGGCTTACGGTTGTTTAAGCGAGACAATTCGCAGAGAATTAATGTTGGCAAAGAAAATACAGATCTTTCTTCAATATATTATCACTATCTTAAATTCATATTAAAATTCAGATATGATAAGCACTTAGAGAGTTAGGCTAACACTATAACTTTAAAACCATGGAGGAAGTCTTAATCAGATTAAAATTCAAAATTATCAACCGGATATATAGAATGTTCGTTTGGATTCAAATTCAAACCGAAAGCACACAATAAATTATTGCATTAATACAAATTAATTTAGTCATTATTCTCCATGCACATAATACAAATGGAGTTTTTTTTTTTCATACTCAGGATTCGAACCCTAGACTTCTGGTTAAGGGAGGAGCAGCCTCATCCGCTACACCACATCCTTTGGTGGTAATGCAAACAGAGTTAATATTAAGAAATTTATAATGAAACATGACGAACTTGAGCGGCTTCATTTTTTTTTTTTTTAAAATGATAAGAGAGGAGGGAAATCAAAACTATATCTTTAAATTTAAACTACATGTTACATTTATTTTAATTTAAATTCCAAATTATATGTTTCAAATTAGAGCAACCTTTCTTTTAATCACTTAAAATCTGCAACGTCCTTATCTACAAATGAGTGAGTTGTTAAACCGTATCATCATGTCATTTATCTTTTGATTTTTAATTAAAAATATTTATCCAAATAGTCTATCTTTTGTTGATAATATCTATTTTCAATCTAAATAGAGGGCATTATTATAGCTTAAAGCCAGGTACTCCAAAATGTTTTAAATGCTAAATCCTAAACCTTGTGCCACTGAACTTTACAAATAAACTGACCAATTGACGGTAGCGAAGCTGGATGATTTCAAATCCTCAGAAAAGTAAGTAAAGAACAGTTTTACTAAGTATAAATTATTTGCTTACCAAGATATTGGATAAAATGACTAAACATAATCAACTCGATAAATTCATAGAGATATCGGAATTAGATTATAATCTATATTTTATGGTTTTTGGTCTCGAATGATTTGAGAACACCTGTCCTTGAACTATCTTCAACTCATTTAAAGATGATTGAAACGTTACAAGTAAGTTAAACGGTTAATTCCTTCAAGATAACCTTATATTAATCTTCTTTATCCTTGTTGATCTATTCGGTTCTAAAAAGATTCAAGATTAATCATAATTAGACTTATAATTCTAGAATAACTATCAAGCAACCCAAAAACATATAGCAAGAAAGAATTTTTAAATTGACAATAGGAAGACAATGAACCGAAACTCAAAATCAAAAGGAACTGAGATTACCTCTTGCTGTAAAATTGAAAGCCGGATAAACTTGAGTAAACACAGTTTCATTATTTTCTCTGTCAACACACTAAATATTACATTACATCAATTGGTTACATTAGAATGAATAGATCTAAATGTGTACTCACATTTATCCCCATGACTCTGCTTATACCATACATATAGTATATGCCACATATTATATCCCTAATAACTGTGTTGAGACGGACATAGGCATCCACATATTGCAAGACGTGCATAGACATTATCTGGCTCAACATAACCCTGAAAATGATTATTTACTTGACAAAATAATAGAATCTGGGTGTTTAGTATGTTGTAGTTAAATCAGACAATTACATACTTTTTGCCGAGGACACACTCGACGAAATAAACCATTTACCATATTTTATGGTTTTTGATTTGGAATGATTTAAAAATTCCTGTCCGTGAACCACCTTGTGCAGCAGTTTCAAAACTGGCAACGGCCTTTTTGGTGGAGAACATGATTTATCTAAACTAATAAATCTATATTAGTATTAGTTTAGTACTATATAGAAGAGTGAGTTGCAACTCACTTTTCGTCGTCCGTTTCCAATTTATAATAAAAAAAAAAAAATTGTGAGCCTCACCCATATATCTTAAACAATAAATAATATAGAAAAAAAATTATGGGCCCCATAATTCTATGATATATATGTATATATATATATATATATATATATATATATATATATATATATATATATATCCATTCCAACAAACAATGTAAAATAAAAAATGCAGACTTTGTATATAAATTGTGGGCCCCATATTGACAAAATCAAGCGATATATATATATAAAAAAAAAATTAGCCCAACCGGCTCTTCTTAATAGTAGAAATATAATAAATTTTTAAATATGGAGCACAAACTACAATGTTATATTAATCGTGTTTTGAACATAATATCTCATATTGACAACATCAAGCAATATATATATATATATATATATATATATATATATATATATATATATATAAAGTGAATCCCATATTAAAAAAAAAAACAATGTCAAAAAAAAAAGTGCAAAAAAAATTGTGGGCCCCATAATTCTAATATATATATATATATGCATAAAAATAGTGCAAATTAATAATGTCAAAAACAAAAGTGCGCCCCATATTAAATATATATATACGGAGCACAAACTACAATGTTATATTAATCGTGTTTTGAACATAGTATATGTATATATATTATATACATAAAAATAGTACAAACTAATAATGTCAAAAAAAAAAGTGCACCCATAAAGGGTGAACCTCATACTAAACAACATCAAGCAAAATTTTAAAAAAAAAAAATACAAAAAAAAAAAGTGGAACCCACCTTCTCCAAATTCACTGAAAAAAAAAAAAAAGTGGACCCCATATTAACAAAATCAAGCCATATCAAAAAAAAAAAAGTGAACCTCATATTAAAAAAGAAATAATGTCAAAAAAAAAAAGTGCAGACTTTGTATTCGTTGTAAACACTAATATACTAAAGTTTTAAATACGGAGTACAAACTACAATGTTATATTAATCGTGTTTTGAACATAGTATATATATATATATATATATATGCATAAAAATAGTGCAAATTAATAATGTAAAAAAAAAAAGTGCATTTCATATTAAAAAATCAAACAATATTCATGTAATTTCCAAAGTATCTCATTAAGTCAATAATGATGGATTCATTGCCACGTGCGTATCAATTCATTAGTGGAAGCAAATGAAATTACTTTCCTTCAAAAAGTTAAGTAGTCAAACCATACAGTTTTTTTTTATATTAGCCTGAGATCTAATCTAGATATTAAACTGTTGTATTTGTTATTCCGCCATGTCATTTATTTGTTATGTTCACTAAAATAAATATACTTAAAATATTTATATTTTAAAATAAGATAGAGCTTAATTACTTTTTTATTTTTATTCTTACTCTAATAAATGTGAAAAGAGATTAATGGCGTAAAAAAATATAAAATGGAGATCAAATAATGAATAAAGTAAATTAGTTAAATTATAATTCTAATCAACGTTTTCTTAAAAAATCATCCAAAAGACAACAGGACAAGTAAAATGAGCTAAACCGAGAATATTTACCAAAAATTAAAAAATAGTATTTCTTCGTTTAAATAGAAAATCAATTTCTACTTTGTTTCGTTTTAAACATGTAAAATTAATTTAATAATTGGAATTAGAATAAAATTTTAGATACGGAGCACAAACTACAATGTTATATTAATCGTGTTTTGAACATAATATATATATTGACTATTCAAAGACAACTACATACACATAGATGCACTATAATCTAAAGTGTTGGGCCCGTGCACAGCACGGGCATAGGCCGTCTAGTTAGTCTAAAGAAGGAGCGGATAAAACATATGTAGTATTGCAGTTTTTTTTTTAATATTTTTAAATTGGAATTTTCTGGTGATATATAATATTTCAAAAATTACTATGTATCAAACTAACTTTAAGAAGAAGGTCAAAACAGAGAAAGGAAAATAAAGTATATTTAAAGATAAGGTTTTCTTTTCAAATTAAGAAATAACATAGCTTTATTTTCCAATTCAAAAATTTGTCAGTTCTCAATTCAAAAAACGTAGGTATATTTAAAGTTAGTTTTTCTGAAATTTTTTTCTCTTTGCTTTTCATTCTTGTTTTATCTTTTTATTTTTATTTTATTTTTTAAAAATTAAGAATTTTCTGACGATGATACTTGTCATCCTTTCATGCTCTTGTCTCTCCTATCCGATATAAATAGATATTATTATTAGGAAAATTTACTTGTCATTGCTATCTTTAAGACTTATTTATGAATAATAACTACCTTATTTTTTATTTAATTTTTGTAGCTTTATTTTTTCAAAATTATATTTCATAACTAGTCCAATAACTTTTGAAATACATGTACCTCTCTATTCTCCCTCACTATATATTTAAGATTTATCATCTTCTCCAAACCCTAAAAAAAATTCTCTCTCCTCTCTCCCCTTCCCCTCACTGCCGCCTCTCTCCTTCCCTTTCTCTATCTCCGACCTCTCTTCTCCTTCAGCCAAACTTCGTGAGGCAACTGAGTGTTAAAGCTCGTAGAAACTGTAGCAACGTCGTTGTTGCTGCTTCCTGGTCAAATAACAACCATGACTTTACTCTGGCGGCTGCTAAAGCTGTCGATGCCGCTGCCATTGCTCCTGTTGTTGATGATAATGAGGTGGCAGCGACGGTGGTGGAACGACCCCAAATCTGAGAATACACTCAGATCTGAAAAAGAGGGAGAAGTGGGTTTCACCGGAGCCGCCACTACCACCACCACTATTACTACCATCTCCATCTCCAAACTCGTAAAAAACCTTAAGGTTCTAGTTCTTCAGATTTGAACTACATATGCTTCATGTATCAATGGTTTTTGGTGGTGGTTCGGTATGGTTTTTGGAGTGGAGGAGGACAGTGGTGGATCGAAGAAAGGCGGCGGAGGAAGGAGGAGGTTTTTTCCAGTTTGTTGTGGTGGTTCGGTAGGGTTTTTGAAGTGAAGCAGGATGGTGGATCGGAAGAAAAGCGGCGGAGGAAGGAGGAGGGTTTTTTCAGTTGTTGTGGTGGTTCTGTAGGGTTTGTGATTGTGGTGTTTCAGTATATTTCTGTGTATTTCGCTATATTTCAATGTACTGTTTCAGTATATTTCTGTATATTTCAGTGTATTGTTTCAGTATATCTCGCTATATTTCAATGTATTTCTAATTTACGAAACATCTTCTGATACATTTCATTGTATTCCATTATATATACGCATACTACAATTTTATATTTCTTAAACAATCAACCATATTTCATTGTATTCCAGTGTATATTTTTCTGTATTTGGAAGTATTTCTAAAAGTTTGGAATGGAGTAATTTGGAGAGATTAACATGGGTTGTTATGGAACTTCAGCCATTATGTGTGATACATTGTTGATTTAATTTGACTTACCATTTAAAATGAAAGAAGAGAATATGTTCCATAAATACAACCTATTTTTACTCTACCAAATTTTGTATTTTCGTGTATTTTAAAAACGCAAAATACAACCGAATACAATAAAAACCAGCAATTTTTTTTGAATGGAGTGATTTTGATAGAGAGACATTAGCTGTAATGGAATCTCATGAGGTTTGCGTGAATCATGGAACCATTAATACAAATTATCATATAATTTGAAAAAGTTTTTTATTGCCATAAATATAGCCTTTTTTTTTATTCAACAGTCATGCTGTATTTCACTGTATTTAAAAAACGCGAGATATAACTGAAATACAACCAAAAGTAGCTACGAATTGTAAATCTTCAACTTATAGCTATAACTTGTTAGAAGCTGTTAAAAGATAGTTATTTGTGTAAGTTTTACTTATTATTATTATTAGAGAGAAAGTAAAAGTACGTCACGGAGTAGCTTAAAAAGTACGGTACTAATGCATTAAACAAAGCAGAAATGGAAGTTATTACTTGGTGAGTAAGTTCAATGCAATATTCGTATAAAAAATATTGAATTAAATTAATTATAAAGGTAATTATAAATAAAACTCGATTAAAATGATAGTTAATATCTATTACATGTATTAACAGAGGCGAATCCAGAATTTCAAGAGAATGCGTTCACCTTAGAATTTAAAAAAAAAAAAAAAAAAAAGATGCAGAAGAGCATTTAGTAGGGTTTGATCTCACAATCCTAAGGGATTAAACCCAACCAGTGCTCAACTCAATCTAGTTTGATCATGTGTTCCTTTAGTTAATATTAGATATATTTTAAGGATTATATACATAATATATCGAGTTTAGTCGAGTGACCATGAGTTCACGTGACTCATTTTTTATACATAGATTTGCCCCTGCATGTATAATTTTTTTTTATATTGATTTATAACTTCAATACTATTGATATTTAAAAAAAAAGAATGTATCTAATATATCTATTATATATAGTAAATAAGTAATCATTCATGTTAGATGCAACTACTGATATACAAAATAACCATCAAAGGACTGTGATGTGATTGTCATTTTTTTTATTCTTAATAAAAAATTTCAATTTCAAAATTCTATTCTTAATTAGAAGTTTTAAATTTAATAATGAGAACAAAGACACCTTTCTTTTTGAATGAATCCCCACTCACCCCCTATTCGAACTAATTTGAGCCCATAATAATTGATAAAAGGAAAAACTACACACGTGACAACTATTCAGACTGCATTTATAATACATATTTATTATTTCAAAAAATTACGAAACATTGCTACAGTTTTCTAGTAAATACACAATGTGCATGCGTTTGTATGCCTTGATACAACTCTTTCGTGCGATTTCAGCGAATACAGTATGAGCTGATATAACTGATATCCACCTCATACCCCCGCTTGATACAACTCTTCTGCTTGATAAAACAACTGTAGCTAACAACGGTGCACAACTCATCCCGCATTAGTAGGATTCGGGAAAGAGCCGCATCCCAATGGATGTGATGTAGGCAACCTACCCTAATACAAGATACAATAACTATAGCTATATTTCATAAATATGCAGATTGTAGTTACGTTTAGTAATTACAGTCTAAACTATAGCTATTCAATGAATTTTCTTGTAACAAAAATGTGTAAATCACATTTACATAGCACTTCTACTCTCATTGGGTGAATCCAACAACTACCTTATTTCCAGGGGACGTGCATGGTGGGGCCCACAAATTGGAAATTAAGCATGAGTTTATAAAGGACGTGGAGTTGATCTGCAATAACTTGATGACGGCTGCTTTTTGACAGTGTGATGTGTGAACTGAATCTCTGCCGTCGATTATAGCACTCGGCGTGCTTTAGCTTCTGTAAAGTTGCTTCGGTCGGCGTTCATACTATTGGAAAATAACCCCCCTACTTTTACTCAATAAAAAATTATTCTTACTTTTTTTATTTTCAAAAATAAAGTATTTTAAACAAGCATTAATACCGATTAATTCTTGTATTAGGTTAGGCTCTGTTTACATCGGACTCAGAGTGCAGTATTTCTCTGAACCCTGTTAATGCGAATTTTTTTGTGCATTGGGCTAACTTTTATTAGTAAATCTTTCAATATTCGCTCGGACGAATAAAAACACCTCCTCTCCTTCTTCGTAGCTTCTAGTTTTGGTTCTTATAATACTGCCTCTGTCCATTTTTACTTATCCATTGTTAAAAATACAAGTTAAGTTTTACTCGTTCAGTTTGATAAATCAACAAATAATTTACTATTTTATACCTATTTTAATTTTTACCTTATTATTAATTATTAGATTGAAAACTTTAAGGAATTGACTTATAATAATTAAGGTAATATAGTAAATTTACTATTTTCTTTATTGCTTTTTGAAGGGTATGTCAAATCAAACACGGACAAGTAAAAATGAACAAAGAGAGTATATGATGGCGCATTTCATAAGCTTTTAGATATGAGATAATTTATATCTTAAAAGAATAATATTTGTGATGAAATTGTATATTAAAAGTTGTGTTTAGACTTTAGACATGTAAGACATATAACTCTGATACTACAGCTTATTAATTAATGCAATGCACCTTCATCTTTTATCTAAAAATATAGGTTCTGAGACCTTCAGTTTAAGGAATCTCATATTAGGAAATGATAGAACATTAGACTTCTAATACTCCAACTCCAACCCTCAGGTTTAAGGTAATCACTCGCCACCTCCAACTCTAAAATTGCGGGTTCTGATCACCAAAAGAACAAAAAAATGAGAGCTCCTAGAGAGGAAAAAAAGAAGTTTACATACAATTTTTGGTGATATCGAGTCCACCGACGATTAAAAGACAAATCAAATTTTTAAGTACCTAGAGAAACAAGGATAATGACCAAAAAGAAAAAGAATTCAACAAATATTGCTCTCCCGATATCTTGTCTTGGTTATAATGTTATCAAAAAACAATCTTGAAAGAACTTTTTTTTTTTTTTTCTTTTTAAAATTAGCAGCTTGCTTCATTTTCTTTATTGCAATTCTTTTTTCTTCTTCTCAATTATTACTATTTAGGAATTTTTACTCATTGTAGCTTCTTTTAAAACCTAATTATTAATATTAACTATCCTTTTATTTAATTATATTTAGTAGCTAATTAACTTTTCTAAATTACAAATGGTAGCTATATAAAAAATACACACCCAAACACATATATCTTTCTTTTTTCCCAATCACTATCCATTTCAGATTTTTCATTTATCAAAACCCTAAAAAATCTCTCTTCCATTCTCTCAACCACCACACCATGGCCGCGCCTCTCTCTCTGTGCTCACCCCTCTCAATCTCTCTCTCTCTTTTCACTCTATCCGGTGAGGCGATGGCACAGATCTGGCCGTGTGTATTGTTGGTGATGGCACTGATTTTGAGATAGCGGCGGAGAAGATGACGTGGAGGTGGAGAGATTAGAGTTTTATTGGTGGTGGAAAGATTAGGGATTTTTTTATGGTGGTGGTGTCTCAGATTAGGATTTTGGTGGTGGTGGAGAGATTATGGTTTTTAGTGGTGGTAGTGTCTCAGATCTGGCTGTATGTATTTGTTAAAAGCCAAATACAAATACATTAAAAAATTTACATCTCACAAATACACTATGTTTGAATGTATTTGTTTTTGTATTTTTTGAGTGTATTTTGTTAATAACCAAACACACTGTTTTTTAATGTATTTGTCATGCATTTGAATTTTTTTCTCTTGTATCTGAATGTATTTGTTGAAATCCATTCAAATACACGAAAATTTGAATATATTTGGCTTCATATATAGTTGGAATGTACACAATGTATTTGAAATACATAAAAAAAAAATCAGTAAAATACATAAAAAAAAATCACCGAAATACATAAAAAAAAAAGACACGAAAATACATTATAGTAAAAAACAAAAAAATCACTGAAATACATCAAAGCAAAAAAAAAGAAATCACTAAAATGCATTAAAAAATATATTAATATCTAATTTAATAGCTCCACCGTTAAAGGCTAAAATCAAGGATCCTGTTTTTTTTTTTTTTTTGTTACCATGTTCTCATGTATTTGTTGGCAACAAATACACGTGAAAACATACATTATTTTGTCAAAATATAGCTATAAATAATAATATTTAAAAAAATAATTACAAATGGTAGAAAGTTACAATAAAGTAGTCATCCACTAAGTTTGTCTACTATTTATTATGATAAGAAGGCCCTATTGCAAATTAGTAGTATTATAAAAATAAGAGAGAGAAAGTGGGTGAGGCATGGCTTTTTTTAGTAGCCGAAAATCCGGCAGGTTTAACGGAGTTGCAATGACACATTAAGGCATCTCTCTATTATTTTAATCACTGTCACCATTCCAATATTCCATTAAAATTGAAGGAATAAGCTAGAGCCCGTTTGGATGAACTTAAAATAAGCAGTTTATAAGTTAAAAAAAATAATTGAGGTAGACTAACTTATTTTTTTTTACCTTATAAGCTGTTTTCAGCTTATAAGCTGCTTTAAATAAGCTAAGTCAAACGGGTTCAATTATTTTTTTGAGCTTATTTTATGCACAAAATGACTTTAAGCTGGCCAGTCAAACACTAAAAAAAGCTGAAAACAACTTATAAGCAATTTATAAGCCAATCCAAACGGGCTCCTAATCTAAACTAATTAGATTGCACGTAATTAATAAACAAGAACTTACATATTTTTTTGTGTCGCGGAAGGAGAAGACTGAAAAGTTTAATACATCTGCATTAAACTTTCTATTTCACTCGTAATGAAAAGTTTTTATGTTATACACATATTGTGATATTCAAATCATAAATTTAAAAGTTAGGCTTAATAAATTGACAATCTCTTAAATTTGCTAGTAAATTCTACTTAAACACTCGAATTATAACATGTTCTAACTGAACATCTTAACATATATTTTTACCTCAAATTTGAAAGAAAAAATTGTGCGTATTTTCAAGCGTCTATTGCTTAGTCACATAAAATATAACTTTTTCTTTAATTATAGATCAATATCAATTGAAATAGGTTTGAGATTTTACGACTTTTTGAGACTAACACGACAGATTTTAAATAGTTGACTTATCTAAGTAATGAGCGCTTGAGATCACGTGCGAAAACTTTTTTAAATTTTTAGTCAGAGGTGTCTAACATGAACACTTTATCATATGTTCATGTACTCAATTGAAACAAGTCATAGTTCGAATATCTAAATGAAATTTACTGACAAATTTAATTTAAGATGTTGTCAATGTATTCGGTGCTAAACGTTTTTATTTTTCCGTTAGATTTCATGATGTGTTAAATTACTTCACATAAATTAAAATCAGAAGTAACATATATTACAGGAGAGAGAGTAGTGAAGAGTTGTGCAAAACACAGTGGGGTAGCTATTGGAAAAGGATAAATAAGAAAAGGACTAACTGTTGTGCATCGTCCATGTATATACTGTTTTCATGCTTGTGGAATGTGGATCTTTTAAAAGTAACAAACCAACAAATCTCAAAATGAAAAAGCTCTATTGCTATATCTTCTTCGATTCCCTACCTAATTTTTCCTTTATTTTACCCTACTTATTTCTTAATTCTTTATGCCGCGAACTTGTGTTACTTGTAATACTTTTAAGACTCGTTTGGTAGGATGACCCTATTCATTTAATATAATAACTCAAAAGTCTATAGAAAATAATGTTAGCTTAACTAATGCATTACTAATCTAAACATTACTAATACTCCCTATTTATTCTTAAACACCCTACCAAACGATCCCCAAGTAGCAGGACTTTTTTTTTTCTTTATGCCAAAAATCTTTCACAATAATTCTTCTCACATTCTTATTAGTAGGGTTAGAGGATAGCTACTGAAGCAATAAATTAGCTCTCATTAAATGTAGTGAATACCATCTAATTAAGGATGTAGTTGGATAGATACATATAGAATCCATCTATCCTTAATTAAAATTTAGAGTTTGATTTTAAAAATGAAAAACTTTTTGGTAGAAAATACTTCTCCTTTATATGGACGTTATGCGGTGCGAATTAGGATTAATCGGGCCAATGAATAATTAAATACCAGATGAATATAAGAAGAAAAGACAAATGTATTGAATTATCATAGGCGAGGAAGAAGAATGATGATTTGAACGGTTGTAGTAGTAAATGTATGTTGGTGTAGATAGCTTGAGGAGAACGCAGTGTAATTGTTGTCACGTAGTAGTAGCAGAAGATAAGCTAGCCTAAGTTCCTTCTCCTTATTTTACTTTACTTTGCATAAAGATTTGGATCTCTTCTTAGGTCACTCTTTTAACCTTTTATCATCTCATCTTAGCTTTAGGAGCACGCAGAGTAGTTGTAGGATTGCACCTTAACCAAAAACGGTCTCATTAAGACAAGTTTTAGTATTTAGGTAGGAGTATTTGCCGATATAAAGTTATTTAGGGTGTGTTTGAAGAACACTATACTTTGTAGCTGATTTTGAGATGAGTTATACAAGTATTAAATTCTGCCTAAGTAATATCACGTTTGGTAGTTGGTTAGGAGGTCAGTTATATATTCACGTATGGAATTAGTACAGTGTTTGGTTTGCAATTTAGAAACCCGCATAATTAATATATGTATAAGTTATGAGAGAATTTATGTATTATGTTATGCAAAATAGAAGGTGGAATAACTAATACATGAATAACTAAACACTACATAATTAATCCCTGCATAACTAAACCCTACATAACTAATCCCTGCATAAAATGATACATAGATTCCCTCGTAACTAATCCCTGCATAAAACGATACATAGATTCCCTCATAACTAATCCACGTATTACCAATACCTCAGTTATATATTCATAGGGGTGTTCATATGGTTTGATTAAAAACCGATCCAAACCGAAAATCGATCCAAACCGATTAAATATCCGGATCGTTTGGTTTTAAATTTTAAAAAATCGATAATATTTGATTTGATTTTTATTTTATTAAAATAAAACTGAATAAAGACCAAACCGAATCGACAAATTATATACATAATTTTTATAATTATATATTCATAATATATTACATTAAATTGAAATTACCGTGAAATTCACGAAGTTTAATCACATCTTTTTCTTCCATAAAGATTAGGCAATCCTTATTGTGTCATTGGAAGATAAAGTTTCACGGATCTTTAGCTTCTAAATATTCAAGATTACATAGAATATATCATAAGATATTGTATAGTTAAATATATTTGACTTGTTTGGAGTATATTTTAACAAAATGATGTTACATTTACCTATTAAAAATTTCGTCACTCTTTTGTTTGGTTAATGTGAAGAAATATTAGTAGAAAAAGAAGGAAAGAGCATATATTTATGTATAGTTAAAAACTGAATAACCGAATCAAAACCATTAGCGACCAAACCGATAAATGTATATTATATTTAGTTTGATTTGGTTTTAATATTTAAAAAATTGACTAAATTGATTTGATTTTGGTTTTAATCAAAAATCGACTCAAACCGAACAGTGAACACCCTAAAATACCTGCATAACTCTACCAGCTACCAAACGTCCAAAGAGGATGACATTTGCTAGAATCTCACATCTTCATTGATGGTGAACCTGCTATTGGTTGCTTTCTAGACTCTGGTTTCCTTTTGTGCGCGTGGAACAACTTTTTCTTCGTTGAGCAAACGGGTTCTAGTTCTTATGTGAAGGACGTGGTTTTCTCAGCAATCCTGTATCTGTGTTACCTGCTTCACCCGTTCCTTTTGGAGATCTGTTAAGGACTAGCTGGTTCTAGAATGTGTAATTATTAATAAGGATGTTCAATCATACATAACTCCCACCACAATCAATGAGTTCCCTCAGCTCGGAGAAAGAGAATAAAAATGATTATCAGCACGTAAATAAAAAATCTTAGGCCATTGAACAACATTACTTTATGATTCGTCGCTGGACTCAGGAGTGTATCTCATATGATGCTACCACTTATTCAACGGAACTTGAATTGATAGTTGGTAACTAAGTGAGAAAATGTCACTAATGAAACCATGTATTTCAGATCGCGCATACAAGGAATCAATTTTTCCTTTTGTCCCTCGCGGTCGCCATTACCCCGGATAAATCGGATTTATTACAACAACTTCTTCATCCCTTCATTCCCTGTTCTCGCATATCAATTATCCTGACTATAATGTAAAAACCTTAAGTAGGGGCTTTTAGCTTTTACCATCAAATGGCTGAATGGTTAAAGTGCTCAAAGGTTCTATCTGATATATTGTAATTGAACAGTATAGTGATTACATAGACTTACTTATTTTCATATTATGGCGGTATAATTTCCACAGGCATGTTTGATTGAACAAGAGTAATTATATAGTTATATATATTTCTAATTTAAAGTAAGATTTAATTACATGATTTTTTTTCCGGATAAACAAGTAAATAAATTGAAGTATGTAACAAATAAATGTATAAAGAGAAGTTCATTTAAATTTTCTTTTAAAAATATTAGATAATTGAATGGGTAGATAATGTTGCAAAAAATAATCGGTATTTCAACTCATGTAAATATAATATGAAAGTCATGATTGTTGCATTTGCTAAATTAAAAAGATAAATATGCACTAATAATTGCTACAACAACAACATACCCAGTGTAATCCCATAAATGAGATCTGGAAAAGGTAGAGTGTACACAGACCTTATCCCTATCTTGGGAGAAAGGGAGACTGTTTTCGAAAGACACTCGACTCAAGAGAAAGCCTGACAAAAAAAGTTAGACAAGAATTGAAGAAAGTAAAGAAGCCATGTCAAAACAGTATAGATAAGCACTATGGAGAAAAGCAATAGTAAATGTAGCACTAATGGGATAATCAAAGTACAAGAGATAGCAGATAGTTACATCAAGTCAAAGGATAAGGAACTACAAAGGTAATACTACACCTACTAGTATGGAGGGATACAACGAGACACGCTCTACTACCTACTAACCTTTTACCCTAATTCGCGTCCTCCACAACCTGCTATCTAAAGTCATGTCCTCGGTGAGCTATAATTGCGCCATGTCCTACCTAATCACTTCTCACCAATACTTTTTCGGCCTACATCTACCTCTCCTGAAACCGTCCATAGCCAACCTCTCACACCTCCGTACTAGGGCCTTCGTGTATCTCCTCTATACATGCCTGAGCCATCTCAACCTCGCTTTTTGCGTCCTGTCCTCTGACGAGCTCTGGGCATATGGAGTTATTTTTTGCTCGTACTCTATCAAATTATAGTACAGTTTAAGATATCGTCCCACAGAGATTGGAACCACTTAGGCTATAGATTTATATAATCCCGGTTACTATTTGAGAGAATCAAATTGATGAAAAAAGGGCAGTGTCTTAAATTTGTAAATTACTTAAACAAAACATAAAAAAATCACGAAAGAGTTGGGAATAATTGAAGTCACTTGATAATATTATTATAATACAATCCTAATGTAATATATTTCACAAAAGAATAATTGCTTATTTCTAAAACAATTACATTTTCTCACTTGGAAATAACCAATTAATAACATTCCTTAAGGTTATGCATATTAATTGAGTTACAACTAATGAAAATTAAAATGAAATAATTTCCTTGCCTAAATTGTGTCATAAGGTGTAAAGACCTCTGGAGATTAATTTTTATATCAATAAACTTATTTGAGTCAATTCCTCCTTGAGGATTAGAATTAAAAGAAATAAGACAAAGATATCCTTAAATCTATGCACTTGCTTGAGTCAATTCCTTCTAGCGAATTAGATTTGAAAGAAGCAAGATCAAAGATTTGAAATAATATATAACTAAAAATTATTATTACTCTAATATTTTATGCAATAATTATAAAGTATTAATTTTGCTTCGTGAGAATTACAAAATTAATACAAGAATAACTACAACATAAAGTATATTAGAGTAGCACTAATATTTAGGAAAAATTCTAAAATTCCGACACAAAGTAACTATAGAGATAAAGAACTTTAGGACAAGGAATAATTAAAGTAAAGATAAATATTATAATAACATACCAAGCTTCATCAACTATTCTCATAAAAAGATATAACTCCATAAGGAGTATATAAACAAAAGATCTACTAAAAGATAAAAAAATAAAAATAAAAAGAAAGAAAGAAAGAGCAAGAACAAAGCTAGAGAGAAAAGTGGTTATTTTCCTACCACTCTAGATGTCCTCTATACAAAGAATTTCCTTCTATTTATAGAAGTGAATTTCTTAATTAAATGAGGAAATGTAGTGTGAGGAAGATGTATCTTGACAAGATATATTTTGAGAAAAATATATCATTGAGGAAGATGTAACTTCACTTCTTACATTGTGAAGTAGATGTGTTGCAAGCTCCTGTTTTCTTTCATCTTTAACTATATTCATGACTTTCTTATTTCCTGCAAAATATTGTTAGAAAACACATACAAATTGAAGTAATATATAACTTCTTTACTTAAAATAGTATAGTTTTAAGTATATAATATATTTATATTTTATATCCATCAAATACCCCCACACTTGAATCCTTGCTCGTCCTCGAGCAAAGGACACAAAATAAAATAGCGGCTAAAATTTTAAGTAACATTATGAGAACTTTTGACAAACAAGAATCAACTAAGATTACATTATGAGTTCAAATAATTTTATCCGCACTCATATTCATCTATTGAGAATCAAAATCACAATATTTTCTAATCCAGTGTGTCTCACCAAATGAAATGTGTCTCACCAAATGAAGAGAGATGCCCATGAATCACAAAATATATTAATATAAATCAAAGAAGGGCACATATAAAAAAAGTTCTCTCGCTCTCAATAAAGAAGTATCTCAAGCTACTCGAAATTGTCATAAGCTTGCCTAGCGTGTGATTCTCCACTAATAAAGGAGTCCTTGAGTTGTGATCATGTAGGACTTTTATAAGGTTGCAATGTGGGTTTAGGGATGGGTAGGATACATATGGGTAAAAGTGATTCAAGTCCCTTGTAAGCACCACAATATTTAACATTTAAGCACCATTGATTTCCTTCTTCCAAAACAAATCAACATCAAGTTTTCCTTTTTAGTTTTCAATTTTCACCCCTCTGCTTTTTTTTTTTTTTAATTTTTTTTTAAACCAGAAGTAGCTGTTAAAAAATTTCCTTGTAGTTTTTTTATTTATTTTTATTTTTAAATGACAACATTCTTAAAAGATCAATAAGCTCAATATCATCATTTTTTTTTCACAAATACTTCCTCACATGCATTTTGCATTCAACCTTTTTTTTTTTTTTTTTTTTTTTTTTTTTCAAATAGCGTCAAAAAGGGAATAGAGCGAATAAATAGATGTGATAACGAAGATTAGGCTAAGCTTGATGTTTGGCTTATCAAGAAAATAAGGGATAATTCATTTAGACTCAAGGGGGTTGACTAGGGATAAAAATAATTAAGACATGTCAATGTAGGTCATGATTCAACAAGGAAGGCCTACTTTTATTTCCCAACTCAAAACTCTACCTAGAATTTCGCCTCAAACCACATTTAAGGCAAGTTCTAGATTTCCGAATAAGCAGGAGAACTGTACAATGTTACCTCACAACACAATACACTTGGGATCAATAAGCATTATAATTTTAATCGCCAATAAACAAATTTGAGGTTGGAAAGGTATTTTAACCCATGAATGATACTCAGTCAAATCTGTTTTTTCAAAGTCTTATTTTAAGAAAAACAAATTTTAATCGACTTATTTATAATTATATATTCTAAAAAATGTTCAATTCAAAATATTACGACCATAGAAAAGAATTGAACAAAGAAATCTATGAAAGTGTAGAAAAGTAATTATGTTACAAAATGAAAAATTATATATTTAAATATATTGAAATAACATATATATTTCTTTACCCCCACACTTAAATAGTGTCATGTCCCCATGACAAATAATTTAAAAGCAAGAGGAGGTAAAGGGGCTCCCTTTTTTTTTTCTTTCTTCATGAACTTGTGAACTGCACCCCATCACTTTTTCTTTTTTGCTCCATGGGGTTCCCATCAGAGCTCGTTTGGCCAAGAAAATTACAAAATATCTTCTTTTTCCGTACATCACGCTCTTTCTTGGCCTTGTATCGAGCAGACAAACAACTGTGCATGATGATCCTTAACTCCATTTTGCATTTTTCACCGGGATTTTTCCACGCATTTTCTTGAAAATCCCCAATAATAAAATCCACAAAATCATAATGATCAAAAGAAATTGAAGAATATTAGTCAAAGAATATTTCATTTGTGTTTGTGATCTTTTTATTCTCATTTTCTTCCAAATTATCCAATTTATGTGTATAAGAAAAATTGGGAATGCACTCATCACTTTCTAATAATTCAAATTCAACCAAACCTTCCTTTAATGTCATCTCCATTGGATCAAAATCTTCTTCTTGAGTGATAGTCTCTTTCTCACAAAACTCGTCTTCTTGAGTGTATTCATTCGCACAAGACATTGTTTCATTTATTTGTCCACCACCAAAATTTAAGGAGTTTACCTTATTTACTAATTCATTCATTTTAAATGTCAAGTTCATAATGGTTGTTTGAGTCGATGTATAATTCTCTTATGTATTTTCCATATAACTAGACAAAGATTCTTCAAAGTTTTTATTCTCCTCTTCAGGTGGTTGACTCAAGTTGCTTTGATTCCACATAGAATTTAGGTATTGATTGCATTCCGGTTTTCAATTGTACCCATAAAATCATTATACCTGTAAGCACTAGAAACATCATGAGATTATTCAAAATAAAAAAAAAGATATAATTACCTAATTGGCATTCATGAGCGAGGTGACTTCCACCACAATATTCACAATAACAGACCTTTGATTGATTAATAGCTCAACGTCTTTGATTCTCCTTTGGTTGATTAATTCTTCAATATCTTTTAGTTTTGCAAACATACCATATGAGAATGGGTTACTTGTTTGACATTCAAAGCTTTGGTGGTTGTCTCCACAAATCACATGTTACTAACTTCTGGCTTATTTTATCAATTAATTCTTCAAGGTCTTTTAGTCTCCCAGAACCGCCATATAAGAAAGTGTTACCTGCTTGATCATGACTAGGGTGATTTTCACCACAATTATCACAAGTAGCTGACATTTGGTTGATTCTAATTGGTAATCTTTCAACATCTTTTGATTTCTCATAATCACCATATGAGAACTCGTCAAAGAGTTCACAATCATCTTCATATTCATAAATAACTGATGGACAATTCAATGTCTAATGGTTCCCACCACAAAGATTACAAGTGATAATCACTTGACAATGACTTTCGACAAGATTTCTATGTGGTTGATTAAGATTCATTTTGACGGTGCATGAAATGAGTTCTCTTCAGGATTTTTTTTTTCAAGTCTTCCTCCCTAACACTTGTTATGTGCTAGAAAAATGTTGAAGATAGTTAAATAATGATAATATATATATAGAAGAATAATATAAAAATTTATAAGATAATACTAATAATAATATAATATAATATAATATTAAATTATAATATAATAATAATAATAACAACTACAAGTTTTAGTCCCCTAGAACTTGTCAGGTACTAGAAAATAAAATACTTGAATGTATAGTAAATAAAAATCTCAAAGTAGTAATAAAATAATTAATCTGAAGTAGATGTTTACCAATCCCTGACAACGGAGCCAAAAATTTGACGAGCTCAGGGCATATAGAGTTTTTTTTTGCTCGTACTATGTCAAATTATAGTATAGTTTAAGATATCATCCCACAGAGATTGGACTTAGGCTACAGATTTATATTACCCCTGTTACTATTTGAGAGAATCAAATTGATGAAAAGAGGTTAGTGTCTTAAATTTATAAATTACTTAAAAAAAAATATCACGAAAGATTTGGGAATAATTGAAGTTACTTGATAATATCATTATAATACAATCTTAATGTAATATGTTTCACGTATTTCTAAAACAATTACATTTTCTCACTTGGAAATAACCAATTAATAACATTCCTTGGCTTTATGCATATTAATTGTTACAACTAACGAAAATTAAAATGAAATAATTTCCTTCATAAATTGTGTCATAAAGTGTAAAGACCTCTTGAGATTAGTCTTTATATCAATAAACTTATTTGAGTCAATTTATTCCTTGAGGATTAGAATTAAAAGAAATAAGACAAAGATATCCTTAAATCTATACACTTGCTTGAGTCAATTCCTTCTTGCGAATTAGATTTGAAAGAAGCAAGATCAAAGATTTGGAATAATATATAACAAAAAATTATTGTTACTCTAATATTTTATGCAATAATTATAAAGTATTAATTTTGCTTCGTGAGAATTACAAAATTAATACAAGAATAACTACAACATAAAGTATAATAGAGTAGCGATAATATTAAGGAAAAGTCTAAAATTCCGACACAAAGTAAATATAGAGATAAAGAACTTTAGGACAAGAAATCTAAAATAAAGATAAATACTATAATAACATACCAAACTTCATCAACTATTCCCATAGAAAAGATATTACTCCATTAAGGAGTATATAAACAAAAGATCTACTGAAAGATAAAAAATAAAAAATAAAATAATAAAAAAAGAAAGAAAGAAAGAGCAAGAACAAAGCTAGAGAGAAAAGTGGTTATTTTCCTACTACTCTAGATGTCCTCTATACAAAGAGTTGCCTTCTATTTATAGAAGTGAATTTCTTAATTAATTAACGAAATGTAGTGTGAGGAAGATGTATCGTGACAAGATATATTTTGAGAAAAATATATCCTTGAGGAAGATGTAACTTCACTTCTTGCATTGTGAAGTAGATGTGTTTCAAACTCCTTTTTTCTTTCATCTTTAGCTATATTCATGACTTTCTTATGTCCTGCAAAATATTGTTAGAAAACACATAGAAATTGAAGTAATATATAACTTCTTTACTTAAAATAGTATAGTTTTAAGTATATAATATATGTATATTTTATATCCATCATCCTCCACCGAGGTTACTCCCACATTTGTCCCGGATAACTTCATTTATAATCCTATCCTTCCTAGTATGCCTACACATGCATCTCAACATCCTCATTTCAGCCACCTTCATCTTCTGACGTGAGATTTCTTGACTGGCCAACACTCCGCCCATACAACAAAGTAGGTCTAACTACCGCTCTGTAGAACGTTTCTTTAAGTTTTGGTGGCACCTTCTTATCACACAAGAGTCTGGAGGTTAATCTCCATTTCAACCATCCTATCACAATACGATGTGTGACATTATTATCAATCTCCCCATTTCCTTGGGTAATGGACCCAAGATACTTAAAACTTCTTCGCTTTTGGATGGCCTGTGTCTCAAGCCTTACTTTCAAGCTCTCGTCATGTGCTACATCACTGAACTTACACTCCAAGTATTCCGTCTTGGTTCTGCTCAACTTGAACTCTTTGGACTCCATAGTCTGTCTCCAAACCTGGAGCTTAGCATTAACTCCGTCGTGAGTCTCTTCAATCAAAATTATGTCGTCCGCAAATAACATACATCAATGGCACCTCACCTTGGATTTTTCGCGTCAGTTCATCATCACTAAGGAAAATAAAAACGGGCTGAGAACGGATCCCTGATGAAACCCCATCACAACTGGAAAGTGCTCCGAGTCTCTACCCGTTGTCTTCACCCGGGTCTTGGCTCCATTGTACATGTCATTGATCGCCCTAGTATATGCCACTGGCACACCTTTAGCCTCCAAGCATCTCCATAGAACCTTCCTTGGTACTTTGTCATATGCCTTTTCTAGGTCGATGAACACCATGTGTAGATCCTTCTTCCTCTCCCTGTACTGCTCCACCAGGCTCTGAACAAGATGGATGACTTCTGTAGTCGAGCGTCCCGACATGAATCTGAACTGGATCTTTGAAATAGACACGCCCTTCCTAACCTGCAACTTTACCACCCTCTCCTACACTTTCATAGTTTGGCTTAACAGCTTGATACCCCTATAGTTGTTGCAACTCTGAAAGTCACTTTTGTTCTTGTACAACTGGATCATTATACTCCCCCTCCATTCTTTGGGCATTTTTGTCGTCTTAAAAACGACACTAAACAAACTCATCAACCACTCTAGACCTGCCTTACCCACGCTCTTCCAAAAATCCACCGAAATCTCATCTGGCCCGGTCGCTCTTCCCCTACGCATCCTACGAATAGCATCTTTAACCTCCTTAACCTTTATTTACGTACAATACCCAAAATCGTGACGCTTTTCAAAGAGTTCTAGATCCCCCAGCACAATGTCTCTGTCCCCCTCTTCGTTCAAGAATTTATGGAAGTACGACTGCCGTCTCCGTCTAATAAGTGCATCCTCCACCAATACTTCGCCGTTCTTGTCCTTGACGCGCTAATAATTTCTATAATAGCTATTTATACTGATGGATAGAAAACAAGGTTAGTAAAATGCAAAATTATTTTTAACAAGTGTTCCTCATATATTTGTAATGTAAGAAGAATAATATATTTGCAAAATAAAAATGAAAGAAACTTTGAATTATCCCCTTGTAATAGCTCACCCCACAATAGAGAATTAGAGTGTAATTGCTCCCCAAAATGTTCACACCCCCCTCTTAAATTTGAAAAAAATTCAACTTAAAATTTCCATTTACTTTTAATAAAAGATTTTATAAGCACACAAATATTATAATATATTTAAAACCACAAATTTTAAGAATCTTATTGACACACAAATGCAATACAATATGTTTAAGACTGCATTCCTGAATCGACTACCTTCTCTAGCCTTTAGGGGGAAGGGATTTGATCTAAAAAAGGAAAGTTAATACTAATAATTAACGGCACAAAAGGAACTTGAAAATCCAAATGTGGTATGGTGAGATCACATCTGTTTGATGGGGCTAAATTCAGTGAGGAATGTGGCTCCAAAATTATTAATATTATTGCTTATAATGATAGTTCACAAACAAATAAAAAATAGTTGCATGCACCTAAAATTTGCAATCTGTATTGTGGTACGGCCAATCTTTCATGCATAATAACAAAATGTAATATAAAAGAAAATAATGTATAGTTGTTTTTTTCTTTTTTCGATTTCCAAGGCGTTTCTTGATGCATATTGGGGGTGACCCTCCCTACATGGCCAGGGATCTTTTTGCCAACTAATTTTAGCTGTCTCTCTTTAATTTTATTATAAGAATATTTAAAATATCTTCTTCTTGTTGCTTCATTGTCAAGTATTATTTGTCCACCTTCAACAATCATTCGCAATTCACATAATTTATCTTTTTGCATCCAATGGTTTGTTTCATACTCTGTATAAGATTTTAAGTTTTGGTTATCATTTTATTTTCTTTATTAAAATCCTTGTATTTTTATTTTAACCAAACACAATGGAAAAAGAATATATACATAGCATTATTAATGTGATTATCAAGAGTGGCTTTTGTATGAACGGAGTTATTTATCAAGAAAATATTTTTCATAAAAACGTCATTTTTTGAAGTTTGATTACCATATACATAGCATTATTAATGCGATCATCAAGAGTGGCTTTTGTATGAACGGAGTTATTTATCAAGAAAATGTTTTTCATTAAAAAAAAGTCATTTTTTGAAGTTTGATTATCAAAAATTTGTTAAAATTAAATGTGAAAATTGACTGCTTCACTTATGGGAGAAATTCATTTTCGATAGAACTATTTTGACTATTAATTTCACATTACTTGCTTTAATTAAAACATAGACATTATTTTTAGTTTTCATATTATTGTTAACTTTTAGTAGTTATTTATATATTGCACTCACTAACCAAATATCGAAGAACATTTTCCATGAAAAATGGCTTCCACCCTATGAAACACACTCCGAGTTGTTTATTGAGTTCTTCACCATTTTTAGATAAATAGAAGTAAAGCTCAAAAGAGAGTTAAGAAAGGAGGATAATACTCGCATACAGAGATAGTGAAAAATTTACTTAGTATGGAAAAGCGACCGGACCTGACGAGATTCCTGGGGAATTTTGGAAGAGGGCAGGCTTGGAGTGGCTGACTGGGTTGTTTAATGTCATTTTCAAGACGGCGAAGATGGCCGAAGAATGGAGGTGGAGTACAATGATTCCTTTGTACAAGAACAAGGGCGACATTCAAAGCTGCAACAACTATAGAAGTATCAAGCTGCTAAGCCACACTATGAAAGTGTGAGAAAGGGTGGTAGAGATGAGGGTGAGGAAAGGCGTGTCTATTTCAGAGAACCAGTTCGGATTCATGTCAGGGTGTTCTACTACTAAAGCCATTCATATTGTTAGGAGATTGGTGGAGCAGTATAGGGAGCGGAAGAGGGACTTTCACATGGTATTCATCGACCTAGAGAAAGCTTACGATAAAGTGCGAAGAGAGGTTCTGTGGAGATGCTTGGAGGCTAAAGGTGTACCTGTGGCGTACATTAGAGCGATCAAGGACATGTATGATGGAGCTAAGACCAGGTTAAGGACTATAGGAGGAGACTCAGAGCACTTCCCAGTTCTGATGGGTTTGCATCAGGGATCAGCTCTTAGCCCATTTTTATTCGCCTTGGTGATAGATGGATTGACGTGACAAATTTAAGGTGAGGTGCCATGGTGTATGTTGTTCGCAGATGACATAGTCTTGATTGACGAGACTCGTAGCGGAGTTAACTCTAAGCTAGAGGATTGGAGACAGATGTTAGAGTCTAAAGGATTCAAGTTGAGAAGGACCAAGACAGAGTACTTGGAGTGCAGGTTCAGTGGCGTACCTCAGGAGGCTGACGTGGAAGTGAAGCTTGGTACCCAGGTCATCCAAAAGAAAGGGAGTTTCAAGTATCTTGGGTCTATTTTACAAGGGAATGGGGATATTGACGATGATGTCACACATCGTAATGGTGCAGGATGGTTGAAATAGAGGCTTTCTTCCGGAGTGCTGTGTGACAAGAAAGTGCCACCAAAACTGAAGGGCAAGTTCTACAAAGTGGTGGTTAGACCGACTCTGTTGTACGGGGTAGATTGTTGGCCAGTCAAGAACTCTCACGTGCAGAAGATGAAAGTCACGGAAATGAGAATGCTGCGGTGGATGTGTGGGCACATTAGGAGTGATAGGATCAGGAATGAGGACATTCGGGACAAGGTGGAAATGACATCGGTGGAGGACAAGATGCAGGAAGTGAGGCTGAGATGATTTGGGCATGTGAAGAGGAGAGACATAGATGCCCCAGTACGGAGGTGTGAGAGGTTGGCTATGGACGGTTGTAGGAGAGGTAGAGGTAGGCCAAAGAAATATTGAGGAGAGGTGATTAGACAGGACATGGCGCAATTTCAGATTACCGAGGACATGACCTTAGATAGGAGGTTGTGGAGGACTCAGATTAGGATAGAAGGCTAGTAGGTAGTCTCGCTTTTCTTTCGCACTAGTAGGCGTAGTTTTGCTCTACTGTTTATTGCCCTTTGATTCCTGCTTTTATGTGTTGGGTCTTGTATTTCGATGCTGTTTTATCATGACTTCTTTGCTCTTGTTATTTCTCATTTTTGCATTGCTTTGATTTGCTTGTCTGTATCTGACTCTTTTCCCTTGTTTTCTTTTGAGCCGAGGGTCTTTCAGAAACAGCCTCCCCACCTTTCAAGGTGGGGGTAAGGTCTGCGTACACTTAACCCTCCCCAGACCCCACACTGTGGGATTCAACTGGGTATGTTGTTGTTGTTGATAGTGATGACACAATTATTGCTTTTATGCCAAATTTAAATATCTCCTTGTTTTATGTGCACGCAATGTGCCCAAAAATAATACTTATGGCTAAAGAATTGTATTATGAGCTAATTATTTAGTGGAATAATTTGGGATGTCTGCTCTCTCAATCAGGCAACTTATTGTTCAAATTGGGCAACACAAGTAACACTAAAACTCTACAGTCTTAGTAAGAATCCAATTATTGGTTCTCACAGATGAGATTAGACCCTAATTAAATTAAACTCGATTGTGCAACTCTTTAAAAATGATGGTACACATTCCTGTTATCGAATTTATTGTATTGTTGGGAAGCCTTTAAATTAACGAAGTTTTGACCTTTTAAAATGCTGAAACTTATGTCTAATTAATGCCATGTTTTTCAGTAATGGAACTCTAGGACCAAATTTAGCTCGTTTAATTAGTTCATTTCGTTTTAACTATATCTAAGTACTTCCTCCGTCCATTTATACTTGTCTTGTATTGACTTGACACACCCCTCAAGGAGCCATAAATAGAATGACAATTTTAATATATCACCCTTAATCATTATTACGTCGTCTAATGATCTAAATCTATCAAACATACTTTAAAAGTTGTGAAGTTACTAACGATTCCTTGCATTTTCCAACTCAATACTCCCTCCAGTCCAAAATAATTGAGGTTTTAGACTTGGGCACATGGATAAAGAAATTCACTTCTAAAAATTAAGAGGTGTATTGACTAAAATATCCTTAATAGTGGGGCTTTAAAACTATAACAACCATTAAATTTGTTCATTGAATTAAGAATGTGTCAAGGGCCAATTTGGAAAATCAATGAAATATCTTCTTGATAGACTAAAAACCTCAATTACTTTGGATTAACTTTTAAAGGCTAAATCCTCAATTATTTTGGACCGGGGGAAGTAATTAATAATGAGGGTTGTTTTACAGTGAAATCAATCAGAGATTTGCTTTTATAGGGTTTAAGGACAAGTGGGATATATCCAACCCCGAGAACTCTTTTATGAGCCCAATTCGGAGTAGTTTGGATCGTGATAGAGTTTAACAAGCAGCCAAGATAATATGATAAGATTCAAACAACTAAAATGATAAGAAAGTGATGGTTTTGTATATATTTCTAGAGAAAATGATAGGATTACAAATGGTGAGAGCAAGAGGATGATCCATTGCTTCTATATTAAGGTTCCTTAATAAGCCAAAGTGAGACTTTTCAAACCCCATAGTACAGCTGATGTGACCTTTCTGCCACCCCAACGTGTATACTTGCAGCAGCGCTCTGATTGAGGGTTGTTGACGTGACACGATTAGTGAGAATGTGAACTAGCTGGACAGGCCTTGCGGTCGTGATGGGTACCGGTCTCGTGACCAGGTCCGGATGCTCTTTTAACCCCATACAGATAGTCCCCCACTTTTCGAGCTCTTCATGGCATGAGCCCGGGAAGTGGAAGAGCTTGTACGTTCTCAAAACTTTTCACGGGGAGTGAAACGTCTCCTCTTTTCCCATGAGCAAATGCTTTGTTAGGTCGATATTTAATGCATCCAGTCACTCATTCGACGACGCTCTTCCGGAGACACTGATTGACGTTCACTGACAGGGCACGCCACTTCGCTTTCCAAGGCTAATGATTTCTTCGGCTGCCTATTTAAACGGATGACCCCGCTTGTATTTCACCATCCTCACTCTCACTCTTTTTTTTATGCAAACCCAGTTCCTGACCCTTTTGACCTCTTTTCTTATAATGTCTTGATCGTCCACATTTACATCCACATCTTCATTTTATGAGCTTACTCTCGGAAGCACGCAAGAGGAGTTAGGCGCTACTTCGGCGGTTTCCGTCCGCCGCCAATTCTCGTCTTCGTCAATCACCCGAACGATAAACCTGGTTTCCTCTACATCTGACATCATCCCTTCCAATTTTAATTTCGAGAGGGATTTCCGTGCCAACCTTTAGTATGAATCTATGAAAGGCATTACTTCTCTAATTGATGACTGCACCACCCCTAAGTCCATATCGACTGTCAATGGGGGCTGCGGTTGAGGTATTCCCCCTTGCAGCACCTGGCTGACCTTTCTTTTACTCTAGATCACCTGATCCACCTCTACTCCTCCCCGAGTACTTCGTGAGGGAATGATAAACCTTGCTTTTTGAGGCTCCTAAGGTCTTATTACTAGTGCCGAGGATGATCACAATCGAGGGTGGTGTGACCCGTTCGTGATGATCCGTACCAGCCACATCTACGACCCCGTCTGTGGCCCTCTTCCGGGGCAGTGGAACAAGGCTTGTGAGTATCCGCTCTCTTTTCTTCCTGTATTTTCTCCTTATCTTTCCTTGTGTGCCCTCTCTAACTCTATATTCCACGCTCTTCTAGCGGCCCTGATTGTACCTAAACCCTTGCCGTGTAATTTTAATTGGGTGATGGACACGTTCTGCGCCTCTCGAGATATTGAACGGGCCTGGAGAGGTGTATCCACCGATAGATGGAAAGGCAAAAACCATGGTTAGTGCCTGTTCCTTACCCTCATTCCCTTGCTGCTTAAATCTCTGGGATGTTACTCTAACCTCTTTCGTATTTGCCAGCTCTTTCCGCTCGAGGGGCTTCTACCCAGAAGGCGCCTTCCCGGGAGGAGGCTGGGGCGCGTTTTGCTGAGGTGGCCGCAAAAGCGAGAAGTAAAAGAAAACGTGTGCTTCCAGATGATGCTGGGGCATTTTCCTCTGGGGGGATTGGTTCACGGGTAAGAACGCGTCGCCGACTCAGTGAGTATCTGAGGGAGGAAATGCAAAGGATAGTCCGTGTAGGGAAAGATGATGAAAGGGTTGCTAAGGCCGGGGGCGCGAAGGTTCCCTTCCACTGAGGCTGTTGTGGGGCTGGGAGTCAGTGAAGGCCAGCCAGGGAGTGTGAGAGGTGGCATGCCCCTCTTTGAAAATGCAGGCGTAGGCCCTTCCGTTCGACCTCCTCCTATTACTAGTTTGGGCCTTGGTTTGGAGGCTTTCCTGACCTCTCTTGCGTGTATTTTCCTTTAGGTAATACAAAAAGTTTATTCCGTATCAGTTGTTTTTAGAGTGAACACATGTATTAAGTTTATCTGTTTGTCTTTTTCCAGGGTCTGGCCGCCACTTCTTCCGCCTTCAAGCATGCCTTCATCTTCCTCTCGTGATGTGGAGAAGCTGAAGGAGGAGAACCAGCGCCTTCGGGACGATCTTGCCTAATTCCAGACAGAGTATAGATGTCTTCAAGACTTGAGACCTTGGAGCTTCAGTGGGAATAGGCCAAGCAAGCTCTGGCAGCTCGAGAGGACACTTTTCGGATCATGACTATGGCTCGCTAGTTGCTGTGGGAGAGGTTAGACTAGGCGGAGGCTGAGCGTGATGCTTCTCGAGGCGGACGCAAGCTGTTGAACTTTCCTGCGCCAATCTTAGAGCCCGGAACCAACTCCTGATGCTTCGCCGAGGGGCCGAATGGTGGAGTGCTACCTTGCTTCGGGATTTTTCCATTCGCCACACCCGACATGAGGTTTTGCAAGGCGTCGAGGAGGGACAGATTGATGTCTCTTTGGCCCTAGTAAATGCGGAGGTGGATTTAGGTGCAGCCGAGGCTGATATGGACGATCTTCGTGGTGAAATGCCCTTTCCTCCATTGCCTCTGCTGGCTCTTCGGGCGGCGAAGATGCTCCCCCTACCCTTCGGCTTAGCTTTGTAAGTCTTATGCCTTTGAACATTGGTTTGGAGGCCTTCTTTACCATGCCTTGGGAAGATAACTAGCTTTGACTTTGGGAATTTGCTGCGGGCCTGCGTTCCCCTAATGAATACTTTTGTTTTTGTTCTGTCCTGGGCGCCGCTTGTGTTTGATGGATATTTCAGGACCTGTGTGCCCTATTGATAAGTTGGTATTTTACCCACTTATCTCTTCTTTAATCTTAGATTTTTCCTATGGTTAATTGAGAAGATAGTGCATTTACTGTGTTTTACTCCTATTTTACAGGTTTATGTGATTTAGAAGTGATTGGGAAGAAACCAAGTGAAAACAAGTGCCAATTTGAAGAAAGGCAAAAAAGTGGCTAAAAATGCAAAAATGGGACAGATCTGAAAAATTGAATATTTGGGGGCTGTTCTGGTCATATTTTGATCTGGAAAAATTGGGGAGCTATAAGAGGATGATTTGGGAGAAATTATTCTCATCTTTGGAAATTCATACAAGTCTTGGAGAGCTAGGGTTCTTGCACCCACACTTGGAGATTGAAGATTTGAAGACTTTGATGAGAAATTTCTTAATCCTTTACTCATTTCTTCAATTCCTTGCTATGTATTGACTATTTAAGCGTGTAGTATTTCGTTGCAATGCTTGAAACTTGTTTATGGAAATATATGTTGTTAACTTTTTGGATTGAAACTCTTGTTATGCTTATATATTAAATGATTTTATTCTTATTGAAGTGGGTCTTTATTTTTAATTTTTAATTAATCTTGTTCTTTAATGTTTCTTAAGGGATTAGCTAACCCTAGGACTCATCTATTTACTTCGATTTGAGCTCGTAAGAGAAAAAATGAGGTTGGAAAAGATTAATTAATAAGGATTTAGGGCTTTAAACCTCATCTAATAACTTGACCTAGGAATAGGAAAGTTAGCTTGAAATTCAATTGATTGCGCTTAATATCAAACTCTAAGTCTTGAAAAAGTTTAGAGTGAAATTCATTGATTTGGTTGGAAGATTTTCAATGAGATTTTAGAAACCATTATATATTAACATAAACTCGCTCTTAGTTGTAAAATTGTAAAATACATTGGATCATTACTTGAGAGTAATTTCCCTTGTATCCATGCTTGTGGTCATTGATCATTTTACTTGTTTTTTTAGGTTACTAAATCTTTGTTATATTTTAAATCAAAATCAATATTGAAAAAGTATTTAGCTTAGCTTAGTTGGTGATAATTCCTTACTTTCTTGATCGATAGTATACTGTTCCCTATGAGAATCGACCCCGACTCATTATTGGGTAAATTATATTGCATACGACCGTGTACACTTTCTCTTTGAGGAGTGAATTTTGACGTTATCAATTTTGGCTGGCAGTGTGCGAACTGCTATGTTCTTCTGGTTCTTTTTGTGGGGGGTTGTTGCTTTGTGTAATTGTGTGTGCGTGAGTGAAGGCAAGGCAAGTTGTGAAGCATGCGTGTGTAAGTGTTAAGACACTTACCTGGCACCAAAGTGAAGGACCAAAATAAATGGGCTGCACTCTAACTGTTGAGCTCAAAATTAATGCAAGTGAGAACTTTTGCACTATTTTAACCAAGAGAAATTTTGCATTGTGTAACCACTCTAACACCTCAAATCGTGTTCAAATTAATTCCAAAAAACATGAAACATGGTAGATTGATCAAAACAACAAAATGTACTTATCAAATAGCTAAAAATACCAAATTGTATTGAAAACTAAGAACTTATCAAAAAATATTTTTTTTGTTCTTTTTTAAGAAAGTAAAAAAAAGACTTAACTTTTGAAACGATGGGTGCCTTCCACCAAGCGCCGCATTTAAGGGGGGTATACATGGTGACATCCTACCAGCCCTCCCCGGGTGTGTCGATAGCAGACCGCCCCAAGTGTGCTGCCTTGAGGGACAACCTCAAGGGATTGCCTTGGCATCTCAAAGGAGTGTCAAAGGTATCCATATGAGTTTGGGAGCTCTATGGACGGCGTGTGGCCTCGGGCCAGCGTTGGGTGCCATAACGGTGCTGGAGGCTCAATATATGGAACGATTAGGCCCCGCGGGCTAACATTATGTGGGAATGATGCCTCCGTGCCGGATGAGTGATCGGGGGACTCTCTCAAGAGCCTCGTGAGCTGACTTGTGAGCTTGGCAAGGGTTCAGCCATGCGAGCAAGGGTCCGTTGGTCTAGAAGTGCAGTCGTGGGGCGACACTGCACTATGCGAAAGGAATGCGTGCGATGTAGGCTATGTTGGGCAATGCCATAAGACAACTGAAAGAATGGCATGAAAGACGCACATGGCAAAGGCCAAGGATCGAACGTTGCACTACTTGGGCAAGGCACGAGCGAGGTGCGTATGCACGAAGCGAGTGTCAAGCTTAAGGATAGGACTGTGCACGCGATGGCGATGCTCAGGTACAGGCGAGGGACAAGTATGTCCGTAGCCAAACCCAGAGGTGCGCATGGACGAGATCCAGCAGAGGGGAATGCGCCACAAAGAGAATGCTAGTATGTCAGTCGACATCAATCGAGCGGCACAACTGAAGTGAGCCTCCATGGCGAACTTCGCCTTAGGCATTGGATCGTGCCTAGAAACCTGGGAAATGAGAGTAGGCTGGCTCGTGGTCATGAAGGACTGCGAGCGCCGCACGGGCGTTTGTGTGCCGCTGACGCCCGAAAACGTTTCGCTGACGCGCGAGAAAAGTTTAGCCCGTGACACGTGGTACTCCTCCAAGGCTTTTTGCTTTTCATTTCCTCCTTCAAGTAGGCATTCCATCATGAGCTTAAACTCTCCATTTTGACCATTCTCAACTTCTTCCACTTCCATATCCCTATCAATGTCACAACACAAAGTAGAATCGTCATAGTGGGGGTTCGTGGAAGGAAAGCACACATAAGCACAATTAGCCAAATGACCATTTTGACCTCCAGATACATATGCTCCACTCAAGGGTTCGAGATTGTGTGCACAATCCTCCCTCGGTAGACTTTAAACAAGTTTGCGAAGAGTGGGGTCCTCCACAATAAGGGCATGAGTCCTCAAAGTATGAACAACTACCATCCAACCTATTTTCATGGAAGATGAAATTTAAACACAAAAGTAAAATAAAATATAAAGAAGATAATACACAAATATTCACAAGTTTGGACCAAAGCGAGTTAGCTTATTTCCCAAACTAGCCTAAATACGCCAAATTATTCCCCGACAACGGCGCCAAAATTGATAACGTCCAAATCCAGTCCTCAAAGAGTAAGTGTACACAGTCGTATGCAATATAATTTACCCTATCAACTTTGGTTTTGAGCCTCCATACTCCAACTTTGAGATCTCTAGGGCATGCGTGTCTTCAAGTATTTTTTGTACGAGCCTTCACGCTTTCTTTGCTCCTCATACAATGACAATTATTAGTTTGCTTTCAACCTTGAGCTTTTGTTCCTGCGCGTAGACATGCGCTTAGTTTTTGCAACAATAGTGATCATAGAATGACCTGTTGTCTTTTTTTGCACTTAACCGTCAGGGCTTGACCGCTATGCCCATTTATCGGAACTATGCTAATATTCGAGCATTTGTTGTTTAAGTTAAGATATGATGACTGGTATACGCTTATGTCATTTTTTCGTTTTATGTTTGAGGTCATCATTCCCAACCCAATCCGGATATGTCACTTCAGGAAGTGCTTTCGCGATATTGGGGACCCAATCATCCAATTCGCAATGATGGAGGGACCTCAATTTTTGGTGTTGATGGGGAGGATGTCTCGACCCCATTTAATGGCACAAGGTTCACAGAACCTGCACGTTTGGAGGCTCTATGGCCGTGTCGTGTGTTAGAAAGGGTTTTCCGGGGCTGTGAGGCTCCCGAGTTCGGTTTTGACCCAAACATTTTTTTTATGTTGCTTTTGATGACAATAACTGAGAAATAAGTGGAGATTCTTATTATATTCCTGAACCAGGGATGAGGTGGCCATCCCATCAATACATTAGCCTTTTCAGGGCCATGATATCAATCCCTCACTTTAAGAAGGGCCATGGGCCATTACCGAATGAAAAAATTCTGCAGGCCGGTGTATCATACGAGAATGTCGCTGACACTTGTCACATTTTTGAATGAAAGCTTTAGCATCTTTGTCCTTTCCTGAACAATAGTACCCAGCTGTCACGTCCCAAATCAGGTAACGTGCGGGCACCTACTATTTCCCACCTAGGTAGGCGAACCGTTTCCCAAATCATTCATTCAACCATAATAAAGTAATCATGACAACCAAAATATAAGTCTTAAACGTAGATAATACTAATAAGGATAAGTGAATAAGTGCGGGAAATAATATAACAATCCCAAGGAATCTGGTCTAACGCCATACAAGAGCCACTACTACAAATACTACAAGTCTGAATATGAATAAAAGTCTGAAAATGGAAGACTGTCTCAAAATATCATAATAAGACAATTAGCTAAGAAGTGGCATTGAGGTTGCGAATCCATCCATGTGCTCACACTGGATGCTCGTCAGCAAAGCCTCAGGAAATTAGCCTCGAGAAGAGGAAGTCGACCCTATCACGTACTCTGCACTCATAAAAGAATGCAGCCATGTAGTATTAGTACAACACTATGTACTGGTAGGTATCATAGGCCGACAACAGTTAGCTAACTTATATAAAGAAAGAAACTGAAAGATAATTATGCTCACAATCAAGTATACATCAACACAGTCCAAAATAGTATCTCAAGTCCAAAAATATCATCAATCGGATCGTAGCCTATGGTGAAGCATCTAAACACAAGTCTGCCAAGTTTTCCACAATTCCTCAAGTAATCACAACCACAAGTACAATCCACGAATCCGATAAATAGGTGGAAATGCGATGATGATGATGAATGCATATACAATGTATGATACACACACACTCCAGGTGGAATGTTACACCCGTAGTTTTGTACGTTGAAATTCGTAGGTATTGGCTATTTTAAGTATGGACATTGGAGTTACCTCCAAAGATACACGAGATTAGATGCGCTTATCCTATGTTTATGAGGGTTTAAGTTTATATAATAAGTTACGAAAGGATTGGAGGGCAAATGAATCAAGGAAATTAAGTTTGTTGAATTTTAGAGAAAGTATGAGGGGCAATTTTGGCCCTACTTGAGGAAAGGATATCTTTTAGTATGTGAGGAGTTTTGGAGTGAAATAAAAGCCTAAATTGAAGTTCGGGAAATCTATTTTCCAACGCAACAAACCGCGTGTCGATCCGACATCAGAGTAGAGAATTATGAGCATTTTAAGACGGACTGCCAGTGCAGGGCTTAAACCTGTGCGAACGTGCCAGAGGGTTGTGCCAACACACAGAGTAGCACTGGGCAACTCTGCGCGAACGCACCCCAGGGCAGCGCGAACGCGCAGAAGGATTCATCGACTCTAATCCACTATATAAGGGGTAAAACCCCCATTTCTCTTCATAATAAATCGCCCAAATATTCTAGAAAGCTCAGCAAATATATGAGAGCTTATATACACCATAAAAGTGAGGATTTTGAGTAATTTCAAGTGGCGGTGTATTAGTCGAGGTCCGGATAACGTGTGGCCACGATTATAATTTTGTTTTGCGTTGAAGTTGGCTTGGATTCAAAGTAAATATTTAAGATATTCCTATTCTAGTATAAGGTATTCGAGGTAAATTTTAAGTTAACTGGTTTTCGGCCTACGAGTCGGAGCCCTTCATACCCCTCATCGGGGTGTGACAAATTAGTATCAGAGCAGTTCAGTCCTAGGATGTCTATGAGTCTTGTCCAGTAGAGTCCTGGTTATCGGTATGTCGTGCACCATATCTATAGCCATGAGGATACAGGGCATTTAGGAAGAATCTTTTCTTCATGATCTAGATCGTGCAATAGAGCCAAGTAAGGATGACATTATATAATCTTTTCCTGTTTAAATTTTAGCGATGCCTCAGAGAAAGAAGAAGGCCAGCAAAATGCGGGGCGCTGTGGGGGAAGACCCGAGCTGAGTATCCCCAGCCGAGTTGGGGCATGGTGAGGCCCAGAGCGCTACCCCCTCGCATGCTACCTCTACTCCATTAGTTGCTGAAGAGCATGATAGAGCTCCAGACCCTTCGGCTCCTTAGCCTACAGCTCCTCCCCTTGTTGTTCCCCATCAGGACTTGCGAGATATAGTCTAGTTATTAACTAAATTGGTGGCTACTTAGACCCAGCGGCAGACTGGTCTTCCGGCCCAGGCTGTTAGTTCCCGCGTACGTGACTTTCTTACTTTGAACCCTCTGATTTTCACGGGGACAAACCCGAAGGATGATCCTCAAAACTTTGTAGATTGAATGGGCCGCGCTTTGACGGTGATGCATGCTTCTGATACAAAATCCGTGGAGCTAGCTTCCTATAGACTGTGGGATGTGGCCGCAGTATGGTATGAGTCCTAGCAACAGTCGAGAGGGCAGAACGCACCTCCAGCAGTATGGTCCGAATTCACCAGGGCCTTTCTAGATCATTATCTGCCTGCTGAGGTTCTCCGGGCTAGGGCTGGTGAGTTTCTATTACTTCGCCAGAACAATATGGGTGTCCGGGAATATAGTTTGAAGTTTAACTCCTTGGCTAGACATGCTCCGACCATGGTAGCTGAAATGGAAGATAGGGTACACCGTTTCGTGACTGGACTTGGGCCTCACTTGATTAAGGATTGTATGATGGCCTCATTACAGGGTTGCATGGATATTTCTCGTATCCAGGCATATGCTCAAAATTTGGAGGACCTTGAACGTCAACAGCGGACTGAACAAGACTCGAATACGGGCCGTTATAAGCGAGCCAGATCCGGAGGTTATTCAACTGCTTATCAGGAAGGTTATAAGCCCTATTTTTATAGAAGATCAGCTTCTTCAGTATTTGGTGCACCTTGCCAATTCTAGAGGCAGCTTTATGATCGACCTACTTATTCTGGACCGGATCAGAGTTCGTGAGCGCCAGTTCCTTCTTATAGGGGAGAATTGAGCCAGGCAAGGCCCCCACTGCCCCGTTGTGATCAGCGTGGTAAGGGACACTTTGGCCAGTGCCGCCAGGGTATGGGGGTGTGTTACTCTTGTGGGCAGCCTGGTCATGTTATACGGGACTATCCGAATCGCGGCGGAGGTGGTCCGGCACAGTTGACAGGTTCGATCGCAGGCTCTTCATCTTTTGTTCGCCCTCCTGGGCAAGGTTCTTCGGTTCCAGCCGGTAGAGGTAGAGGAAGAGGTAGGTGTCAGGTTTCGGCAGCATCCAAAACCGTATTTATGCACTTACAGGGCGGCAGGATCTCGAGTCATCCCAGATGTTGTGACATATATTTTATCCATCTGTTCCTTTGATGTTTATGCGTTGATTGACCCGGGTTCCACACTATCTTATATCACTCCTTATATTGCTGATAAGTTTGGTATTAAGCCCGAATATTTGCCCAAGCCTTTCTTAGTTTCTACTCTGGTCGGGGAACCTGTTGTTGCGAGACAAATTTATCCTAAGTGTGTGGTTACGATATGTGGCCATGAGACTTTTGCTGATTTAGTGAGATTAGAAATGGTGGATGTTGATGCTATTACGTGTATGGACTGGCTAGCCTCTTGCTATTCCAATGTTGAATGTTGGTCAAAAACTGTGAAATTTCAGTTTCTGGGAGAGCCGGTCCTCAAATGGAAGGGCAATACTTCGGCTCCAAAGGGTAGGTTTATTTCCTCCCTTAAGGCACGGAAAATGATTTCCAAAGGCTATATTTATCATTTGGTTCGAGGTAGGAGCACGGAAGCTGAACTGCCAACTTTGTAATCTGTTCCTGTAGTTAATGAATTTCAGGATGTATTCCCCGATGAATTACCAGGTCTCCTTCTTGAAAGGGAAATTGAATTTACTATTGACATGTATCCGGACACTCAACCCATCTCTAGTCCATCCTATCGCATGTCCCCTGCTGAATTGCAGGAATTAAAGGTGCAATTGCAGGACTTACTGGATAAGGGCTTCATTAGGCCCAACACGTCTCTGTGGGGAGCATCGGTATTATTTGTATGCACGAAGGATGGCTCATTAAGAATGTGTATTGACTATCGACAATTGAATAAGGTGACTATTAAGAACATGTATCCATTGCCTAGAATTGATGATTTGTTTGGCCAGCTAAAGGGTTCCAAATGCTTCTCGAAGATTGACTTAAGGTCAGGGTATCATCAACTACGAGTGAAAGGGGAAGACATTCCAAAGACAGTTTTCTGAACAAGATATGGGCATTTCGAATTCTTAGTTATGTTTTTCGAATTGACAATCGCTCCTGTGGAATTTATGGTATTAGTGAACACAATATTCCGACCCTTCTTGGATGTTTTTGTTATACTATTCATTGAAGACATCTTGGTATATTCTTGTTCGGAGACGGAACATGCTGATCACCTCCGAAAGGTATTGCAAACATTGCGAGATCAAAGGCCGTAGGCCAAAATTTCCAAATGTGAATTTTGGCTAACTTCAGTGGCTTTTCTAGGCCATATTGTGTCCGATGAAGGTATTAAAGTTGATGATCGGAAGATCGAAGCCGTTAAGAACTGGCCCCAACCCATAACTACTTCGGAAGTCTGAAGTTTCTTGGGTCTTGCTGGATATTATCGGAGATTTGTGGAGGGATTTTCTTCTATAGCAGCTCCCCTTACAAAATTAACTCAGAAGGGGGCCAAGTTTCAATGGTCAAAAGCGCGTGAGCAGAGTTTCTAGAGATTGAAAGATAAGTTTACATCCGCTCTGGTTCTTACCCTTGCAGAAGGCACCGAGGGTTACACTGTATACTGTGATGCGTCACACACAAGCTTGGGGTGTGTACTGATGCAAAATGGTAAGGTGATCGCTTATGCCTCTCAATAGTTACAGAAACATGAGCAAAATTATCCATCCCATGATCTGGAATTAGCTGCGGTGATTCACGCTCTGAAGATATGGCGGCATTACTTATACGAAGTCCATGTTAATATCTATACATACCATAAGAGCCTTTAATATATATTCAAGCAAAAGGAACTGAATTTGAGACAACGAAGATAGCTCGAATTACTAAAGGATTACGATGCTGAGATTTTGTATCACCCTCGCAAAGCTAATGTTGTTGCTGATGCTCTAAGTCGTAAGTCAATGGGTAGCCTATTGTATGTGCCAGCGGAAAAGGTGGAAATGACTAGAGAATTTTATCGCTTAGCAAATCTGGGAGTTCGCTTGCTAGATTCAGAAGATACTGGAATTATCTTACATAATATATCCCAATCGACTCTTGCCTCAGATGTAAAGACTCAACAGAATGAGGATCCAGTTTTAGCTAGCATTAAGGAAGGAGTGCAACAAAATCGAATCTCAGCCTTTGAATTGGAGTCAAATGGGATTCTCAAATATTGAGGTCATTTGTGCGTTCCAAATGTAATTGTACTTTGAGACAGGATCATGTCATAATTTCATTACTCTCGGTATTCAGTTCATCCCGGATCCACCAAGATGTATCATGACCTCAAGGGCTTTTATTGGTGGAATGGTATGAAGAAAGATATTGCTAACTTTGTAGCTCAATGTCCCACTTTCCAGTAGGTAAAGATCGAACATCAGAAACCCAGTGGCTTATTACAAGAAATGGAGATCCAGTGTGGAAATAGGAAGTGATTAATATGGATTTCATCACGGGATTGCCCCGTTCTGGTCACAAATTCGATTCTATTTGGGTGATCGTTGATAGGTTAGCCAAATCAGCCCGTTTCTTGCCTGTAAAGACCACCTATCCTGCTGAAGATTATTCTAAATTGTATCTTAAGGAGATTTTGCATCTTCACGGTATACCTGTGTCCATTATTTCCTACAGAGGCGCTCAGTTTACGGAAATGTTCTGGAAATCATTTCAGGAAAGCCTTGGGACTAAAGTGAATCTTAGTACGGCTCTCCATCTGCAGTCAAACGGGCAAGTTGAGTGGACTATTCAGACTTTGGAAGACATGTTGTGATCCTAATAGAGTTTGCCTATAACAATAGCTACCATGCTAGTATGAAAATGTCTGTATGAGGCTTTATATAGGAGAAACTGTAGGTTTCCTGCCGATTGGTTTGAAGTCGAAGAAGCAAACTTATTCGGGCCAGACCTTGTTCATCAGGCTATTGAAAAGGTAAAGCTTATTCAGGGACGGTTGCACACAGCTCAGAGCCGCCAGAAATCTTATACGGATATACGCGACGAGAATTGGAGTTTCAGGTAGGTGATTGGGTATTTCTGAAAATATCACCTATGAAGGGCGTGATGCGATTTGGTAAGAAGGGGAAGCTCAATCCCCGATATATCGGACCTTATAGGATCGTCCGAAAGGTAGGACAAGTAGCTTATGAATTGGAGTTACCATTAGAACGACAAGCAGTTCCTCTAGTTTTTCATGTATCCATGTTGAGAAAATGTATTGGAGATCCCTCCAGAATCGTACCTATTGACTATATACAAGTTACAGAAAATCTGACATACGAGGAAGAGCCAATTGCTATTCTCGATCGACAAGTCCGCAGACTCAGAAACAAAGATGTGGCTTTAGTAAAGGTTCTATGGAGGAGTAAAGATAGGGAAAAGATGACGTGGGAAGCTGAAGCAGAAATGAAGTCCAAGTATCCCATATATTCCGTGCCACAAATGGTACTATTTCGGAGGAATCCTTGCAAGATTCTGCTTTACTCGCAATTCACTTACAAGGTAAAAGCCATATTTAACCCCTTGAGAGTCAATGTGATTATTCTAATTACTGCATGTTTATGTGTGGTTGAGCACGATAGACATATAAATTAGAGTTTGTGGTAAACAGGAATTTAGTAGTGCTCCAATTGCAAAAGATACTTTACTAAAGTTCCATAAAAACTTTAAATGTATGACTATACCTTAAGTAATCCAATATTCGAGGAAGAATGTTTTTAGGGGGGGGGGGGGGGGGGAGGAATGTTACACCCCGTAGTTTTGTACGTTGAAATTCGTAGGTATTGGCTGTTTTAAGTATGGACATTGGAGTTACCTCCAAGGATACATGAGATTAGATGCGCTTATCCTTTATGAGGATTTAAATTTATATAATAAGTTACAGAAGGATTGAAGGGCAAGTGAATCAAGGAAATTAACTTTGTTGGATTTTAGAGAAAGTATGAGGTGAAATTTTGGCCCTACTTGAGGATAGGATATCTTTTAGTATATGAGGAGTTTTGGAGTGAAATAAAATCCTAAATTGAAGTTCGGGAAGTCTAGTTTTCAATGCAACAAACTGCGTGTCGATCCGACAACAGAATAGAGAATTATGAGCATTTTAAGACGGACTACTAGTGCAGGGCTTAACCCTGCGCAAACGTACCAAAGGGTTGCGCGAACAAACAGAGTAGCACTGGGCAACTCTGCGCGAACGCGCCCAGGGCAGCGCGAACGCACAGAAGGATTTTAGAGTCGGAGCCAATCGACTCTAGCCCACTATATAAGGGGTAAAACCCCCATTTCCCTTAATAATAAATCCCCCAAATATTCTAGAAAGCTCAGCAAACATGTGAGAGCTTATATACACCATAAAAGTGATGATTTTAAGCAGTTTCAAGTGGCGGAGTATTAATCGAGGTCCGGATAACGTGTAGCCGCGATTATAGTTTTGTTTTACGTTGGAGTTGGCTTGGATTCAAAGTAAATATTGAAGATCTTCCTATTCTAGTAAAGGTAAGGTGTGAATATCTCTTTATTAATATTGATTTAGGAATATTTACGAGAATAAGAGATATAGATTGTGGTGTTGGTATTGTTGGCTTGTGGATTGAAGTTGAAGAAAGTTTTGGATGAAATTATACATATTTATCTTGTAGAATCTTAATGATATTGTTGTTGATGTTATTGGTATTTTTTGGGAGTTGTTTTGGTATTTGGAGGAAGTAGATAATATAGGGGAGATGCTGCCCAAATTTTCGTAACCCAAATTAGTCCTCGATAACTAGTACAAATAAGTTAATGGGAAAGTATGATTAAAGATGTATTTCTCGTTATATATAGGTTCAGGTGAAGGGAAGCACCGAAGTAAAGGATCCCTTAAGAGGTAGCTTGACAAATAAGGTATGTAAGGTGTTCGTTTCGCTCCTTCCTTGGCACGAATCCAACTAGAGCATGAACATGAACGTTCCTCGGCACTAAGATATTATATTTATGGATCGAGCCGTACGTTCCTCGGCACTAAGATATTATATTTATGGATCGGGCTGTACGTTCCTCGGCACTAACATATTATATTTATGGATCGAGCCGTACATTCCTCAGCACTAACATATTATATTTATGGATCGGGCCATACGTTCCTCGACACTAACATATTATATTTATGGATCGGGTCGTACGTTCCTCGACACTAACATGTGATATTTATGGATCGGGCCATACGTTCCTCAGCACTAACATTTATGGATTGGGTTGCACGTTCCGCAACACTAACACTTATATATATATATGCCTGCTTACATATGATTTTTAAGATTCAGGTATTACACATTGTACGTTCTCATATGACAGGTTACCTCTACTCTCTTTATATTTCTGTCCTACTTATGTTATTGCTTCCAGCCTTACACACTCAGTACTTTTATTTGTACTGACGTCCCATTGCACGGGACGCTACATTTCGTGTTGTAGGCTCTGACAGAGTTATTGGAGAGCATCCGCAGTAGGACTTCCAGCTTCAGCGGTGTCAGCAAGTGCTACTACTCCGGACTTGCTATCATTGGTACTTTCTTGCTAGTGTAATATATGTTCATATGTACACTCTTAGAGGCTCATAGACATAGTGGGATATGTAAGTATTGTATATGGTTGTGTTGGCATTATTTTGGTTTATGATACTTCCCTGTTAGCCTTGCCGGCTTTATGATGCTCGGGATGTTGTAGCGACCTTGTAGGTTCGCATATGTTTATATATGTTGGATTATCGGATATTTATATATTGGGCCTTTTCTGCGTGCAGGTGTATGCGAAGTTATAGTGTAAGGTATTCAACGAAACTGTTAAGTCAAGTGGTTTCCGGCCTACGAGTCGGAGCCCGTCATATCCCTCGTCGGGGTGTGACATGGAATACCTCCACACCTCGATAGTCATGACCTATGAGGGACTCACGAAGTTTATGTACCTGCTGCGACGCATAGCCTGATTCAATATATATATATATATATATATATATATATATATATATATATATATATATATATATATATGCGGAACGTGCAACGCTATCCAAAATAGGTGTCATGACCCAAACCGATGAGTCGTGACGAGTGTCTGACCTCTAGTGACCAAACACCCCTATACACATATCTGAACATCAAGGGCCCATAAGTGACCTAAACTGATCTCATATTGCCTCATGAAGGGGGAGGGGGTGACATCATAAACTCTGTATAATCTGTATATACGTATACATACTGAAGGGACAGTGCAAGCCAGCTAGGCCACTACATATACTATCCACAAAAGGATAGAAGCCGACAAGGTTACATTATCTGACAAATACATACAACTGTCTACAGACCTCTACTGGGATAAAAGCTGTAGAAAGGACGGGACAGGGCCCCATCTTACCCATATACATCTCAAAAGAATAGGATACCAAAATAGACTGAAGCTCCAGATCAAATGGATTGCACTGACCATCGCTGGATAGAGGTCTTACTAAGATGGACCGCCTGTCTGTCTATCTGAACCTACGGGCATGAACGCAGCCCGCAGAATAATAGGGCAGTCAGTACGGATAAGTTAAAGCATAAGAGTAACGTATAAACAAACATCATGAATAAAATCTGAAACTCATAAGCTGAAATGACTATCTAACTGCATGTGTATGACTGAATATCGGATCATATCTATGCAACTCTGCAAGCATTTGTATGAACGAGTACCTGTAAGTATTTGCATAAATCTGTATAGCTGACTATGCCTCTGTGGGTGCATAATATGCATGCTCTCAATGATAATCATGCTCATATGCATAAATATAAGTCATAGTGCCGAGGAACGTATACACAAAAGAATAATCAAGCACCTCCGGAACAAAGGAGTGCTTTCAATCGGCTGACAGCTACTACGGATCTGGGTCGAGCTCTCCTCTCTGTCTACCTGTGGGCATGAACACAGCGTCCAAAGAAAACAGACGTCAGTACGAATATTGTACTGAGTATGAGAGGCATAAACAATGAAATAAGACAATGATGCAAAGGGAAATATCAATATGGATCATCTATATCTGACTGTCAAGTATAAAGGAAATAAGTCATGCTGTCTTACTCATACTGATCATCATATCATATATGCATAATGTATAAGCTGCCCATCCATATAGGTACGGTGTAGTAATGTGTAAGCTGCTCGTCCATATCGGATCGGTGTGATAATCTTAGCCTGCGTCCAGGCCTCCCGCGTCTGGGGTATCAACTCATGCCGCCCACTAGTGGTGTCTGCCTATGCCGCCTGGCCATGGTGTATACGCTGCACGCCTTAGCGGTGACTGCCCGGCCATATAGGCGCAGTGTTATATCATCATTATAATATGCTTATCATCATATGCTCATCATAGTACATGCATGAAGGCTCAAAGACAACTATACTTTATCGCGGGGGGGGGGGGGGGGGGGGGGGGAGGGGGGGAGCTGGCGTGGTGTAGTTTTTCAAGAAACAAAATAGATTTGGAATAAAAATAGTTGAAAGTGCAACAGTGGTCGTAAACTCAGTTTATGGTCCATATTTTAGTCTACGGTCCGTATTCCATGGGCGTATTAAATGATGACAGAACCAGAAAGTCAGGCTCAGGACATAGTGGTTTACGAACTCAGTTTACGGTCCGTATTTCAAGTCGTATTTAACCATTCGGGCATTTGACAGAAAGTCAAAGTTTTTGAATTTGAAATACGACATGGCAGTTTACGGCCCGTAAACCACTTTACGGTCCGTATTTCATTTTTACGATCGGCTGGGCCAAAGTGCAAATCTGCAACTTTCACGTTTTCAGAACCAATAAATAGTCATTATGGAGCATTCACAAGTATCCTGCCTCACTTTGAAGGAAGTAGTATATAAGGTGATTATGTACAACGCATAACACATCTCTTATCTCATATAGCTGTTCATGATCAAAGACTCTTGACTTTTCGGGATATAGAGAATTCATGAAAAGGAAAGAAAAATCACACCATTAGACTCATGCCGTAGAAAGAAAGGACTATCCTCACATACCTTTTACGTTTAACTAATTTATCGTTCGCTTGTTCTCCTTCAATGCCACGTCCTACCTTTAAGAGGATTTGTATTGACATTAGCTAAACAATTACAAGAACGTGCTTACTATTTCTAGGAAAAATTGGGCAGCATTTCCTTTGTTTATACTACTTTTCCCACATCACATATCAACTCCCAAACGCCCACAACAACATTCACAATATAGCACAACAATCACCATTTATCTACATTTACCACAATTCACTATTTCCTTCCAATTTCTCCACAATTATGGTCATAGCTCATTATCGCGTTTTCTCATATACAATACTTATTCCATGTTCTAAATGTCATTTATAACATATTTACAATCTCAACATATCCATTTTCATGATTCCTTCCAACCAATATTCACCCATGATACTATTCACACATATATGACCCATTTTCTATACTCCTCTACAATCCAAGTGTTTCAACTTATCAATACTTCAAACATCATGAAAATACCATGAAACTTACCTTAGATAGTGTAGAATTAAGCCTTGAACGGAAATAATCTTCTAACACCAAAACCCTATTTGACTTCTCTTGGGATTTCTTAGCTTAGATGACTTTAATGAGTGTCTTACTCTTGATTCTTGTTGGTTTGATGAAGTTGATCATCAATTTCCTTTGAATTCTTGTGGACGAAATATATGGAGCTTTCTAGAGGTCTTGAGAGATGAAGAAGTATGAAATGAAAATGAAAATGAAGTGAAATGAGAAGGGTCCCTTATATTAAATCATAAAAGCTGTCCCGACCAACTTATACGGACCAATCTAAGGGACGTCATTACTCATCTCCGAGACGTCATTAGAACGTCATTAACTTAATGCTCGTAATTCTTGTCCGACACACAACATATGATTTGCTCTCCTTAACAACTTTCTTTCCTTGCCTCATATGACTTTGGAATCTCATTTAGGGTCATCAAATACTATTTCTTACTCATCAAAACATCGTATACGCTATGCCCTTCGTTAGCCTATCCACTGTACGTTCACGGGGAAATTTCCAAGATGTAACAGGGAGCTCGTTCAATCGCTTGTTGGCTCATAACGTAGGATCATGCCAAAATGAAGAAAGAATAGCCTTAACATACCTTGAAGTGTATCCAATCGTCCAACTTCTACTTCTTTAACCCGTAAGTCTACAATCAAGATAACATATGCCTTAATTAGACTATTTACCTCATTTACTGACCATTTGAAATACAAAAAGAGCTTAACGAATTGTGGACAACATTTCCCTTGTAAACCTAACAATCCTTCCACTTCCAATTCAATCCAACCTCAACTATAATATCAATAACAACAATGACAATACTTACATATCAAGATGTACTCAAATCCATTCCCAATCGTCTCTTAAAACAGCCCCAAATCACCATCTTACCCTCCATACATAAGTATCTTCTCTTTACTTAAAACCACTAAAACTCTTAGTGATTAACTTAAGTACAAAGGTAGAATCATTTACATACCTTGAGGAGTCTAAGATTCCAAGGATCAACTTCAACTCCAACTCCAACTCCCCAAGCTTCACAACTTTAATAAAACCCTAGGAACAACCTTCTTCTTCACAAGCTCGGGTTCACGGGCTCAGATCTTACTAAATCTTCACTAAATCAATGAAAAGTATTAAACGAAGATTTAAGGGTTTTCTATGGTCTGATAATGAGGAAAAGGTTATGGGATCTTATATTTATAATTGGGACTAGAAAGTTCCAGCGATGCAGTTCGACGAGCGGGTCGACGACCCGTCGACGTGTCGACAGTCCGTCGACTTGCTCTGTCGATCTACGCCTGTAGATCAAAAGCTGCACAGACCTATTGACGATGTGCAATGACGGTCCGTCGACATGTCGATGGCCCGTCGACACTGACTGATGTCTGCAGGTTTCCCCGAATCAGTTCAGATTGCGTTGATTTGTCAACTTCTAATCCTGTAAATTACTAGGAATACCTACTGGTACCTTTGTAAACGGGGTAAGACACTTTCTATCTCCAAAACTCGAGCACGACCTCTATTCTAAAGGCATACCTAACTAGAAAACCATAAGTTCTACTATGACGAAAACGAGAGGCGTAACAATAGGTTTAATATTTGTTGCGGTGCGCAATAAAATATGTTGTGGCGCACAACCCGATCCAATATAAGTATAATATATGCTGTCGCGCACAACCTGATCCAAATGTATGGTATGAATGCATGAATTATATCAATGCCAAGAAAATCTATCCATATCAACGGTACCATACATGGATACATATCACAAGAATCTAACCATATCAGTGGTGCCACACATGTACATATATCACATGAATCCAACAATATCAATGGTGTCACACATGGACACATATCACGAGAATCTATCAATATTAAGTTTAGTATTACAAACGTGACAACAAGCCAGTAGGTCATAACAAGGCAACAAGCCACAGTCAACAGCAGTACCGACCTAAGTAATCCATCCCAACTTCATACGTGAAGGCGTAACATGCTTTCTCCAATAATCACTATCTCTACATATGCTTCACTAACCGAAGTCTAACCATAAGGTAAGCCGTAACTTACCTGGTAGTCGAGCAGGAGCCGCGAACAATCACACCTTTGCCTTGCCCTTTCGTAGTGCCTCCAAATACTCAAAGTCTATTCATAATCGAGTTCTAGATTAGAAATAAGGAAGAACAACACCCATATCAAATTCAACTATGGAGAAAGGGGAAAATGGGCCCATAAGGGTAAAATTCGTATTTCAAAAGTGAAATATGCAATTCAGCATTCTAGAGTTCAATTCCTACTAATCAGTTGCTAAAATAACTCAAAAATGGGTCAATTTCATTATTCAAGTGAAAACCCGCAATTTGGGTATAAACCCTAACTTTACAACATTCAATTTCATCAACATAAATGGTAGATTCAAGTCTATTAGCTATGAAATCATCAAATTCTATGATTAGATTAGTCGAATCCACCAACAATTTCCATTTAGAAATTCTAGAACTCATTGTATTAAATAATAAAAAAAAACCATCTTTCCTCTTAGATTCTAATGGATTTCTAGCATGGATTCAAGCTTAGGGAAGATAAGGTAATGAATTCTAGGTTAGGAGACTTACCACGAGAGAGAATCAGCCAAGAACTCTTCAATTCGCCTAAAAAATGCTTTGGAAGTAATAAATGAAGTGATAGAGAGTGAAGGGTTTTATCCCAGCATTTAATAGATTTTGGAACCTATCACCTCCCTGCAGCGGTCACGAGTCCGCTAAAGCGGGCTCGCGCTAGCGAGGCCAGTCTCGCTATCGCGCATCTGCTACAACAGATTCCTGTCCGCTAAGGCGTCCCTCTCAAAACTCATCATCCAGCTATAGCGGTCCAAGACCACGCTATAGCAGGTCCACTATGGCAGATCTGGTGCCGCTACAGCGGACAACAGACACCAGAATTTTCTGGTTTTTCACCAACACAATCCCGAAATTCAATAATCACCTGAGACCTTCTAGATACAAACTAGACATGCATTCACATATTAAAACATGCTACGGACTCACTCGCGGTCTCGAAATTTCCAACGGAGGCCTTTTTGGCTGGGTTAACACCCAATGGCCAAATACTAACTTTCCAACCAGTAACCCGAAACACTCCCAAGTACCTTGAGAACCGAATAAAACATCCCACGAGGTCATAAACGACCATCCAATACCTCTAGGAATCGAAGTATTTTAAAAAAAGGTCCGTTTACCCAAAGGTCAACTATTGGTCAAACACTTTTCACTTTAAGACTCAATTTCACAAAAGTCATCATATAAGTCGCTCGATCGCCTCTAGAACTTCCACGCGGGTCAAAATTGTACTAGTAGGGCTCCGAGAAAGGTCAACAAATGTAAATGGGTCAAAGGTGCTATAACAACCAAACAGGTCATTACACCAGCTCTTACTATCTTTCGAACCAAAGATTCGAATCCGGAATGATTTTCGCAACTTCCCTCGTGTATTTCTCTCATCATATATTTTGTTTTTCTCGGCCCTAGACATTTGGCTAGTGGTCTAAGATACGACCTTTGGTATAACTCCCCCTTATCCATGCAGTATCGCGCGGCCTTAACTGCTATAGCTCGTTCTGCTTTTGAATCGTCTGGGAGAGTCCCGCTCTGCAAGTAATTCACCATGCCATTCAGCCAGTCCCATGTTAAGCTGGTGGTGTTTACCTCGTGCAAAGCCGGGTCCAGGATGGAGTGCAATAGATGAACTATAGAGTCCGATCTTAACTCCGCCTTATTGGCCGAAGACCCCAGGTTTACCAAGGTATCTGTTTGCGTTCATGTCTCGAGGGACTTAAGTCGCTTTCCATTGTCGGAAGCGGGACAACTGCTTCACAACTCGGCTCAAATACTCTCGCATTCACTCATTTTGGCTTTATATTTGCTGAGGATCTAGTTTATGATCAGCTGAGAATTGATTTTTAATTCCCCATTTTCAGCCCCTAGTCCTCGAGCCAAGTCTTATCCTACAATCGTGGCCTCATACTCGGCCTCATTGTTAGTTAAACGTAAACATTTAGTGGCTTGCCTGACCGTGGCCCCTGAAGGAGCAGTCAAGACAATTCCTAACCTCGTCGTTTTTGCATTTACGGCCCCATCTGTATACATGACCCATTCCTTGAATGCGACCTTGGATTATCAGATTGCTTCCTTTTGGGCACAGGGTATCATGCCAGAACTGTGGTCAGCAACAAAATCTGCTAAGGCTTGCTACTTGATGGCAATCCGGGTCGATAAGTGATATCATATATGCATATTTCAATCGACCAACCTGTTAACCTGCCCGAAATCTCGGGTTTGTGCAAGATGTTTCTTAAAGGAAAAGTAGTTACCACGCAGATTGGCTGGCATTCGAAATATGGGCTTAGTTTTCGGGCCACGACAAGCAGAGCCAGGGCTAGCTTTTTGAGGTGCAAGTAACGTAGCTCGGCCTCTGTTAGGGCCTTACTAATATAATAAATAGGGGATTGCGTACCTTTCTATTGGCGGATGAGCATAACACTTACTGCAGTTTTAGAAATAACAAAATAGACTAGTAGGGGTTCTCCTTCCTCCAGTTTCGCAAGCAGGGACAAATTTGATAGGTATTGTTTCAGGTTCCTCAGAGCCTGCTGACATGTCGAGGTCCATTAAAAAACTTTTACCTTTTTTAGCACATTGAAGAACTTTTGGTAATGCTCGGACGACCGTGATATGAATCTTCCTAACGAAGCCACTCTCTCCACTAACTGCTGCACTTTTCTGGCACTACCAAGGACATTCAGTATTTGTTCAATGGCCCGAATGTGGTTCGGCTTGACCTCAATGCCTCTGTTAAACACGATGAACCCCAAGAATTTGCTAGAGCCCACTCCGAAGACGCATTTTTCTAGGTTCAGCTTTAGGTTGTGGGCACGAAGAATATCAAATACTTCTTGCAAATGTCTTATGTGTTCCTCTGTTCCCAGGGATTTAACAATTATGTCATCCAGATAAATTTCTACACTCCGACTTATCTAATGTTGAAACATTTGACGGGTCAACTGATGAAAGGTGACCCTCGCCTTTTTCCAGCTAAAAGGCACGACACTATAGCAATAAATTTCGTGCACCGTGATAACGAAGTTTTCCTGGTCCGCAGGGTTTAATCGAATTTGGTTAATCCTTGAGAACACATCCAAAAAGTTTAGCAACTTGTGCTTGGCCACCAAGTTGATCACCTGGTCGAGGCGGGGCATAACACAGGGTGCGAGTTGCTCAAACATGCTTTATTTAAATATTTCAAATCTAAATACATTCAAAAGCCATCAGGCTTCTTAGGGAGTACAACAACATTAACCAGCCAATCTGGGTATTTCACCTCTCTCACTGCTCCATGCTCAATGAGCCGGGCTACCTCCCCTTTAGTGAATTGACTACGCTCTGCCGACATTGGCGTTTTTTCTGCTTAATTAGATGACAGTCAGGATTCATGCTTATCTTATGGATTACCAACTGCGGAGGGACGCCTGCAACATCTAAACCCAATCAAGTGAAGCTATTCATGTTATGTGTTAAAAACTTAAGCAGTTTTCCCCGAAATTCTAGCTCCAGGCCTGAGCCCAAGTATACCTGTTCCTTTGGCAGGTCTGGTCACCACGCAGGGATTTCAAGGTATTCGGGCATGATACTCCCCATGTCTTCCTCTTCCGGCGCAACAAACCCTCTCGGTGTTCTTTCCTGCGAACCCTCGCTAGATAGGCCTTTTACCTATTCTGCTCTTTCTCCATGTCCTGCCACGGGCTGGGCCCCGAGGTTGGTGTTCTATAATTGCTAGCAGCCGACGTCCTTTTGGTCATTCCTAGCAGTTGCTAAGGCTGTGTTTCCTTGGCTTGGCTACAGGTCCCCCTAGACTTCAGCTATCTCCCAAGGGGTAGGAAATTTCATAACTTGATGGAAAGCAGAGGGGACTGCCTTCATGATGTACAAACATAGTCTCCCTATCACCATATTGTAAGGCATGTCTCTTTCCAAGATATCAAACAAAGCCTTTAAAGAGACCCCCTCCACATGTGTAACTAGCTCGATCTGCCCTCGTGTAGTCTTGCTTGATAGATTTAATCCGGTCAGGACCTTGACCAGTAGGACCACTTGCTCCATCAACTGCATCTCCTTGAGAACTCGGAGTTGGAGTTGCACCACATTCATAGAGCTACTTGGATCGACTAGCAAAAGCTTAATACTCCCTCCGTCCCAAAAAGATTGTCCTCTTTTGACTTGGAAAAAAGTTTAAGAAATAAAGAAAGACTTTTGAAATATGTGGTCCAAAAAAAGACTTAGATATTTGTGTGACTATAAATCATCTCATAAAGTTAAATTGTTTCTAAATATAGATAGGGGACAATCTTTTTGGGACAGACTAAAAAGGAAAGGAGGACGATCTTTTTGGGACAGAGGGAGTATTAAAATTAGAGATTTGGCAGGATATTACAAGTGCGTCGGTGCGCGGACTATCGACATTTCTTTCCTCTACCGCCCTGAATGTAACGCGGTCTTGTGGGTGGTTTCTCCCTTTTTTTTTCTGGAAGAAGAGGGTTTCTTATCATGAGGATCTTGGGCTATCGCTCCGACAGTCTTCCCCTCAAAAATCATATTGATCGCGCTCGGGAGCATCCGTTGTTCATGAGAAGTCCCAACTTCTTTCTCTCGAGTATATTTGGACTGATTGCTTAAGAAATCCTTCAAGTATCCCCTTCAGAATAAGTGTGCTACCTCATAACGCAGGTGCTAATCTTCGGTTGAATGTCCCGGGAGGGTGTGAAACTCAAACCACAACTCCACGTTGCATCTATTTAGGTTAGACCGCGTTGCTACCAGAAACCTTGCTTCCTGCATCTTTTTCATTGCCATGACCAGTTCCTCAGCTTCCACATTGAAATTATATGACGCCACACTCGAGAGGCCTGAATCATTTGATAACTTTCTTAACGACATCTCCCTTTGTTTCCTGGCTTGGTCTTGATCATACCACGGTCTTCGGGTTCCTGCGTCCCCCTTTGGAGGGCGGCGCGTTGCGTACGGTTCATACCAGTCTCTCACGTTCCTGTATCTGGCTGGGAGGACATTCACAAGCCTCTCCTGCGGCTTATTTCTCATATCCGCCCAGGGAACAGTTTTGAGGTCGTCCTCTATTCTTATCTTGGTTATGTATCTGTTATTCACCTCTTTCTAAGACTTGGCCGGGAACTCCCTCAAGCTTTCCTTTAATTTTTTCGACGTCCCTGAACCATTGACGATCAAAAACTTTACGAATGCCGCAGCAGCCCAATCTTCCTGTATGGTGGGCTGTAGCATCCTTTCCCGTTGGAATCTTTCCACGTAGCTACGGAGCGTCTCATCATTCGTCTTTTTTATCGCAAAGATGTCCTCTTTATGCCTCTCGACTCTTCGAGCCTCGGCATGAGCTTTTATGAACGGATCTGCAAGAACAACAAAAGACTCAATAGAATTTTCAGGCAAAATATTTTACTAAGAAAGCGCCCCCTTAACGAGCGTGTGCTGGAAGTTTTTCAGCATGACTGATTTAATCTCGTGTCGCTTGAGGTCGTGTCCAGTGATGGCCGCTTTGAAGATCGTTATATGCTCCTCCGAATCTGTGGTTCCGTCATATTTGGGTATATCCGGCATTTTGAACATCTTCGGGATGAGCGCGGGAGGCGTATTCGGTTTACACAGAATCTTTCCATATTTCCTATCACCAGCCCCTTTTAAGACAAGCAGAACCCCGAGTATTTGGCTCATCCAGTCGTGGAGCTCTTTTTCTGACATGGCAATCCTTTCTAAGTCCGCACTCTGCTTGTCTGGCTCCAGCTCTACCTCCATCTGTTCCGGGTCCACCTCGGGAGTCCCGAGCGTCCTAATAACCTCCGGGTTATCCATAGGGCATTTAACCGGTGTTCCTTCGGCCATGATACTTATGAGCTTTTCCATGTGTTCTATCATGGGGCTTGATGTGCCGTGAATTTCGGCACATTTTATGCCTTTGTAACTAGAAGTGTTGCTTGTTTTTAAGTGTTTTTACATCGTTTCTTATGTTATTTTTGTGTTTTATAGGGTTGGTTGACTAAGGATCGGAAATGATAAGAAATGCTGAAAAACGGACAACTTGGAGCTGAAGGACGGTTCGTAACTCATGTTACAGGCCGTAACGTGATCCGTACCAGAGAGGATACGTGCCGCTATAAAGGATGGTCCGTAACTCATGTTACGGGTCTTAACGTGTACCGTAAGCGGAGGAAATTTCCAGAAAGTTGCCTAAGTAATGTCATAGGTTATGCCCAGAAGGACGGTCCGTAACTTAGGTTACGGGGCGTAACGTCATGGCGTAACGCATTGGCCACTGAAGACTGAGGCCATGATCCGCTGGAAGATACGGACCATAACCTGTGTTACGGTCCGTCGCAAGAAGCCGTGACATCAAGCTGACAAAGGACGAAACCGAAGGATGGACCGTAACCTATGTTACGGTCCGTAATGATGCCGCGTAAGGGTGTTTTTTTCCAGAAACTTGGCCCGATTTTTAGCCCTATAAATACTTAAAGTTAGGGTTTTAATTCATTATTCGGATTTTCTTCGGAGCATTAACTTTAGTCTTGAAATATTTGAAGTGGTTGGAGCATTTAAAGCACCAACTTCACTTCCATTCCATATTGTATTAGCATCGTAAGTATATTATGTTAACTTTTAAGCTTTCTTTGTTAACTAAAATGACGAGTAGCTAATTTTAATACTAAGGTTGTGGATCCCATGATGGGTATTATGTGAATGGGTTTCTACTATTGATATATGCATAATGGTTATTAGTATTTATTCTATCTTTGTGCGTTAGCGATGGGTAATGATTGCAAGCATTAGCCTAAGCCATTACACTAAATTTTCTTGGGAAAGAGAGTCAGTATTGGTAAGATTGAATAACAATGACTCGGGGCGTTAACCCTCGTTTAATAGACTAACTTAGGGATAAGAACAAGTCTAAATTGGCATTATTGGTCGCTCTTCGATTTCAACTCTTTTACATTTGGAAAAATCATAAAGAGGAAATACGGCCTAACTGTTGGGAAACATTAGGAAGTCCTTAAGAGATCAAGTGCATACTCTTAGAACAACCATTAGAAATATATCACATTGAAACCTGAAGCATAATATCTAATCAAAATGGGGAACACAACCTTGGTCTCTCTCTCGCATTAAGTACAATTCAAGTCAAAGTATTCAATTACATTACTCAACAATTATTTCAAACTGTCCGGAATAGGATTAAAGCATTTAAAGACTAGTATCGCATACAATTAGTACCCTTTTCTCTCCATATTCCCTGTGGGATTCGACCCCAACCTTGTTTGGGTTACTATATTTGACAACGTCCGCTTTACGCCATTAATAGGTGTAATTTGAGCATATCAAATTTTGGCGCCGTTGCCGGGGAATACGGTTTAGAAATTACTGCTTGTACGTACTCTTTGGAGGTTAGTTCCTAGGAGGGACCACAGCAGAAGCATAATCAGCCTCATTGATGAATTCCGCAAATATATTCTCCTCTTCGTCCTCTTCTGGTGCAGGTGGGTTCACTTGGAATCCACCTTGGTTTCCTTGATTGCGGTTCTGTCTTCCAGTCATGTTCACCTGGTTCACCACAACAGCAAACAAGGTGTGATGGAATAAAAAAAGTTTTAAAGAAGAGTAGCTACTGAAACTTGAAGGTTAGTTCCGAAATTCTTTGGAGGATTGTCCACTTCGACATTTGAAGAATTTCCTGCACGTGTGTGCTCAACAATCCCAAGGTGCTGTTTCTGATGATGCACTGCGGTTATGGGTCTTCAAATATTCCTTGGCTGGCCAAGCAAGGAATGGTATGAAAAGCTTCCCAGCAATTCTATCCATACCTGGAGCGAGCTAGCCAACACATTTTTGAAGAAGTGGTTCCCACCGAGCAAAAAGGCTGAACTTCGAGATAAGATATTTGAGATCAAACAGCTCCCGAGGGAACAATTATATTCAGCATGGGAGCGGTTCAAGTATTATCTAGCTCAATGTCGTACCCACGGGTTTTCGGATGCTATTCTCACGGAGAAATTCTACAAGGGCTTAGATACAATGAATCAGATTGCTGTCAATACTGCCGCGGGAGGATGCTTCGTGGACAAGTCATTTATCGCCATAACCTGTTTGCTTGATAAACTCACCACCCACAATCAAGATTGGCATTCAACTGATAGTGAGAGTCTCTCTTATGGTAGTCCATCACTAGCTGCCGTTGCAAAAGAAAACCACGAGAGAGATCATGACTTTGCTCAATTTCAAACCACGGTGGATCTATTATCATAGAAGTTGGTAGAAAAGGATGCACAAGGGGTAAATGTTGTTGAGGAGTTACCACCTCATCCACAGGGAATGTACCAAGATGGGAAACAATAGTATGAAGATGCTAATTATGTTAACAACTCGCAAGGGGGCTATCAAAGGAAAAATTATCAAGGTCCGGGCCATCACCCATGGAAAAAGCCTCAACACCAATTTCAAGAAAAACATGAAAAGAGGAAGGCAAAAATTTCTGGCGCTCTACGCCCTTTGAGCCAAATGTTCAAATCTTCATCGCCTTTTCCTCAAAGGCTGGTGAGGAAAATAGAAGATGACAAGTGCTTGCGATTTTATGATCAACTCAAGCAATTGACGATGAACATTCCTTTTATGGACGCTGTCCAAGAAATGCCTGGGTTTGCTAAGTATTTGAAGGATCTCTTAACAAAGAAGAAGAAGCCATTGAAACACGACACTGTGGGTATCACTCATCGCGTTAGTGCTATTATTTCCAAGACCACAGTGCAAAAAAGGGAAGATCCTGGAGCATTCACCATTCCATGCACCATAGGGCAGCAAGAGTTTGCCAAGGCTTTGTGTGATAAGGGGGCTAGCATAAATCTTATGCCCTTTGAGATTTTCAAGAGATCAGGATTAGGGATACCAAGGCCAACTACAATGAGGTTGAAGATGGCTGACAGATCGATAAAAAGGCAGTGGGGGTAGTTGATGATGTGCTTTTTCAAATCGGGGAATTCCTACTGCCGGCAGATTTCGTGATTCTTCACTGTGCTATTGATCAAGAAATTCCTATTATTCTGGGGAGACCTTTGCTTGCGACAGGAAGGGCTCTTATGGATTCCGAGAAGAATGAAATCAAGTTCTGGGTGAACGATGAGAAGGTGACTTTTCACGCCAGCAAGGGTATGAAATTACCTAGTCTCTATCAAAGTATTTCAGTTATTAATTCTGTTGATGTGGTGGATGAAGCGGTAGAATTCAAAATGTAGGAAGAATGCTTGGGTGAAGCATTATCGGCTATCTTGGTGAACTTTGATGCAGAAGAAATGGAGAGATATATTGAGACAGTGAATTCACTCACCGGTCTGGGATCTTACTCTTATGAGCCAAGAAATTGTCTCTTGACTTAGAGAAACGAACAACTCCTCCAGCAAAACCATCAATTATTGAGCCACCAAAGTTGGAACTTAAGCAACTTCCATCCCATCTTAAATATGAGTTTCTTAGAGCAAATGCCACCCTCCCAGTTATTGTGTCATCACTTCTGAATAAGGGCCAAACTCAAAGACTCATCGCAGTTTTGAGAAAGCACTTAAGAGCTTTGGGTTGGACTATTGCAGACATCCGGGGGATTCCCTCCGGAATTTGTGAGCACCGAATTTAGTTGGAGGAGGAAAGTTCACCAAGTGTTGAACATCATAAAAGATTAAATCCACCGATGCAAGAGGTGGTAAAGAAAGAGATTATTAAGTGGCTAGATGCTGGGGTGGTTTACCCGATTGCCAACAGTCCATGGGTAAGTCCAGTCCAGTGTGTGCCAAAGAAAGGGGGCATCACCGTTGTTCCTAACTCTAAAAATTAGTTGATTCCGACAAGAACTGTCACCAGTTGGAGAGTGTGTATGGACTACCGGAAGCTGAACACTGCATCTTGCAAAGATCATTTCCCTATGCCTTTTATTAATCAAATGCTTGATCGGCTAGCTGGAAGGTCTTATTATTTTTTCTTGGATGGGTACTCAGGTTACAACCAAATCAACATTGCATTGGAAGACCAAGAAAAGACTACTTTCACTTGTCCCTATGGGACATTCGCTTTCAGCCGAATGCCATTTGGTCTTTGCAATGCCCCAGCTACTTTCCAACGATGCATGATGTCCATATTCTTTGACATGGTTGAAAACTTTCTTGAACTCTTCATGGATGACTTCTCTGTTGTGGGAGATTCATTCGATGAATGTTTAGACCATCTTGACCGGGTGCTACAAAGGTGTGAGGAGACAAACCTCGTTCTCAACTGGGAAAGAGGGAATTATCCTTGGCCATAAGATTTTCGAAAGAGGGATTGAGGTTGATCAAGCCAAAATCGATGTGATTTCAAAACTCCCCCAACCCATTTCAGTAAAAGGAGTTCGGAGTTTCTTGGGGCATGCCGGATTCTATAGAATATTTATCAAAGACTTCTCCAAAATTGCAAACCCAATGTGCAAACTCTTGGAAAAAGAGTCCAAATTCAATTTTGATGAGAAGTGCATCAAGGCTTTCGACGAGTTGAAGCTGAAATTAATCTCCGCACCTATTGTTGTGTCCCCGGATTGGTCGTTGCCCTTTGAATTAATGTGTGATGCCAGTGGTCTTGCAATTGGCGCTGTGCTTGGTCAGCGGCTCAACAAAATCTTGCACCCAATTTATTATGCCAGCAAAACACTGAATGGAGCTCAACTGAACTATACAGTAACGGAGCAGGAACTACTTGCTATTGTTTATGCCTTTGAAAAGTTCCGGGCTCATTTATTGGGTGCCAAGGTAGTGGTTCACACTGACCATGCTGCCCTGCGCTACTTGATGGCTAAAAAGGATGCTAAGGCTCGGTTGATTAGATGGGTGCTGTTGCTACAAGAATTTGACTTTGAAGTCAACGACCGAAAAAGGTCAGAAAATCAAGTAGCTGACTATCTCTCCAGACTTGAAGCACCGGGGAGACCGATTGATGTGCTGGATATTGATGACACTTTTCCGGATGAAAGAGTCTTGGTAATATCCAATGATGTGGTACCATGGTATGCCGATATTGTCAATTATTTGGTAACTGGCATTGTTCCTGAAGATTTGAAGGCATATCAAAAGAAAAAATTCTTGAGAGATTACCGACAGTATTATTGGGATGAGCCTTACTTATTCAGGACTTGTGCTGACAATATGATCAGAAGATGTGTGGCTGAATCTGAGGTGATGGATATTTTGAAGGCTTGTCATGATTCTCCGGTTGGTGGACATCACAGTGGAAATAGAACTGCAGCCAAGGTGCCAGAGTGTGGCTACTATTGGCCAGCCATCTATCGTGATGCGAATATGTTGGCACGTTCTTATGATAAATGCCAACGCCAGGGCACAATATGTCGGAAGCATGAAACACCGATGAATTTATTGCTTGAGGTGGAGCTCTTTGATGTATGGGGCATTGATTTTATGGGGCCCTTCGTGAGCTCATATGGCCTGAAATATATTCTTGTTGCGGTGGATTATGTCTCTAAGTGGGTGGAGGCGGTGGCCTTGCCTAACAATGATGGTAGGAGAGTCAATGCCTTTCTAAAAAATAACATCTTTACTAGATTTGGCACTCGTAGATCTATTATTAGTGATGGTGGTTCTCATTTCTGTAACAAACCATTTGCTGATCTTCTTGAAAAATATGGCGTGCATCACAGGGTTTCCACTCCATATCATCCTCAGACGAGTGGTCAGGTTGAAGTCGCCAACAGAGAGATAAAAAGCATCTTGGCAAAGACGGTCAATGTGAATCGCACTGACTCGTCCAAAAAGTTGGATGATGCTCTATGGGCATATTGCACGACGTTCAAAGCGCCTATTGGGACTTCACCGTATAAGTTGGTATTTGGGAAGGCATGTCATTTGCCTATTGAGCTTGAGCATAAGGCCCTTTGGGCATTGAAGAAGCTGAACATGGATTGGCATGAAGCAACAAAGCTGAGGTTGTTTCAAATCAACGAGATAGATGAATTTAGGTACAATGCCTATGAAAGTGCAACACTGTACAAGGAAAAGATGAAATACTATCATGACTCGAAGATCCTCAAAAGGGATTTTCAGCCGAAGGACTTGGTCTTGTTGTACAATTCGCGCCTAAAGTTCTTTCCGGGCAAGCTAAAGTCTCGATGGTCAGGTCCGTTTAAAATCGCAAGTGTTTCCCCAAATGGAAGTGTCATTGAGGTGAAAACCGAAGATGGCACTCGAACTTTTAAAGTGAATGCACAAAGAGTAAAGCATTACTATTGGTGTATTGATGATGGTAAGGTGGTTGATAGGTATCGTTTGAAATTCAGTTCCTGAACTGGAAATTGAGGTAACACGTCGAGCCGTGACATTAAACCAAGCGCTGTGTGGGAGGCAACCCACATTTACTGCTTTATAAGTAGTTTAAATTTTGTATTTCCTTTGTTTTTATGTTATGTTTTTGATGTTTGCTGATGTGGTAGGATTCTGAGGACTGAAGAGGCCAAAAGAAAGTAAGTGCTGAGTTTTCAAGGAAAGGACGCTCCACGTTACGGCCCGTAACTCATGTTACGGTTCGTATAATGGAGTGTAACAAGAGAAAAGAAAATGCAAAAATCACTGAAGGATGGAGGGAAAGTGTTACGGTCTGAGTTACGGACCGTCGATCATGTTATGGACCATAACACATGAGTGTAACCTCGATTACAATCTGGGCAAACACTGGAAAAATTGCACCCGTTACGCTAGGTAATACGGACCGTAACACGAGTTACGGTCTGTCTGCTGTAGTGCTATGTCATTAATGAAAACAGAAAACGGGGTCGTTTGGTTGACCATAACACGAGATACGTCTCGTCATTCCCGACGGTTACCATTTCCAACCAAACCGACGTTTCAAAATTTTTTTAAACCCCTCCCCTCTCCCTTATAACTTCCCTCATCCTCTCTTCATCTTCCTCTCACCATGTCTCCATATTTCTTTCACCACAGTTGTTGTTTTTCTTGTCACAATCCCTACTTTAATTTCGAGTTTCATCCAAGCATCGCCAACGATAAGGTATAACAATGTGTTGACTCTCTTTCTTCTTTTATCTATCGATAAGATGCTATGATCTTTCATGAGTAAATTTGTATGCAATGCCTTGTAATTAATGTGTTGAATGATTTTGAATCCCCATTGAATAATTGCGCGGGATTTAACAATGGTTGGGGGTTGGGTTTGGTATGTTTGCTGTTTAAGAGACTCGTGGGCACAAGCACATTGTCTCCCACTGAGTCGGAGGACATCCCGATTGAAAGTTCATTCGTGAAACTACTAAATTGGTTTGCCCACCAACTGTTCGATAAAAGGTCCAATGAAAACTTTGGTAAACCCGGGTGAAGTCTGAGTAACCCGAGGTATGTGAGGGTATCTACTGGTGTTTTACACCATACCCAAGGAGCATAAAGTCGAAAATCTTAGCCTCGTGCTTAAACGGGAAAATTTGGCAAAACTCTGCATCAATGAACTGATTGCCCGACGTTCAGTGTTTCGGGCCGTAACGTTTGTTACGGACCGTAACACCCCATCGTAACACCAATGATTTCCATGAAAACGTTCTGGAAATTTGGGTCAGGTTACGGTAAGGTGTTACGGACCGTAACACGTTTGACGGTCCGTAACATCATACCGTAACGCATATGATTTCCAGAAAACTTTCTGGAAATTTGGGACACGTTACGGTAATATGTTACGGACCGTAACGCGTATAACGGTCCGTCGATCATGTTACGTTTCCTGTGTTATAAATGAACAAATTGAGTTACGGTTGAAGCTGCGGCCCGTAACACCATCGACGGTCCGTCGACCGTGTTACGGTGCATGAGCCAAGTGAAGTCCTGAATTTCAACCAATGAGTTGTATAATTGAACAACTTCTCATGTATCGTTGCCTTCAATAGGTATGGTTAACCCAAGGCAAGGAAAGAAGGTTGCACCCAAGGTTGCAGGAAAAGGAAAAGGTTGCGGTGCAGGAAAAGTACCGATCAAAGAATAGATGGCTGATGACCACATACAGATCCACTCTTAGATAGATGGTATTGAGAACAGAATGACGGGGCTGACTAGGACACACCCCGCTGTGGAATTGGGCACTGTCCGGAGTGAGTTGCTGACCCTAAAGGATGATGTGCAGAAATTGAAGGCACAGGAAGTGGTTGTTGTGACGGACCAGATTCAGAAAGTACACACAGAGTTGGTACAGAGCTTATACCAGCCGGTGCAGAGTCTACTCGGGGATGATAAGATCGAGGAAACTGTTGAGGAGGAGCAAGACGAGGAGTTGGAGGAGGATACCCACTCTTTGGCTAAAGGGAAGCGCAGGAGAGCCACGCCAGATGATGAAAACCTTGAGCCCATTCTCAAGAGTCTTGATCCATTTGATGCTTTGCGCCCACAGAATGAGGAGGAGGAGCGGCGAACTTTGAAGAAGATCCGACATGAGTCCCGGTTGGGTTCTGACACCACTAGAGCAACTTCTAGGTCAGCCCATCCCATTGAGCCGGCTCACCATACTTCTCCTCCACCCACTGAGATTGGGACTTCTAGTGTTGGCCAGCCTGATACCACCATTGCTCCTACCTCCGAGGTTACCCAACCTCATGATGCTGCAGCAGATCCAAGCGCCTAGTGCGCTCCAGGGAGGCCCTCCGTTCTATTGATGGATTATATAGATGCCTTGAGGGCAATGCATGTTTCTAAGTTGGGGGGTGTGGGTAATTGTTGGTATTGTTTTGGTATATCGGATATTGTTTGTTATTGTTTTTGTTGGTATTTTATCCCAAATTGTGATAGTAAGTATGTGTTTAGGACAATTGTTATTGTTTTTGTTTTTGTTGGTATTGTTTTTATCCTAAATTGTGATATTAAGTATGTGTTAGGACCCTCTTCGGCTGTTCTTTGCCATGTGTTCTTTTCCCGAAGAATGTTATTTTTATGTTGAACCTGGCATGTTTAGGATGTTTAGTTAAGAGTAAAGTAATGATGACTTAAGTGGTGGTGGTCCGTGTTTCTAGCATATATAAAAGTGTTTTTACAAGTCAATGATTTCCCTCTGAAAAATAATTTGTGATGTACATCAAGAATAGGTTGTTGATATTGACATGTATGGTTCTTTTAATGACATTGCAAATAAAGGGTGTCCATGTGTGTGAAATCTTCAAACGGAAGTGAAGTCGGAGTATTTAAACAATCCTTATGCCATTGTGTTGTGAGTTCTTAGTTTCTATTTGTGTATGATGCTTGTAATTTAGAACTTGCCCGGTTGGTCGTACGTGAATTCTAAGGAGAGTTTGATTATGAAGTGATCTTAGGCTTTCTTTGTATTGACTCCAAAGCCTGTTTATCTTAAATGAGCCAAGCCCATACAGAAAATGATCCCTAGTCTCCCATTTTGAGTCTATAGACTTTTTCTTTGATTAGCCGTGAACTAACCTCTTTCCCTTCTGTGAATAAACTCATTTGGCACCAAGTCCCTCCTTGACACTAAAGAATGGCAAATGAGGCTAAAAGCCTAAGTTGGGGGTGATAAGCCAAAGATGCGGATAATGAGGTGAAAAGCATAAGTTAGGGGTGATCAGTGAAAGATGCGGAAAATAAGGCCAAAGGCTTGTTGGGGGTGATCGTGAGTATTGCGGGGCATGATTCAGTGTGAAAAAAAAACATATATATATATATATAGATATGTACATGTATATAGATATATAAGTTCCACGCTGAAGCTGTAGGGTCAGAAATAAAAGGAAAAAAGGTGAATGAAGTCAAAATGAAATGTCAAGGAGGGTGAGTCGCCACTATCCAAATAGTCATCCTACCCGTCCCTAAGCCAATGTTACAAGCCTAAAAAGTCCTAATGTGATCACAGTCGAACTGTTCAAAGTTGAAGGCATGAAAAATAAAGGTAAGCTTATGGTATGTGCACGCATGGTATGCAAATTTGTTTGTGAGTGTGAGTGTCCTTCTGTCTCTTTAGTCTTATGTGAGGGCGTAACGATTGTAGATTGCAAAGTAACTAGCTTTCCGGAAGTTGAAATTCATGTGCATAGAGACTCCCATACTATGATTGTTTCATTAATTGAGGTTGCATAGTAAATTGCAATCGTTCTGAGATGTGCGTCTTGTGTCACAAATAGGAGGTGGATAAGAGCCCAATATTTTTCTTGGATTGAAGAGTCGATGTTAGAAACACATGCCAAAATCACTGTAGTCATTCTTATTTTGCTAGATTTCATGTGTTAGTAGTGAGTCTTATTGTAGTTGCTTGAGGACAAGCAAAAGCTTACGTTGGGGGTGTTGATGTGCCGTGAATTTCGGCACATTTTATGCCTTTGTAACTAGAAGTGTTGCTTGTTTTTAAGTGTTTTTACATCATTTCTTATGTTATTTTTGTGTTTTATAGGGTTGGTTGACTAAGGATCGGAAATGATAAGAAATGCTGAAAAAATGGACAACTTGGAGCTAAAGGACGGTCCGTAATTCATGTTACGGGCCATATCGTGATCCGTACCAGAGAGGATACGTGCCGCTATAAAGGACGGTCTGTAACTCATGTTACGGGCCGTAATGTGTACTGTAAGCGGAGGAAAATTTCCAGAAAGTTGCCTAAGTAGTGTCACAGGTTACGCCCAGAAGGACGGTCCGTAACTTAGGTTACGGGGCGTAACGTCATGGCGTAACGCATTGGCCACTGAAGACTGAGGCCATGATCCGCTGGAAGATATGGACCGTAACCTGTGTTACGGTCCGTCGCAAGAAGCCGTGACATCAAGCTGACAAAGGACGAAACCGAAGGACGGACCGTAACCTGTGTTATGGTCCGTAACGATGCCGCGTAAGGGTGTTTTTGTCCAGAAACTTGGCGCGATTTTTGGCCCTATAAATACTTAATGTTAGGGTTTTATTCATTATTCTGATTTTCTTGGGAGCATTAACTTTAGTCTTGAAATATTTGAAGTGGTTGGAGCATTTGAAGCACCAACTTCACTTCCATTCCATATTGTATTAGCATCGTAAGTATATTATGTAAACTTTTAAGCTTTCTTTGTTAACCAAAATGATGAGTAGCTAATTTTAATACTAAGGTTGTGGATCCCATGATGGGTATTATGTGAATGGGTTTCTACTATTGATATATGCATAATAGTTGCTAGTATTTATTCTATCTTTGTGTGTTAGCGATGGGTAATGATTGCAAGCATTAGCCTAAGCCATTACACTAAATTTTCTTGGGAAAGAGAGTCAGTATTGGTAAGATTGAATAACAATGACTCGGGGCGTTAACCCTCGTTTAATAGACTAACTTAGGGATAAGAACAAGTCTAAATTGGCATTATTGGTCGCTCTTCGATTTCAACTCTTTTACATTTGGAAAAATCATAAAGAGAAAATACGGCCTAACTGTTGGGAAACATTAGGAAGTCCTTAAGAGATCAAGTGCATACTCTTAGAACAACCATTAGAAATATATCACATTGAAACCTGAAGCATAATATCTAATCAAAATGGGGAACACAACCTTGGTCTCTCTCTCGCATTAAGTACAATTCAAGTCAAAGTATTCAATTACATTACTCAACAATTATTTCAAACTGTCCGGAATAGGATTAAAGCATTTAAAGACTAGTATCGCATACAATTAGTACCCTTTTCTCTCCATATTCCCTGTGGGATTCGACCCCAACCTTGTTTGGGTTACTATATTTGACAACGTCCGCTTTATGCCATTAATAGGTGTAATTTGAGCGTATCAGCGCTGTTCGACTCCAGAACTGCTGGTAGAGTTATTTCCAATAAGGGATCATCCGCTTTGTACATTCTTTCCACCCTCGGATAAGGGTGTTTTTTCCTTTTTCCGGAGTAACGTCCTCGAGGACGCATCTCCCTAATTTATGCCGAATGGTTAGGATGGTCTTTATCATTCAGGGCTTCGTTATGGACCTCCTCCGGGGGTGGTGTTACCTCCTCCCTTTCTATCTGTTCATCCAATTCCGGGTTGATTTCCCTGTTAGCGCTCTGCTGGTTCCTCAGTGGGGAGCCCTGCGGGTCTCTCATTCCTGTTGGAACACTGCTTCCTGAAGTGCTGCTAGCTGTTTCAGGCATGGTCAGGTGCATTTTTACTCCAGAACCAAAGCGAATCTTTTAAGATTTTCTGCTTTGGATTAGGACGGCACCACAACTGTCTATCCCTATTAATGGCGCCAAGCTATTTTCCAGTGAAATCAGATTTAACCAAAAAAAATAGTTAAAGATTTGTTTTTATAGGATTTAAAGACAAATGAGACGTATTTAACCCTGAGAACTCTTTTTATGAGCCCGGTCCGGAGTAGTTTGGATCGTGATAGAGTTTAGCAAGCAACCAAGATAATATGATAAGATTCAAACAACTAAGTAGGCGTTTGGACATGCGTTTTTATGCATAGTTTCAAAACCCAAATCATCCAAAAAGGCATGATTTGGGGTTTGAATCCATGGTTTCAATTTTTTTAAATATAAAATTTAACCCACCCATACGTTGGTAGATATTTTTAACAATTACCCCTATCAATCATTTACCAATCTCATTAACTTCCACCAAATTTTATTTATGTCTACCAACCTTTTAATTTTGTAAAAAAAGACCCATAGTTTAATTTTATTTATTGAACTAAAATTTGATCAATTGATGTTGTATTTTTAGAAAGGTCTTCTAGTATTAATTTTGAGCCGGTTGTTATAAATTAGCGTATTAATTTTGTTATAAACTATGACTTGCTCATTTGGTAAGATTGTATAAGAATTGAGAATGTTTTGATAGTTTTAACAACTTGTGGGGTTTTTATGTCTATAAGAGAAAATACTCCTTAAAATATCCAAATTGCACGTCCAAACATGATTTCAAACCATATTTCAAACTATGATTTCAAACCATGTCCAAACGGAGCCTAAATTGATAAGAAAGTGATGGTTTTGTATATATTCCTTAGAGAAAATGATAGGATTACAAATGGTGAGAGCAAGAGGATGATCCATTGCTTCTATCATAAGCTTCCTTATATAAGCCAAAGTGAGACTTTTCATAGTACAGGTGATGTGACCTTTCTGCCACCCCGACGTGTATACTTGCAGCGACGCTCTGATCGAGGGTTGTTGACGTGATGCGGGTTGGTGAGAATGGGAACCAGCTGGACAGGCCCTGTGGTCGTGACGGGTATCCGGTCTCGTGACAGGGCCCGGATGCACTTTTTCCCCATACAAGGGTACAATATACACGAAATGGTAATTAATAATGAGGATACAAATAAAAATTGATATCTATTTTTACTATACAAGACAAGTAAAAATGAATGGATGGAGTAATACTTTTTCTTTGAGCAAATATGCTCTTTTTGTCCTCTCTTAATTTTTCTCAAGGTGGATGGTTGATGAATCTTGCTTTCATTTTCATATAATTCTTTGCTGGAAATAATGGCCCTTCAAATTTTAGTACCCCCCACTTATCATATGAAATTGAGGAAATTGACCCATAGTTTGTTTTTGGTAGATAAAAGAAATTTCAAGGAACATGGTTTAGGTATAAATTTGGAAATAAGTAATTATAAAAATACACCATCAAATAAATAAAATCCCCAGCATCATCTTCAACTAAATGTCAACAAATTTTTTTGTTCAGTGATCATGAATCTGAACTGTCACAGGTATGCTATAAGTTTTCCTGATTCTCCATTCATCAAGAAATCATTTATTTATGTCACTCCACGTGCATTTCGATCCATCAAAATAAAATTATGCTTCTGGACGATGCATTTCCAAGAAAACATTGCAATAGCATGTGACTATACCTGCCTGCTGAGCTTTTTAATTTTTTTTTGTTGAAATATAATTCTTTAATATATATGTAATTATGTATTTATCATTATCATATTTTTAATGTAATTTTTTAAGGTTCAATTTAATTTTCAATTTTTAACTGAAGAAACAATTGAAAATATTGATGTTAACATTTTTCTTTTCTCATTAGAAGGCAAGTTTTCTTGAGGAAGAATCTTGAAGATGTTGGGCAAACATCAAAAAGTCCCAATAGAACCTTATACTTCAATTTTGAAAGCTCCAATCCTTAAACAAATTAAGATATGAAAAGCTAATTTTGTGGGATTGTAATAATAGATTTATGGTAATTTTCTTAAAGGAAACATTAACTTCATTCTGCCTATATATGACGTCTATTTATAGAACAAGGAGACTTGCTAAAAAACACTAATAATTTTAAAAAAGAAAAGACTAGAAAACATTGAGATGAAGTAATGCCATTATACATATATCTTAGTTCCTAAGTTTAGAGGTACAGTAGACGTACATGCTTTGTTCGACTCTCTATAAATGTGCTCCACCAATTAAATAATCAATTATGAGACAAAACTGTTGAGCATTATGTAATGGTTGTATAAATTGTCCCTATCATTTTGTTTCAGATAATAAGTCTGTCTGTAAATTACATTACAAGATTAAATTTCACAACAGTGACTTGTTCTAGCTGATGTTAATTAACACTCTCTAGTATTGTCACATAATTAATGAGCTCTAGCAGTCACACTGGATATGATGATGCATATTACATTTATAATACAATTAGCAGAGTTCTATTACTTCTCATAAAAGTTTTTAGATTAATGTAATTTCCTTTTTAGTTTTCAGGAGTTCAGCTAGACGTCTGTCATAGGAAAAAAGAAGAAAAACTTGAACTTTGTTACGTTAAACTTATAAAAAAACTAAAAAGGCAGAATACTTAAAGAGCCCTCTAAACTTGACTATCAGTAGTTTTAATTACCTTCCCAAATTTGACTATTTAATTATTTTTATCCTTCCCCCTCACCCCCCCCCCCCTCTCATCCTAAGAGAGTGAGATACACTCACCGTCCACGTGGAATCTATAATTTAATAATTTTACAAACTTTTATTAAAAATAAAGGATCCATAAAAAGTAAAAAACTGATAAAACAAGAAGCAAATGTATAGAAACTTCGATATTTAACAAAATATAAAAAGCATCGCAGAAAACTAAGGTAAAACTTAACATTTCCCTCAAGGAATTGGCTTAATACATGGCTGAGTCAAGATCTTCTTTTTGTTTGTTAACAATCCAATATTCGAAGTCTATAGCTCAACTAATTCAAATTCACGTTGAATAGGGTCCACAAACAGGTGAATGAATGAAGTACACAAATAGTCTTTTTTGACCACTATTTTGTCTCAGTTTCAAAAAATTTGCGAATATAACTCATTCTCTACACAACTGAAAGAATGGAAACATTTCTCAACTGCTTCTGAACAACTTCAGTATAACAACCCAATCCCTCGATTTGAGTATTTATACATTGTTTCATATTTTAGACTTTCCATAAGTTTATATGATGTTTTGAGATTTGTTCGTATGTTTAGTTTGGGACCGAGAGGCTCGGGGTGTTTATCGCACTTAGAACCAAAATGTAGTCGCACCTCGCGATCGCATAGGGAGGCTGACCAGGTGGCCTTCGCGGCCATATGGATGTTGGTCGCAGTCGCGCAGTGTTTGTTTGCATTGAATCGCGATCGCTTGAGACTAAGTCATGACCGTGATGAAGGAACACCTAGTATAAATTGGATAATTCTGAAATTTTTATTTTTGTTCCACCATTTTGGATCTTGGAAGCTCAAATTGGAATAATTTTTGACAAGTATTTCGTCTATAAACTTGGTGTAAGTGTGGTTAACTTGGATTTGACTTAATTTCATGATTATACTCTGATTTATTCACCGAATAATGGATTTAAGAGGTAAAATTTAGGGATTTTTTGCCTAGACTTAGAAACACTAAAATGGTGATTTGAACATCGAAATGGACTTGAATTGACAAGCTAGGTTTTTTTCTTTTATTACATAAGGGGTAGGGGAAGAGGAAATGGCGGAGGAGATTACAACATGGGGATTCGAATCCTCACCAACAAGGTGAAAGTTCAGGTAGCCAACCAACTGAGCTTGTTATAGATTCGAACTTGTGGGATTATGGGTAACCTAAGAATGTAATTTATTTTGATGTTTGATCATGTGGAATTAAGGTTAATTTTGACCTAGACCGCATATTAAAGTACGAGTTTGAGTTCAAAGGCTTTATTTTACGTCGTGAATTATCCTTTTGAATAGAGTTGATCGATTTGTAAGAATGTAAAGTGGAAAAGCAATTTTGGAGGGATAGAACTATGCTAGGAGCCTTGGGTAAGTTAAGACTTTGACCTCAATGAGAGAAGTTTACCCTATTTGCTATTGTTCGATAAATACTACGTATATGGGGGTTATATATATATATATATATATATATATATATATATATATATATATATATATATATATATATATATATATATATATATATATGAGGTGACAAGTATATATGTGGGTACAGGAATATATATAAGGGACTCAAATATGACATTTTATGCTCTAACCGCTATTTTCGTGTCATGACTAAGTTGTGCATTTTCACATGCTAATATAAGGTTATAAGCTCTCATATGCTAGTTTAACATTATAGATTTCATGTATGTAGGATGACAATGTTGAACTTACTTAGTCATTAACTGTACATATGTATGTGTATTTGCATATGTGAGTTGTCCATGCAGTTTGAAATATGCGTTGTCCGTACAAATTGATATAGATGTGCCGAGTTGTCCACGTTCTAATGAGAAAGTCTCAACAGACTCTAGGTATGGTATGTCGATATGAATTCGCCCCTCAGGAGTTACTATTTTTGGGTTACTACGGGAAGTGTGCGCACATGTTTGATCGAAATTGATGAGTTTCTAGGTATATGTTTATGTCATCTCAAACGTCTGTCTGTGAGTAAAGTTTGAGTCTTTATCATGAATTTTGACTTGTTGACATATTTCATTTGATTTTATATCTGTGCATATCTAATTATTTTGTTTTCATATATTATTTCCTATTATTTCCATCTATATACTGCACAGAGTTGTCAAAGTAAGTATTTTTTATATGAAACCTTTTTACTATTTTATTGGGGATAGTCGATGATACTTACTGATTACGTATTATACTCGTATTAAGCTTATGCACTGTGTGTGCAATACTGATCTGGGAAACATCAATGGTCGTGAGTAATCTTTTGAGTTAGTGCTATGTTCCGGCAGTGAGCTGCCTACCTTTTTTTTTGTAGTGGTTATGAAGTCTACGGAGTTTTCTTTGTCGTGTTTTCTGTTCAACCAAGACTTATATTATCCTAGTACAGTCGTACTTCTATTCCTGGTAGCTTATGACTAGGGACACCAACTTGGAATATAGTATTAGACATTCGCTACGTATAAGATGTGTTATTCTATTATGTATTATTTTCTTATTCGGACTTGATATTTCTTGGCTTTCGTTCATTATCTATTGTTTTTTGTTCGCCTAATGAGTAAAGGTTAAGTGCCATCACAACTTAGTTATATTAGGTGATAAAGTGGTATTAGTGCCCTAGATTTCATAGGTCTTATGAGTCGTGAACAATGTCTAGTGAAGTCTTTATGATCGGCACATAGATGCTTATATTTATCTTTAAGAGGCTACAAGACTTTTAGGAAATACTCCTTCCTTCTTTCTTTATCGTGCAATAACTGCTTCAGCTTAAAGTTAAATATTTCCTTTGTATTTTCTCACTGATATGAGGACACAAGCATCTTTGTTTGGATCATAGGAAGTGATACCTGATGTTAAAACCACTGCCAAAGGTAGGGGTAGCTTAAAGGATGGGCTAGGACATGTCAAGGCTCGGACAACAATGCAGACTAGGGCTAGGGACCTTCTTGCTACTCGTGGTTATGGTAGAGCTGTGTCAGTTCATCCACTTATAGTTCTAGAGGTTCATTGGAGTCAGATGGGCTTGTTGCTACACCTTTGCTACAAGATACCTGTTTATCCCGAAATTAGGTAATCAATTGAATTTGTAAGTGAGGTATAGGATATGTGGGCAAACTTTAATCTTTGTTGGTTTTGAGGGAATATATATATATATATATATATATATATATATATATATATATATATATATATATATATATGGATTCGCGTACAATGGTTTGTAGATACAAATATATGCGTTAATAACTTGGATACATGCGTTGCATATGTTTCTATGGATGATTAAGTATAGTGATATTAGAAGAATGAAGCTAAACAACAATACTCCACAGATCCGGACTAAAAGAGAGAGGGAGCTTCCATATATTTTCTATTACAATCTTCTTGATCTTGAAAAGCTAACCCTTAAAAGTAGGGAAATGCCTCCTATTTATAGTTTTGCCTTATGGGCCTTGCATACAACATAAAGTCCCTTTAGAATAAAGAAAACCCTAAAAGGATAAGGTTGGGCCGTACGGTCTGACACCCGTACGGTTGGCAGTACAATGTGGCAGAACGGTCTTGACGCGTGGCAATTTTGTAACTGATCACCCAGACTAACGGCCACGATCAACTCGGCCGTGGAGAAACCGGACTAACGGCCACGATCAACTCGGCCATGGAGAAACCGGACTAACGGCCACAATCAACTCGGCCATGGAGAAACCAGACTAACGGCCACGATCAACTCGGCCATGGAGAAACCAGACTAACGGCCACGATCAACTCGGCCATGGAGAAACCGGACCAAACGATTTTCTTCGCTTTCTTCTGATCAACCACTTCTAGTGCAATACCTCCGGTCCGAAAGAAAGTCTTCATGCTCATGCTTGTTTCTTTCTTCCCTCAATTCCCGGTCTCACCGGTCTAGCATAAATCCTATTTTTACCGTATACAGATAGTCCCCACACTTTCCGGACCGTAGTTTTACCGGAGTAACGGGAAGTGGATGAGTTACTAAACCGATGGTTCCATAAGCTCGTTCTTATCTTTACATTTTGGCGGGAACAGTTACGTCACGTCCCTCTGCCATCAATCACGTGTCTCATCCCGAACGGCCAACTTTGGCAACCGCCATAACGCACGTCGTTTCAAATCACGTCTCATTAATTATGGGACACGTGGCATCCCCCGACTGGCTGGGATCTGTAATCGTCTCGGTTCCCATGTTTATATAAGGCCTTTAACCCTTTCATTTCTCCATTTTACTCCTTCACTTTCTTCTTCTCCACTTCTAATCATCTTCATCTCATATTTCTTGCTGATTTCAACCGTTTTCTCCCCTTGATTCGTTGCTTATATTGTGTGTAAGAAAACCAACTTTGCCAACCTTTTCATTTGTTGTTTTCCTATCGAAAGTGCTGCTTCGTTTCTTCTCTCACTTTGCCATTTTGAATTTTTTCAACTGCTCCTTCACTCTCTTATTATTTTTTAACTTGTTCCTTCTCCCTTTTCGAATTCGCCAATCTCCTTTTCCATAACTTCCAAATGTCTGCCAACACCGAAACCACCTCCCAGGATGTTCCCTCAGTTTCTTCTCAAAGAACCGAGCCAACTTCACAACCCAAGGGAAAAATTGTCGTTGAGCCCACTGCTTTGGACATTGTACCGTCCAAACCTAACTATAACAAGGAGTTTGAAGTTGAGAAGCCTTCTCCGGTTGCTGATAGAGGGTTTGATGTAAGACGGAACCCGTCGTCCATTACCGAGGACAAACTTGATCAAGTTTGGGCTGATTGCGGATGGGATAACCGTCTGGTACAAGTGTTTGCCCCCGAACCTGAAGAATCGATCACCGATCATCGGGAGGGCTTCCTGTACGTTTACACCTATCCTTTTACACTCAAGCTTGACCCCCCAATCGACCCGGTTATTTTGGATATGTGCCAGACATATAATGTAACTTTGGCCTAGATTGGTCTGATAGTATGGAGGACCGTGGCCTGCCGCCGGCTGTTGGCCAACAACTTGAAGAAGGAGTTTACGATGGCTCACTTCATCCGATTATATTCCCCGAGGTTGTTCCGAGGGGGTGTAATAAAGCTCGCCAAGCGAAGCTGGAACCCAATCTTTTCGAAGATGGATGAAGATAGAGACCGAGGTTGGCTAGAGCGCTACGTCCTGGTGAGGACCGCGGACATTATTCTGGTCAACTATATGCCCTTTCCGGAGAGGTGGAATGATAATCATAAGTGTCTCAGTTCTTTTAATACTCACCTTTGAAAGCTTTATCAAACACTTGTCCTTTCATATTATCACGATTTGTCCCCTTCTTTATACCAGCCGTGGCATGGATACCTCCGGCTGTCCGGAACATGAACGAATGGGTTGGTGCTCTCCTTAGCCAACACACCCATGAAGCACGGACATGGGAACTCTTGTCGCGTGGCAGATGGGTCGCTTAAAACCACGGTAATACTATGCTTGAGTTGGAATTTATCGCATTTTCTACCTTTTCCATTTTATAACATCTTCGGTATTCAGGTTTACCCAAGGGCTCAGTGGACCCAAGACCGGAGCCAGCAGCCAAACCCGCTGTGCCGGCACCCGAATTTGATTCAGCAGGTACATCCCGTATTATTGCTGCTGCCAACAAAAGGAGGAGAAACCCCTCGGACAAAGGGCAGAAACCGAAAAAGAGGGCAAGAAGCGTCATTCGGACTCTAAGAGACGAAACAGAGCCTGATTTCCTCGTTCAGAGGATCGGTGTGATCCCTTATGTTGCTTATATTCCGGAGGAGGATACCATCATTTCACCACTTCCTTCAGCCGGGGAAGGACCGTCAGCTCCGGCATTGCACACAGGTGGGGAAGCAGTTCTTTACCCGACTCCTCTAAGGTCGATTGAATATGTTGATATTTCAGGTGATGCTTCATCCGATGAGACCTCCCTTCAAAGGACCAGAAGGTCCGGGCATGCACCAGCTGCCGAAGCCGATCAGAGGGCTGAGCCGGTCCCCGAGACCGAGGCTCCAATGGATGTTGGTCCACTGCCCGGCGATGAGACTGCTGCAACTTCTGAGATCCCTGCCTCTACCGAGGCTGCTGAGGCTGCTCCGAATTCTCCAACTCCAGCTTCGAGGTCGGATAACTATGATGATATGTTCTCGGATACTCCTCCTGCTACCATGGAAGCTGCCGATTTCAGACATCTCTTTATCCCTCGAGTCACGAGGGCAGCTAGCCGGTCCACCGAGACTGGTGCAAGGGATAGCCTGGTGCGCATCTGCTTGGCCCCAAGTGTGGAACCTATGAGGACAAGATCGACCGTGATTACCGTCCCCGAGGACTGTAGCTTTTTGTCTCGTCCGGTGGGAGTAGCAAGCTATCTGAGGCCCCTCGTCTCGGACTCGGATAAGCGGAAGATGACCGGAGTCCCCTAGCAGAGTCTCATTAACGAGGGCATGCACGCAGACAATCGAGTAAGCTTATCAGCCTATCCTTGCATAATTCAATGGGAATTTTAGCTTCTCGTTTATCCAAGTTTAATATCTCGTTTCTTTTACAGAGTGTGGTGCTCGTCAATGAAGCCTTCGTCCGTGCTCAACAATAAGTTGACGACCTTAAGGGCCAGCTGGATGCCCAGGGTCGAGAAACGGAGAAGTTCCAGCAACTTTTGCAAGTGAAGGATGATTAATTGAACCGAGCTGTTGCCCTTTCCAACCTTCAACCCGAGCTCGAAGCAGCGAAGGCCGAAAACCTTCGGTTAAAGAATGTGTTGGCTGGGATAGTCGAGAAAAACCGGCTTCTGGAAGCAGACAAGGTCGGCCTTAGCCAAGACAACGCTCGTTTTTCTTTGAGGCTTGGTAAGCTCGAAACCACTATCTCTCAACTCCAGGGGGAGTTTGCCTAGGTCAAGTCTGATGCCGTGAACATGGCCGAAAGGCATCGGCTGCTTAAATCTGAGAGTGCTAAGTATAAAGAGAGGATGAGGGTGTTCGAGCAAAATGCCGAGGACAGGGCCCGGATATGCGACGAGCTAAAAACCAAACTCAAGGAAACGGCCGAGGCTAATGACCTTCTCAAAGCCGAGCTCGAGTCGGCCACTCAAATCCAACGAATCCTTGATGAAGAGAGGGATGAATTAGTGGCCAAGCTGGCCCAGGCTGAGGCCGATTTGGAAGAAGCCCTTAGGAGTGTGGAGGCTGCCGAGGCTCTTACCACGATTGCGGTGGAGTATGAACGGTGGAAGTCCCAGAAGGCCACCCTTGAGCAAGCCGAGCATGACTTTGCGGATCTCCCAGCCCTGATACTCGAAGCTAAAAGGACCGAAGAAGAAGCTAAGAGAGCCCTCGATACGGACTCCGAAGATTCTGAGCGGACAGTATCCGAACATTCTGGATCCAGGCATACCGGATAGACCAGGGCTTGTATTTAGCCTTTATTTTGTCTTTTGTCTTTTTGGCTTGATTTTTGCTTTTCAACTTCGTAGGAATTTCAGGTGTAAAAAACCTTACATATATGAAATGTGCATTTTTCTTGTTGACTTTCTTTATTCCTTTGCTTGAATGCTTGTTATAACTTTTTCCCGAATTGTTGGTCCGTTTTAATTAAAAGTAGAGACTCAGAGTCATTATTTTGGACAGTGCCTGAATATTGGCTTTTCTCTTCGTCCGGTATGTTTTGTCCGGGAATTTGATCAAGTGGTTTGCCCGTTGGACTTATTTATGCTTTGTGAATTCAGACTTCTCCGAATCACGTTAGGCATTTTTAGGGCCGATATTTTTTGGGCTATTCACTTATCATAGATTAGGTTCGGACACCTGAATCCCTGCCTTACCAATTTCTGACGTAGCAGTCCCTATTCGAAGGTGTTAAAGATTTTGGCTCGGTTCAATGTGACTTTGTTGCCTTTGTCAAATTTCGACTGTAGTGCCCGGAGTAGGGTATATGAATAAAGCGATGCCGAAATATGGTGGTAATCACCGAGGTAGGGTGTTTTAACAAGAAGACATCCGAAATGTAATAATCCGAACTTTCGATAATCTTTGTATTGCAAGTATTTGTATGTACATGATATGAGAATTTTGTCTGTTTCCTTCTGTTTTTGCCGTAGCAAATACTAAGTGGACACGATTCATTCTGATCGTTTGGTCCTTACATCGAAACCTAATACAGAAGGTCCGGTTTTGGTTTTGCCATAGCAAATACTAAATGGACACGATTCATTCTGATTATTTGGTCCTTACATCGAAACCAAATACAGAAGGTCCGGTTTTGGTTTGTTGAGATCCTCCGTTTTCGACTAACCGGGGTAAACCTCAATGTGGGTATAGTAGTCCTCTAGTGCTTATCCGAGCTGCAAGATCGGGTAAGCACTATCAAGTCCTCACTCGTAGGGTGTGGCCCCGAATTTCCGGGCACTTGTCCCTGTCTTTATCAAGTAACACGTTGTACTTGTTGCCTCATTAAAAACATTGCCGGAAAACACATTTTGGGACAAAACTGTACTAAGGAAAAGAGTGCAACACGTGTTTTCAGACCTAGCACCTAACTTTATCCGGTACTCGACTTCCTGCAAAGAAAAAAAAGATTAATAAATAAACACAAGTGTTCATACCTTAACAGTAGTATCTCTTCAAATGAGACACATTCCAGTTATTGCGCAACCGTTGCCCGTCCATGGATTCCAGCTGATACGATCCTTTGCCCGCTACCTCGGTTATCTTGTACGGCCCTTCCCAGTTCGGACCCAGCTTTCCATCGTTGGGATTCTTGGTGTTCAAGGTAACTTTTCAAAGCACCAAGGCCCCAACTTGGAAATTTCAAAAATTGGCCCTCTGGTTGTAGTACCTTTCCATTTTCTGCTTCTGGGCTGCAATACGGACCAACGCGCTTTCGCGAAGTTCATCCGTGAGATCAATTTTTACGGCCATGGCCTTCTCGTTTGACTCCTCGGTGGTGTACCTGAATCCGAGATTCGGTTCACCAACTTCTACGGGAATGAGAGCTTCGGCCCCGTAGACCAACGAGAAGGGTGTTTCTCTCGTGCTTGATTTCGATGTGGTTCTGTAAGCCCACAATACCTCCGGTAGTATTTCCCTCCATTGATGCTTTGATGCTTCAATTCTTTTCCTCAGATTTTGAATTATTATTTTATTCGTGGATTCCGCCTATCCGTTCGCACTCGGGAGATACGGAGTTGATACGACTTTCTTGATCTTCAACTCTTTGAGAAAATCGTTGACTTTGCCGCCACCGAACTAAGGACCGTTATCACAAGTTATCTCGGCCGGGATACTGAAACGACAAATAATGTGGTCCCATATGAAGTCAATAAATTCCTTTTCTCTAATCTTTTCGACGGCCTGCGCTTCAACGCATTTGGAGAAATAGTCAGTCATAAACAAAATAAAACGGGCCTTACCTGGTGCCCATGGCAACGGACCAACAATGTCCATTCCCTACTTCATGAAGGGCCAAGGTGACATCACTGAGTGCAGCAACTCTCCGGGCTGATGAATCATCGGGGCATGTCTTTGACACTCGTCACATTTCCGGACAAAATTCTTCGAATCTTTCTCCATCCGGTTCCAGTAATAACCGGCTTTGATAATTTTTCGAACTAAGGCTTCAGCACCGGAGTGATTGTCGCAGGTCCCCTCGTGTACTTCTCTCAACACATACTCGGTTTCTCCGGGACCCAAACACTTGGCCAGGGGTCCGAAGAAAGACCGTCGATACAATTGGCCGTCTACCAAGCAGAAACGTGTAGCTTTTATCCTTAGTGATCGTGATTCTTTTGGATCACTCGGGAGCTTTCCATCTCGGAAGTAGTCGATATACTTGTTGCGCCAATCGCAAGTTAAACCCATTGTGTTTATTTCAGCATGTCCATTTTCTATCGCCGAATTCATCAAGTGAACCATAGTCCCGGGGTTGATTTCTTCCCCTTCGACTGAAGATCCCAGATTGGCCAATGCATCGGCTTCGCTGTTCTGCTCCCTGGGTACATGCTGCATGGTCCATTCTTTAAACCGGTGTAGTATCACTTGATTTTTTTCCAGATACCTTTGCATTCGTTCGTCCGTAACCTCGAAGGCGCCATTCACCTGGTTAACGACCAAGAGAGAGTCGCATTTTGCTTCAATTATTTCGGCCCCCATACTCCGAGCTAATTCCAAACCTGCAATCATAGTCTCATACTTGGCTTCATTGTTAGTCAATTTAACAGTTCTAATGGATTGTCGAACGGCATCCCCGGCGGGGGTTCTAAGGACGATTCCTAGCCCGGAACCTTTGAGGTTCGAGGCCTCGTCCGTGTGTAGCGACCAAATACCCGAAGCTTTTCCCGAGGTTAACAGATGTTCTTTCTCAACCTCGAGGACCATAGCCGGGGTGAAGTCTGCCACAAAATAGGCCAAGACCTGGGACTTGATGGCCGTCCGAGGCTTGTATTCGATATCATATCCGCTAATCTCTACGGCCCATTTAGTTAGTCTACCCGATAATTCCGGTTTATGCACGATGTTCTTTAGAGGGTAAGTAGTCACTACACATATCGGATGGCATTGAAAGTAAGGCTTGAGCTTTCTAGAAACACTTACCAATGTCAATGCCAACTTTTCTAGGTGGGGATAATGGGTCTCCGCATCCCCTAAAGTTCTACTCACATAATATATAGGGAATTGCGTACCTGATTCTTCTCGGACCAAAACACCACTTACCGCTAACTCGGATACGGTAAGGTAGAGAAAAAGCTGCCCGTTCGCTTTCGGTGTGTGCAGCAAAGGCGGGCTGGACAAGTACCTTTTCAATTCTTGCAAAGCTCTTTGACACTCCGGTGTCCAAACGAAGTCACTCTTCTTCCTTAGTAAGGAGAAAAAAAGGTGACTTTTATCCGAAGACCTCGATATGAAATGACTCAGCGCCGCTATCCTTCCGGTGAGCATAGGCACTCCTTTGATGTTATTCACCACCTCAATATCCTCGATGGCTTTGATCTTATCTGGGTTGATTTCAATCCCCCAGTTTGACACCATGAAACCCAAAAATTTGCCAGACCGGACACCGAAGGCACATTTTTCTGGATTAAGCTTTATGTTGTACCTGCGGAGTACATCGAAGGTTTCCTGCAAATGCTTTAAATGGTCCTCTGTTTCCAGGGACTTGACCACCATGTCGTCAATATAAACTTCTATTGTTTTCCTTATTTGTTCTTCGAACATTCCATTAACTAGGCGTTGGTAAGTTACACCGACATTTTTTAATCCGAAGGGCATGACATTATAACAGTAAGTCCCATCCCGGGTAATAAAGGATGTTTTCTCTTGATACTCTGGATGCATTCGGATTTGGTTATACCCGGAGTAAGCATCGAGAAAACTTAACATCTCATGTTCGGCCGTCGCATCGATCATTCTATCGATGTGCGGCATCGAAAATGAATCCTTCGGGCATGCTTTGTTTAGATCCTTCTAATCAACGCACATTCGAAATTTATTACCTTTTTTTTGGCATCACTACGTTAGCTAGCCAGTCCGGGTATTTTACCTCCCGAATAGAGCCTATTTACAAAAGCTTTGTTACCTCATCCTTTACGAAGGCGTGCTTCGGTTCTGCCATAGGCCTCCGCTTCTACTTCACCGGGGGAAATCTACCGTCGAGGCTAAGCTTGCGAGTTGTTACTTCCGGTGGCACACCTGTCATATCTATATGGGACCATGCGAAACAATCGACATTAGCTTGAAGAAATTTAATTAACTTGCTCTTGAGCTCCGAGGTTAACCCCGTGCCTAGGTATACCTTTCTATCCGGTAGATATTCAAACAAGATGACTTGCTCCAACTCCTCTACTGTAGACTTGGTTGCATCCGAGTCATCCGGCAAGACGAATGATCTGGGTACACCGAAATCATCCTCTTCACGCCCCGGGTCCAACCCCATCTGCTCCGTTGTCGAACCCGTGTATTTTAGTTGCTATTTAGAGTTCTTGCCACTGACTGATTGTTGACACCCAATTTTGTCCCTCATTTATTTAATTTTATTTACTCGGGCTTCTAAATTCATTGACAAGCCAAACACTTTATTTGCACTATTATTTTTACTGCTACTACTATTAATATCATTACTTTCATTTTCACTACTTTACTATCAATAGTACTAGTATTACTGTATCACAAATTTTAAATGGTTTGTCATCGTTTCATTTAGGATTTGTACTCGTTAAATTATTTTTTTACCTTTTACCATTTGTCTTCACATAGCATATATTGTACCAGTTATTAAGTTAAAAGCCCAAGAATAATTAAATAGGGGAGGAAGAATCAATAATTTTCAGCCAAATTATTAGCCCATACTCTAGTTAATTCGTCCAGCCCATTACCCATTTCACTACTCAAACGGACCAGCCCACACTTCAATCCATTACAAATCAGCCCACAATACCCGACCCGGCCCAGACGAAATAATACATTTCAGATTAGGTTTCAGCAAAACCTAATCTCTTTCTCTTTCAACCCTCAGCCGCCCCTCACCTTTCTCTCTAACCTACGCTTCTCTCCTCTTCAACTTCACCCGCCTCCCTCTCTCATACGCTCCCTCCTCACGCTCCTCCCCACTCTCCCCTGTCCCCCACGTTCTCTGCCATCTCTACTTCCCATTGTTCCCCACTACGCTCCTCTCATCCTCACTCTATAAATTTAGAAGGATTACTCAGTTGAAAGAGGGGATTTTTGGAGCGGAAAAACCGAATCAGCTTTAGATCGAACAAGATCGGGAATCCCAAGATTCCTCCTACAAAACACAAGTTTATACTGTGAAAGGATTAGTCATCGTTTTTTTATAGAAATACCCTCGCTGTTTTTTTTCTTCACATTTTCTTTCCTTTTCCGGTGAACTTTAGCCGCAACAAAGGGTTTCCGACAAAATCCAATTTGATTTCTCTGGTTTTTGAAACCTTCTTCTGCGTTGTGTGTCTTGGATTTATTGAGTTTTGCATTCAAAAAATTCGAGTGTCATTCGCGTCCGAGTTTAGATTTAGAGACCTCGACGCCCCATTCACTGCACCAACATAAGGTAAACAATCCTTCTTTAACCTGTTTAGTTTCAGTTTTAGTAGTTTAGTAAGTATTTATGTATTTACCTATGTTTGTCGTTTCCATCAGTTTAATTCGTTCATGTGTATTCTGTTGTTAGTTTGATTTGATCTTAGTTGGTAGCTTGATAGCATTCGCATATATTTATATGTAGTTAATCGCAGTTTAATAGTCAACAGTACATGCTCATTCATATCTGGGTTCAATTTTCGTTTTATAGCTGAATAGCATTATGTATGCTCCTGTTAATCAGTCTACTTTCGGTTTGTTGGTTAGTAACATTTATAGGTTCATGTATTAGTTTGGTTTAACTTAATCTTGTCTTGTTGGGTTCTGTAGTCGTTTAGCTTTAGGTGCATTTGGAAGAATGGTTATGTAGATTTTAAACTCGTTTGTGTATTTTTGATTAAGTTATAAGCCAGTTTTATGTCAGTAACCTATTAATTATGCAGATTTGTATCTTTATCAGTGTTTGAATCGTCTTGTCAAGTTGTGATCTTCCTTGCTTTGAAATGTGATTTATGTGATTAAAACTAATTAGTCAGGAGTTGGTTAAGTCTAGGACCTTAATTCAGTCATGTTTGATAAGATTTCAGTCAGTCTACTATGAACTGTGGCTATCTGTTTGTGTGCTACGAAATATTCCTACTTTGATAAAACAAAATGCTATGCCTTGAAAGATGGAGTAGCTGCTTACTGGTTCTTTCTATAAAAAGAATAGATACTACATTTTGATAGGTTTTCCCAACCCTCAAGTCCCAAAACATTCTCTTTAAGCTCTACTTTGCTGCTTTTATTTGAATCTTTCCAGCCTTCATTTTTAGTCAAGTGACTGCAATATACTCATTTGTCATTTTCTCTTGACCCTTTTGTTCAAGGAAATAAATGATAGTTCGGGTGATCTCTTAAAGTCATCAGATGTTTCTTTTGATATTTGTAATTGGTTGGTTTAGAGTAGAGTATGATCCTTTCTTCCCACTTTATAGTCTAAATGTATTCTCAGATGTACTCAATGATGAATTATGCTTAAAGCCTACCTTATTTCCCACTTACAGTTTGATTCAAGATCTTATTCTCTTTGTTCTGTTGTGAAGTTGATGTGATACAATAGCATGCTTAAGGATTATTTAAGTTAACTTTCATAAGGACCAGTAGGAGCTATCTGTAATTTTGTTGCTTGATTGTTACAGTTTACCTTTGACCTTAAGATCATATTATACTCTCAAATTTCTGCCAATTTACATGTTACAATTGCTACTTGTGCCTTGCCTTGCTAACAACCCAAATTAATCAACCCCCTGTACTAATTCTGCCACTACTGTTTGTTGCCTCTTCCTTTGCTTGCCTCATATGAATTCTGCATATTTCCACATACTATTGTCACTTCATTAATTTTAACTGAAAGGGCCATTTCTCGTGCCATCTTTATGCATCCAAAAGTCTTGCATTGTCATCTCCTCCTGCATCTCTCTTGCATACTTAGGCCTGCTTGCACTCTGCTATTAAACATCTAAGTTTTATGTGCTAGTAAGCTCATTTGCAATATGTAATGGTCTGTAATGCATTGGTACTGACCATAGTTGTGTAGTTTATATATGTGTTTGTCCCTAGTTTCCTTGCTGTTCTTAAATGCCCAAATGTATATGTTAGCAATTTATGATTCTTTTAGTAGCATCCACAGACCAGGTATACTCTAAATATTATGTGCTATTGCATCTGTCCGAGCTTTATGTACGTCTATGTATGACAAACATTACACTGTTGGTTCTGCCTACGTTCGAATGTTGCCCTGTTTTGCTGTGTCTTAAGCGTATTTCGTGGTCAATTTGGTGAAGTTCAATACCGATGTTAGCAGCTGCTATCGTCTAAGCATGTTTTGTAGTTAATGTTGCTCACTGCCACTGCTATGCAGATGCCGTTTGCCTTAGTATCTTATGTAATTTTTCTTGCAATGTCCACTGCCACTGCTGGGCAGATTGTGTGCCTTAATATGTTATAAATGCTTTAATGTTGTTAAGGCAGTGAGGTTGCGTATCTATGTATGCACAAGGTATACTTCAAATATACATAGAATATATACGCTCTGCTGATTTGTTTGAGTTTATATTTTACATGTCTAACATTACCCATTGATCGTATACTAATCCTTTTTCTTTTGTTCTTGTGCATGACTATCGCGTATGAGTCCTTTGGGCTCGTTTTCCTCCGTATTCGGTGTTGGGCTGAAAGCCCAACGTGATCTCCTCCTCTCGGGTCAGTCCCATCAGCAACAGTCCGCAGCCTCTATTAAAATTTCACTGGGCCAAGCCTAACAGTAGCGGATAACAGCATTCCTAAATGGGCGGAGCCCATTTACATTATATCTACTCTTCCATTTTTATTTTTGTGTGCATTTAACATGTATTGTATGACTAACATTTGTGCTTGTTAATTAAGATAAACTTTAGTAACATTAAGGGTTTTAGTTTAGTAATGGGTAGTTAATTCCACAAATTACAGTCACTTCTATTTTTAAAACTATTTGTAGTATCTATAACATTTATTTGAGTAATTGATTTTCAAAATAGCATGACTACATCTTTTGGCTAAGGGAATCATAATTTATGCTTACTATTTTAGAAGTTTAAAACGTCACAAATCTTACACTAACGTTAGCTTATTCTAAGAAATAAAAAAGCAAATTAGTTTCAACGGATAACTTTTTCACTTTAGTTTCTGTCCAACACTTGAAATACATATTTGTTTAAAATAACCTTCGCACAATATACGTTGAACTAATAGTCTTTCTATAAAACTTTATTAAATAACTCTTTTAAATTTGTTAGTCATTTTCTCCAAAACATATAAACATTACACATCCTGTTTCTTTTAGTTCATTTGTAATTAAACTCTTTTATGCAACTATTATTTTCTACAAGTTTCACTTTAAATAACTTTAGCAATACTTACAAGGTATTTTCTTAAATATTTAAATATTTACATCTACATTAAATAATATAAGTCCGGACGGTTAACCATTGTTAATGGTTCTTAAAGGATGCCTAATACCTTCCCTTTAGACTAATTGAACCCTTACCTAGAACCTTAAGTTTCGCAGACCTTAAACACAGCTAACTTTAAACATGACTTTAATAAACTTTAGGTGTCCTAATTCACCATAAATAATTAGGTGGCGACTCCTTAACATAAACAAAAATAGGAATCACCAATATGTTGTACTTCTAATTTAACCCGGTTAAAATGGGGTATGACACTGATTCATCTTCTTTTTGATCCATTTTTTTAGGAAGGGGTGACGCTTCCTCGATCACGAACATCTCCCTTGCAGCGGGTTGTTCTCCCCGGATGGTTTTTATCCCCTCCGGGGTCGGGAATTTCAGCAGCTGATGTAATGTCGATGGCACGGCCCTCATGTTATGTATCCACGGTCTACCCAGCAATGCATTATACTTCATATCCCCTTCGATTACATAGAACACCGTTTACTGAATAGTGCCGTCAATGTTGACCGGCAAAGAAATCTCCCCCTTCGTAGTTTCACTTGCCATATTGAATCCACTGAGCACTCGAGCTACCGGTACGATCTGATCGAGTAGGCTTAGCTGTTCAACCACTCTCCACCGGATGATGCTGGCCGAGCTACCTGGGTCAATCAAAATACGTTTAGCTTGCGATTTAAAAATAAGAATAGGGATTACCAATGCATCATTGTGCGGTTGAATGATGTCTTTTGCATCCTCGTTGTTGAAAGAGATGGAACCCTTGGGTACGTAATCCCAACTGCGCTTCTCACGCACAATGGAAACCTTTGTCCGTTTCATCACCTGCCCTCGAGGGGTATCGGTACCCTCGATTATCATGTTGATTATATGCTGAGGTTCCACTGGTTCGGCCCGTTTATGAGATTCCCTTTCCTTGTAGTGGCCTTTAGCTCGTTCACTTTTTATCGTGAATTATTAATAAAGTTGAGCCATTTGGAGGGTTACATACTTGAAAAGACGGTTTCGAAAGGTAGAACTATGCTCTGACTGAAGTAAGTTAAGACTTTGACCTCAATGAGGAAATTTTTCCCAATTTACTGTTTAACATATATTGCATATAGGGAGGAACCATATATTAAATGCCACAGCCCAAACTAGGTGAGGCGGACAAGCACCTAGTGCCTTACTTACGTGAGCGACACATCCTGTAAACTGGCAAATTTACTGTATTTTTTACATTTTAACATAAGCAACTCTAAAACACACAAACACACACACACACACACGGGCTTGCAAGGCCTCAACCTGTACAAACATTTGATTAACATAATGTGACTGACCACAAGCGTACATATATCTACAAATGCCTCTAAGAACATCTGACCAACATAACATAGCTGGGACAGGGCCCCGACCTACCCATAAGTCTATGTACATGATCAAAACATAAAGACCTCTAGACTCGGCTGCACTCCGGATGATATGGAGTCTTACCGATCAACTGTTGGATACTAAGATTATCTTCTCCAAAGGTCCGTCAAACTGACTATCTGAACCTGCAACATGAAATATAGTGTCCTCGGAAAAAGGGACATCAGTACAAAATAATGTATTGAGTATGTATGGAAACTGAAAAACTGTAAGCTGAAATCGAACTGATATAAAGTGTCAAGTGAATATGCTGAGAGTCAAGGCAAAATATGTGAGGATACTTATCAACTCTTGACTCATAATATATAGGTAATATTGAAAAGTTCATAAATAAGTACTGTAATCAAATGAAAGTATACTAGAGGATCAACTATGTACAACAAGTATCACAAACAATCTGTAAACTCATATATCATAGCCTTACCAACCAGAATACGTAGCATCTCTCTGCAACTTGTCTTTCTGAACTTTCTGGAACAACACCTGACAGCTCGCAACAAATATAATCTATATTATACAAGTTGCGTAAACACATAATAACTACAACGCTAACTCGTCGTAAGATCGCGTATGTCTGTGCTAGCTACCAGACTCTGGAGTCTGTGCTTTCCCGCCTAGCGTATAGGTACTCTCATACTCTTACCCGGCAACTGATGCCGGTGCTACCAGACTATCTAGTCCGTACTTACCAGACTATCTTGCCTGTATCTTCCAAGCTAGCAATCCTGTATTACTAGGCTCTAGGCTTGTTCGTTGTACGTATCTATAGTATCAAACAACAAACATCAACAAGTAAAGATCTCATCTCAACATCACTGTTTATCATCAACAAATGAATCTCTCAAAGTGCCCGACTAATATTCGACACAATACTGAAGTTCTCATAAGGGAGCCACTGTGGCTCGTATATGCTTTCTAAATAGGACAAGAAACTATTAGTAAACATATGAAACTCAATTCATCGAGATACTATCAATTAGCATATATATGGAGCTGTTAAAAACTTGAATAGAGCAACTCTTGCTAATCGTCGTTACGCTATCGGAGTTCTTACGAGGGGGCCGTTGTGGCTCAAATACACTTTTTGAAAAGGGCACGGGGCTGCTAACTTACATATAAAGTTCGGGTCACCGAGGCAGTACCATTGAGGGATTCATAGGAATATCAAATACATGAGTAGAACGTCTCTATAATTCTATTTTGGAGCTCATACTTGAGACAGGAAATTTGCTATGGATTAATGCCAAAAAAAGGGATAAAGAGTAGCCATTACATACCTCTAAGTCGACCTTCCAACTGAGATGACGGGAATACGCTCCCTTCGCAGTTCAACTACAACCATGAAGACAATACTAACATTAACAAAGAGAAACACAACAACTAGGCGATGAAGACAAATCATTCTATACCCGATTCTACGGCATCCAACTTCACCTAGCCCCTTTCTAATCCATGTTACACCATCAACAACACATAGATACAAGTTCAACAACAGTTCCAGCCCCTGCATACAACAAAAACAGTCCCAACATGCTATACGATACATCTAGTAACTCAACTACGTACATCAATCAACTCTCAACTTGTCAATTAGTAGTAATTAAGCATTTATAAAATATTAACTAGCTCATATATAACATACTTATACTTCCAGTATCTAAATCATACTAAGAATAACCCCTTCACATGCCACAAAACACCCAACAAGACAATAACAACTCTCAACTATCAGCCTCAACATATAAACACCAACTCGTACGTTCATAGCAAGTTAGCAACTAAAACATATCTAGAACTCAAATCAATCTATAAATATGAAGGAGAAGATGATTCATACCTTAGCTTCACTTTACTTCAACTAAAAGAAAGTCCAACTTTAGCAACTAGGAGAAACACAAGCTCGATCAACAAGTACCACAAGCTATCCAGAAGGGAAAATCACATCAAAATCTCTTAGAACTCTATTGGAAGGGTGGAGGAACACTTAGGGAAATATTTTGGAGTGTATATGAGTTATTTCGGCTAGAAAATCAAATAAAATAAGTGAGAACCGCTTCAACCAAATATATAAGGTCCCCATCGCCTCAATTCTACGGCCAGTTTCGCGGCCCGTAGAAGTTTTCATGGTGGCCAAGATTTGGACACCGTAAAACCCATTTATGCCCCGTCAATCCCACCGTAAAACCACCCCTCAAGAACCAGCTTCTTCCTAGCTTCTACGTGGACAACCACCACTTGTACGCCCTGCAAAACACTATCACGGCCCATACTTTGGCCGTGATTCATAACTAATTGTCGAACTTCAACAAAACTTATCTCCTTCGATTCATTTGATCTCTAATTCTTCTAACTCATACAAAACATGATTGCGACAACTTATAAACTTTAGATTAACCTAGCTCTCTGAGCTTATGTCGACTAACTCCCAACGTAACTTAACATATGGAAAATGCGGGATGTAACATTAAAAGCGGCGATTATATATGTGAGTGCTGGGGTTATGCATACGAGATTCATGTGTCATATTCTATGATTTAACATCTATTTTTATGTCATGACTAAGTTGTGCATTCTCACATACTTATGAAGTAATAAGCATCTCTTATAAAAAAAGATATTTTGACTAAACTATCCTTAACTAATTATTACCTAATTAATATAATTTCTTGATCATATCAAACTCACTTATCTAAATAGAGGTAAATTCAAAATAAGATAATTAATTATTTTCTGATTACGTAGGTGAACACTTATTTTAAATTAAAATAAAAAAACTAAGCAGACACTCTCTATGAACCCAAGGGAGTAATACAATATAGCATAAGAATAATAAAGACCAGAAAACATTGAGCTCAAGTAACTCCATGATATTAATTGAAAGTTAAAGGTCCAATGGAGGTATAGTGATATATCCATTGGATTCTCTAGAAATGTGCACCACCAATGTAATAAATAACTGATTATATGAAGAAATTCCCTGCTACTAAACTAAAGCCATTATGAGACAAAAGTAGTGATTTGAGTCACAGTTGTATAAATTATTCCAATCATTTTGCTTCATTTTTATGTAACAAAGTGAATAAGTCTGTCCCTAACTTACATTACAAGACTAAATTTTACAATTGAGATTTGCTATAGCTACTGTTACACTTCCTATTATTGGTACTGGGTTGCTACATCCCATAATGCATTTCAGCAGTAATTAGGCTATGCTTTAACATGTTGCATTGTAAGATTAACATAAGATATACGGGGAAAGGTGGGAGTGGCCTCAATGGTGGATAAAACGCGGAAAGCGAGACTGAGATGGTTTGGGCATGTAATGAGGAGGAGCACTGTCTACCGTGAGAAGGTGCGGGAGGTTGGCAGTGACAAATCTAAGAAGAGATAGATGTAGACCTAGGAAAAATTGGGGAGAGGTGATTAGACATGACACGACATGACACTACACATCTCTAGCTTACCAAGGACATGACCGTTGATAGAAAAATATAGATATCGTGGATTAGGGTAAAGAATTAATAGGTAGTCGAGTGATTTCTCCTTTTTTTTTTTTTTTTTGGTGGGAAGGCATGGTTCTTGCTTAGAGCACCTTGTCTGCTCCCTCTTCTACTTATAAGTATCATAATTATTATCTTAATCCTTTTTTTTTTAACAAGGATTTAGCTGGAGCAAAATACCTTCTGAGTACACACCATTATGACTATCTTAATCCTTAATTGTGTTACTACAGTTTTTTTTTTTTTTTACTTAGGTTATCTTTATTAATTTTTTTGTCAGTACTTTTCTTTTCTATAGTATTTTCACCATAGTTTTACTCTTGTATTTGTCAAACATGTGTTTGAAAATATTTTTCTTGAGCCAAGGGTCTATCGAAAAACATACTCTCTACCTCACATAAGTAAACATAAGGTCTATGTACACCCTACCGTCCCCAGATACTCACTTATGAGATCACATTGATTATGTTATTGTTGCTATTTTTGAATAAAAAATCACATACCTTTTTATTTATATTAGAATCTTTAAACTGACATACCGTGTAAAAATCCCCATAATATTGCAAGAACCTATTACATGCAAAACACTATTAACAGTTCTCATGTAATACAATATCAAATTTAACATACAAATATATACTTGTTTGATGCGTTACGATTTTGCCTTTATTTTTTATCTTATTTAAATTTTTCTTTTTTTCTTCTTACTTTATAACAACGTCATAATATAGTAGGGTAAGAGAGTTTTTTCGGAGAAAACAATTATTCTCTTGATAATTTTGTTCCTTTTTATATTTAACCTAGGGGTATATCTATAGGTATGGGTGTAACTATCCGTAAGATCATTTTGAGATTTTTCCCTTTTTCTCTAAATGACATTTTTCTTAGCTTTATTATGATGTTTTTGACTTGAGGGGATGGATGACGCAATTCCCGAGGAATTCAAAAAAAATCTGATAAGAAAGAGGAAACTATGGAAATCCTTAAGTTAAGAAATGAGAATGGTTCTAAAAACAAAGTCAACATCGGGGTAAATGAGTCCGTATCGAAGTTTCAATGATTTCAGTAGGTCCGGAATATGAGTTATGACTTAATCGAGTCGTTGGCTCGGTTCCCGAGGGATACGGGTGTGATTTGGGTGGTTGGTTTAGAAACTAGCTTTTTGATGAATTGGAGTTGAACATCGAGTCAAGACGACCCTGTTTGGCTGTTTTGAGTACGCGAGTAGATTTGCCGTGTGTTTTATGATTGAAATGCATATTTGGTTTGTGTCCGGCTGATTTTGGTCTCCGTGTTCGCGAGCTTGGCATCACGTTCGCAAATTTTTGCGTGGACAAGATATCGCGTTCACGATGGGCTGACCGTGATCGCGATGGGTGAGGTGTGGGTCAGGTCGCATTCGCGAGGAGTCCTTCGCGATCTGGGCAGTTTATTTAATTCCCCAAAAATGAACTTGGACATTTCATTTCATATTTTGAGCTAGATATTACTGTATAAAAATTATTGTTTATCTTCTCAAATGAATTCTTAGTTTGTGGGAGAAATTATTTATACAACTTAAATAAATTAGTGTGAAAAATGACTTGGTGAAAAAAATATGATCGTTTAATATTTCTTCTAGTATGCTACATTATCAACAACGAAGAGGAGAAAGAAAAGGCAGAGAATGAGCTATAGAAATTGTATTTCGGTTGTAAGTGAAAGAAGGTGGAATGATATTGAGTTTATTGATGAGTGATGACTAATGAGTAAGTCATTGTTATATATAATCACTCTTTAATACGTTAGTTTGGAAGTCATCACTAAAATCCCTCTTTTTATATAAATTTTGTTATTAAAATGATTCTACATAGTCAATACTCAATAGTCACATAATGACTTTGAATTCAGTTGTGCATAATTCTATTGTTAGACTCCAAGAGAGTTAACAAGATTATGGTATCTTTGATAGCAAAAATAAAACCAAGAGATAGTGATTATCTTATTAATTACAACAACATGCCCAGTGTAATCCCAGAAGTGGGTCTGGGGAAGATAAAATGTACACAGACCTTACCCCTACTAGGAGGTAGAGAGGTTATTTCCAAAAGACCTTCGGCTCAAGAAAAGACATGACAAAAAGATCAGATAAGAATACGAAAGTAAAGAAGCCATGACAAAATACTATAGATAAGCATTATGCAGAAAAGTCAGTAACTGCAGCAAACTAATATGATAAGATTATCTTATTAATTCTCCTTTGAATTACTACTAGGTTTCACTTGCCAGAAGAATTTCTGAATCAAGACATAATGGGAGGGGAGGATGGATGGAGCATTTTGAGAAGAAAAATAACAAAACACACACTAATGAAAATAAAAAGGCTAGCCCGTCCTATCCCGTGACGAGCTTAGGGATGGATTGGGCTGGCATTTTGAAGGCCCTTCGGTAAAAAGGGCCAGCCCGTTCTAGGCCTATAACGATCCGCTAAATCGTATTGAAGATTTTACTCTTTTTTGTCCAAATGACCCTTCCCTTAGCTTTAATTTGGCGTATTTTATTTGGGGGATGGGTGACGCAATTATCGAGACAATCAGATTAGTATCGGTGAAGAAAATCCTAGTTCTGAGTTTCTTAAGTTTTAATTTTGGAAAGCTTTGACCAATAATACACTTTTGGTAAATGTGTCCGGAATAGAATTCTAATAGCTCTGTTAGGTCCGGAGCGTAATTTTTACTTAGTCAAGTAGCTGGTTCGGGTCCCGAGGCATTCGGAAGAGATTTGGGTCGTTTATTTGAAAACTAGTTAGGTTAAGGTTAAGAGTTAAAATCGGTCAACATCGAGTCTAGATGATCTTTTGGAAATTCTGAGTGTGTGAGCAGATTCGTAGGGTGTTTTATGGCTAAAGTGCATATATGGTTTGTGTCTGTGGGGTCTCGAATGAGTTTTGGGTGTCAAATCCAAATTCGGGGAACACCAGAAAATTTATGGTGTTCAGTTGTTGGTTTCCTTTTTTGCGTGGTCCTGTCGCATCTGCGAAGTGGTAAAAGGGGGCTGGGTCGGGTCGGGTCCCGCCTGGGTATCGTGATCACGATACTAACGTCGCATTCGCAATGGTTGGCTGGGTCTAGGTTGTGATCGCGACGCCCCTCTCGCAGTCGCGTACAAGGACTTAACTGGGCAGAACTTAAATTCCCAACTTCAAATTTAGACTCAAGTTTTAGGGCTCAGTTTTGGGTGAAATCAAGTGTCTTCTACAAGATTCTTCATCAGGGTAAGTTTCTAACCATCATATAAGTATTATTTCATGATTCCACCCATTAGTTATCAATTCCTTCTATGATTTTAAGTGATTGGTTAAGGATTTTCCATAAATTGGGGTTAGTATAAATTGATGAAATTGAAGGCTCAATTGTGATTAGAATTTCATAATTTTTTGGATTATGACTATTTAAACTATGAGTAAAATATTTCTACACTAAAATTCTAGTTTTGCACTTGGTGGTACAGGTGTATATTGTTTGGGTAGTTAGAATAAGAGAAGTGTATTGTGATGGGGAAAGCAGATTAAGCCTTTGGGCATTGAAGGTGGTGATAAATCCACTTAGGTTGGTATGGTTATTTTTTATGTGGGCTATGATAGCCATGTGTGACTTATACTTGCTATGAGTGATTTACGTTACCTCATCACTCCACATCTCGTATAAACTATGAAAAGGGAATGAGTTAGACATGTATTCGCTTGATGTTGTATATCTATTCTTTAATTACATAATATTGTTGACATAATTTATTACATAGGTTTTATTATTTTTATACTTATATGTGCTTGTTGGATGAGTTATGGCAAAGGGGAATACGAGATGGTATGAAGGACCGAGATGAAGGTAAGGTTGGTGTTCTCATTGTTCATGGTAAAGTCGGGTAGTACCGTGAGTTTCTCACAGTTCGGCAGTAAAGTCAGGCGGTACAGTGAGTGATCACAGTCCAAAGGAAAAGTACCTCGAGAGGTACAGTGACAGATATATAGACCTCGCGAGTTCCCCATAGGTCATGACTAGACGGAATGATTGCTAGCATGTGTGTACCGGAATTGATATTGGCCAGTGCATTGCATTCATACTTTCATTCATCCATATGTGATACATGTCTACCTGTCTCATTCTATCATTCTCCATATGTGATACATGTCTACCTGTCTTTCTAGTGAAATGTGAATTCTTGCACAGAACTAGAAAAGCTAAGTTGAGTTAGCATAATGAGTGTTTAGATTCAGTCTTTATCTGATGCATGCGTGTTTCCTTCATTGTCGGTCTATGATATCTACGGTGTACTAGTGATTTGTACTCATACGACACTTGCAGTACTTTTTGTGCAGATGACGATCCTTGTACCAGTTTTAGGCCTCGTGGCTGATCCCGAGACAGTACATTTAGAGGTTTTAGGGTGAGCAACCAGCCGTACCAGCAGTCTTGGATCTTCTTCTATCATTATATTTCTGTCTATTTATAAAGATTTCTCTGGTAACCTATGTCAATAAAAGTAAAAGAAAGAAAATAAAGGCGAAAGAAAGATACCAAAGCAATGTTGTATCTGTACTTAAGACTTGTAATTTATTTAGAAGCTCTTGTGTAAGTTAGACCAAGTTTTGGGTTGTATTTTTACTAAGTTATATTTCGCACTTTATCTATATATTAAGACTGTTAATTAGTACTTCTGATGTATTTAAACTTCCACATTTCCTTTGCTTAATTATTTGACAACTTGGGAATGGTTCGCCTACCGGGGGATAGAGTAAGTGGCATCATGAAGTGTGAATTGGGCCGTGACAAGCCCAATTAAGTCTATAACCCGTTAGTGTAGGATTGGGCCAGCCCATTTTGACACCTCTAGTGCTAATATATAATCCATATTTGAACAGATTGGGATCATTCAGAGGCTCTACGAAAGGGCGCGACTTTATTATGAGCGTCGGACTTCAAATTAAGCAAGTAGAGAGCTTACTTGACTCTATTTAAAGCGTGTGCTTGGTTAAAATGTATTACAAATGGGAGTAATGGGAAATATGGGGGTCCGTACTTGTGAGGTGATGAGCAATTGTATTGGGTACCGATGTCATGTTTTAGGAAGTTGTTAATATTGACTTTTAGATTGTCCTGGTCTGAATGTCATGCTTTAGGCATTAGTTGATAGTTTAGATTGATTTACGTGAATTGTGATTGAGATATGAGATTTCTTATTTAATGCTTCTATGTATATGTTTGTCTAAATTGGGATTATGTATTCTCATAACTGCATAATACTCATTTAAAAGTGAAAAAGAGCTAAGAGTGAGTCTTTTACTTTATAGCCTTGTTGCTTATTATGTGCATGTTATGTTCATACTTTCATATGGTATATCATGCATATTACAATTTAGGATACATATGTGTTGTCCGATGAGAGATGGTTCCGGACGGAGTGATGAGTATAATAAAGAGTTGGATTGGCTAAAGACAAGTAATGTGAGCTGAATTGCTTAAGACTGGAAATTTGAGCCGAATTGGCTAAGTGAGGTAATGTGATTGGAAGCCTAAATGGCTAAGGACCCGATGGGAAATGGTTTCGGGTGGTGTATAGACCTCGTGAGTCCCATATAGGTCACATGTTCCATATTATAGAGCGTGTGTATACCGGTGATGAAAGGCCTTGATAGCATTTGCATATCTTATCATTCATTAAATTCCATATTGATTGACATGCTGGAGTTATTGATGGAAATGTACTTATCTTACATAAATGATTAGTTGAATACTTATTGGTTCATAACTATTGTATTGTTGGACTAATCATTGTTAGGTTTGGAAAAAACATTTGGAAGACCAACCCTCGTCACTGTTTTAATTTAGAGTCAATCGACAATATTGTTGAGTACACGTTGGTTTCCTGTACTCAAGCTATACTTGTTGTACCTTTTTGTGTGTAGATTCGGTTCCTAGCACCAGTGGGGTTCGAGGCTTCACCCATCATTGAGGAGACCAGCATGACAGATTCTGGGTGAGCTATTGCCTATTCTGTGGCACTAGATTCTTCTACTTATTTTTTTTCTGTCTTTCTTTATGTTGTTGTTCCACACTTATATTTGTACTCTAGTAGTCCTTGTACTAGAGTCACTAGGTTTTGGGATTTTGTAGTACTTATTCAGTATTGTTATCATTATGAGAGTTTATTATGACTTTGTGTTAGCTTTGCACAACCTACGTGTCTGTCCCAATGTGTACCTACTTTTTGCCTATGGACAGAACACGTTACCTAACCTGTTCTATAAATGTGTTTGTGGAATAAAACCAAACGGGAAGGTAAATGACATATGATTTTTACGTGGAAATCACTCAGCTCAAAAGATGATAAAAACCACGACCTACCGACCTGTAGGATTTCCCCAACAACTTCACTACAACAATGAGCCAACTGCAAATTAAGTTACACACTGTACAACCTAAACCCAACTACAACAACCTTGCTACCCGACCTCTGACTAGCAAGCTATCTTTAAGGTAGACTCTAACTTGAAAGTTACCCTTGTATCTACTTTTTATGCTTCTGAGTAAGCTGATAAAGATACACTTTGATAGCACAAACCTAATACAAGATTACAGACCTAAGAACTGGAAAACATTATTCAGTAGAAGAACTCCTTCAACCCGTTATCTTATACTAGGGACGTAACCTCGAATTCTTGAATATGATGGATAAATCTTCTTCGCTCAATATTCTGAATTCTTTCTTTGTGGATGCGAAAGAATATTCTTGGAAAGACCTAGGTATTTATAGCATTATCTTTCGTAAGTAGTCGGTCAATGACACGATCATAGGGTTTGTTTAGTACTTGTATTCTTGCCTTGTTGAGTCTGCTTCTAATGTGTGTAGAAGGCTTACAAATATGGAAAGGAATCTTTCATACTTGACCGCCAAGTTCTTTCCATAATTCTACAAATCGTAGTTGATATAGGACTTGCCCTGGAACTTGTTCACTAGCTTGTTTCATCTACCTGGTTTGTCTGCCTTTGAATCAATGCACTATCTGAGATAGAACATGTTCTTGTACCTATTCCACTAATCTCTTTCATTCTTCATCTGTGGTTGAACTGCTACTGAGATATTGACTGGAACATACTGACAGATCTGTTTCATATATTTGTGATGCTCTGTGTCTGTCTTCTTTACATGCCTTTATTCATTGCTGGAATAAATCATGTCTTCAATCTTGACTCACTCTTTGACCTCTGATTTTGTTCTTGCTCTGTGATGGAACATGTTTGTAGGCCTGGTTATTCTGTTAACCTGATACACATGCTTTTGTCTGCAAAACTCTTTAGTTGTACAATTTATTCCTTCTATACATTGTCTTTTGAGTCTTAGTCACTCTAACTCCTCACTGCTGGATAATTCAACCAATACACCTGATGACCGGTGACCATTCCTCCACTGTACTTGATGACTCATTTGTATAAAACAATTTGCATATCTATTCTACCCTTTCATTGAACTGCTTCTAAGACTGAGTCATTTGCATTTGTCTTTATGATGGAATATGTATCTGGACCGTTCATTTTCTCTCTGATATGCTTCATTGCACTTGTATATATGCTCTTGTGTAATGGAACATATCTATGGACCTGTTCTAACCATCCTGTGCTGCTTGCCTTTTCAGACCTTTTACATTACTGAAGCCTCTCTCTCTCTGCTTTTTCAATCAACTATCTAGTTCTGCCCAATTGTAACCTTGTTAATTAACTATACTTTCTCGTGCCAAGTGTTGCTTTGTCAACCATCAAAACTTCACATATGGCTTTATGCCAATAAATTCCCCCTTTTTGATGATGACTAACACTAACTGTGTAACCTGTTTTGTCCATCTTATATTCCAGATTTTCTCAAAGTAAACCATGTTAGCATGAGTCAAAAAACATTAATGCACAGTTAATTAATCTTCCCCCCTTTTGGCATCATTAAAAAGTTAACAATATTCAATTAATGGGCACTGGGCTATTGCATATACACAGATAAGAACATTTACTTGTTTAGTCAATAATACATTCATGATTCATGTCACACAATTTCACGCACAATTTAGTAAGATATGCAATATATTTTTGATGTCAACAAGTACAATTCTAGTCCTTGGTTACAACCATATACAACAGATCCATGGAACTGGACTTTGAGAATTTATACAAGGTTTGATTTAGACTAATCACTTCCAAGTGAATGTGACCAATGTGGAGATTCTAATTATATGGAGTTCTAGCTAGGGGAGTGGTTTAGTAGGGAGGATATCTCTTCGTCGTCTGTTTCTCCTTCCATTGGATAGATCTTTTATCCACATTTTTCCCCAAGAAGAACCCCATCTTTTTCCACCGATTTTTTATTGTTGTTCTTTTCTTAATGGTGAGGGGAGACGGTGAGGGGTTCTTTCTCTATTTCAACCTTCCATACTTCTCTATGAACCCTTATAACTCCATACTTCCAATATCGTAATAGCTTAGATGAATCCTTTATAGATGACCTTAGGGTATCAACCAACTTATTTTATTGAAAAGTTGTTGCATCACCGGTTTCCTTCATTCTATCCCCTATTTTGTGATTTTTCACATATTCCCCCCTATTTATGAGCTCCACCCAATTTTCTTTCCCTCTTCATCTTTCTAGTAGATAAAATCATTTGGTCATCAGGTAAAGGTGTGTTTGAGAGGGTGTAGTGAAGTGTATTTTCTAAATTTGAGGGATCACGGGAGTGTGAGAAGGTGTGAAACTGATAAGAGCTTGAGAGCTATTTGCACACTTTTTTTCTCATTAGAGCTTCGAGGTAAGAGAGATGGGATGGAATTGTGAAGGTGAGTCTATATCGGTTTATGTAGAGATTTGATCGGATAACTGATAAGTCCTCTTTTTTGGAAAGAGCATGATTTGATTTTGGGTGTCTTTTCAAGGCTATCATCATGACTCACTTTTTCGTTTCTCAATGTACTCCTTAGACTGCTAGTCATGACTAGGGTTGATAAAACAGGTTTTCTAAGTTGTTCCATGATCTGAGTATATAATTGATTGTAGGGAACAAAACATACCTGAAGCACATTTGGAATCTTTTATTTGAGACCTGCTTCTGTGAGAGTCATCATGTTTAGACTTTGCAACATCATGAACCTACCATGTATAGGATGTACAATTTAACGTACCAGACTGAGTAAATTATTTCAATTTCTTTTAGCACCACAAAGTCTGTGACAACCTCCCTAGACAATTTTGAGGGATACGTGTGCAGCTTTTACTTTTTCCTAGTGCTAGCATAATCTTCCTTTTATAAGCCCGATGGGAACCAATCATTATTGTAGTACATATACACTTAATCACACGGTTTGCTTTTGCCATGAACTGGTCCTCCGATTTTACTTCCTAAGTTTGAGAACTTCATCTCCTGAGTGTAAAACACCTGTTCCTGTTTGGCCATCTTCTTTTAACAAGAGGAACAGGTTCCTGAACCTGTTTCATGCATGTTCCCCCAATTTAATTGCTTTCCTCTTTTGATAACCTTCTTTCTATAGTGTTTCTTTTCTTCAATCTGGAGAGTGACCAGATTAGCAATGTTTTCTCTCTTCATATTTTGAGCAAGCACTAGCCATATATCATTTTAGCTTGCTCTTCTGTTCCTCTTACCTGCAAGGGAATCAGGGATTGGTTTTTAGGCGCCCATGCAAGCTTGGGTCCTTTTCCTTCACTTATGGGATGTATCAATTTTTTTTTGTTCATTCAGGTAATGTCCACATGAACCTATTTCCAACACCTGTAGCTTTCTTCCTGATAGATTTGGTGTTCATCTTTGAGGTCTTTAAGTTCTTTATCTTGTAGCCCATGTTCACTGGACATTCAAATCTTTCCACACAGAGTGTATAAAGCCTCTTCTGACACTTCATAACCTGCTGTTTTGTCAAATCCCAATCATGTAGTAATGTTGTGCGTACGACTCGTGATATTTGAGAGTAGTTGAGAGGCTTGAGTCCATCGATTAGCTTTTTCAAGATCAATCTTTGTTTTAAGCAGTTTTGAGCTAATATCTCGGGATTTTTCTTTTTCCAACTGCAGCTCCCTTCTTACTCTTTTTAATTCGAACTCAACCTTTAGTAGCTCATTGTTTGCCTCATGCTCTCCTGCTTTGAGTGTCAGCTTCAGATTGAAGACTCAATATGAATGAACCAAGCTAAGCAACATGTTATTTTAACAATTGATTCTACTTTTTTGTTTTGACTTCACTTCCTTCATTCTTCAGTAGTTGATCCTTTACACTTCTGATCTCACTGAGTGTCTCATCTTTTCTCGTGCTCATCTCGATGTCTTCCTCCATATCTGACTCTGGATGATCATCAGCCATGAGTGTAGTGTGATCAACCTCATCCTCTAAGTCATCATCAAATCCCCAGGCTGCTACCATTGCCTTTGTAGTCTTCTTGTTTTTGCTAGCTTCCTCGTTCTCATTTTCTGCCCTCCTATTCTCCACTCTATTTCCCATAGTGGGCAATCATTGATCATGTGATTTGTTTTATCACACTTAAAGAGTCTACCAGCTTGTCCTCTATCAAAACTCCTTCCTCTTTCAAAGTTTTTGCCCAACTGATTTTCCTTTCTAAGGAATTTCCTGAAATTCCTCATGATCAGAGCCATATCCTCTTCATCTTCTTTCTTTGTGGCTTTAATAGCTAACGATCTTTCTGAGCTTGCTTTTTCCATTCTAGTATTCTCCATGTACATCTTATAGGTCTTTAGATTTCCCACCAATTCATCTAACAACATCTCCTCTATATCTTTTGCTTCCCTGATCGCTGTAATTTTTATCTTGAAGGATTTCGGCAGAGTTCGCAAAATCTTATGCACTGAATCCTCTGTGGAGATGACCTTTCCAAGTGAGGTTAATTCATTCACAATTGAAGTATATCTAGTGAGAATCTCAGTAATAGTCTCTCCTGGTTTCATCCTGAAATTCTCATAATCAGTGGAGAGCATAGACTTTCTAAATTTCCTTACTTGGCTTGTTCCTACATGGGAAATCTTCAAGGCATCTTAGATTCGCTTGGTCGTAGTGCATATAGAGATTCTATTGTACTCGTATGGTCCAAGCCCACAAATTAGGGCGTTCTTGGCCTTTGCATTCTTTTCTAGTGTCTTGTAATCCTTTTCATCATACTCAGCCTTTTCTTTCTTCACATCCTTTCCATCGTATCCCTTCTCTGTAGGATACTTAGGTCCTTCGATCACCCTGTCTCATAATTCATAATCTTCTGCTCATAGGTGGTCTTCCATTTGTGCCTTCCACCCTTGATAGAATTGTCCATTGAATAATGGTGGCCTTCTGGTGGATTGTCCCTCTGAGTGTCCTATAAGAGGTGCAACGTTCATCATGATCTTCTCCATGGTGTTAACCCTTTGAGGAGAACCTGCTCTGATACCACTTGTTAGCTTTGCAGGACCTACATGTCTGTCCCAATGTGTACCTACTTTTTGCCTATGGAAAAAACAAGTTACATAACCTATTCTATAAACGTGTTTGTGGAATAAAACCAAATAGGAAGGTAAAGGACACATGATTTTTACGTGGAAATCATCCGGCTCAAAAGGTGATAAAAACCACGAGGAAATCATCCTGCTCCCTGCTTTTTCTCAATCAACTGTCTAGTTTTATTCAATTGTAACCTGATTAATTCACTGAGCTTTCTCGTTCCAAGTGTTGCTTTGTCAATCATCAAAACTTCACATATGGCTTTATGCCAACACTTTGACGACTTTATTTAATTATTTTTCGCACATTATTCTTATAAAATTGGTTAAATCGATCGTGGATGGTACGCCTAACGAGTGAGGGTAGGTGCCTTCACGGCTTTGGAAATTGGGTCGTGATACTGAGTATGGATTCGCATGAACCATTCTTTTCTCTTAGATCATGCATAGAAATGCTATTATTTTTAATATCACTTAAGTATATATATATATATATGTGTGTGTGTGTGCGTGCGCCCAAATTTAAAAAGTCCTATGGTGCAAAATTTATTGGGTGCACCTTTATAAATAAATTGGGGTTTCAACTCCCACGTCTATCTTGTTATTTTTTATTCTTCCTAAAATTGAGCCTCGAGGATCAAACTCAGTATGTCTTGTTCTCTCTCTCTCTCTCTCTCTCTCTCTCTCTCTAGAATTGGATCCATCCATTAGGATGGCCATGTCTTATGTCCCCTCTTGTGTTTTCCTAAGTATTTTCTTTTCCTATTGACAGATTGAAATCCTTATTTTCGTTTTTGTCATCGTTGTTAAATTTTTGTATAATTAAATTTAATATCTATATTAAATTAGCAGTACTAGAAGATGAAAATATAGTCAATGCGCTCAACTGATATCGATATTTTCGATGTAAACATAAACACATATGTGAAAAATTACAAATGTTACAAAAAAATAATTTTAAACATTAAATTCCAAAAGTGTTATGAACTCAGGCTAAGAACCTAAAGGATGAACTCGTCAAATGTTTTAAATTCTGAATTCACTTCTTGGTTTAGTGCACCCATCCTCTTAATAAGCCTTTGAGATTGTCCATCTCCTTTCGTATGAGAGTAGGACAATTGATCAAATTATATTATAATAATATGGCAATGCTAGCAAAGACATGGTGAAATATTATGACCCAGCCAGATTCGCTTGTTAGTAAATTATTGAAGGCTAAATATTATGCTAACTCTAATTTTCTACAGGCGAATATTGGTACAAATCCGAGATTTGTCTGGCACTTATTATGTGAAGGAAAAACTTTGTTACAACGAGGTTGCTTACGCTGAATTGGAGATGGACGTGCTACACAACTATACACTGATCCGTGGATATCCATTACTAGTTCTCATTTTGTTCCTACTAAAAATAGGTTTGATATTGATGACCTAATGGTATCCGACTAGCTTAAGCCTGGAAAACAACGAAATCTTGACATTCTGAAAGAAATATTTACCGTGTCAGAGGTAGAGGTGATTAGACAGATTTCATCGAGTATTATGCCACTAGAAGATGTTTGGATGTGGCATTAGGATAGTAAGGGAATGTATTCTGTGAAGAGTGGTTGTCGAGTCATGTACAACAATTGACATAGCACTGTGCACATTGCAGTTTTTAGAAATTTATTTGAAGTCTCTCATTACCTCCTAAAATACATAACTTTCTTTGGTGATCTTTGAGAGGATTATTGCTGAATTATGATAGATTGGTGAAAAAGAAAGTGATGTGATTCTTCGAGTTAACAGAGAACCAATTGATCAGGATCTTGATCTTGAAGCGATTTGATGGGCAGAATTTAAGAAACGGATGTATCTCAGACTATAGGTATCGAATTTATGTGATTTAAAACCAAGGTGAAAATTGACGATATGAACTATAGGAATAACTATTTACTCGTTTAAAACAAGTAAATAATGAGGGTAAAACGATGAAAACAAATTCAGAATTCTGGTTGTGGAAAAGAATTTTTTTTTTTTAATCAATAAACGTGTTCTTGAATAATCAAGAATCTATAAAGTTCCTAAGTTACCACTTGAAATCAATTTACATGATAAAGAAACACCACGTGCTATTGAAAACAAGATAAAGACTATCACCACCTTGCTTGGAACAAAAAACAAGGATAAAGAAAATAAGAAAAAATAAAGAAAATAACTCTATTGCAACCTGAGGTTAATGTCAAAAACGTGAATTATATTTCACAAAGCATGAGAACCCTTTATATAGGTCTAGGATCTCTTCTTTGATGGCTACAAATCCCTATTCTACTCCAGACAGGAAATAGCTAAAAACAAGGAAAGTAAAATTCCTATTCTATAGGAAAAGAATAAAGAAAACTAGAATCCTAGTACAACCAGGGGCGAATTTACGGTTAAAAAATAGGTCACGTGAACACATGGTCACCCGACTAAACTCGGTATATTATGTATATAATCCTTAAAATATATCTAATATTAACTGTAGGAACACATGGTCAAACAAGTCTTGGTGGAGCACTGATTAAGTGCTACGTTTAATTCCTTAAGGCTGTGGGATCAAACCTGACTAAATGTACTTTTGCGTCTTTTTTATTTTTAAAATTTTTAAGCAGCCTGTAATGGTGAACCCATCTTCTTGAAATTCTAAATTCGCCTCTGACTACAACTAGGATAAAGGTCCTACTAATGATAGGAAATTAAATCTCCACGATAATAGAAATCAAGAAACAAAAAACCTATTTAAAAAAGGATTCATGAAACAAGAATTCCCATTCTTGGAAGAAATTAATCCTCAAACTTGAGCTTCTTGGACTTTCTTGCTCTTGAATTTAAATCTTGTGCTTCTTGGTTTCCTTGAATATTTTTATCTTCTTGATCCTTCATCACAAAGTAACTCCCACAACGGTCTACCCACAATGTCTTCACCCCGAGGAAACTATTGTTCATTGCTTGGTGGAATGCACTACTCCTAAATTGTGTTAGCAGTAAACTGAGTTCGGCTGGCTACAAGGAAAATCCACCCTTGCTGAATGGATTGAGGGCCAACGTCAGAACTTTGACACAGCTAAAGTTGTGGAGGCAATTTTGTGGTTTGGGAACTATGGAATGCACAAAACACCTTACTTTGGAATAATAAACAGCTAGCATCAAATGTAATTCTTTTGAAGGCACAACACTTTTGTAAACAATTCCGGATGGCACAGACTTTATCATCACAGGGTGTTTCATCCACTGAAATCAGGTTACTAAATGGCAAAAACCGAATGAAAATGAAATTAAATGTAACACGGGTGCTAGTCACGATGGTCTGGTGGAGTGTAAATGTTGATATGCACTGCTAGAGTAGATTTCATTAATTGGCGAGCAAGTAAGGTTCTTAAATAAAGTACCTAGCTCGTTAGTTGTAGAGATTATGGGCATTCGGGAAGCTCTCGGTTGGTTGAGAGGCTTTGCTAATAGTCGTGTGGTGATTGAGATAGATAATCAGCTAATTCATCAAGCTCTCGAAGGGAACATTTCAAATAATTATTATTTTGATTCTCTTGTTTGTGATTGTAGGACACTAATGAAAGGGTTTCATGAATTAGTGTTTGTTTCTCTAGTTAGAAAATCAGAGCTGCGCATGCTTTAGCTAGGGCGGCTGTTTCTATGTTTGGTTCGATGGAATGGGGGTCTGTCCCACTATCTTTTAAATCTGATGTACTCCCTCACTTTTGATTTGAGTAACAATTAAGAAGACACCTTTTTTTAAAAAAAAATCATTGTTCAAGGTTTGCTTTAATATCTTCGCATGACACCTACTCCCTCTGTCCCAAAAAGATTGTCCTCTTTTGACTTGGCACAAAGGTTAAGAAATAAAGGAAGACTTTTGAAATGTGTGGTCCAAAACAAGCCGTAGATATTTGTGTGACTATAAATCATCTCATAAAGTTAAATTGTTTCTAAATATAGAAAGGGGACATTCTTTTTGGGACATACTAAAAAATAAAGGAGGACAATATTTTTGGGACGGAAGGAGTAATTATTTCAAGGGAAAAGGGTCAAATATACCCCTCTACTTTATTTTATTAGTTAAATATACCCTCCGTTAGTGAAAGTTAATAAAAATACCCCTGCCGTCTTCAAACTTCACACTTATGCCCCTATTTGGATGGAAATCTCCAAATTCTCTCAAATTACCTAATTTTAAAAAAATTACCCACTTTTTTTGTTGACTTGCCCCGCCGGACCCGCCTATCATCATCATCAAGCTCTAGCTTCATCTCCTTCCATGGAGAAAAAAAGAAAAAAGTAAGAACACACCCAAATGATAAATCCCAAAACTCACATCAAATTTCATCTTTAAATCCAACTCCAAATCTTGGTGCAGCCAGTACTTGGCCATAACCACTTGATGTAGAAGGGTATATACCAAACCACATTGTGTTGTCATGAAATTGAGGCCATGCACATGACCAAATGTCCTCTTTAAGGTCACACCCTTTTACTCATTTTCTTCAATCTTCTTGTAGGTTTCCATATGGCAAGTATTGGTCTTTGTATTGTTGTTCCTAATCATATTGTATAATGGTCTGAAGTTCTAGGGCTATCCCTACGACCCTTTTGGCCTCCCAATTGGGGAAAGTAATAAATTGCAAGAATTGGCCATTAGCAGCACCATTTGGTGGTGGAACCATCCTCTAATTCTTGGCTTGACAATTTCACATGAGTAGTAGGTCCCTAAAGTTGACATTTTTGTACTCAAGTTCATACAAAATAACAGTTTTTTGCATAACAGTATAAAATCTGATATCTAGAAATTTTTTTGGCAACATAAAGGTTAGAGCCTTATATGTGTTCCATGGTATGTGGCTATCAAAATCCCATGTTTAATCTAATTGGTATGTTTCTCTTTGTGTTTAGGTAAAATGCTACTTTAAGTCTTTTTTTTTATTTTGTGTGTGTGTGTGGGGGGGGGGGGGGGGGGGGGGGGGGGGAGGAAGAGTTTTTTGCGGTTTAGTTAATAGATTCACAAACTTGTGAATTTAGAACAATGGCCTAGGAGTTAAAAACCAGTCTAAGTACCCGTTGAATGCGTTAATTAAAGCAAAAATGAAGTACTTCAGCAAATGGCAATGACCACAAAGACTAGAATTTGGGACCAATTTGATAATGCAATTATACTTATAGGATACAAGGGAATTCATTCTCTTTTGAGTGCCCTAAAAGGTAGCAACAAGCTAGAATGTTTCCTCAGAAGAAAACTAGTTCTATTTTCATGTAAAAGAAAGAACATCTACTTAATTTAGAGGGAGATTGACAAAAAATTTATAGGGGAAAGGGAAATGGAATTCTAAAATACCAATTGTGTAGTTAAACAAAGGAGAATTGTGTTGTTCTTGAAGTGTCTATTTGGGGATTAGGAGGTCCCATTTTTATTTGACATGTCTTCACCAAGTGGGGTCTTGTGTCTCCTTAGAGGTGGACTACGAGTAATGTTTGATATACCAATAGGAAGCTGCCATGTGTACTAGCAATGGGGTATAGGCACATGATGTGTTTTGTCCTGCTGGAATTGGGATTGGTATTCCAAAGAAATACCATCAAAAGTTTTGGAAATTTGATAGCAATGGTTGTTTAATTATTTAGTCTCAATATTTTAAGTTAATAATGAAAAATATCATCTTTTATAGCATTTTTGTGATGAAATAACACACATATTGCTGTTTGTGAACGATCTATACCCGATCGTTCAAAACCTTGTTATTTTAACTATATAGAAACGTGAGTTTCTATACTTTTCGTCGTCAATCGTCATCACCTTACAAAAAAAAAAGGGGGGGAGGGGGGGGGGGGGGGGGGGTTGAGCCGCACACTAAAAACCACCAAGCAATATAAAAAAACATAAGGTGGGCCCCATACTAAAAACATCAAACAATATCAAAAAAAAAAAAATTGGATCCCATATTAAAAAATAAACAACAGTGTCAAAAAAAAAAAAAAAAGTGCACCCCATATTAAAAAATCAAACAACATTCATGTAATTTCTAAAGTATCCCCATTAAATCAATAATGGTGGATTCATTGCCACATGCGTATCAACCCATTAGTGGGAGCAAATGAAATTATTGTACAGCAAAAAACATGGACCTCATACAATTTCCTTTCTTTTCTTATATTAGCCTGAGATCTAATCTAGATATTTAACTGTTGTATTTGTTATTCCGCCAACACCAAGCAATATAAAAAAAAACGGTGGGCCCCATATTAAAAACACCAAACAATATTAAAAAAAAAAGTAGACCCCACCATCTCCAAACTCATGTAAAAAAGAAAGTGCACCCTATCTTAAAAAATCAAACAATATTCATGTAATTTTCAAAGTATCCCCTTAAGTCAATAATGATGGATTTATTATCATATGCGTATCAACCCATTAGTGGGAGCAAATGAAATTATTGTATAGCAAAAAATATGGACCCCATATTATTGCTTTTCTTCAAAAGGTTAAGTAGCCAAACCATACAATTTTTTTTCATTTTTTATATTAGCTTGAGATCTAATCTTGATATTTAATTGCTGTATTTGCTATTCCGTCATGTCATTTATTTGTTATGTTTACTAAAATAAATATACTTAAAATATTTATATTTTAAAATAAGATAGAATTTAATTACTTTTTCATTTTTTCCTTAATCTGATAAATGTGAAAAGAGATTAATGTCGTAAAAGAAAAAATAATATTAAATGGAGATAAAATAATTAATACCGTAAATTAGTCAAATTATAATTCTAATTGACGTTTCCTTAAAAAACTGTGTAAAAGACAACATGACAAGTAAAATGAGCTAAACCAAGAATATTTACCAAAAATTAAAAAATAGTAGTTCTTCATTTAAATAGAAAATCAAATTTCTACTTTGTTTCGTTTTAAACATGCAAAATTAATTTAATAATTAGAATTAGAATTATCCAAATCAAAATTTGATAAAAAAAAAATAATAAGTATTGTTTAGGTCCAATCTACGTACATTAACAATAGAATATTTTACACCTTTAGATTAATCGAATTAAAATTCAAAGTATCAACTGATGTTTAAATATTGCTATTATTTTATCTCAAAGAGAGAAAAATAATTTCTTTTTAAACAAGTCTTCTCTTTTAAAAAATATTAATAAATTTTTGTCAACTTTGTATTCGTAGCAAACACTAATATAATAAAGTTTTGAATATGGAGCACAAACTACAATGTTATAATAATCATGTCTTGAATATATATATATATATATATATATATTATCACTACCCAAACACAACTACATACGCATAGATACACTATAATCCAAAGTATTGGGCTCGTGCACAGCACGGACATACGCCGTCTAGTTATTAAGAGAAAGGGGACGATTTCAAATGAATTAGAACATTATCTTGTGGATTTAGGCATGTGGGATACTCAAACTATAACCTTTTAAGAAATAGATTTCAATTTTGTTTTTCAATGTCTTCTGCACAACATTAAAGAAGTTGAAGTTGTTGAACCAATATTAACTAAAGTGATTACCAAATTATAGATAGAAGAGATGGGTATTCAACTATTTTATGTGGAAAACTGTTGATTATGAAATAAGTTCTACTATAAGGTTAAACCAAATGATAGCTGATAACTTGTGGCTTAAAGATGATGATGTTTAATTTGTATCATATATCTTATAGAAGTAATATGTTCAGACTTTATTTGAAGAAGATAATTAAGCATATAAGATGAAGAAGCATACAAAGAAAATTGACTTTAGTTGGTCAAATTTCTTTTCATATATATAAAAGACATCTGGTGATATTTCTGGCCGACATCTTAATCTTTCAATGGCCCATATTAGATTCTCAAGCTTCCTGTATGCATCAAGTATTTCAAAGTGAAAAAAAAAAAGTAAGGTAGAAAAAAGTTAGAATATCTTTGTGAAAAAGCACGATCCATTTATTTGTGGTTTTAGAAGAAAAAAAAAAGGAAAGTGGAAGCTAAAAAACAAGGAAAAAGGATCCCACCCATTAAAGTGTAAAGGAGAAAGGTAAAGGAAAAAAATATTTAATAACCTTTGCGGTTGAAATTTCAAATTATTATGGGGGAACATGCTCCATAATAAGTAGTACTAATAGGTTAGCTCATTGAGTAATTCCTATGTAAATCTTTGTGCTATTACCTTATTTTCTCCACTTATAGCTCACTACTTCCACCAACTAGCGCACCCCTCCTGCTCTCTTTGTTTTTTGCAATATTCTTAACTTTTCCTTTAAAGAAAATTATTCTTCATACTATCTACATCAATATTATATTTCATTTAATATTTCTGCACACTGCTTAAGAAAAATATATAGTGGCATGATAACTAAAGCATTTATCTAAACATTTGTTTATCTCTCGTTAAGTGTCTCAATAATTAACAATTCATGATCAAATGGTAAGGGTTGATCTTGACAAAGATAAATCAATATCTTTAAGAAAAAACAATCCCTTAAATAATTGTATAAGTAAAGAACTTCACTTTTCCTCCTAATTTTCCGAGGTCCCAAAACATACATTGATCATGGTAGAAAAGCTCTATCCATTTGTATTGATGGTCAATGAGTGAGTTATGGACATATATAATGTAAAAAACAATGATTTGGATATATCTCGCATTAAGCAAGACCTATTTTCACCTCATAAAGCTTTCATAAATTTCATCATACTGCCTACGACCGTTAATCATTTATGCGAAAGATTGTAATATTAAATTCAGAATAACTACATTGAAGTCTTCCCTAGCTAGTGACCGAGTTAAAATATTTTACCAGATGAATTTAAAATATAGCAAAAATAAATATATGAAAAAGATAATAAAATTAAACATTTATTATATATAGATAAAAAAAATGTTCATTTTGTATACACAATGGCGAAATGTCATCCTAGAATTAGAATTCATTTCTTGTCGCAAATATATGTTCACTTGTAGTATATCATATTTTAATGAATTGACGTAATTCTTCTACTGTGTGTATCCTCGATTTGGAATCGCTCTCGGGGTCCGTACCGAAACAATTATTTACCTTTAGATGTCCAGTCAAATACATTTCAATACATTTCGGGGAGAACCAACTAGCTCTGAGTTCAAGTGACATTTTACTATGTACCACAATTTATCTGCTGATTCTTTAACATCAATTGGTTCTAACCTTCACTTAGTTTCACCCATGTTTCATCCTGATCATGGATATATCATTCAAGTTCTTGTCCATAAAAAAAGAGCAGTCCAGTGCACTAAGCTCTCGCTATGCGTTGGGTCCGGGGAAGGGCCGGGCCACAAGGGTCTATTGTATGCATTCTTACCTTGCATTTCTGCAAGAGGCTGTTTCCAAGGCTCGAACCCGTGACCTCCTGATCACATGGCAGCAACTTTACCAGTTACGCCAAGGTTCCCCTTCGAGTTCTTGTCCATAAGTAGTAACAATTTCCCTATGAAGACTCGCTTTCACTACATGTCTAGTGGGTTTCCTTAACCAAGTCATTGCATAGGAGCCGCCGGCTCATTCTTTGAAGGCAGGTGATCAGAGTGCAAGCTTCTCCCACATGCACTGCTTAGGAGCTTACAATTTCATATTCTATTTCACTTTCCGATGATAGTCAAAATAAATGAATAATTTAAAATTCGAGTTATTTTACGGAATAACACTTATAAATATTATGATGGTTAATGATTGAAGAATGTTGTGGACTTGGTGAACCATTCACAATCTTTTGTTAAATATTTAATATTTTGACTGGGGTGGAGTCTGATGTGTGCCAAATTTTGGTATGGTCAGACAAGATTGAAAGGAAGAAAAAAGGCCACACAAACACAATGGAAAGAGTTGTTATAAGTAGCTAAAAGCAGCATTAAATGCAAAAACACATATACTTGCCAACTCTGGACAGCTCAAAGGAATAGATATCACTCATCATAATCAAATAATGCATGTGCTATTGATCTGGACAAACCCTTGTTTTTTTGTAGGGTACCCTATAATTAAGGGGTTCAGAGAGGTCAAGTTATTTTATCCTTGACCCGATTAGGACGTGTAATTGATATATGAAAGAGACAATATTGTCTTTAATTTACACCAAGAGAATTAAGGTTTCCTAATTCTCAATTAGTTGCCTAAATTTGGTGATGGATACTAACGTTGTCTTGTCCTGGTACATCTATTTCGAGACGGATTCAGAATTTAAACATAACCGGTTCAAAGTTCTGAATCCTTTGAAACATAAGTCCAAAGCTTATATTCACACCCTCTCCTTGCTATGTTTTAATTTGTTTGGGCATGATGTTCAGAAATATAATTAAAATCACTTTTAAATTTTGTAGTTTAAAACTAACATATTAAAAATATCCTATGAATCTTGTCGTCTTAAACATGTCTGTTATTGCTACAAGAGAGTGTAAGTAATTAAGGTTTAAATGAGAATGTTGGAAATTAAAAAGAAAAACTTACAAAATATAGAAAGTGACATTTGTTCTAAACAGAACAAAAACTAAAAATATAAAACACATGAATTACTACTTTCCGAGTTTTTGACACATCTATGTTGGATATAAATTCAATTTAATTTATTTTTAAAATTCTAGATCGGCCTCTGACTGTATTTGACCAATCAAAAAATGACAAGAAGTGAAGTACACATGCAAAGAGTCGCAACAAGGTCCATATCAAACTAGGTGCCGTGATGCGAGTGAATGGGGATAATATCCTAATCTTATTGAATTAGAGTTGATCCAATAAACAACGAAGGTACCAATTTTCAAAGGAAGAAAGTTCTTGTCCAAGGTATGCTTTATGATAGCTTGTCTTTGAAAGGAATAAGTTAGACCTCTCTTTGCCAAGGATTTCATTTATCTTTTTTCTTAAATTTTTGAATTTTTTTCTTATTTTGGTCAAAAAAATATGTAAGAAAATATTAAAGATACCTCATTAATCTTACTCGCCATTATTGCTACAATTTATTAAATACTCTTAAACGTATTTTATTTATCAACCCTATCTTCCCCAATTATTCTGAATGAACAAACCATAATATCGGACTAAATCTATTTATATATAAAGCTAGGAATAGACAAGGTGATATGACACCTCTCTATGACATCCATTGGTATTTGTCTTTTTACTCCTTTTTTTGGGCTTTTCTTCTATTTTTCATGTTAAATAAATATAAATTGTCGCTTCACAAAAAGGAGTAATGTACGTAACTGCAATAGTGAATATAATGGAGCAATTAATTGTAAGTTATAACAAATAAGCTCTCTGAATTCTAGCATTTGAAACGGCTTGAACAATAAATAATTATGGCAAATAATTGCTTTACATATGTTGTTGATAACAACCAGTTGACAATGCGGAAATTCTCAACAAGCTGTAAAGGTGTCTCATTAAGAGAAAAAAGAACATCACTAGCTATAATCGGTATACAAGGAGAGGCAGATAAAGGAATCCAAATACCCACTATCATCTTCTAAAAGAAGGAGCGTTTAATGGTTATCATCCCCAATTTTAAGGTTTCTTTCTCCAGTTCGTAAAAATGGTAGGTTCTAATTGGTTATGGATGTGACTTTTTTCCCTTATTGAACAACTTTTTGAGTTACTTTATAATTTGACAATTAGCAGTATGACTAATTCCAAGTTTTTTATTTAGCGTATGTGCCAATGTTTCCCAACTAATTGTAGTCTGATATGATACATTGAATTTACGTGATACTACTTTTTTCTTTTTGTGTAGCTTATGGAAGAAAGGAAGATACATACACCCAGCGGAATCATAAATCGCGAAGATTATATTTATGGGGCTCGTTTCTTCTTTTTATCTTTCACTTTGAAAAATGATCAGTTTTATATTACATATAATTTGCTTTCAAATGGATGCAAGTGATCTCATGAATAAATAACCTTTTCTTTCTAACTGTTTTGCCTTGATTGTTTGGATTTGATATATGTATGTATGTATTTTGAGCGTTATAACCTTAAAATAGACTAAAGTCGAAATACATACAAATACATAGAGTGAATAGTTTTAAAAGAATTTAAAATATAAGTCTTGGAATCTGCCGAGTGCCGATATAAGACATTGGTAAAAAAAAAAAAAAAAAGTATGATAATAAGCAACAACAGTTAAAAAGTAACAATTTAAGACTCATAAGTAAAATCGATTCCTTCTTTAGATTTTTTTAAAAGTAATATAGAAACGCTTGTACAAGGTTTTTAATTTATTCAAATTAAAAAAAAATAAGGTTTCTAACTTTCTTTTGTATTTCAAAGCAATATAATTGGTATTTCAATGATCTTGAGTATAGTAACTATCAAAACTAACACTCACTTTGAATTTTGATACACGGAAAGAATACCATCTAACGCTGAATAAAGAGAGCTATGCCAAAAGAAAGAAAGAAAAAAGTAAATCAATATAGCGATATAAAAATTGAAACAATGAATTTGATGGAATATAGCGATACAACATGAGTCCGGAGCCAAAATGACATATTTTTGCAGCCATTAGCCCAAAATAGGCTGCCTTTTTTTTTTATACCACAATGGGTATAGCCAATGAAATACCCACACAACACTGTTCCGGTGCCGAAGTAATAACTTGCATTTCGCTACACTTGTAGCGAAATGTAACGAATATTTTTTATTTTTTTTTGCATTTCGTGAATTAATGAACGAAATAAGTTTATTTTTTATTTTTTATATTTCGTGAATTAAGAAAATGATTTTTTTCTTTTTCTTTTTTTTTTGCATTTCGTTAATTAATGAACGAAATATGTTTTTTTGTTTTTTTGTATTTCGTGAATAAAAAAACGAAACTGATTTTTTTTTATTTTTTTTTATTTTTTGCATTTCGTGAATTAATGCACGAAATCGGTTTTTTTTTTTTTTTTGTATTTCGTGAATAAAAAAACGAAATATGGAAAATATTTTTTTTTAATTTCATCTAAAAACGAAATTGGAAAATATATATGATTTTTTTTTTATTTCGTTCATCTAAAAACGAAATAGGAATATATATATATATATATATATATTTGCATTTCGTTGATAGATCAACGAAATAGGATAAAATATATTGTATTTTATTTCATTCATATACCAATGAAATAGGAAATTATAATTTTTTTTTTTTTTTTTGCATTTCATGTATTAGAAAACGAAATAGGATAAAAAAAAATTGTATTTTTGTATTTCGCAAAATAGAATATATATATATATATATATATATATATATATATATATATATATATATATATATATATATATATATTTTATATATTTCATTTATATAAAAACGAAATGGAACAAAACATTTCGTTGGTATATAAACGAAAAAAAAAATTATTTTCCTATTTCGTTTTTAGATGAAATGAAATAGGAAATTTTTTTTTTTTTCGTTTATATACCAACGAAATGTTTTGTTCCATTTCGTTTTTATATAAATGAAATACAATATATATATATATATATATATATATATATATATATATATATATATATATATATATATATATATTCATCCTATTTCATTGGTATATGAATGAAATAAAAAAAATATATATATATATATATATTCTATTTTGCGAAATACAAAAATACCAAAAAAAAAAAAATTATCCTATTTCGTTTTCTAATACACGAAATGCAAAAAAAAAATATATATATATATATTTTCCTATTTCGTTGGTATATCAACGAAATAAAAAAAAAAAAAATTTATCCTATTTCGTTGATCTACTAACGAAATGCAATATATATATATATATATATATATATATATATATATATATATTCCTATTTCGTTTTTAGATGAACGAAATAAAAAAAAAATCATATATATTTCCAATTTCGTTTTTAGATGAAATAAAAAAAATCCATATTTCGTTTTTTTATTCATGAAATACCAAAAAAAAAAACCTATTTCGTGCATTAATTCACGAAATGCAAAGAAAAAAAAATCAGTTTCGTTTTTTTATTCACGAAATACAAAAAAACAAAAAAAAAATCATTTTCTTAATTCACGAAATATAAAAAAAAAAAAAAAAAAAAAACCTATTTCGTTCATTAATTCACGAAATGCAAAAAACAAATATATATATATATATATATATATATATATATATATTCGTTACAATACGCTACAGGTGTACCGAAATACAAGTTATTACTTCGGCACCGGAACAGTGTTGTGTGGGTATTTCGTTGGTTATCCAACGAAATACCCATTGTGGTATAAAAAAAAAAAGGCAGCTTATTTTGGGCTAATGGCTGCAAAAATATTTCATTTTGGCTCCGGACTCGATACAACATGATGATTGGAGCAACGGAGCGATATTTTTCACTCGATTTTCAACCCTATTAGTGTCTCTTTTATTGTGTACGTATTTACTGATCTCTCCTCTCTTTTTTTCTTTTTTTTTTCACTAGAGTTTGTGTTGAATTTATAGTGTGGCGATGGAAATAATAAAATGCTAGGAGAATCTAATATTGGTATTTTCCAGAAATTAGGAGGAAGAGTCACAGTTAGGAGTGGGACAGAAAGAGGATACAAGTGAGGAAGAGTGAATAAAGGAGGTAAATGAAATGTTAGAAGGGGAATACAAAGTAATTCCTCTGTTCAATTTATGTGATATACTTTCCTTTTTAGTCTGTTAAAAAAAAAAATACATTTTTTTATTTGACATCAATTTTAACTTTAAACTTTACCTTTTACGCCTAACGAGATGATTTATAACCACACAAATATCTTTGACTTATTTTAGATCACAAGATTCAGAAGTCTTCCTTTACTTCTTAAACTCCGTGCCCAGTCAAACTATATCACATAAATTGAGACGGAGGGAGTAATAAAGAAGAAAATGGGTGCATCATAATTAATCCGGCTATACGTGGGAGGGGGGGGGGGGGGGGTTAATGTATTTTCCCTTGACAACTGATTCACTCATTTTTTTTTTGTGTTGAATAATTTATTTAAAGCCTAATTAACTTCATATTAAAAGTAAAGTGTTCTCTAACAAAGACAATTTCATATGTATCTAGGTTAAGTCAGTCAATGAAGAAAGCGATTTGGCATGCTTTCTTCTTATATTCTTTTCTACTTTGATTGCTTTTCTTCTTTTAATTTTAAAAATTTCAAGAGTGCAGAAAATATAAATATTTTATTGTATACATGTTTATATTCGTGTTTAGCCTACTCATCTTTATTGAAAGTTACTACTAATATTATTGTTATCGCGCGAGTGCGGTTAAATTTACTAGTTGGATACTATTGATAGGTGAAGATCAATTTTATGTTCTATTAGAAGAAGAATAAATTTCCTCTTAATTGTAAACATGTAACGGTCTCTCATTTAATTAGTGTCGTTATATTATTAAAATAAATTTCTTGATTGTAACATGCAATTGTTCACTCATTTTTGGTACAGAAGAAGAAGGCAATGTGATTACATCCAAACCCAAAGATGATGGGTTTTCAGCCTGCCGAGAGATGGGGTCATTCTTTTTCTTACTCCAATGTCGTTGTCTTAGTATTCGGGTTAAGTTTGAGTACATTTTTCACGAGTTCTTTTTGTATACGGTAAAAACCGGATATATGTTAAACCGGTGAGACCAGAGACCGAAGGAAGAGAGGAAAGAACATTATTTGGTCGGATTTCTCCATAGCCGAGTTGATCGTGGCCGTTAGTCCGTTTGATCGTGGCCGTTGGTCCGGGAGATCCGTTACGCGATTGCCACGCGTCGATAACGTCCTGCCATGTTTAACTGCCAATCGTACGGGTGTCAGACCGTACGACCAACCTAATCCAACCTAATCCATTTCAGAGTTTTTCTTTATTTTTTAGAAACACTTGTTGTATGAAACTCATGGGGCAATACTATAAATAGGGTTCATTGCCTCACTTTTGAGGGGTTGGCTTCCTCATATAAAGAACATTTTGTACTAGAAAATATATACAAATCTCTCTCAATATCGGATTTTGGTCCGGATTCATTGTGTTCATCTCTTAAGTTTGTTCAATTAAGTAATACTCATATATTAATAGATACATAAATCTACAGCGAATCTCTGATCATTATTACTTTCTTCATATCATACCCATACATATCTTTTTCCACTAAATAGATTGAGGCTTAACCACATATCCTATACCTACTCACAAATTTAATTGATTATCCAAATTTGGGGTAAACAGTTTGGCGCCCACCGTGGGGCCAGGATAATAGTGGTCTTTGATCTTGATCTCTATCTTACCCATCAAAATCAAAAACATCTTCTGTTCGTCTCTGAAAAAACGGATCAAATGGCTAACAGTGGGCAATCTGGTCACGTCAACAATAACGAGATCGTGGCCGAAAATGAAGGCAGCGGGCCACGAGGATTACCAAACCCCGCTGACCCTAACCCCGTTAATTCGAGGGAGATCCTCAACCGACAAAACACCGTGGACCAGGACAATGCCGCTCAGCCGGCCACTGACCCTTTAAATACTCACAATTCAATTACTTTGTCCCGAACACAGGGCCGAAAAGAATCGGATACCCCGAATGATAATATTGACTTACGTTTAATTTTTGAAATGTTGCAGAAACAGAGAGCGGCGATTGCCGAGCAGGAAATCGCAATAGCCCTGTTGCAAAACGAAAGAGATAAAACGACCTCGGAGAAGGCGAAGGGTGTTGCTGAACCCAGAAGAGATGAGGCACGGATGGTTGAAAGCAATGGGTCTGGAGCTGGTTCATCCACCGAGGTTCTGAGAATGCTCGAAACGTTAGTGAAGCGGGTAGACTCGACCGAAAAAATGGTGGAAACATACAACTCTCGGGTGGATCAAATCCCGGGGGCTCCGCCTATTTTGAAAGGGCCGGATTCAAAGAGGTACATCCAAAGGCCTTTTCCTCCGAGTGCGGCTTCGAAATTGATCCCGAAGAGGTTCAAAATGCCGGATATCCAAAAATATGACGGCACAACGGACCCTTACGAACACGTGACCTTATACGCCTGCGCTATAAAAGGAAATGATATGGAAGAAGATGAAATCGAATCCGTGTTGCTGAAAAAGTTCGGGGAAACTTTGTCAAAAGGAGCATTGACTTGGTACGACCATCTGCCCGAGCATTCAATCACTTCTTTCGAAATGCTCGCCGATGCGTTCATAAAAGCACACGCCGGAGCCAAAAAGGTGCAGGCTCGGAAGGCGGATATTTTCCGTATAGCCCAAAGAGACAATGAGTTACTGCGTGAATTTGTCAACCGGTTCCAAAGGGAACGAATGGAGCTCCCCCCGATTCCGGAAGAATGGGCTGCACAAGCTTTCACAAAAGGGCTCAATGTTCGGAGCTCGACGGCTTCGTTCAAATTAAAGGAAAGCTTGCTGGAATACGAGGCTGTGACATGGGCAGATGTCCATAACCGATACGAGTCGAAGATTCGGGTGGAGGATGACCAACTCGATCTTCCCCCGGGGCCAGTACACGTGAACAAAAGTTTTGAGAGACCAAGGAAAAATTACGAACCGGAGGCGAGGTCATCGAGGGAAAGGTATCGGCCATATTCTCATTCGGAGAAACCAAGATTCAGGTCAGAGAAATCCAGGGTTGGCCCGAGCCATTTCTCCTATCGGGGTGATAAACGGGTCGAGCGCCCGTCGAACAGTCGAGGTCTCTCATTCAGGAGTGATGCCGGAAGCTCTGCCAGCAACAAAGATTCACTGAGGATATCGGAGTACAACTTCAATGCCAACACCTCGGATCTCGTATCGGCCATTGGCCGTATTCCGGATGTAAGATGGCCGAGACCTCTAAGGTCGGATCCGGGCCAGCGAGACCCGAACATGACGTGTGAATATCATGGAACCCATAGACACAGAACTGAGGATTTTCGCCAGTTAAGAGAGGAGGTCGCCCGGTTATTGAAGAATGGCCATCTCCGAGAATTGCTGAGTGAAAGAGCCAAAGGTCACTACAAGGAAAGGAAGACCCATAAAAGGGGCGAGCCAGTAGAACCCCAACATATAATCAACATGATAATTGGGGGCACCGATACCCCACGAGGGTCGGTGATGAAACGAACCAAGGTCTCTGCGGTGCATGAAAAGCGCGGCCGGGATTACATACTCGAGAGTTCCATCTCTTTCAGCAACGAGGACGCAGAAGGCATCATTCAACCGCACAATGATGCATTGGTAATCTCTATTCTTATCTTTAAAACTCAAATTAAACGTATTTTGATTGACCCAGGTAGCTCGGCCAACATCATCCGGTGGAGGGTGGTCGAACAGCTAAGGCTACTCGATCAGATTGTACCGGTAGCCCGGGTACTCAGCGGGTTCAACATGGCGAGAGAAACCACAAAGGGGGAGATCTCATTACCAGTAAACATCGATGGCACTATCCAGCAAACGGTGTTCTATGTCATCGAAGGAGATATGAAGTATAATGCATTACTGGGTAGACCCTGGATACATAACATGGGGGTCGTGCCGTCGACATTGCATCAGCTGCTAAAATTCCCGACTCCGGAGGGGATAAAAACCATCTGAGGTGAACAACCCGCTGCAAGGGAGATGTTCGCGATCGAGGAAGCGACACCTCAGCCCAAAAAATCAGGTCAAAAGGAAGAAGATTCAACCGGGGAAAAGGACACCAAATAGCAATCAAAGCAGTCGGGGTCAGATCCGGGGTATGAAGAGGATGATTTTGGTGTACCCAGATCATTCGTCATACCAGATGACTCGGATGCAACCAAGTCAACAGTAGAGGAGCTGGAGCAGACCATCTTGTTCGAATATTTACCGGACAGAAAGGTATACCTGGGCACGGGGTTAACCTCGGAGCTCAGGAACAAGTTAATTGAATTTATTCGAGCTAATGCCGATTGCTTTGCATGGTCCCACATAGATATGATAGGTATACCACCGGAAGTAACAGCTCACAAGCTCAGTTTGGACGGGAGGTTTCCCTCGGTAAAGCAGAAGAGAAGGCCCATGGCAGAAGCAAAACACGCCTTCGTAAGAGACGAGGTAACAAAGATTTTGAACATAGGCTCTATCCGGGAGGTAAAGTACCCGGACTGGATAGCTAACGTAGTAGTGGTGCCGAAGAAAGGTAATAAATTTCGAATGTGTGTTGATTACAAGGATCTAAACAAAGCATGCCCGAAGGATTCATTTTCGTTGCCTCACATCGATAGAATTGTCGATGCGACGGGCGGGCATGAGATGTTAAGTTTTCTCGATGCCTACTTCGGGTATAACCAAATTCGGATGCACCCGGAGGATCAAGAGAAAACATCTTTCATTACCCGATATGGGACTTACTGTTATAATGTCATGCCTTTTGGACTAAAAAATGCCGGTGCAACCTACCAACGCCTAGTTAATGGGATGTTCGAAGAACAAATAGGGAAGACAATAGAAGTTTATATTGACGACATGGTGGTCAAGTCCCTGGAAACAGAGGACCATTTAAAACATTTACAGGAAACCTTCGATGTACTCCGCAAGTATAACATGAAGCTCAACCCGGAAAAATTCTCCTTCGGTGTCCGGTCTGGCAAATTTTTGGGTTTCATGGTGTCAAACCGGGGGATTGAAATCAACCCGGACAAGATCAAGGCCATCGAGGACATCGAGGTAGTGAATAACGTCAAAGGAGTGCAGAGGCTCACCGGAAGGATAGCGGCGTTGAGTCGCTTCATATCGAGGTCCTCGGATAAGAGTCATCGTTTCTTCTCCTTACTGAGGAAGAAGAACGATTTCGTTTAGACACCGGAGTGTCAAAGAGCTTTACAAGAATTAAAGCGATACTTGTCCAGCCCACCGCTGTTGCACACACCAAAAGGGGACGAGCAGCTTTTTCTCTACCTTGCTGTCTCCGAGGTAGCGGTAAGTGGCGTTTTGGTCCGAGAAGAATCAAGTACGCAATTCCCTATTTATTATGTAAGTAGAACTTTGGGGGATGCGGAAACCCGTTATCCCCACTTGGAAAAATTGGCATTGGCATTGGTAAGTACTTCTAGAAAACTCAAGCCCTACTTTCAATGTCATCCGATATGTGTAGTGACTACTTACCCCCTAAAAAACATCATGCATAAACCGGAATTATCGGGTAGACTAACTAAATGGGCCGTAGAAATTAGCGGATATGACATCGAATACAAACCTTGAACGGCCATCAAGTCCCAAATCTTGGCCGATTTTGTGGCGGATTTCACCCCGGCTATGGTCTCCGAGGTTGAGAAAGAACTTCTACTAACCTCGGGGAAAGCCTCGGGTATTTTGTCGCTACATACGGATGGAGCCTCGAACCTCAAAGGTTCCAGGCTAGGAATCGTCCTTAGAACCCCGGCCGGGGATGCCGTTCGGCAATCCATTAGAACTGTTAAATTGACTAACAATGAAGCCGAGTATGAGGCTATGATTGTAGGTTTGGAATTAGCCCGGAGTATGGGGACCGAAATAATCGAGGCGAAGTTCGATTCGCTCTTGGTCGTAAACCAAGTGAACGGCGTCTTCGAGGTCAAGGACGAACGGATGCAGAGGTATCTGGAAAAAATCCAAGTGATACTACACTGATCTAAAGAATGGATCATACAGCATGTACCGAGGGAGCAGAACAGTGAAGCCGATGCATTGGCCAATTTGGGATCTTCGATCGAAGGGCAAAAAATCAACCCCGGGACTACAGTACACTTGATTAATACGGCGATAGAAAACGGACATGCCGAAATAAACGCAATGGGTTTGATTTGGGATTGGCGCAACAAGTACATCGATTACTTGTGTGAGGGAAAGCTCCCGAACGACCCAAAAGAATCACGGTCATTAAGGAAGAAAGCTGCGTGTTTCTGCTTGGTAGACGGCCAATTGTATCGACGGTCTTTCTTCGGACCCCTGGCCAAGTGTTTGGGTCCCGGAGAAACGGAGTATGTGATGAGAGAGGTGCACGAAGGAACCTGCGGCAACCACTCCGGTGCTAAAGCTCTGGTCAGAAAGATTATCAGGGCCGGTTATTATTGGAACCGGATGAAGGAAGATTCAAAGAATTTTGTCCAGAAATGTGATGGGTGTCAGAGACATGCACCGATGATTTATCAGCCCTGGGAGTTACTGCATTCGGTGGTATCACGGTGGCCTTTCATGAAGTGGGGAATGGACATTGTTGGTCCATTGCCATGGGCACCAGGTAAAGCCCGATTTATTTTGTTTATGACTGACTATTTCTTCAAATGGGTTGAAGCACAGGCCTTCGAAAAAATTAGAGAAAAGAAGGTCATTGACTTCATATGGGACCACATCATCTGTCGTTTCGGCATCCCTGCCGAGATAACTTGTGATAACGGTCCCCAGTTTGTGGGCGGAAAAGTCAACGATTTCCTCGAAGGGTTGAAGATCAAGAAAATTGTATCAACTCCATATCACCCGTGTGCGAACGGACAGGCGAAATCCACGAACAAAACAATAATCCAAAATCTGAGGAAAAGACTCGAAGCGTCAAAGCATCACTGGAGGGAAATATTACCGGAGGTATTGTGGGCTTACAGAACCACATTGAAATCTAGCACGGGAGAAACTCCTTTCTCGTTGGTCTACGGGGCCGAAGCCCTTATTCTCGTAGAAGTTGGTGAACCGACTCTCCGGTTCAGCTATACCACCGAGGAATCAAATGAGGAGGCCATGGCCATAAAACTCGACCTCACTGATGAACTCCGCGAAAACGCGTTGGTCCGTATTGCAGCCCAGAAACAGAGAATGGAAAGGTACTACAATCAGAGGGCCAATTTTCGGCACTTCCAAGTTGGGGACTTGGTGCTTCGGAAAGTTACCTTGAACACCAAGAATCCCAACGAAGTAAAACTGGGTCCGAACTGGGAAGGACCGTACAAGATAACTGAGATAACGGGAAAAGGATCGTACCAGTTGGAATCCATGGACGAGCAACGGTTGCGCAATAACTGGAATGTGGCTCATCTAAAAAGATACTACTGCTAAGGTATGGACTCCCCGTGTTTTTCTTTTAACCTTTCTCTTTTGCAGGAGGTCAAGTACCGGATAAAGTTAGAATCTAGGTCTGAAAACACGCGTTGCACTCTTTTCCTTAGTACGGTTTTGTCCCAAAATGGGTTTTCCGACAAGGTTTTTAATGAGGCAACAAGTACAACGTGTTACTCGACGGAGACAAGGATAAACGCCGGAAACTCGGGGTCACACCCTACGAATGGGAACTTAATAGCGTTTACCCGATCTTGCAGCTCGGATAAGCGCTAGGGGACTATTACGCCCATATCGAAGTTTACCCCGGTCAACGGAAAACGGAAAAGCTCAACAAATCAAAACCGGACCTTTTATATTAGGTTCGATGTAAGGATCAAACTATCAGAATGAATCGTGTCCACTCAATATTTGCTACGGCAAAACCAAGACCAGACCTTCTGCAGTAGGTTTCGATGTAAGGGCCAAACGATCAGAATGAATCGTGTCCATTTAGTATTTGCTACGGCAAAAGCAGAAGGAAACAGAACTCCCATAATGTATGTACAAATACTTGCAATACAAAAATCATCGAAAGTTCAGATAACGATATCTCGGATGCCTTCTTGTTAAAACACTACCCCGATGATTATTGCCATATTCCGGCATTACTTCATTCATATACCCTATTCCGGGCACTACGGTCGAAATTCGACAAAGGCAACAAGGTCATAGTGAACCGACCCAAAATCGTTAATCCCACAAACGGGGACTTTTACATCAAAATTTAGCTAAGGCTGAGATTCAGGTGTCCGAAAAATACCGGCCCTAAAAATGCCCATCGTGATTCGGAGACGTCTGAATTCACAAAGCATAAGATAAGTCCCACGGGCAAAAACTCCATTAAATTCTCGGACAAAAATTACCGGATGAAGAGAAAAGACGATATTCAGGCACAGTCAGAAATAATGACTCCTTAAAACGAACCGACAATTCGGGCAGAAGTCATAACGAACATTCAAACAAAGTAAAGAAAAATGCATGTTCTATTTATACAAAAGATTTTACATCGGAGACTCCTACAAAGGCAAAAAAATAAAAGGCTAAGTACAGGCCCTAATCTATCCGGTATGGCTGGATCCGGAGTGTTCGAACACTGTCCGCTCGGAGTCGTCGGAGTCAGCCCCGAGGGCACCCTTATCCTCTTCCTCGACTCTTTTAGCCACGAGAATCAGGGCCGGAAGATCCGCAAAGCCATGCTCGGCTTGCTCAAGGGTGATCCTCCGAGACTTCCATTTTTCATATCAGCAGCAATGGTAGTATAAGCCTCAGGGGCCTCCACGCTCTTTAGAGCTTCTTCCAAATCGGCCTCGGCCTGGGCTAACTTCGCCACCAGAACATCCCGAGCTTCTTGGAGGACATTTTGCATTTGAGTGGCGGACTCGGGCTCGGCCTTGAGAGTGTCATTAGCATCAACCGTCTCCTCAAGGTCGATTTTTAGATCATCACATATTTGGGCCCTCTTCTCCGCCTTCTCCTCGAGCACCTTCATACGCTCTTTGTACCGGGCATTCTCAGATTCGAACAGCCGATGCCTCTCGGCCATGCTCGTAGCATCGGACTTGATAGAGTCCAGCTCCTCCCGTAGTTGAGAAATGGTGGTTTCGAGTTCACCAAGCCTTGAGGAAAGACGGGTGTTATCTCGGCTAAGGCCGATCTTATCAGCTTCGAGACGCCGGTTATATTAGACCATCTCGGCCAGCTCACCCTTTAATTGATGATTTTCGGCCTTTGTTGCATCAAGCTCAGGTTGGAGGTTGTGAAGAGTGACTGTTCGGTTCAACTCGTCCTCCTTCACCCGCAGAAGGTGCAGATATTTCTCCGTTTCTCGGCCTTGAGCATCCAGTTGACCCTTGAGATCGTCCACCTCTTGCTGGGCACGGACGAAGGCTTCGTTAACGAGCACCACACTCTGCAAAATGAGGCAAGTTAAACACTTGAATAAACGAGATTAAAATTCCCAATGAAATCATGCAAGGATGGCTGATAAACTTACTCGATTGCCCGCATGCATACCCTCGTTAATGAGGCACTGCCAAGGGACTCCGTTCATCTTTCGTTTGTCCGAGTCCGAGACAAGGGGCCTTAGGTAGCTTGCCACACCCACCGGGCGAGAAAGAAAGCTGCAATCCTCGGGAACGGTGATCACAGCCGATCTCGTCCTCTTCGGTTCCACACTTGGGACCGGAAAGGTGCGCACCAAGCTATACCTGGCACCGGACTCGGTGGTCCGACTAGCTGCCCTCGTGGCTCGAGGGATCGGGAGATGTCCGAAACCAGCAGCTTCGCCGGTAGCAGGAGAAGTGTCCGCGAACATTTCATCAAACTCATCCGGTCTTGAGGCCGGAGTTAGAGAACTCGGAGGGACCTCAGCAGCTTCGGCAAAGGCAGGGAACTCCGAAGTTGCGGCAGTCTCGTAGTGGGGCAGCGGATCAATATCCGTGGGGACTTCGATCCCGGGGACCGGCTTAGTCCTTTGACCGGCTCCGGCAGTAGGTGCCTCCCCAGATCTTCTTGTCCTTTGCAGAGGGGTTTCGTTGGAAGAAGCATCACCTGAAATATCAACGAATTCAATCGACCTTAAAGGAGCCGGGTAATGAATTTCTTCCCCACCTGTGCGTAACGCTGGAGCCGAAGGTCCTTCCCCGACTGAAGGAAATGGTGAAACGATGATACCCTCCTCTGGAATGGGAGCCACAGAAGGGGCTACACTGATCCTCCGAACGAGGAGCTCGGGCTCAGCTTCATCCCTTAAAGTCCTAACGACGCTCCTCGCCCTTTTTTTCGTTTTCTGCCCTTTGTCCGAGGGCCTTTTTCTCTTGGCGGAGGCAGCAAGGATACGAGACGCACCCGCTGAATCGAACTCGGGGGCCGCCGTTGCGGGTTCAGTTGCTGACTCCGGCCTTGGATCCACCGAGCTCTTAGGTAAACCTGAAAATCGAAGATGTTACAGAAGGGTAGAAGATGCAATGAATGCGGATAGAAGCAAAGTATTACCGTGGTTCTGGGTGACCCATCGGCCACGTGACAGGTGTCCCCACGTCCGATCGTCGTGGGCATGTTGGCTGAGGAGAGCAGTAACCCATTCGTTGAGATCCCGAACGACTGGAGGAATCCAACCCACGGCTAACATAAATAAGAAAAGTAGTGAGAAGGTGGAAGAACTGAAGTTCGACAAAACATACAAAAGCAATTATTAAAAGCGTTCATACTTGCGATTATTATTCCACCTTTCCGGGAAAGGCATGTAGTTGTCCGGAATGATGTCCAAGGTGCACACCCGGACATATCGGTCCAACCAGCCCCGGTCTTTATCTTCATCCATTTTTGAAAAAATTGGATTCCGGATACGCTTTGCGAGTTTTATTACACCACCCCGGAATAATCTCGGGGAATATAGTCGTATTAAGTGGCCAGCATGAATTCCTTTTCTGCATTATTGGCCAACAGCCGGAGGTAGGCCACGGCCCTCCAAACAATTGGACCATTCTGTGCCAAGGTCACGTTGTAGGTCCGACACATGTCTAAGTGACCGGATCGACCGTGGGGTCGAGCTTGAGGGTGAAAGGGTAAGTATAAACGTATAAGAAGCCTTCCCGATGGTCGGTGATCGATTCATCCGGCCTGGGGGCAAAAACTTGGACTGAACGGCTGTCCCATCCACAATTAGCCCGGACTAAGTCAAGCTTATCCTCGGTAATGGATGAAGGATATCGTCTCACATCGAACCCTCTATCGGATACCGGAGAAGGTTTTTCAACCTCGAAGTCTTTGTTGAAATTAGGTTTGGCCAGTACAATGTCTGAAGCGGTAGGTTCGAAGGAGACCTTCCCCTTGGCTGGAGAGGTTGGTTCGATTCCTTGAGAAGAAACCGAGGGGACGTCGTGGGAAGTGGTTTCGGTGTTGGCAGACATTTGAAATATGGAAAAGAGAGATTGGGTGATTTCGAAAAGGAAGTTAAAGAGTGAAGGGGACAGTTAAAGAATTCAAAAATGGTAAAGAACGAAAGGAAGAAGCAGCAACACACAAGAACGACCAGTGGTGAAGTTGGCAGAATCGTTCCCTTTTTACGTACTATAAGCAACAAATCAACGAGATATGTGAATTGGAAGATAGTGAGGAGATGAAATGAAGAAGAACTGAAGCTGTAAGAAAATGAAGTGAAGGATTGAAGATAAGATTAAAGGGATCGTAAAATGAAAAATGAAGTATGGAAGACGTTATATAGACATGGGGTCGAGGCGGTTACAGTTCCGAGCCAACTGGGGAGTGCCACGTGTCCCATAATTAATGAGGAATGACTTGAAGCGACGTGCGTTACGGCGGTTGTCAGAGTTGACCATCCGGGATGAGAACACGTGGCCGATGACAGAGGGACGTGACACAACTGTTCCCGCCAAAATGAGAAGATAACAACGGATAAATTGAGCCACCGGATTCTTAGTGCATCCACTTCCCTTTACTCCGATAAAGCTACGGTCCGGAAAGTGTGGGGACTATCTGTATACGGTAAAAACCGGATATATGTTAAACCGGTGAGACCAGAAACCGAAGGAAGAGAGGGAAGAACATTATTTGGTCCGATTTCTCCATAGCCGAGTTGATCGTGGCCGTTAGTCCGTTTGATCGTGGCCATTGGTCCGGGAGATCCGTTACGCGATTGCCACGCGTCGATAACGTCCTGCCATGTTTAACTGCCAATCGTATGGGTGTCAGATCGTACGACCAACCTAATCCATTTCAGAGTTTTTCTTTACAACAACAACCCAGTGAAATCCCACAACATGGGGTCTGGGGAGGGTAGAGTGTACGCAGACCTTACTCCTACCAAGGGACCATGGGACAATACTATAAATAGGGGTCATTGCCCTACTTTTGGAGGGTTGGCTTCCTGATATCAAGAACATTTTGTACTAGAAAATATATACAAATCTCTCTCTCAATATCGGATTGTGGTCCGGATTCATTGTGTTCATCTCCTAAATTTGTTTAATTAAGTAGTACTCATATATTAATAGATGCATAAATCTATAGCGAATCTCTTATCATTATTACTTTCTTCATATCATATCCAAACATATCTTTTTCCACCAAATAGATTGAGGCTTAACCACGTATCCTATACCTACTCACAAATTTAATTGATTATCCAAATTTGGGGTAAACAGACACCTATTTGAAATAATAATAAGCCTTTTAGGCTCTGACTAAATATGCTTCTAACAGAAGGTCTTTATGGAGCAATTATTTCAAATTTCATTCTATTAGTAATTTTTTAACAATTTGTAATATCAAATTAAGACAAGTTATAAGTCTTAATTTGATCATTAGTTTAAATTCTGTATTTTTCATTAGCCTTTTTGGCTACAGTTGTACAGACTTCTGGATTTTTTGATAAAATTTATAAAATTAGCCCTAGGCCAAAAGCCTAGTGGACTTTAATTAAAAAAAAATATATGCTTCTAACCACAAGAAAAGAGTCGTATAGACCAAAAATTAGAAAGTGTTTTATAAGATTCTATATATCAATTGTGTCATTTTTCAATTTCTTTTAATATTTGAAAAGATAGAAAGATTCTCGACAAAAAGAGATATAAAAGTTACACAAGGTGAGAATGTATTGTTTATATTTTTAGGAATTATTGTGACCAATATCATCACTTTAGCAGTAGGGGAAGTTATTTAATACAATTTAAAATAAAACTAGCTTAATCGAAGGTTGCTTTTTGGCATGAAGAAAATGTATTTCATGGAGAGTGTTTCTTGTATAAAATATTTTACCTTGACAAATTAGCTTCTCGATCATTTTCTTGTGTGTTGTTCATGGGGACGTATGAGATTTAACGATCGTACAAAGTGTAGGATAAGGTATGAGGATACCGTTATGATTATATCTTTAAGTATTAAAGCTGATAACAATATATAATTGTTAGTTGGAAGTGATAAAGAATATAAGCCGAGACATCTTCAAAGAAAAACGATTTTTGTTGTTTACACTTTTTTGGTAGAAAACATTTTCAAACACTTCTAAGGTAATTTCTTTGACAAACCAAACGGACCATAAAGTGTACGAATTTTAATAGATACCTTACCAGATGCAGTGCCCAAAAATGAAAATTGACCATTTTAAATTATGGTTTAAGGATAACAATTGTAGTCCTTCATAAAAGAGTGAATTTCTAATAGTATGATCAAGTCATGATGAAATGGGATATCACTTTTTTGTTTTTTTAAAGCCTGTGATTAGAAGCAATATTAGAGCTTTGGAAAAGGGAAGATCATTAAAGAAGAATCACCTTTTATGCCTTTGGTTATGAGTATAATTATAATAGCAATAATGATCATCCTACGAATTAATAACGTAGTTTGATGAACTCTAGTTAATATTTCTTATTGTTATTATTTGTTCACCTAGTTAAATCATTACGCGTGAAACCCCTTGCATGGTCCCGTTTCCTAATATCGATACACCAATAATGATAATTAAATTTAAATTGTACAGTATATTTCTTAAAAGTATTACCAAAATACTAATTCTCACATCTTATAAGATTATTACCATATGTCACGCACTCTAGTACCCAACCAGGCATTAAGAAAGATATTTACATTTTATTTAAGACAAATGATATCAGACAAGAGTTAAACTAATTATAGAAGCAAAAAAGGATATAGATTTTGTTATATCATTTTCTCCTAAACGATTTTTCTTTAAAAGAAATATTTGCATACTTAATGTCGATTAACATGTTACTTGTTACCATTGGGCATTGTGCTATTGAATATCTATCTATTTAGAGAGAGGAGTCAGTAAATTAAGATGCATTTAATAGTGGAATTAGGTTATTCCCATTTGTGTTGTTTTACTTCTTTTTCTTTTTGTCTTTGCGTTTTGAACATTATTTTTATTTGGTAGTTGATCTATTCCATAGAGTTGAAATTCCCATATTTTCTTTTCTCATATAGGTGGCTAATTAAGTAGGCAAAAAAATAAATTGAGGAGCCTTTGAAGCAAGAACCTTGAGGAATAAAGAACTTTTTTTTTTCAAACAAGTTCTATTAAATCACGTAAATACAAAATAAGATGTCGACTAAGATGAAGTCTTATGACATCCTATCACATTTTACGTGAAGAAACAGCCTTTACGTATACCATTTTGATCATTTTTTTCGGTGCCAAAAACTTGACTTTTCGACGAATAGTATTTTTTGAAAAATTAACACACAAACTTGACTTTTTGACGAATGGTATTTTTTGAAAACTTAACACACAGTTCAATGCCTTTAATGATACAAAAGATATTTTTTATGATCTTACTGATGCAATAATTCAAGTTTAATAGTCATGTGGGAAATTAATCTCTCTTTTGTGTGTGTAACATACTAGTGTCCCTTATAGTTTCTTTTCTACGTTGTTCCATACCCACTATTCATTTCCAATTCAAGACAGCTTATAAGCGAACATATTTTCCTTCATTATTATGCACTTTCAAGACAAGTCAATTTCTACTAGAAACTTTCCTGTTAATTATTTGTCCGATTCCTACAGCAACAGGAATTGATTTTATAGTTAGTTAAGGTGTACAAGTCAGTGAACCTATTCTTGTTTGGCAACTAGTCCCAGCAAAAGACAGGACCCCATCTGAGAATTGGGTAGACATGAGAGAGCCAAGTTTCTCTAAACTCTAAAGCAGTGGCAACAGATGCTCGACATATACCATCATCTTTCACCTACACTCGTGTGTATGGACTTAATCACCAATTCTTTTTTATTTCCTGAAAAATCAACCTTACAAACTGTGGAACACTAGTCTGCACTCCTCTATTTTGTATATAATAAAATGGATATCTGGTGCTTTTCAGTGGCTTTACTGGAGGGATAGAAATGGGGAGGAGGTGCATGGGAGGTTGGCTGTAGCACCACGTGGCAATGATTTAGCAGCGTAAGTTGCTTAAACAGTTAAGCCTTTCGTCTGGAGGTCGCACAACGCATCTTGTGTGGGTTAAAGTGCATGTCACAAGTTCGCACCATGCGCCAATCGAAAGCCTCGTGTTTAAGTGGAGAAGGACAGAGGCACAACCATTTATCATCCGAGTTTAGAACCGTGCGCACTAGAATTTCTGGTTGAAAAAACCCTTTGCCGGTGCAATTGAGTTATTTAAGTCGTGTCCATCATAGTGTAATTAGAAATTGAACCATAACTTGTTGCTTTACGTTTGTGGGGTGAGGGGTGGAATAATAATTCTAGTCTCCAGCGTTGCTGTATCATATTTCGTCTATACCTAAGAGGACTTATCCAATTACAATTCACGCTCCTCAGGCTTATAAAGTAAGCCATGAAGAACGGAAAGATATCTAACCAAGAAGCGAGCTCACCAGGGAAGTCTTCTCCGGATGTTCATTACCGCTTCCATTTCTAAACCAAACAAAAACACACTACACAAGGAAAAATTTCAGACCTCAATTACCCTTCCCTTTCCATAGTCGGGAAATAAGTTTTTGAAGCAAATGTGACATTACAGAATTGGAATTGTCAGCCTTAAGAGGGTATATAAAGGTCAAAGAGGACAATGAACAATGATCCAAACAGGGAGCCAGTGCTGGAAAAGAAATACATGTTGACAGTCAATTTCTATCCTCAGCTGACCATTGGTTCTGGACTTGCTGCAGGCACAATATCCAGCAGTGAGTTCACAGCGTCTATCTCTTCATGCCAAAGTGGAAGAGTATCACCCGGATAGAACTTTCTATTAACTCCATCTTTGTTAATCTGGTTGTCAAAAATAGAAAAAAGACATTCTTAATCGTATATAAACATAGGAACAGAGACAAAAGGCTAATGTACACACACCGGTAGCATTTTTTCATTATCTGGTCTTACACACCAGACGAACACAAATTAACTGCACAAAAGGATATATGCTTACTGGAATATCGAACACACAAGACTTCTGTGATGCAAGATTTAAAGAAGCTATTGCCCTAGGCGCCTAAGTGCTCGGGAACACACTACTTGAGTGGATAGTATACAAATCAATTCTAGAAGCTGAACTATTATGCTAAGCTTGCAAGTGAGCAGCACGGCATACAAGAAGCATACAGTGGATATCATATTATGCTTTAACAAAGTAAACACTAGCTTCTTACATCTCAAAATAAGTCGTAAGCCTAGACAGTCATTAATTAAAGGCACCAAGCAAAACAAGCCCTATGTTTCTAAAATACGGTAGATAGTATGTATGATGTGAGTCAACATATTAAAGCAAGTCATTATTTTTTTTAATCACCTTTTGGTGCAGCCATAAGGTTCCTGTTACTATAGATGACTAGATGTCTTTCATATAGAACCATATTATATTATAGGTTCTCTACTTTTGGATATACTTCTTGTATACGAGGCTTTCTGCGATAACACTGAGTTATTACTTTATCCAAATAAATTTTTTTGGTTAACTGGCAACAAACACTATGTACGTATCTAAAGAAAAAGGTGGCAAATATAATTCTGCATTACCACTCATATAATGAAGCCAGAGGGGTTCTATTGTAATTGACGCGTGACATACAGTTGATACATGAAATTAATTTTTAGAAGAGAAAAAAGTCTAAGGCTCTAAATTAAGTTGAGCAAAACACTATGTGAAGGTGGAGATAATTCAGTGTTTTCCAACTTCAATAGCAAAACCTTTCCTAATCATATAATGGCTTGTGAATGAGCATAAAGCAGAAAACAACTCACAGTTACAGTGCGAACCACGCCGCCACTCGCACCATCTCGTGCAATGGCAAGAGACACCGCAGTCACAACCAATTTCTGCAAAAGATATATGAAAGGAAACTTTAATCATTGCAAATATCTTCAGAGCAGATTAGCATGACAAATACAAATCATAATAGTCAGCACCTATCTACCACAAGCCAAAAAGGTTTAATAGCTTTCGACTTCGCAAAACCATAATGCTTAGAAAGCAACAAGGATCCCAAAAATACGTCCTGCTAGTCATACATCATCTCTAAAGAGCATTTCCCTTCCCATCAGAAATAGAAGGCTTTGTTTTGGAAATAGAAAATTTGGAAATTTTTGCTGTATACTAGAACTAGCAAATGGATGCCTTTAGAGCCTCAACAGTGACAGAAACAATTAAGAGTTTTCTTAAGAAAATGGCTCATCACGGTCACCCATGTTCTACACATTAGAAATTTTAAAGAACGTATGCAGCAAACCTCGGCTTCTTCTTGAGACATTCCTTCCTTCCATGCTTGATCGAAGAAACCATACAAATAACTAGATCCAGACCCTGTAATATGAAATGAGAACATTACTCAGCTAAAGGGTAGCAGTTGGAGGACATTGTAGGGCAGGCTGAGAATTAATTGATTATCAACAGCCAAAGCACAACACAGTTCATTAAAGCGAAACTACAAATGACTAAGGTAAGCAATATTATCATATACTTCAATAATGACACCGTAAGTATGAAATCAGCTTTAAATCCTCCTGGCAGACGGGTATTTCTTTCAAGGCATCATCTACTCCTTTTTCCTAAACAGTGGTGTCCGCGCCAGCTTGCCCGCATCTCCACTATTCCACCGGGTACCAGCTACCTCCCATCAGCACATGTATCGGGTAACTCTACCACCACGGCTTAGGTAGATGGAAAGAAATCGCTTAGCGGTTTTTTGTCTTTTCTGGGATTTAAACCTTAAGTCTCCAAAATTTTCACCCACTGCACCATACCCTTAGGTGCCTTTCAAGCATCATTTTCTTTAATCCTATTCAATGCAATATCACCATACCTTAGGGTTTTGGCAGTAGCCAATCTGCTAGCACCACTTACGTTATATTAATATTAAAATCACTGTATCCACCAATCTTACATGATGATTACCCTTGTATTTCATTAAATCAAATGCACTGATTATACAAATCAAAATAACCCTGATATTATCCCATTAAATTCAATAAGACAACAGAACCTATTGGGTAGATGGCAGTCAAGGAACAAGCACCACAACCAAGTAACTTATACACGTGGTTTTCAAGAACCAAAAGATCTAAACAGTTAACTAGGAAAGTGCTCCTGAGAAGTAGATGCTTGAGAAAAGTAACAATGCAGATTGACAACAAACCTCCAATAGCAAAAGGCTGCTCCAAGAGTGTGCCCCCAAGGGGAATCCCATATATTTTACCCCCTTCGTATTTGTCCCATCCACCAACAATCATTCCTGTTTGAAGCATAGCCTGAATATTTGAGGTCACAAATCAGTTACAAAGAGCTCCAAGGTAACGTTTTACCTCGCTCACATACAGGTAAAATAATAGTAGGTAGAAGCCATGGAACAAAAGACAGTTATACACATTCTCTTCCAGATTTATTTCCTATAAAATAACTCCAGTGTCTAGGAAAGTTCAGCAAGAAGAAAGTAGAAGAGAAAACTTTAAAAAGGTTATTTTTTAAGCATTCTCTAGGGTACAATTCAAATACAGGACAGATAAATATCAACTTAATTCCACCGAAATGGAGAAAAAGAGACACGGCGTACAATATGCTTAAACTACACAATCAGCTCGGGGAAGAATTAAAAAATCATACGAAGATCTTCACTAAAACATTTCCATTTAGGTTCCTCAAATGCTTTGCATTCAAAATCTCTTGAAATGGAACTAAGAAAAATAGAGAGGAACTGGGAAATAAAATCTGACTTGTAGCACCATTGATTGTTCACACTAACACTATTTTACAGTGAACTCCAAATTTTTGTATGAGAAATATGGCACTATCGCTTTAACTAATGTACAGAACTGGAAGAGGTAAAGCACCAACGTCTCTGTACAAAGAGATCCTGAAAGGTTTCGGTTTACTATGGACCATGCTGCGGATGGTGACGGATGCTTGACTCAGCTAGGCTTTAGAAGAAGAGAAAATGCAGAGCTGGGTAGTATAAAGGGAGAAATACACAATCAAAACAAGAGGATGGAGAGAGAAATAGGAGAGCTTTTGAAGGAACTGAGCTTGATTAAATTTGAAGAATAGCCTCCAGTCCTTGGTTATTTATTGGGTGCATGCCACTATGTTCTTCCTATTTGTACAGAGGAATGGGTATCTTTTCTGGGTTCTGTCTTTGATACACGACTTGTATAGGGAGTTTCCCCCATTATTAATGAAATTATTCCTTACTTGATTTTCAACAAAGAAGATAGTTAACTCATCCACAACATGTAGTGAGAAGTTGCATAACTAAAAATCAAAAAAAAAAAAAAAAAAGGACTAATACAGATGGTGTGCAAAAGCAACAAATAAAATGACACCAGCTCAGCATTGAAGTATTGAACACTTCCATTTTCTTTTATTCAGCTCCACAAATAAAATGAGCGAGTTTATCACAATTCTTTTGAGTAAGACACTGCTAAAGTTAGCACATTCAGACTCCAGCTTTCTTTAGGACATGAGCACTTATTAATATTCGAATTATAAGATAAATGGGTGATTTAATCCTTAAATTACACCACAAAAGTTACATCTAAAAATGCGCTGAGATTTCACAACTTCCTGAGCAAGAAAATACCGATTCCAGCTTTCTATAGAAGCTGACCATTCTTAAATGGTGAAATGCTATTTTAGATAATTACGTTGTGAGAGCAATTCCATATTACACAACAGAATGAGCACCAGAAAGATGGCAACACAATACAATTTTCAAGCCCGTCTCTATTTGTCATGGCTTCAAAAGCTAGGACTATTTGCATTGACAAGAAACGAATCCCACAGATTCCACAATTTTTCTAGCTATCTATATAAATCTTTAAAGAGCAAGCAAAAAAAAAAAGCAAATTAACAATTTAAAATGATAGAAATTATATTGAATGAAACAAAAAGAGATAGTATAGTGTTTATTGAAGTAAACCTTATTGTTATAGGACAGTTGCCTAACAAGACTTGCCGCAACCTTGACAGTCGCTGGCTGGCCAAGCTGTATCCTGCGTCCGCAAAAACTTTCAAACTTAGAAACTGCACCCTGAGAATAATTTGACTAAATAATGTAGATTTAGAGTTACTGCAAAAACTCTCAGGCACTCTTCCCAAGAACCTTCTCTCTCCTCTACTTCTTAGGGGAGTAGATCACCTTTTTCCGGTGACTTTTCAGCCGGAAATCTTTCTCTTTTGTTCTTCTCAGCCTCGGCTGTCACTTTCTGTGATAGTTTTCTCTCCTTTCTTTTCAGCACCATCTCTTCTTCCATTTTTCACATTTTTTCATCATGGGAGATGATAAGATTTATTACCATGCCGGTTTTAAGTCTTACGACATTTCTAAGTCCAGTTCCAGATCAGAAACTTGGTTCGACTGGACTGAGTGCAGCAGAAATTTCATGCGGAAAGTAACTTTAAGTCTTAAAGTTATGAAATGGTTGGTTCAGGTATTTATTGCAGCATCTAGGGAGCAAAGAATGTCAGTCAGAAGGTGGAAAACAAGGGACCATTTCGCTGAATTCTTTTGCAACCTTAAATACAATGAACATGTTAGGTACATCAGTTTTATTGCAATACAAGGGGGGATTAGATCAGTGATAATAACTCCTGAGATCACATTAAATGCTGGATGGAGTGCAATAGCTCAGAAAATCTCAAGATTCATTGTGGTCCCAGAAAGGGGGTGAGAGAATAGCAGATAGCAGACAGAATCAACTCAAGTATCTTTTGCCGAAGCCATCAGAAACAACAAATGGACAACAGAAGCAACAAAAGAAGCGACGCCACAGACCATAAATTCCAAAATCATCATCACTGCTGGCTCTAGGGTTTCAGAAGATGATGTACTTGGCAGATGCATTGCGGGAAAATTCTTGCCTTCAAACCAAGAAATTCCAACTTTGAATGGCATCCGGAGATGGGTGTGCCGTGTTTGGAACTCCTCTCATGGAATCAATGTATACGTAATGAACAATTCACAATTTCTCTTCGAACTTCCATCTAGAAAAGAGGCGGAACATGTTATGAAAGGGGAATGGAGATGGAAGAAGTCCAAGTTGACTCTGGAATGGTGGTCACCTACTGCTGGCTGTTGGCCGGAAGAAGAGGCAAGAAGTTGGGTACGGATTCGTGTCTATGGATTACCTTTGAATTTGTCGTCACAAACCAGATTCAAGCATAAAGGAGATATCTGCGGCGGATGGATCGAAACAGAGGAAGAAACCTCTCTCAAAAATCATCTTCGATGGGGACAGATTAAATTCATAGGAGATGGAGCAAAAGTTCCAAGATATGTGGAGATGGAAAGCGATGGCTTTATCTTCAAAATGCCTAGTTGGTGCAAAGTTCCGGCTACCGTGAGAAGGAAAACGATGACAGGAGAAGAAGAAGCCCTAAATCCGCTGGTTAATAGAAGTTGCGTACTTTCTAAGGGGCACAGTGTTGTATCAACGGATTTATCGGCTGTGCAGGGTTTTGGGCACGTGGACACCTCGAAAGCGGGTGCAAATTTTAAATTAAGGCACATGACAAGCACATGGGGGGCCCTGAGAGTTTTAAGCATAAAAACTCAATTCAGAAGAAAGAATTGGGCCCCAGTAATAAATTGGGCCCTGACCCAATTCAATTTGTGAGAACTATTACTGCAAGCATCAAACCCACATGCGCCGACCCAATGCTTATTGAAGCCCAGGCTAGTACGACTAGAAAAATCCTTTCTCAGTCTATAATTGCAACTCCCACCAGAGAGTCTCTCTCGATCATCAGCAAGAAGCGATAGGGGCGAAAGTTTGGAATTGGAAGAAGAACTTGCTCTGACAAGTGAAGAAACAGACCAACAGTATATTTCCTTTCCAATTTCCACCATGCAGCCGTTAGAAGTTTCTGAAGAAGTTCCTTTGCTGATAGAAGATGTTGAACCAATTGCTACCAATTCACCGGTGCATGGCATGGAAATTTCCTTAGGGATGTTCAAAAACATCAGCAAAATTTGCAAAATATTTGGGGTCAATTACAGAGAATGCGAGCGAGAGACTCAAGCTTTATTTTCAAAAATTGATAGCTTGAGAATGACCAAGATACCCTCTCCAATTCCAGAAAGCTGTGGAACAACAAGATGGAAAGGCATCCAGGAACTCAAAGGCCTTATTTTCGACATGAAATTCAAGAGCAATGGTAGCAGAACAAGGGGGAGATTGGCAATTGAAGGCAGTCCATGAAGATAAACACCATCTCATGGAATGTGAGGGGTATTAATGGAGGGGGGAAGAGAACTACTTTGAAAAGTTTAATTCAACAGTGGGGAGCAGACAATAGTTGTCTGCAAGAGACAAAAGTAGAAGGGGATTTAACCATTTTTGGGAAAGAAATGTGGGCTAACAGATGGGTCAACTTTGAATGTTTACAAGCAAGTGGCACTACAGGGGGAATTCTAATTATGTGGGATAGTAGAGTTTGGAAGGGAGAACTCATCTGCAGTGGGGTTCATTCTTTGACTTGTAGATTCAAGGCAGTAAATCAAAATTTCGAGTGGTGCTTGACTGGGGCCAAACTCCAGGGAAGAAAGGTTGGACTTGTGGGGAGAGATTGGTGGAGCCAGGGATTTATGTGAAGATCTTTGGGTTGCTTGTGGTGACTTCAACACAACTAGGTTCATCTCTGAGAAGAAGAATGCAACGTCTTTATCCAGAAGTATGAAAGAATTTTCCAATTTTATTGAGGATTCTGAATTGGTGGATCCACCTCTCAATGGTGGACAGTACACTTGGGCTTGGGGAGGCACTCAAGAATCCACTTCCAGGATAGACAGATTTCTCTGCACCCCTAAATGGGATGAAGAATTTAGAAACATCAAGTAGACAACCTTGCCTAAGGTCATCTCAGATCACTGGCCTTTATCCTTGAGATGTGGAAATTGGGATAACTCAAAGTCATCAAGTTTTGAGAGCTGGTGACTAAGAGTTGATGGTTTCAAAGACCAGGTGAAAATTTGGTGGGACTCGTTTGAAGTTGTAGGAAGACCGGACTTCATACTAGCAAGTAAATTGAAAGCATTGAAGTTCAAACTTAAAGAGTGGAATCTGACCACTCATGGTAATCTCAAAATGAAGAAAATCAGCATCCTTAACCAAATTGCAGATTTAGATAAAGTGCAGCAACAGAGGGACCTGGACAGTGATGAATTGGCATTAAAAACCAATCTATCTACTGAATTTGAAGAACTAGCAGTCAATGAGGAAATACATTGGAGACAAAGATCTAGAGTGCAATGGCTAAAACATGGGGACAAAAACACATTTTTTTCAGGACTGCTAATGCCCATAAAAGATATAACAACATAGATCTTTTAATGGTTGGAGTAGAAACAAAAGACCCCAGGGTTATGAAAGAGGAAATAATCAAATTCTATGAGCTCCTTTACTCAGAAGCAGAAAGTTGGGAGGCAGAGTTCAACCAAATGATGGTCCTGTGATCACTGAACGGGAAAGGGAATGGCTTCAGAGGCCTTTCGATGAACAAGAGGTTCTAGACAGTATCAAGCTTTGCGCTATTGATAAAGCACCAGGGCCAGATGGTTTCAACATGGGTTTTTACATCCATTGCTGGGAGGTGACCAAAGCAGACATCATGTTAGCAGTTCTAAACTTTCACAGTCAAGAGTTTTTTGAAAAAAGTTTCAATGCAGCATATAAGCTTTGATACCTAAGAAAAATGATGCAAAGGAACTGAGCGATTACAGGCCTATTAGTTTGATAGGCAGTATATACAAGATCATTTCCAAGCTACTGACATGGAGGCTCAAGACAGTACTGCACAAGTTGGTGGATAAATGGCTTTCATTAAAGGCAGACAGATCATGGATGCTGCATTGATTGCAAATGAATGTCTAGACTCCAGAAAAAAAGAGGGCAGAGCTGGAATCCTATGCAAGCTAGACATAGAGAAGGCTTATGATCATGTGAACTGGGGTTTCCTGTTAAGAGAATGGGTTTTGGCACCAAATGGGTGAATTGGATAAAATTCTGCATCAGTACTGTCAGATTTTCAGTTTTAATCAATGGGTCCCCTGAAGGTCTTTTCCCTTCACATAGAGGATTGAGACAGGGAGACCCCTTTCTCCTTTCCTCTTTCTGATTGCCATAGAGGGTCTCAATAACATGTTGATCACAGCTCAAAGGAATAATTGGCTTAGAGGCTTCAAAGTCAGTAGCAGGCAAGGTGATAGCATGGAGATTACACATGTGCTGTATGCAAACAATGCAATTATCCTATGTGATGCAGATGCTGACCAAATGAAGATTTTGAGAATCATCCTCACTATTTTTGAAGGGGTGTCAGGTTTGCATATAAACTGGAGGAAGAGCCTAATGTTTCCAGTAAATGAGCCTCAACAATTCCAGCAGTGTGTTGATATATTAGGAGGAGAAGTGGGATCTCTGCCGACAGCCTACCTTGGTATGGCACTTGGTGCAAATAGCAGATCTTTGGACATTTGGAATGGGGTTTTAGAGAAATGTGAGAAAACTCACAAGATGGAAAAGCCAGTACCTTTCTTTGGGTGGCACGCAAATTCTCATAAATGGTGTCCTAGATGCTCTACCTACCTACATGATGTCTCTTTTTCCCATTCCTCCAAAAGTTGAGAAGAGACTGGATATGTTTAGAAGCAATTTTTTGTGGCAAGACAACAAAGATAAAAGAGGCATCCATCTTGTCAAGTGGAAAATTCGGACACTAAGCAAACAACAAGGAGGGCTTGGTATAAAAAATCTTAGGAAGCAGAATCAAAGTTAACTTATGAAATGGCTCTGGCGGTACTCGAATGAAGATCAATCATTATGGAAGGTGATTAAAGAAAAATATGGGGAGGACGATGCGTGGAAAACCAAAGTTGTTAGCACTGTCTATGGGGTTAGTGTTTGGAGGACTATCAGAAATCTTTGGTGTATCTTCAGCATTAATACCAGATTCAAAGTTAGGAATGGGCAACATATTTCTTTATGGGAAGACAACTGGTTAGGTAATGGCTCTCTCCGGCAACTTTATCTAGATGTTTACATCCTAAAAATCAGTAGCAAAGGGCCAATATCAATGAGGTAAGGAACAACCAAGGATGGGACCTTAGCTTCAGAAGACTTTTGAATGACTGGGAAATAGACAGATTCAGTGCCTTCCTCAGCACACTTAATCTCTTCAATGGAATCTTACCTGAGCAAGATAGATTATGGTGGCTGCGAAACAAATCAGGAGTCTTTTCAGTCAAGACAGCTTACCTTTGGATGAATCACAACAACATTCTTCAAGTACAATGGCCTTGGAAATAAATTTGGAAGACAAATATACCATACAAGGTGGCATGCTTTGTTTGGTTGGTAGTAAAGAATGCTTGTTTAACAAAAGACAGACTAAAAAGAAGGGGAATACAAATTGGCTCTATCTATCACTTAGGTGGACTGTATGCAGAAACAAACAGTCACCTTTTTTTGTATTGTAGGGTGACTACTCAATTGTGGGACATATTTCTTGCTAATATTGGTTTGAGTTGGGCAATGCCAGTTCATACATTAGGTATGATATCTAGTTGGAACAGAACTGGAGGGACTAAAGCTCAAAGAAAATATTGGAGTATGATCCCAGGATGCATATGGTGGACTATTTGGAAGGAAAGGAATTCAAGATGTTTTGATAACAAAAGCAACCCTATCCAGAAGATAAAGCTTAATTGTATTCGACTTTTGTATTTTTGGTGTAAAGAAAAGTACATAGATGACACAAAGACGCTCATACAATTTCTAGAGTCTCTTCAGTTGCTAGTTTATTATTTTGTGCAGCTTTAGCTAGAATCCCTGTAACTATGGCCTTTCACTGGCACTTTGATTCAATACAGTTTGTTACCATCTCCAAAAAAAAAAAAAAATGACTAAATAAGTGGCAAGCATGAGCCACTTTTATCATAATCTAATTTCCAGTCAAAATTAACAATTAAAAGAAGGGTTAATTTTCGCGTGCTTATTCAAACTTTAAAAATATGAATAGGCTAACTAATCAATTTCATATTCCCAACAACGAAGAAATCAATGAAAACCTGAAAGTTAACAGCCGCTTATATCAGGGGAAATTCATTTGCAAGTTACTAAGATAAAAGTTGCATCTAGAAAGTAAGCATTTGAACAAAATATAAGATGGGTTGATGGGTTACGTGTGTTGGTGTAGAAAGTAGCGAACATAATCTGAAACAACTTGTGAATCTGCAGCCTACAAAACAATCATTAAATAATATGTGAGATAGGACTCTCAGAATGCTATAAAGAATCAAGTATCATGTTATGAGATGCAAACATTTCAGCTGTTAGGAGTTCACTTCCAAGCATCAAGGCATATCTAACTTCTTCGAGCACACAACGCTCCAAGGTCATTTTCTATACCAGGAAGCAGGTAAAACACATTCTATTGTTTGTCTAATAAGCTAAAATTATTGGCTATGCCGCTGTATTCATATTAACCATTTGTTAACCAGAGAACAATGGAAGCTAAGGTTTTCGCACAAAGACAGACTCAACAGAGTATATATGTGGGAGGTATCAGAATACCATCATCAATAACCCGAATTTGAGTATCGTCCACTCCTTTGTTGCTAAGGAACAGAACAAAACTTCTAAAACTAACAGAAATCTTCTCCTAGAAAACATTTCCAATAAACTTCTAAAAGATCAAAATATAGGTATTTGGCCCATTATATCCACCAAGTTTCAAACCGTGAGGCAGCAGGTCCTCAGAGATTTCTCAGTTATAAAAGAAAAGAAGAATTAATATCTTGAAGGAGGTTACTTCCTTTTATGTAATTATGATCCCACTATGCTATGTTTTCGTTTTTCTCAATTTATGTTATTCTACTTTAACTTAATAGGAAATTAATTCTATCCAGATACAACACAAAGGTAGTGGAATGTTTTTTAAACCCAGAATAGCTTTGAACCTCACATCATGTTTCGTTATGTAATCAAATTCTATTAGGAACTCAAATTCCTTATAATATCTAATAGCAAATATTTGTGCTAAAAAGTAGAACCCCCTCCCCCCTCTAACTAATGATAAAAAAGAAACAACTTTACATGTGAACTTAAATGTGCGTCTAGGCGTCTAATCATAATGAACCACATCTAAGACAAGTGCTCTTTAACCTCTCTATGACCCACTCAATGTTAGATGGGGGAGGAGTAAAAGGAAAAAATGTAGTTCAATACTTGTCTGCCCACAAAAGAAACATGGCTTTACCCAGGCAACTTCAAGATTCACATTTTTAAGCAAAGTTAAAGCACTTAGGACAAGCTCAAAAGTTAACTAAATACACAAATACTAAAAGATTTTAAGGAATGGTATTGCACAATGCAAGAAAAGTGTTACGACATTATTAATACAAAAAAAGCTCAATGTTGAAAATTACTAAGCCTTTAACTTGAGGAATCTTTTAGCCATCTCACTTCTATTTCAGTTCTAATATCTCCTGGCATAGTTAGCATTTCTATTAGTCTATATTCTATTTGTCTATCATCCTAGATCAGGTAGCACGCTATTTAAACGTTATTCAATTAAATAGAGTTTTGGCATAACTCGTGACAAACTTCAGCCACATCAACCCCTTCCAAAAACATCATAACCAAAATAAAGGGAGATAATAAACCATAAATCCTTATCCAACTTCATGAATTGCATCATCTACAATATTCAACATGCCAATACTTGAACCAAATAACAAAAACCCCATATGGGAATAAGGGGAGGATTAATAATGCCACAGCGCAATTGAAGAAATACGAAATCTAAGCTATCAAAGATAGATGAAGAGAGATGAGAGCAAAAGCAGCATACCGATCCAGAGCGGCAAACATACACATTATCAGTGAGCTGAGTGATCTTATCTGAAGCCCTATTTGCCACATACATTCCTAAATTTCCAAAAACAGAAACACCAACAATATGAAGTTCTTAGATTACACAAATTAACAGAATACTTTCCAGAAAAATACAATTCGCACAAATAAAATGTGATCTTCCTCAGATAATACTATAAAAAAAGGCGCTACTTTCTCAAACTCCTAATACAAAACATTAACCAACCCGTTCTCATAATAGATGAAACCCTAATTATTACCAGTGCTGGTACGGGAGTCGGCGCCGAGGACAACGCCACCGTTGTAAGTAACACCGATGATGGTGGTCCCCATCGAGTGTGGCTGATCTACATCCACTTTCTCCATCTTTACGCTATGCTGTTCAGGATCTATCCAAAGAGCAGACGAATGACCAGAGAAAAAGCCCTAGTAGCTCTAAGAAAGAAAAATAGACACTACAAGTATATATTAGTATTGAGTAATTGTCTTGTCTTGGAGAGGAAGAAATAGTATGCTATACCCTCCTAAATATTTAATTTAAATTTAAAACAAGCTTAATACACAAGTAGCCCCTTTTGCCAGAGTTCAAATTTATTCTAATTGAATAGCACAACTCTATTCCGATTATAATTAAAAGAGACTACATATTTTATGTAACTAACTTAATTATCTAGTATTTAATTGAAATACCTTATTAAGAGTCGAGGTGTTCAATTAGAACATAACTTAGTTCGAGTGTCTAAAATGATATATCCTACCAAGTTTAAGAGGTTGACTATGTGTTAAGCCTTAAAAGAATAAACAAAATGAAGGAACCCCAATTTAAATGTGGCATTTCGGGGTTCGATTCGATTTTTGAATTTTTAATTTCATTAAAATGAAAATTTGAAATTAATTCAATGCAGTTTAATTTGTGTATAACTCGATTCGGTTTCTATTTGATTTTTTAATTTTAGTATATATTTTTGACTTCAAAAAGTAAGACTCGTTTTCTTCTTCCTAAAATGGAATTGGGACAAAGAAAAAGAGATTTTTCACTATATCAGTAAAAGAAATTTACAAAAAAGGTCGAAAGTGTTACTTTCATATTCATATTTAATATTCTCATTCAGGGAGAAATAGAAAGTGTTGCAGCCATCAATTAGCCTTTTGGGAGTTATCACAATCCATAATGAGAATTCAGAGGTGGTGAACACGGGCCAATCAATTTGATTATTACTATTACTAGGATACTTGACCGCGCTCCGCGCGATCACGAAAGAGCCTAATAATTTACGAAACGATCATTAATACTCTCTCTGGTTCAAAATAAGTGTACACAATGAGCAAAAGTCTTATTGATTAAGGATAGTTAGTCAAAATACCTAAAAAAAAAAAATGTTTTTTGGAGTTAGTGTTTTTCTTAAGGGGTGTGATAAAGGCTAAGTAGACACTTCTTTTGAATTAGAGGGAGTAACACCTAAATATTAATTAGATAACCAAAACATAGATTTTTATAAAAACTAAAAGATACTAAAAGAATTTCAACCTTAATTAAATCAAATGATTATAACACCTCGACATGAAATTATGATTAAATGGGAGAACATAAGGTGATTAATATATTTATATCTAAAATTAAACATTTGACTCATTACTTGTTGCAATATGTTCACATAAAAGTTTTCACAACAATTTGCAATAGAAAGAAATTACTCTTTATCTTTTCAAAGAATTAAAAGATAACAGTGTGCAACAAAGAAATAGAAACACAAATATTGTACGTAGAAGAGAAATATTTTTATCTACCTTATTTCTTAATGAATCAATGGCATATAAATACATTTTGTGATTTCTAAACTGCCTATTTATCCTTGAAAGTAGAATTGTCTTCTCTTGCGAAAACTCACCGCATATTCGAGTAAATTTTTGCATCCTTGTTACACAAATGGATGTGAAAAAAAAGAAAAGGAATAATTAACCAAATGTAAAATGTAAATCTTTGAATCAATTACTAATATTCTTTGCTCCTCTTCACCCCGTGGATGCAGAATTTTTGGGGTTTGAAGACTTGAAGGCTTACAGTTGTTTCTTGGTGTATTTTGTCGTTTGGATAAATGACATATGTGAACGAAAAGAATATGAAGAATTCGACAAATGAAGCACGAAAGAATGAAAGAAAATTTGAAGTTAATCAAACATTAAATGGTAAATGAATACTGATTGAAGTGAGTATCCTTTCTTTTATAGCAAAACCAAGAGAGCTGCAAAATTACAAACGTAATACTATAATGTCCCCTCAATTCTTCAAATTAAACACAAAGCTTAAAATTTATGGCCACGTAACGGAGCAGCCGTTATCCTCTGGTAATGGAGTCACAATTATGCAGATAATTAATTAGGTGACTTTTAGGTTTTTACAAAAAAATCATATAAATAAATAAAAAAAAACTAATAACAAAAGAGAAAGAAGAAATTTAAGCCACAGCAAAGCAGAATTTTATGCATATGAGTTTTCTTCCAGAATTTCAACCAATCCAGTATTAGTACGTAACATTAAAGTTTCAGTATTAGTACATGGTATTAATTATTATTTGTACAAGGAAGGAGAAGAGTTATAACGGCAATGAGTTATATAGCTAATTATTAATTTTTGTAAGACTTAAACACCGTTTCATATGTCTGATTCATCTTTGGAAGGAAAAAAATATAAAAATACACTTAAACACATCTAATATAATTAAGAGAATTAAATGATTGATTTTTGAGTTGTTTATTACTTAGCATTTAAATGAGAAAAATGGGGAAAATATCAAAAAAAGGAGAAAAAAAGATAATTGTGTTTCTTGGCCAAAGAGAGGTGTCACGTCACCTTTTCTATTTCTAGCTTTATTATATATATAGATTAATAATAATATATAGAAGGAAATTTCACAAAGTACTATAGTTTGTGAGTCTTTTTTTTCGGCGGATTGTCCTTCTTTTGGGGTGGTCTTTAATTTTTGCCCCTCAAATTACTGGTCTTTAATTTTTGTCATTTGCTTAAAAAAGTGGCCGAAAAATACCTTGAGGTTCTGGGTTCGAACCCCTGCCAGTAAAAAGAAAAAAAATCCATAAGGCAAGGCTTTGGGAAAGTCTACCTTATGCGGCATAGGTTGCGTTGGCATAACTAATAGTCTGCCTTATAAGGCAACCTCTACTGAATTAGGCAAAACTTTAGTTATGCCTTAAGGCAACCTATGTCGCATAAGACAATTTTTTCCAAAAGCCTTGCCTTGCGACTTTTCTTTATTTTTATGTCTGAGCCGGGATTGAAACCTAGAACCTCAGGGTATTCTAGACGAAGCGCAAAAATTAAAGAGCAGCAATTTGAGGAGCAAATATTAAAGACCGCCCGAATAAAGGGCATTCCTGCGAATTGCCCTTTGTGAGTTACCAGGCATAGTTACAGTTTCTATAACTACACTTTGTGGCTAGAGTTTCGTTGCCAACAGTCTATATCAATTATACTAGTGTCATTTGGCCTCTTCTAAGCCCGGGCCCAAACTAACATTAAAAATTAAATTTGCAGTATTTTGTCTATTCTTATTTCTTTATTTTGTAACATCAATTTGACACTTTCTAAGGATTTCTAAAATATAAAGTACAAAAAAGTATCTGAAAGTTAAAGGAGAACATTTTTCTTAGTTTATATATTAGACTTTTTTTTGGAGAAAACAAAATCAAACTAATGCATGTGTGAAGGCTCTTCTAATTTTGTTTTATTAAATTCTTTTGAGATTATAATCTCTATTGATTCATATTGTGATTTATCATATATATAATTAATTTTACCTGTTTCATTGAATTGAACCCATATTAACTAACTTATTTTTAATTAGATATACAATATTCAACTAATGCTACAATATTCTTGTATGATGAAATTAATAAAATAAAATTATAAATAATTAAAAGCTTTTTATTGCAAGATACTTTTGTAGAGGTTCTTTCTAATTAAACTATACAAAAAAAAGGTCAATGAATTATATTTTTTTGCTTTAATCTTTCTTTTTCCTTCCAAAATTTGTAGGTTAAGAAATAATATTTTCTTCTTCTTAATTTAATGAGAAATTTTATGGAATCTACATTATAAAAAACTTTTCTCATGTTGAACCTAGCTATTTTGTCCCCAGTTATATAAAATATTTATTATTGTATTTCATAAAAATATTCAAAAAAGTGAAAAAATTTAATTTTTGCAATTGTTTAGTACTATGGGAGATCAAATTGTGTTTTCTTTAATTACATTTTTCTTCATACATTTTCATCATATATATGACAATACTAGATGAGGTTTGCCACTAGTATTTGCTAAATGTAATTAAAGGTTTCACACTTTTTGACACTCAATTTTTTTTCCTGGATTTTCTCACTTGATGTTCGAGGCTTTGAGACCCGTTTAATCCTTATTCATAAACCGTTTAATCCTTATTCATAAATTTTACTTTAAAAATTAAAGGAGTCTTTGCTAAATGTTATTTCATATCCAGAGTTCAAACCGAAAACCTTCGGTTAGGATTAAAGAAGTACTTACTACTCCACCGTAACTTTTGAAGATTTTTTGGCAGTCAATTGTTGCTCTTTCTTCTCCTTATCTTTTAATGTTTGTTTAGCATCAGTGAATTTAAAGTCAATATAGTTCATTAATACACTACAAGTAGGTTCCTCATCGTGAAGTAATTAGAAATTATTTGATTTGCAAACAAGTCCTACATAAATTTAGGTTTCTCATCGCGGAGTAAGTAGAAATTATTCTATTTGCAAACAAGTTCTACATAAGTTAAATTATAAAAGTAAGAATATGTTGATTAATAATCTTTACGTTATTGTATTTATTATCAAATCTTTATTGGTCTATATAAAAAGTTTTATTAATTACAGTATTAGTTGTATAATCATATGTGATCAACATAATTAGCATTAAATAATTAAAAGTCAAATTATAATTACTAGTTTCACTTATCTCGATTAAAAGTAATTTTTAATAGATAAATCTTTTAGCATAAGCTATATTAACCGTGAATTTGTCTACTACTTCAACCTTAGCGATGACACGAAATAATATATTGGTTTGGAAGTCCAACAATAGCTTTAATAGACCATTTTTCAATTTGTTTGTGACATCCTCCTATAGAACCGATGTTAACATTCTCTATCATTTTTATTTAGTGAATATCACCAATTGGACGTCTTCATGAAAATTATCAATTTCTAATTTAAATAAAGCTTCACTTTATTCATGCTCTTATAGCTTATTTCATTGTGTATAATTTCCTGAATATGTGCAGAGAATATACTTTTTTGTTTACCTTACGATATTTTGTTAAATTATTCCTTACTTAAATTATACAGTGTATTAATATGGAAGAATTTTATGATACTTCATGTGCTAATTTTCTTTGGATTAATTTTTTTTCAAATTTTTTAATCCACTCTATCAAAATATAAATGAATGTTTCGAAAGATAACTTGGTTCGGTTCAAACTTGGTAGTATATTTAACAAGTGAAGCTCGTTCACTCTTTAGCTAGGCTCTTTTATTTTTTTCGAGGATTTACGTTTGCATATATAATTATAAAGTGCCTAAATCTATCAAGTACATAGGGTGTTATATTTATTCCCTCTTGTTCATAATTGTTCTTTTCTAAATTTACCCTTATTTAAATAAATGTATTTTTACATAACCAAGAAATCATATTTAATAGGTACTATTTAATTAAGGATAATTTAGTGAAAACACCTCTTACTTCTAAGGGTGAGTGAGTTTCTTAAGGAGTGCGCCCAAGCTAAAAAATGTCATATAATATAGAACGCAGGGAGTATTTTTATATTTGAAGTCAAAAAATCGTTATTCTAGTTATTAGGTGGAATCATATTAAGTCAATTTTTTCCAAATTTTCATATACAGTACACATTTTTTGATATATATGTTGAATTTAATTCTCTTATCAAATTACATTATTTGTTCATGTCATATATTTATACAATTAATTTGAGCAAATAGAGAAATTACAGATTTTTCAAAGTTTTGAGGTGAATATTTGAAAATTACTTTCTACTACATTGTTATTTGGGATATATTTGAGAGGGATCTAAAAATAAATGTAGCTACAAATTGATGGAGCATGGAAATTAAAATTTCGATTAATGCGTGATATGTTAGTACTGTTACAATAACTAAGAAAAACAAAATGAATATTATAGTAGCCACTTGGCTATCAGAAAAAGGATGAGAAAGTATGAAAAGTTATGGCATGTAAAAAGTCCTTGAAGTTCATAAAATTTACCCAAATGTATGAGGAGTTACAAAGTCATAAAACTTCAATTAAGGGGCAAAAAAGACAAGAAAATCTATGTGAGGACTACAAAATAGTGAGATTCTCCCTTATATATAGTAGTACACGTGCCCGTGCAAGGCACGGGCGTATGGCCGACATCATTAGAAAATCTCAAAGGTTCTATTTAATAGAGCAAAATACTCTAAAAGCTTGTTCTAGAGCAAAACAAATTAAAAGTATTGCACTCGTCCAAAGGATACTCCAATACAAACTTGTCTGTTACAATTTATAATGTGAATAGATGATATATTTCCCAGTAAGAGAGCGGCGATTTCACTAAGATCAAACGACTCATGTAAAATATAGACAAGGTTTGCCTTGAATTTGTGGATTGACTAATGACAATAGGGCGTTTTATGTTTCAAAACTTGTCTAAGTAGATTAACTAATGTTGCACTCTGGATACGACTCCGGGCTTAGTAAAACCTGCAGAAATAACATTGAAATTAAAAACTTTAGATATTGAATAAATGTCATCTGAAGTGTTGAAATTCCTAAATCTATGTCCTAAAACTTTCCGTATCCAAGAACTATTCTTTAAAAACATTCCATGTAATATGTTTGATATGATGTTCTTTATCCCCTTTTTTCAAGGCCGTGATATGGGGAATGAAAATGGGAGCAAAAAAAAATCATGTGCAAATTTCCAACAGTTCTACTTATTTCTATTTAGTGAGGCTGTCATAGGTTTGTTCCAATAATGCAAGTTGCACCAAAATCTCCAGGATGCATAACACTCAATAATGAGATATCCTTCCTTCATAATACATCTACGCAGTCACAATGAAAGCATAAATAAGGATCTATCAAACTACTGAACATTTCAAATCAAGATTATCAACAAATTACTTAAATGAAAGTTCATTTTTAAATGGTAATAAAAGGGAGGTGACAAAGGCCATTCCATGAAACTGTGCAATTATACAGTATTTGACATTGTACGACAACAACAATATCAACATACCAGTATATTCTCATAAGGTGGGGTATGGGGAGGGTAGAGTGTACGCAGACCTTACCCCTACCTTGGGAGGTAGGAAGGCTGTTTCCAATAGACCCTCAACTCAAGATAAGGTGTCAAGACAACAATAATCATAGACAGTAGCAACAACATATAATAGGATAAATGACATTAAAGAAAGAAAGAAACACGCACGTTATATGAGAGATCTAGAAAAATAAGCGAGTGAACAAAGATAATAATACTCCTAATACGGGAAAGAAATCCTCGCGGCCCCTTACTAGCCCTCTACCCCTGATACTCGACCTTCACCCCGTCCTATCACCGGTCATGTCCTCGATAAGCTAAAGTAGCGCCATATCCTGCCGAATCACCTCTCCCCAGGCCTTCTTTGGCCTACCCCTCCCTCTCTTCAGGCCCACCACTGCCAGCCTCTCACACCTCCTTACTGGCGCATCAACGCATCTTCGCTGCACATGGCCGAACCATCTCAACCTCCCTTCCCGCATCTTATCCACCACTGGGTCCACACCCATCTTGTCCCAAATCACTTCATTCTGATTCCTATATCTCTTGGTATGCCCGCACATCCATCTCAGCATCCGCATCTCAGCTACCTTCATCTTCTGGACTTGAGCTTTCTTAACTGGCCAGCATTCCGTCCCATACAACATAGTTGGTCTAACCACCACTTTGTAGAACTTTCCCTTTAGTATAGGCGGCACCTTTTTATCGCACAACACCCCCAATACGAGCTTCCATTTCATCCATCCCGCTCCAATACGATGTATGACATCATTATTAATCTCGTCATTCCCTTGGATGATCGACCCCAGGTACTTGAAACTTTCTTTCTTCGGGATGACCTGAGTATCTAGCTACACATCCTCGTCTTCTACCTGAATCACATCACTTAACTTGCACTCTAAGTATTTTGTCTTAGTCCTGCTCAACTTAAAACCTTTTGACTCCAGGGTCTGTATCCAAACCTCCAGTCTCCCGTTAACACCGCTCTGCGACTCGTCAATAAGCACAATGTCATCTGCAAACAACATGCACCATGGCACCTCTCCTCGAATGTGGCTTGTCAATGTGTCCATTTCCAAAGCAAACAAAAATGGGCTAAGAGCAGACCCCTGGTGCAGGCCTATCGTGACTGGAAAGTGTTCTGAGTCACCTCCAACCATCCTCACCCGGGTCTTGGCTCCATCATACATATCCTTAATCGCTCTAATGTATGCTACTGGAACACCTCTAGCTTCCAGACATCTCCACAGCACCTCTCTTGGGACTTTGTCGTAAGCCTTCTCTAGGTCAACAAACACCATGTGCAAGTCAGTCTTCTTATCCCTATACTGCTCCACTAACCTCCTCACGAGGTGAATGACTTCTGTAGTCGAACGCCCCGGCATGGATCCGAATTGGTTCTTTGAAATAGATACTATCTTCCTCATCCTCGCTTCCACCACTCTATCCCAAACTTTCATCGTACGGCTCAACAACTTGATACCCCTATAGTTGTTGCAGTTCTGGATATCCCTCTTGTTCTTGTACTTGTACAACGGGATCATAGTGCTCCATCTCCACTCTTCAGGCATCTTCTCCATCCTAAAAATAACATTCAACAACCGCGTAAGCCACTCCAAGCCTCCCCTGCCTGCATTCTTCCAAAATTCTACTGGGATTTCATCTGGCCCGGTTGCTCTCCCCCTGCTTATCTTCCGTATACCAAGTCTACATATTTTGAAATAACAAAGAAAATGAAACTCACCCTAATGTCTACCAAAAGAAAGTGACACAGAACCAAAGAGATATGAACTCCATAGTACCCTCCACTCTGATAAAGCAGCAATCCTGCAGATCAAGTTTATTATTTCAACTATTTCTCAAAGTGGGAGAAATATACTAATAATTGAGCCTAAGTAATGAGAAATTCAATTTTGAGATGGAGAAAAGAATATTATTGTATCTTAAGGTTTATAGGTTCCTTCTTTGCCTTCGGTAATGTTCATCCAATTCTTGAGTTGTTAAGGCATTTCCATTTGGTCGTGCTTGTTTCCTAAATATCAACTCAAAAACAATTTCATGAGCTAACCTTCACAAAACGAAGATAGCTTAGAAGTTTCTAAGTTCATCCAGACTTGTAATCAAAGACTAATAAAACCATTAACCAATACAGTAAAAATATTGGTCGATTGGTAGACAAATCTGGGAAGGAAGACGAAAGAAGTAAACATTGATCTTCCTTCACTATCATAGATTCCAGTATCACTGTCATGCTTTAACTGCAAGCATTTGTAAATGAACTATACATCTTCCTGTTGATTATGAGCAATTAGTTACTCGTCAAGTAATTGATTTAATTCTTACAAACAAAATCATGCGGCCTACCAAAAGAACTACAATGTGACACGATATATCCAAGAGATTTTGAGTTGTTAAATTCTTTTTTCCTTGAGTTCTATCTCTCACAAGCATGACAAGCTTTTTCCATGAGATGCAGCCAAGCCACCAAGAGCAACAAAACTGTCATCATGCTCTATAAGCATTGAACATTAGCTTTCTTGCTGCATGATTCATATTCAAATAAGTTTTCTAGAAAAATGTCTCGCACACCATATAAACGTATTTAAAATTTCATAAGAATTGATACAACAAAGGGGAAGATAGTTACATGATAACATTACTCCCTTTTAAAATAGAGAAAATCAGTTTATGAGTTAGATTAGCCGGCATAAAAGGATCAAAATCATATAGGCCTACATCCTCCCTCCCTTTTATGGACTTTTAAGTATAATGCAATCTAATGCAAGTATTCGGCCCACCACTACTGAGCAGATATTTTTTACTGAGACGTATAGTAGATACCTCATTAAAATGCAATGTATTAAGAGTGACTCTAATTGCAAAAGCCATGGAGATCCTTGCTTGTAGATTAACTGTAACTTGTTGTATTCTCCATTGTACATCTTCATGTAAACCAGTGAAAGTTAGCACGAATGCAAGAGCCGTCCACCACACTCACAATGCATTAGAAACACATTCCTCTGCACAAAGGAAAGCCAATTTTCAGTTGACTCTTGTAACACCCTCACTTCAACTTATATTTTATCAATATAATATTTGTTAACCACAAGCATACAAAGAAAACCATAATATAGAGCATGTAACCAAATCCGGTAGCAAAATTTATTTCAAAAGAATTGATGGTTAATGACCAATATTTTAGAGTCTTAATATGTAACCCTCTTCCACTAAGTTAATGGTATTCAAGATATCACAAAATCACCAGTTAGTCCCACCATTTGCAGTTTGAAGCCAATTTCTTATTCCTATTCACACAACCTGTGAAATTCAATTTCTACTAAAACTGAATCAACTCACAGACTATGATTGTTTTAATTTTTGCTGGATTCATCTTGAGAACTTTGTTCACAGTAGTGCAAAATAAATTTAAACAATTTCAAAGTAAAATTGCAAATGACATGGATATTATCAACTGATGATGATAGTAACAGTTCTAGTGCCACACAAATAAATCTAAACTTCACAAGTCTACACGATGCTGAAAGCAAGGAATTCAAACTTAAAGCTTCACTTTCAAGAAATAAGTCTTTGTTTTATTAGAGACATGCTCCCCCAAAATTTGAACAAAGTGCCTTGCCATTGGATTTTAGGAAAAAAAAAAAAAGTTGAGGCAAGTCATTTTTGCCATCTCCAATGTTGAACATAACCAAAATATTAGACAAAACATAAGTGAATTACTAACCTTTGGGAATATTGTTCATTGAGCCTTCCTCTATTCTCATTGAATTCCTCTTAATACAATTTGACTGCTTCGAAATTGACACAGAACAGTGAATAAATATATGCATATGCAAAATCAGTTAGCAAAAGAGCCAAATGCTCAAGACTCGAGAGGGCATAGGAGGAGAGGGGAAAATCCCCAAAGCAACACCCCCAGCGCATGCATGTACAAATAAGCTCAACAAATCTCTGCTAACTCAAAACATCCAAAGGGAAAAAAGAAGTATACACAAATACGAAAATTAGCATAGAGTATTCATCCAAATGAAGAACAAATATAAAGAAAAAGTAACTTAGTTGATAAACAATTCTTTTTCTTTATAATAATATCAATTGAGTACTAATCAACTAAACCTCGAAACCCGCTAAACAAAATACATTTAAGGACAAATCGTACTTCACCCAAAAAATCAAAAGCAAGAACCACCAAAAAATTTACAACAGCTAAAAATAGGAAGAAAAAAGAAACTCAATCAATTGAGAGCTATCCACTATTAACCTATAACATGCAAGAAATTAGTACTATAAAATTAACATAAAAACATAGCATAAAAGTAGGAAAATTACCTAATCCATAATGCCTACAAGAGTCATGAAAGCAGAAGGGGAAAGATTGATGTTAGCTGATGGTTCTGAGAGAAAAAGAAGAAGGGTTTTGGTTGCCTTTGGTATCAGATTGATGAGCAGGGGTGCAATCAAGAAAATAACAATGAATTGGAAAACAAAAATGTAACGACCCGTTTAGTCATTACTGTAAATCCCGAAAGATTCGCAACCTTGACATCCTGGACTTGTTCAGTTCATTACGTATCTCCGGTGAACATCTAGCCTAACTGGACCTATCATGAGAATAAGATTAAAATATTGAATTTCGGGTCTTGGACCTAGTCAGTATGGCCTCGAGGACGCTGAAGTGGTAGACCGACCGCTGAAGCATTAGACGACCAGCGATTGACCTATTTAAAACCCCATTTATTGACTTGACCTAATATTCATTTCCCTAAGTTTCAGCCGCCAACTGGAGATATTTTCAGCTTCTTGAGACCTAAATATTGGGAAGGTAACCTCCTTAAATCCCTCATTTCTTCTTTCTTTAGTTCCCCCTTTCTTCTTACACCATTTATGATTATCACATTAAATAAAAGTTCTTTCTCAAAATTCTCATGAGACCTTTGGGTGGTTGTAGTGATGATTGACCTAGAATAATTACTAACTCTCGGATGGCTTCCTTATTGCAAGAATTTGTTTAATAACTAGTTCTAAGCCTAAATCCTTGCTATTTCTCAAATGGGTTAACTTGTTAGTTGCTAATAATGTCTTATGTGAATTAGTGAGGTAAGTTTGACTTAAGATAAACCTTGTTTTCCATAAAGAGATGAATTAGCAATACTCAAGAATCTAGAATGATTATTTTAAAAATGATGATTTTACCCCTATGATCCCGATTTCCTAAATTGTTGCTTACTCAAATGTATCCATCATTCTTAGACCTCTCGGATCTACAAATTCCCTACAAAGATGAAAGATGAAATCCAAGTGGATGTTCGCACACATATTCGACCCTGAGGTAGGTTACGGCTTCCTTCTCTTGGTAGACTCCGGTTAGACTTTCATATACGACTGTTAGATGAAACGAAGAATGCATGTATAGGATCTTGGACATTGGAATGGATAACTTAGATTAATAATGTATAAGAGGTAGCGATTATTATGTAACACTAGTATAGTGTGGGTTCATGATTACCCTATGGTGAGACTTCGATTAGCGAAACATATATTTAGACGATATTGTCGGCGAATACATGTAAACCTTCGAGTATGAAGTTGGGTTGGATATTGCATTAGGTTGGGCCTTGTTGTGTGATTTGGGGCTAGCCACCCTGTTATGTTATGACTTATCTTGTTCTATTTGTTGTTGGCTCGTTATCATGTGGAGATAGTAGATATTGGTGACTAGTGATATATCTTGGTGATGATATTGTAGCACCTTACGTGTTGCTATTTGAGACGAGGATTGTGATGCTATTGTGGCTTATAGTGTATCCCTTTATTGATATTGTTGGCGTGCCCACGTATGGTACTGTTGAGATTGATTTGATTGTCGATATTGAACTCAAACATTACACGCATTCTCATCCTTCATGATATACTATTGATACATTAATGATATACAAGGAAACACTGTTATGAGCTGAGTTCAGTTGTATGAGAGTGACGTGAGGACCGATGTCCGATGTTTATCCCGGAATCGAGGAATGAGTGCTGGTAGCGATTGTCGAGGTCTTTGCTGGAATCGTGAGGATTGGTACATAGACTTCGTGGGCCCCCCATGGGTTGTGCTTTCGAGATGTGATGTTCCATCATCAGAGTACATGTGTATCGGTGCATATGCATTGCATTCATATTTCATACATTATTGCATTGCATTGTACCTTGGCTTCTTATGATATTATTGTGTTAGCCTTGTGATATAGTTGAGGTATACAAATTCAAATTGGATATGCTGAGACTTGGCACAGTTGGGTTTAGATGGTATAACATAAGTGATGACTCGTGGTGATATAATTGTGATGTACTGAATCAGATTAAGCCCTAGTTGGGATTAGTTGTTATAATCATAGGCTGTGATCCTGGATTGGGAAGCGTGGTGCTAGGTGACCTTAATATAAAGTGTATGATTTGCTAGGTTGGATGAGTAATGAACACTAGAATGTCGAGAGAACTTTACTTAAAACACGAGCGAATTATGTAATGATAGTTGACTAGTGACTCTCGAGCATTGTTGCCTATTGTATATTATATGATCTATAAGTGAGTGTTAATGTAGTAAGTAAATGAATCCTTAAGGATGAGTTAATGCTAATAAGAACCTTCTAATTGTTGAGGTGAGTGGTAGGTAATGTGTGTTGTTGACTTAGTTTTGCCCACTATGCTTATTTGTAGATTCTATTACCGTTATGTATTTCTAACTATTATCGGCCTATGATGCTTACTAGTATTAGTGTTGTACTGATACTAATCTTGCTACATCCCTTTTGGGGTGTAGAGTTTTTCAGGTTTTCTATTGATTGAAGTTTTCCGGAAGATGTGCGGTTCCTATCTTGAAGGCTTTCATCATTCTCATTCCGAGATGGAGGTTGAGTCCTTAGATTTATTGTTGTATTCAGTGTCCAAACCTTAGTTGCTCTTGTAATAGTCTAAACCAGGTCATGGTTAAATGAGTCAGTGTATTTATTAAATTGTTGTAAACACTTCCGCTATTTAGTTTAAATATATTGGTTTGACTTCCGCTTTTTTATTATAATATATCTTGAAGGATAATGAATCTCTTTTCTTTACTTGCAATGATTTTGTTTGGATTAAGGGTTCGCCTACCGAAGTACGAATGGTAGGTGCCCGCGCTATCTTAAAATGGATCGTGACAAAAAATTGTAGACTAAGTGATATAAACCCAGAAAAAGTTCCCTTCAAACTGGCAGATTGAGCGAGAGAAGGATTGTTGGTTTGTGGAAGAGAAGGAAAAGGAAAAGAGGAAAGTGGCTTTGTGAGTAGGTAATGAAAAAGAAAAATACGTGTTTTACTGTAGTATATTATGATACACACGTTTCTTTATGAGTAGTAGAATAAAAAAATGAGCCACTTTTTGGATTATTTAGTGAATTACCCTGCGTCGTCCAAGACAACTCACACTTATTAATAGTTTAAATTTGTTCGCGTATAATGGTTGTATCAATGAATACAACTTGTATTTGTTTGCTTGTATTTTCTAAAATTAGGCTAGAATGACACTTCAAAGATCTCATAAAGCCAAACGAGGATATACCAACAAAAATACAGTCAAACAAGGACATAAGTAACAAAAACACATCCTAATACCTGAAAAATAATGCCTACATGGTACAACCAAGGCGAAATATAGGAATACAAGGGTGCATACAAGGATACAAACAACGAAAATACAAGAGTGTATACGTGGGTCGTCAGGTTCAGCAGACTATGCTGACTTCGGTTGGAGGCTCATCTCGAGTGGTTCAGTACTCTATCAGCCAGGCAGGGGACTCTCAGTCCCGAGTTCCAGATCAAGGAGGTTTTTCAACTTCTTCGGTGTCAGTTCAGAGGCCTACTCTTGATCGTGCCTACTTTGAGTATAGCAAGCAAGGGCACATCAAGAGGTTTTGTCCTAGACTTAGACAGGGTAACCAGAGTGGTCAGTTTCAGGCTCCCAGACCCCAGTTTCTCCGGTTAGAAGAGGGGGATCTTTTGGTGGGAACCGTGCTCAGACTGGGCGGGGTGGTCACATGACCGGTAGAGGTGGCACTCAGCCCAACAAGGGCAATTGTCAGTTTGGTAGGGGTGGTCCTCAGACAATTCAGGGGGACCGTGGAGGTTCTCAGGCTAGTGGTGGGGGTGCCAATTGCTATGCTATGCTAGGCAGGCCAGAGGCCCAGGGTTCAGATGCAGTTATTACAGATACTATCTCAGTCTGTCGTCGGCAGGCTTCCGTACTGTTTGATCCGGGCTCCACGTTTTCATATGTGTCTACTTACTTTTCTAGGAGTTTGATACGACTTGTGACTTGCTTAATACTCCTATTCTTGTGTCTACTCTGGTCGGAGATTCTGTGGTTATAGATAAAGTGTTTTAATCTTGCACTGTTACGATTATGGGTTATGGTACCTGGGTAGATTTAATGATTTTAGACATGGTAGATTTTGATGTTATTCTGGGTATAAGTTGGCTAGCTCCCTACCATGTGATTCTAGACTGTCACGCTAAAACCGTCACCTTAGTTATGCCCGAGATACCTAGATTTGAGTGGAAAGGAAACCTCAATCCCTCCCCAAAGAAAATTATCTCTTATGTACGTGCTAAGAAACTCGTTGAGAGGGGGTGTTTGGCTTATTTGGTGCATATTTGTGATACTAATGCTGAGATTCCACCACTTGAGTCAGTCCTTCTAGTTTGTGAGTTCACAGAGGTGTTTACTGCGGACTTACCCGGTACGCCACCAGATCGTGATATTGATTTCTGTATTGACTTAGAGCCGAGGACTCGCCCTTTTTCTATCCCTCCATATCGTATGGCTCCAGCAATGTTGAGGAAATTGAAAGAACAGCTTCAGGTTCTTCTCAGTAATGGTTTTTTCGTCCGAGTATCTCTCCGTGGGGCGCTCCTGTGCTTCTGTGAAAAAGAAGGATGGGACTATGCAGATGTGCATTGATTACCGCTCGTTAAATAAAGTCACCATCCGGAATAAATATCTTATTTCTCGTATTGATGATCTGTTTGACCAGCTTCAGGGAGCATGTCAGTTCTCTAAAATTGACTTGAGATCGGGTTACCATCATGTCTTTCGGGCTCACTAATGCCCCTGTTGCTTTTATGGATTTGATGAACCGAATTTTTAAGCCATTCCTAGGTTCTTTTATTATTGTATTCATTGATGATATATTGATTTATTCGAAGAGTAGGGAAGATCATGAAAAACGTATGAGAGTTGTCCTTGGATTATTGAGGGATAGGGAGTTGTATGCTAAGTTCCCTAAGTGTGAATTTTGGCTTGATTCGGTGTCCTTCTTGGGGTATGTGGTTTCGAAACAGGGGATTGTGGTTGACCCCAAAAAGATTGAGGCCGTCAGATATTGGGCTAGTCCCACATCAGTGATAGAAATTCGCAGCTTCGTGGATTTGGCTAGTTACTACTGTCGGTTCGTGAAGGGGTTTGCTTCCATTGCTTCACACTTGACTCGTTTGACTCAAAAGAAGATACCTTTTCAGTGATCTAATGAGTGTGCAGAGAGCTTGCAAAAGCTCAAGACTTTGTTGACTACAACACCGATTCTTGCTTTGCCCATGGAGGGTAAGGATTTTGTGGTTTATTGTGACGTTTTCCATTCGGGTTTGGGTGCTGTATTGATGCAGAATAAGAGAGTTATTGCCTATGCTTATAGGTAATTGAAGATTCATGAAAAAAATTATCCTACTCATGACTTAGAGTTGGCAGCAGTGGTGTTTGCATTGAAGATTTGGAGGCAGTATCTTTATGGTGTCCATTATAAGGTGTTCGCTGATCATCATTGTATGCAACACGTGTTTACTCAGTGGTATTTAAATTCTAGGAAGCGGAGATGGATGGAATTGTTGAAAGATTATGATATTACTATCTTATATCATCCTGGCAAGGTGAACGTAGTGGCGGATGCCTTGAGCAGGAACTCAACTAGTATGGGCAGCTTGGCTCATTTGATCACTTCAGAGCGTTCGTTGGCCATGGAGGTTTAGAATTTGGCTAACAGTTTAGTGAGACTTGATTTATCCGATTCTGACAGAGTGTTGGCTTTTATTGAGGCGAGGTCATCTCTTCTAGATCAGATTAAAGCAAAACAATGTGATGATCCGGGCTTATGCAAAATTCAGGATAAGGTAATGGGTGGTGAGGCCAAGGAGGATGTGATTGATGAAAAGGGCATTTCGAGAATTCAGGGGCGCGTGTGCGTTCCTCGAGTTGATAACTTGATTCAGACAATTTTAGAGGAGTCCTACAATTCTAGATATTCTATTCATCCTAGTGCTACGAAGATGTACCGTGATCTGAGACAGCATTACTGGTGGGATGGGATGAAGCGTGATATAGCTAATTATGTTTCCAAGTGTTTAAATTGTCAGCAGATTAAGTACGAGCATCAAAGACCCGGTGGTACTATTCAGAGGATGCCCATTCCTGAATGGAAGTGTGAGAGGATAGCCATTGATTTTGTGGCGGGTCTTCCAAAGACCTTGGGTAAGTTTGATTCGATGTGGGTCGTTGTTGACCGGTTGACTAAGTCTGCGCATTTTATTCCGGTCCAGCTTACTTATAATGCCTAGAAGTTAGCTAAGATCTACATTCGTGAGATTGTTAGACTGCATGGGGTTCCTATTTATATCCTATCCAATAGGGGCACAACGTTTACATCTCAGTTTTGGTAGAATTTGCATTTGGAATTGGGTACTAGGTTGGACCTTAGTATAGTTTTCCACCCTCAGACAGACGGTCAGTCCGAGTGGACGATTCAGGTTCTTGAGGACATGCTTTGTGCGTGTGTGATTGATTTCAGCGATCATTGGATAGGGAGGTGCGTAAGTTGAGGTCGAAAGAAATCGTGACAGTTAAGGTCTAGTGGAAGAATCGTCCTGTTGAGGAAGCCACTTGGGAGATCGAGTTAGATATACGTAATAAGTATCCCCATATTTTCGCTGAGTCCGGTACCTTTTCCCTTGTTTCCTTTCCTTTTGTCTGTTCGGTGATGAACGGTTGTTCAATTAGTATCTGATGTAATGACCCGCTTGGTCATGACCATAAGAATATGTCACGACCCAAAATTCCATTTATGCTGCGAGGACTCCCAACCCAACCCTTGGGCGAAAACCCAAATAAATACAAGTCAAGCTAACATAAGTAAATGTGGAAATAAAGTCAAACAGCCCAAGGTACTTAAGTCTTAATAATACATAGATTAAAAAAATAAGTATAAGTCTAAAATCACTCCCCCAAAACCTGAAAGTCACAAGTACAGAGCTACTAATTCAAATACAAAGCTGAATAATACATAATATTGTCTGAAGTGAAGAAAGACAGGGATTAAAGATAAGAAGGAGTCTGGTGTCGTGGAAATATCATCGGCTCACCCTAAAACTCCGAGAAATCCCTCTAATATGATCTACGAGCCTCCACTTGAACCTGGATCCGCACCTGCACATAAAAGGTGCAGTGAGTGCAGATTGAGTATAAGAAGTGTTATGGTTCGCTTTTACGCGGGTTAAGGCATAAAAGTTACTATGAGGTTGTTGGTGCTCTAAATTGGATTTTAGTATTTTAGAGTCGCCACCTAATTTATTAAAGGAAAACTAGAAAAACCGAGTAAAATATTTTTCAAACAAGAGAGAAATCCTTTTGGTACCAAAGTTCGAGATAAGGGTTCTGGTGAACCCTTAGGGAAGGTTTTACGCACCCTAATATTAAAGATCCGTAGAATACGTTTGACCTACGAGCTTCAATGTGTGATTAATGTATTTATTTGCTTAAAAGTATTTAATTTTCCGCAAAAAATGTCATTCATTTGTATCATAAACTTTTTTTTTTTTTTGGCAAAAGGTCCCCTTTAAAAAGGGGTTTTGGTTTTGAAAATCCACATAAATGTTCGACTCACTTTACTGCCGGACTAGGACACACCCAAGATTTTTACCGAGTAGAGTCACCACTATTCTAGTCCTAATAAAATTGGTTTAGTACTTATGGGTTTTATATATTACTATATATAATAAGGGAGAATCAAATGGGTTTTGTCGTCCCTGATTACATCTCAACCATTTGGTTGGGTTATTTGCTAACTACAAGGATTTGTATTTGGCTAGATTTGCTAACTAAACACGTGGCTGCTGTAATTTAAGTTCCTTGCATTTGCTAATCTCTTGTTTGCAGTGGGGCCACGTTCAAGTCCACTTGCTATTTATGACCCTTTGCTTTCCATTTTATTACTTCAGTGCTTTGACCCTTTGCTTTCCATTTTATTACTTCAGTGCTTTATATTATTTATATATATTTATTATTTATTTGTAATAAGGGGGAATCTAAAGATTTTGTAGTCATTTAGTTAAATTCTAACTAATGGTTAGGCTTTCCTTTTGACTTTCTTAGCCTATTATCATTTTCTACTCTATTTTCCTGTCCATTTCTATGTGAGTTCCTAAAATTGGTGTATATTAATAGTTATAATACTTTTTGTGAATCTTTTTTATATGGTACTTTTAGCTTTTATATTTAGTCCAAATAAATATTTTTTATATATTAAGAAGATATTGATAGTTTTATATATCAAATTTATCATTATTTAGATAAGTGAATTTATACACAACTAAAAAATCATATTAAATGGGCACTCTTTAATTAAGATGATTTAGTAAAAATGCTTTTTACTTTCTAAGGATAAGTGATTTCTTAAGGGGTGTGCCCAAGCTAATATAGACCGAGTCGACTATTAGATTACCTTTCATATTATTTGTCATTGTACATTTTGGCAAATTTTAAGAAACTTTGGAAAGTGCATGCATTTGTTTGAAAATAAAAAGGAAGTCTAGATATACTCTAAGAAAAATATTATTTTCTAACTTACAAAAACTTCTATATGATTCAATATTAGAAACATTGAGAAAGTGTCGAACTATTTTTACAACTAATATAATGTTACAAAAGCAAAATAAAAAGCAAGAGTAGCAAAAACAAACACACAAAAAAAGGTTGTAAATATAAATTTTAATGTAGTTTGGGCCCGGGCTTAGCACGGGCCAAACGACACTAGTATATATATATATATATATATATATATATATATATAAAACCCATAAGTATATAAAACTCATAAGTACTATACTAAAAAATAGGAGATATACTCCATATTTTCTTATATATATATATAAGAAAATATGGAGTATATCTCCTATTTTTTAGTATAGTATAGGAATTGAAAGTTTCATTAAGTCCATTTTTTTAATTTAATTGAAGCTATATATATAAGAAAATATAGAGTATATCTCCTATTTTTTAGTATAAGTATAGGAATTGAAAGTTTCATTAAGTCCATTTTTTTAATTTAATTGAAGCTCATAGTCCACCATACTCAACTTTCCACAGCCATCTTTCCTCAAAATGGTCCAAGTATAATTCCTTTTGTTTTAATCTTTCAAGTTTGGGCTTTTGGCCCAAAACCTTTTATTCCACTTCTATGAAAAAACTGGCCAATTTAAGCATAAAAAATGTACTTGCATTCTGAAAATTTTCCAAGTCCTTAACGTTTGTCAAAAATTCAAGATTCAATTCTAAAAGAGTTTTATTTGCAATCGAACAACCTTAAGACTCGTTTTTGTATTCATCCCATCACATAATTCCGTTTCTGCTCGAAAGAGGATTCCATTGCGGGCTTAGGGCCCAAAATCTACTTCCTTTTTTTTTTTGATCCAGTTCAGGTCCAAATTTACACCTAAGATGGAAGGCTCAAATTTGCTACTCTGATCCCTTAAAAAAGATCAATTAAAGTTAACTGAGTTGTAAAAAAAAAAAGTTTTGAACTTATGGAAATTAGTATTTCAATTTCATGCAAATGTTAAATTAACCAAGTTTGAAAATTATTTAGGCGACATACCTAATAATACTAATGTTTACGTCCAAAATTCTACATCCATAGGGGTTTTCAATAATCATACAAGTGTTTTTACAAGTAAATTACACATGATAGATAAAAATGAAAACGATGGAGAGTTAGGTTGGTGGACGTACTAAGCCTACCAGTTGCCTATTTTTACCCATAGGTGGGCCTTTAATGCAAATATTAGCTTCCCTTTCTATAATCATACGGACTCGATCAAGAGAGTTGGGCCTCAGGACCAACATGGTATATGAAAAAAGAGAAGCGCGCCCAGGTGGTATCCCATGCAAAGAAAAGGGAAAAAGGAGAATTAGGTTAGAACGCACCCAACTTATACACCGCAATTTAGACATAAATTAAAATACGCAAGTGTCGAAACGTACATATACTAAACAGATCTAATTCAGATACATATTTCAACAAATTTGGATGAGATATAATCATTATTCAAAGCCCGAGGATACATAGACACAGGCTCAAACAGTAAAGGAATGCAAACAGTTTCAAAGAAATCATACCAAATCCCAATAGTTAGACTCAAGCCCATAAGGTTCACGTATGGACAAATAGATGGATTCAGACAAGCCCATAATACCATGTTTTAAAGCTTATTTTAAGAGAAAAATCAGGTGATATACATTGTGTATAACTCTATGTGTATTGGAATGTATACTGGACTTGTATACTCTGTGTATATCCATTGTATATGGCTAATATTCAGTTCAAAACAAATAAAGGGAATGGGGAGGGGATATACATGGTTCAATATTTCTACTTAAAGTCATATTCTTCAAACAGAGCTTACATGGATAAAAAGATCACCTTAACATTATAACTTTCAACAGAAGAGGTCAACATGATACAAGTAATTCAACTTCAAATCTTTACCCCTATTTTTAGTCCTTTAAGGTCCATATGTATTTATGTCCTACCCATTAAAACAGGATTAGATGATTGCTCAGTTTGGCTAGATATCAAAATAGTGACAAGAAAGTTCAAGTCCTGTCTTTGAAACCAACTTAGTATTAACAACCCATAAAAACAACACAGGACACATGCAATGGCAGTTGATGTATTGAACATTTAGGAGCATAGAGGACAAACCAGAGGAAATAAGACACAAACCATAACCTTGTTTTACTTAACTCCTAATCTGTAAACTTAAGAAATTTATCTGACTTCAAGGAAAATTAGTTTGATTGCTTTTAAACTTGTTCACCTAGTCAGTTAACTAAGCCTCATATTATCAAGGGTGGGATTCACCCATTATGACAGTTACCACAACAAACCAGTGATTAAATAGTGCCAAATAGGACTCAAGATTACACAAAACACTTAGATATATACAAACCAAGCACAATCTTTCTTTAAGACCTGAGTAAACAATATAAGTGAGTAGATAGTTTATGCAGACAAACAGGACCTCCTAGATGAGATCAAGAATCTAAATTTCCCTTTTTCTTTTAGACAACAAGGCACAAATGTAAGAATCAGGATAACCAAACTGACTCAGTTGAACTAGTATACTTACTTTAGCCATGTTTAGACAAAGTGTGGAAAGCAAAGTAGACCATGGACTATAGTCTAAACTCAGTATTCATTTAAAATCTTTTTTGATAGAAAAAGGTTTAAACCACAGCCAAGGGAAACACCTTTTGACACGTGATGGCAACTCACAACTTCTAGGGCAGATTTAAAATACAGACCCCAAACAGTTTGGTTAAACCACTATACTACAACCTCTTTTTTTATTTTTTTTATAGAAAATTGGAACTCTTCCCAAGTTTATGGACTTTACCAAACACAGACAAACATCTATTATTCAATATCAGGTCATCAGCTCATATTCAAAACCATATATAATTACATTATATTAAAAACTCATGTTCAAAATGACTTATGGACTACTAATCAAACCACATGACTATGTCTGAGTATTGAACCAAAGCAAATTTCCACCGGATGACCAATTTAAAATAAAACATGAGCCAAACAAGGCATAACAGCTTTGGATCACAAATAACGACAAAGAAACCAAATTTGATTTGTAAACAAACTTAACACTGGCCAAGAACCAACTAAACTACCATAAGAATAAATCGCACAATCATTCTAAACCAAGGACAAAAACTACACTGATCAGAACATAATCATGAGCCAAACACTAATACTAAAACGAGCACAAATTAACTATGCTATTACTAAATAAGCAGCGATTAACACTAAACTACCCTAACAAACGTATAACATAGTGGAAGAAGTATAAATTAACTAAACTATACTAAAACTAAGCTAAACTACCACATGAGCATATAAGAGAAAACAAACAAAGCAACTAAAATTAAAGAAAGGATGGAAAATTACCTTTTGCTCGTACAGCCAAGTCGAGGTCCGACTTAAAGATTCTCGTTGTTCCCAAATCACCTCAGCCACACAACACAAGCAATCAAAATTTAAAACTTAAACTCAACTCAAAAATTAAAGGTTCTCGCAATTTTTATGCTGAAAACCCTCGGTGTTTGAGTTTTTTTTTTTGGGTGAATATCTCAATCTCTATCTTTGTAAACTATGAATGGGGGTTCTTTATGTAGAGCCCCTAAAATCCCCAAAACCTAGGGTTTTCGTTGTGTGATAAATGGAAATATGTGAATCAAAACCCTTCAATTCGAATGTCAACGACTACGATTTAAGTAAGTACATGCGATGGAGGGTTAGATTTGAACAATCCCAACGGATCCTCATAGCTTTTGAATAAAACAATGAGATTCGAGGGTTTCAAATCTCATTGAGACGTACTCGTTGACTCGTATTTTTGTAAAAAGAGAAAAGAAAAAGCAAAAATTATCGTGTTAAGGTTGTGTTTGGTGAAGAATTGGTGATTGCAATTAATACATTGCTTTTATCGGCTATGCAAAGCCCGAAGGTTGCTGCTACCTTTGTCACTTTGCTATTAATGGCATGGTGACGTCGATGGAAGAGAGAGAAGAGAGAAGTGGCCTCTCTTTAAAGGGCCATTTGGCGTTGATGGAAATGAAAGGGGTATTACCCCTTTATGCTGAGAAATGGGCCGGGTCAAGTCCCTGATGCACTGGGCCTGGCCGAGAAAAATAGGAGGCTTTGTATATACACGCATATACACATGATATACATGTATACATGTGTATATCTGTGTTTATGCGTATATATATGGGAAGGGCTTGCCACTATTTTAATAAATGGCCATGATTAAAAAAATCAATTAGTGTACACTCCTTGATTATGGTCAAAACATAATTAATTAACCAATTAAATAATCTAATAAGTAGGGTTAATTATGCAAATAGACTTAAGTTGCAAATATAGCCTTAATTGACTTTAAACCATGAAGTTGGTTATTTCAATTATGGCCATAATTAGCCCAATCTAATAATTAAAGGCTAGTCTTGTACTAATGACCTCAATTAAACTTAAACCATGAGTTTGACTATTTCGATTAAGGCCAAAATTACCCAGCAATGATTATTTCAATTGTAGCCACAATTAACCATATAATAAATAATTCATGGAATTAACCACAATTAAACACTTAATTAATTATGATTGACTCTAATTAAATTGTACAAATGCACATTGGCTATGCAAAATTTTAGAATTGAGGGGTAAAATGATTAATTCATTTAATTAATCAGTTTCCTTGAATTAAATGGAGTAAAATACTGGCTAATTACTTTCTTGATTAAAATCAGCAAATGTATCATAATTGTTGCAAATTAATTTCCAATGCTTTATAACGTTGTACAATTTATTTTATCAATTAAAGATGGTCAAATATTATCTAAATAATTCTATAAAATCATTTTGACTTCTAAAAATTCATATTCCACCCCAGTTAACATTCAAGGACTCTGGGTAATACAAATAAATTGTGGGAGGTCAAAAATTAGGTGTCAACAACTGCTCCTTCGCCTTCAGTGTTCGAGGTTGGCAAGGTCATCCCTAAGCAACGAAATTTGACTAACCCTAATTTTTGGCCGACCCATTTTCATATCACCTCTCACTTTTATGCAATTTGCAAAATATATGGCTGGCCCCTGGTTTCTGAGTTTCCTACATATCTCAGATTTCATGAGAATTCAAGCCATTTGTAGTTCGACTCAATTATGATCTCTAAATGTAAATTAAAGCAAATTCTGGTAATTCTGGCTTGATTGGCAGGAGTGTGACTGACTCTCTGGCATTGAGTCCGCATACATATTCCTGTTTTTGGGAATCAAGTCAATTGTAGTTCGACTCGATCGGAGGAAAAGGATATCCCTTATGCGGGAATGCCTTTGTGTGTGCCGGTGTGTGTTCGGCCGGTTTCGGAATAAAGAAAAACAAATAAGCACATAAGCAAATGATTATTCTTGTGTGGCAGAGCGGGGGGGGGGGGGGGGGGAGCGATCTTCCAAGTTCTGGCCGGAGAGCTTGACTCTCATGGGCACCCTATCTCGACTGGCTGCGTAAGAAAAAGTTTCATGTTTGCTCCGCAATCTGTTTTGATTTGATTTGATCAACCTGCTCTGTTTGGCAGCTACAAATCTACTTCCATCTGCTAAGTAACATTGATTTTTGGTGACGAACACTGTGGTGTTCTGAACGGATTTACATTGTCTTGTTTTTTGAACGAATACTGCGGTCTCTTGACCGATTTTACATCACTTTGTTTTTTTTGAGCGAATACTGCGGTCTCTTGACCGGTTTTACATCACTTTGTTTTTTTTTGAGCGAATACTGCGGTCTCTTAACCGATTTTACATCGTTTTGTTATCTTGATTATATCTGATATCCTTTATGCATGGCTTTTTTGGCAATTTGAATGAATGTCCCTCTCGGCGTCTTTGTATGAATGTCCATCTCAGTATGTTTGTATGAATGGCCCTCTCGGCAGCAAAAAGATAAACGTGCAATGGCCCTCTTGGCAGCGGGAAGGTAAACGTGCAATGGCGCTCACGACAGCAGAAAGGTAAATGTGTAGTGGCCGTCACGACAGCAGGAAGGTAAACGTGCAATGGCCCTCACAGCAGCAGGAAGATAAACGTGCAACGGCCCTCACGGCAGCAAGAAGATAAACGACAGATATGGCCCCTTCGGCTAGATTGTCTTTCTTCGTCCTTTGTATCGGCTATGACCCTCGTGGTTAGATGTGCCCCTCATGGTTAGATGTGCTGGTCATTCTTGTTGCGACCTTTTTGGTCAAATATTTGCCTTTGTGGCAATTTCAGTCATTTTGTAGCCTTTGTGGCTTAATATTTTGCCCTCGTGGCATTTTCATCCTTTCATAGCCCTCATGGCCGGGTATTCGCCCTTATGGCATTTTCGTTCTTTTATAGCACTTGTGGCCAAATATTCACCCTTTTGGCATTTTTTCGTCTTTTTGTAGCCCTCGTGGCTAAATATTCGCCCTTTTGGCGTTTTTTCGTCCTTTATAGCCCTCGTGGCCAAATATTCGTCCTTTTGGCTTTTTAAATCTTTTATCCATCTCGTGCTCTGATCTCTACAGCTATCTAGGCCTTCTTTTGGCGAACTATTCCCTGCACATAAAACAAAGTTCGAAAAAGGGATCTTCCTCCCGACGTCCTTGAGACTTGCATCAGAAATAAGTTAGTTTTTCCTATTTTAAGTTGATCCGTGCTACCGACGCCTTTGCATCTTCGGCTTTCTAAATATGGAGCCCTTCGGCCTTGGTATCGAAAGATGAATTTTATTATGTGAAAGAAAAAAAAAAATTTGCGAAAAATGTATTGATGTCTATTTATAAGAAAATAAATGCGCTATTCTAGATTTATAAGAATTAGATGTCATGACATGTGTTTTCGAACGAGGGGAATCCCCTTTTCGGAGACCGGGGACTTCGCTTTCTTATGCGGAATTTTTGAAACCTTTTCTCAAAAATTCTGCCCCAGTTTAAATCTTGACCAGCGAACTCTCACTGAATCTTCTTTATCCTAGAAATTTTGAGGTCCTCTCAAATTTTTTTGCCCCAGTTTGCAGTATGGCGATATGCGAGAAATTTTGAGATGCCGCCCCAGTTTGAAACTCTAGGTCGGCTAACTCTTGGTAATGTGTTGTCGGCATGAATTTCTGGATCTTCTAAAAAATTCTGCCCTAGTCGGGCGTCGAGCAATCTTGATGTTCCTTACGGCATGTCAATCTTTGAGGCTTCCTAGGGGTTTCTTGGTTTTCCTTTTGGTGCGATCGAGCTTAAAGAGCGCCTACGTATCCTCGCAGTAGGAATCAGGTCGAACATAGTTTAGAATAAAAGTAAATGAGTTTTTGGTTTTTACTATGCAACCGGGTCCTAAATGGACTACCTGCGTATCCCGTTGTGGGGAAGTCAGGTCATTGCGTAGTTCATATTACAAAAGTTATGTTGTTTTCCCTGTCTATTACAAAACGATTACAAGCAAAAAGAAATAACTAATACAAGCAAATGGAATAATGATTACAAGCAAAGGGTACTATTTCGAACTGAGAAACTTCGTCTTCATGCATAGTAGCGCTTGATGCATCTGAGTTGATCGACTTCGGCCACTCTTGTCCATCCATTTCTTCCAGTACTACTGCTCGTCTGGAGAGTACTTTGCGGACCACCTAAGGACCTTGCCAGTTGGGAGCGAATTTCCCTTTGTATTAATCTTGATGTGGGAAAATCCTTTTGAGCACCAGTTGCACCAATTGATAGAGTCGAGCCCTGACTCGTTTGTTGAAGGCTCTTCCCGTCCTTTGGCGGTATAGTTGACCGTGGTATACGACAACCATCCTTTTCTCGTCGATTAAGGCTAACTGCTTGTATCGAGCTCGGATCCATTCAGCATTATCCCGCTCAGCATTTTGAATAATTCTCAAAGAAGGTATCTCAACTTCGGCAGGTATGACTGCTTCAGTACCGTAGACTAACAAATATGGAGTTGCTCCTGTTGAAGTTCTGGCCATATTACGGTATCTCAGTAAAGCATAAGGCAACTGCTCGTGCCAACCTTTGTAATTATCAATCAATTTCCTCAATATCCTCTTGATATTCTTGTTGGCTGCATAAGGCAACCTCATAGCATTAAGCTCACTTGGTGGCACTCTGATTAAATCACTATGGATCTGGCATTGATGGCATTTTTGCACATATTTGCAACAGTCACTCTCCATAGTCATCCAATAATATCCGGCTCTGAGAATCTTTTTGGCCAGTACAAATCCGTTCATATGGGGTTCACAAGTCCCTGCGTGTACTTCTTCCAGCAATCTGGTGGCCTCACCAGCGTCTACGTATCGTAGTAATCCCAAATTCGGTGTTCGTTTGTATAATACTTCCTTGTTAAAAAAGAAGCCATTTGCCATTCCTTTGATGGTATTTTTTTGTCCACTTGTGATGCCTTCGGGATATTCCCATCTTTCCAAGTACATTTTGATGTCATTGTACTATGGCTTGCCATCTGGCTCAGCCTCCATGTGGCAACAGTGGGCATGCTCTTCTTTCAAGCTTATCCTTAATGGGTCAATATGATTGTTTTCAGGATGTTGGATCATTGATGCTATTGTGGCCAACACATCAACAAATTCATTCTGAGCTCTCGGTGTATGTCAGAATTCAATCTTTCTGAACTTCTTGCACAATCTTTGTGCCAAGTTCACATATGGAAAGATCTTTTCATTCTTGGTAGCCCATTCACCCTGTACTTGATGAATCAGCAGGTTGGAGTCTCCGATGACTAGTAACTCATCGATACTTATGTCAAGTTCCATTCTGAGTCCTAGGATGCAGGCCCCGTATTTTGCCTTATTGTTGGTACAATGGAATTTGAGCTTTGCGGCCATGGGGGTAGTGTTGCCCATTTCTGATATTAGAACTGCTCCGATTCCGAAACTGTTGTAATTCACCGCTCCGTCAAAGAACAGTCTCCAGCCAGCGTAAGATTCTGCTGCTTCTTCTTCTATGGCCAACACCCCTTCGTCTGGGAAATGAGTGCGAAGGGTTTGGAGTTCTTCATCCACCGGACTTGTAGCTAGTAGGTCAGCCAAAGCTTGTCATTTAACAACCTTCTGAGCTATGCATACGATGTCGAATTCACTTAACAGCATTTGTTAATTTGCTAGTTTTCCGATAGGCATAGGCTGGAGGAGTATGTACCTTAGTGGATCCATCTTGGATATGAGGTGAGTGGTGTACGAAGACAAATAATGCCTCAATTTTTGGGCCACCCAGGTTAGGGCACAACAAATTTTCTCTACCAATGTATATCTTGCCTCATCGGCTGTGATTTTCTTGCTTAGGTAGTAAATAGTGTGCTCCTTCTTACTTGCTTCATCGTGTCATCCTAACACGCACCCAAAGGCATTCTCTGCAACAACTAAATATAGCAGCAATGGGCTCCCAGGCCTTGGAGGTACCAGGACTAGTGGATTGGATAGGTATCTCTTGATAGTATCAAATGCCTCTTGGCATTCTTTTGTCTATTGTGTGGGAGCGTCTTTCTTTAAAAACTTGAGGATGGGCTCCACAATGATGGTGGATTGAGCTATGAATCGTCCCATGTAATTTAACCTTCCCAAGAAACTCGTGACTTCTTTCTTGGTTTTGGGAGGATGTAATTGTTGGATTGCTTTGATCTTCGTTGGGTCTAGATCTATGCCTCTTCGGCTTACTATGAACCCAAATGCACATTTACCTGGGTTCAATTTCATGTTGAACTTTCAGAGCCTATCGAAGAATTTCCTCAAATAAGTAGTATGCTCCGACTTTTCCCTTGACTTGATAATGACATCGTCCACGTAGACTTCAATTTCTCTATGGATTATGTTGAGGGAAATGGTAGTCATCGCTCTCATGTGTATTGCGCCGGCATTCTTGAGACCGAAGGGCATTACCCTGTAATTGTACACTCCCCATAAAGTGATGAAGGCTGTTTTCTTGGCATCCTCTCTGTCCATTAATATCTGGTGGTAGTCGGCGAAACAATCCACAAATGATTGCAGCTCGTGCTTGGCATAGTTATCTATGAGCATGCGGATGTTTGGGAGTGGAAAGTTATCCTTTGGGCTAGCTTTATTATGATCTTGGTAATCCACACAGATTCTTATCTTGCCGTCCTTTTTTGGGTACCGAAACTGTGTTGGCTAGCCATGTGGGTTATGAAGTCCCTTCCATCACTCCCGATTTAATCTGTTTTTCCACCTCATCTTTGATTCAGATACTAAGATCCAATTTTAATAGTCGGATTTTCTAGTTTGCTGGAGCAAAACCCATATTGATGGGTAACCTGTGGGATACCACGCTGGTACTTAGTCCTGGCATGTCGGCGTATGACTATGCAAAGATATCCACGTACTCCTTCAATAGATTTATCAATTCTTCTTTTAAAGACGTCTCTAGGTGTGCACTTATCCTTGTCTCTTTGACATTCTCTTCGTCACTTAGATTTATGGCTTCTGTTTCGTCCATATTTGGTTTATGCTCATTCTCTAATTGTTCTACTTCTTCCACGAGACCTTTGGGTAGCATTGTGGTCTCATCGTATTTGTCGTACTCTTCTTCCTCTATGTTGCCCGATTCATTCTTTTCACAACATGTCATGACATTTAGGGTTGCTTTATTGTTTTTATTACTGAAAATTAAAGGAAAAATATGTTAGTATAAAACATGCATGCAAAAAATAAGTAAATAAAATAGTTTTGATAAACCGATGCTTTCATTGATTTAAATTAATCAGAAGTACAAACTGTGGTCCTGTTTTGGATCCACATCAAGCTATTTCTGTTTTTCAAATCATTACGAGGTATGTAAGTGATGAAAGTGTGAGCAATCGGGCCTCGACCGATTCTCCCTATTTTTTAAAATAAATTCATCTTTCTCTACCGTAGAACCAGTAGTGGGGTAGAGGTCCAGTTGGACAGTTGCTCACTTTATTCTACCTTTCTGATAGTGGGCGCTTCAGCACATTCCTTCAAAATTATGGAGCAATCTTCTTCTTGGAATAGCATCCCTATCCCTTTTTCAATGTCAGGATCTCCAGTACAGATCAGGAATGGGCTTGTGGAGATCCGCAACTTCTCTCCTTTTCTTGGTAGGTATGTTTTTTTCTGCTGGGATGTAACCATGTCCAAAGCAAAAAATTTCTTGGAGAATGGGAATTGACTCGGTGACGCCATACAGATTCTTTCCTAGACCTTTCCCGGGTTCAAACCCGTTTAGGAGCATAGTAGAAGCAAATATTTTGTAAACTGCCAGCATAGGAACTTCCGGGAAGTCTATCTTGTGGGCAGCTCCCATTAACTCCATGATATGGAAATCCATTCCCTTAGGTGCAGCTTCAATGACGGGTACAAAATTTTCTGGGTAATTGTACATGCTAGCTTCTCCGTGGATCACCACTTCTTCTTCTTCCAGACAAATTTTAAAGATTGATGGAGTGAGGATGGTACTTCCCCTGCCATGTGGATCCATGGCCTTCCCAGAAGCAAATTATAATCGGCGGGTATTTCCAGGACTTGGAATGCAGTGGTGAATTCAGCTGGACCTATTTAAATGTCCAAGTCAACCGCCCCAGTGGCATCACAACGTCCTCTATTGAATGCTCTTATGTTTGTATGGCTCTGATGCACTTTCCCGAGGTCGTACCCCAGCTGAACCAAAATAGATTTGAGACAAATATTAAGTCCTACGCCGTTGTCAATTAATACTCGGGTTACCACTTTGTTGCGGCACATAATAGTGATGTGTAGCGCTTTGTTGTGATCTATGCCTTCTTTGGGAAACTCTTTCTCTTTGAAGGCAATTTGACGTTCCTCCATAACATGAGCAACCATTTCGGCCATGTTTTCACTGCTTGTTTTAGCTGGGACGTGAGCTTCCTCCAACACTTTCATTAAAGCCAGGCGGTGTTGAGGTAAACTTTGCAACAACGCCAGTACCGAGATTTGGGCCGGTGTTTTCTTCAAGTACTGCACAATAGAGTATTCCTTCGGCTGCATTCGGTGCCAGAAATCTTCAGCTTCACCTTCGGTGATAGCCCTTTTCTGATTCCCTTCTAGGTCTTCGGGAGTGTAGCATCTCCCTGATCTTGTAATGCCGTGTGCGGCAGCAACTTGGACTACGAACTCTTTTGCGAGGCGGCGCCGGAGTCACTTGAGCCACATGCGCAGTGATTAATACTTTGAATTGCGGGCATTCTTGCAAAGACAATGACGCTACTGTGCACTCAAGTTCTCTCACAGAATCGCAGATTGTGGGCCTTCCTGCGACTCAGTCTTCTTCCCTCTCAATCATGTGAATCACATTGTTGACATGGTTTGGCAAGGGATTGGTGTTCACATTTAGAGGGGCTGTTTGGAGCACAATCTCTTTCCGATAAATCATGTCCTGTATTTTGTACTTAAGATTAATACAATCTTCAATACGGTGTCCTATGCCATTAGAATGGTAGGCACATGTCCGGTCAGCACGCTAAACTAGTTCTTTGGGTCGACAACCTTTGGGGGAAACATTTGGATCATCCCAGCTGCGCTTAATCTTTTGAATAAATTAGTCTGAGATTCCATCAATGGAGTGAATACCCGAGCTGGCTTTTTTTCGAAGTTCTGATGTGGTGCATTATAGGCATTTAGTAGTGGTTGATTTTGGTAGGTGGTGGGTTAGTTATTTTATGTAGTGCGGTAAACAGGTGGGGGAGTTTGATAATTTAGCTGTAGAGCTTGGTAGTTCGGGGGAGGTGACTGGAAGGTATTTTATGGAGCTTGGTAATTTGGGGGTGGCGATTGCAAAGTCGGTTGCGCGTAATAGACGGGCACCGTATTGTAAGGAGTGGGAATGTAGGTATTTGAGAGAGGCAAAGCATATACTTCCATTGGGAAATCTCCCCTCCTTTTGGTTTTGGGGCTAGGAGTGTGGGATATGATAGCCACGTCTTCCTTCTTCTTGCGTATGAACTCGATTGAGCTTGATTGTCACGACCCAACCGGAGGGCCATGACGGGCACCCGGGGCTAACCCACCAGGCACCTCACATCGTACATTCACATTCACGTCTAGGTGAGCCACATGGCTTATCAACAAACTCTATGCCTCAATAATACCATTTCCAACGACTAAAACACTTTTTTTTTTATCAACATCAACAACTATGCCCATATACATATACACTAGCCGACGAGGCTAACAAAATAATATACCAAAATATGAGCCGACAAGGCAAAGGACATCTACTATACATGACAGTCTATGAGCCTCTAAGAAGAGTATGAACATCATCATAAGGACAGGACAGGGCCTCGCCGTGCCCATATATAGACAAAAGAATAATACACACAGCTGCAGCTCCTGATCAAATGGAGCCCCTCTGAGCAATCTCCAGATAAGCAGCCTAAGGATCAAGTCTATCTCCCTATCCACCTGCAGGCATGACGCAGCGTCCCCAAAACAAAGGACGTCAGTACGAATAATGTACTGAGTATGTAAAGCATAATCAACATCATAACAGAAGCATAAGAAATGATATAAGATATAAAAGTCATGGGATGAAAGAGCCATGTATACCTCTAGCGACGTTCATCATATTTATTTACCCTCTTTCTAATGGGAAACTTCCATTGCATACCTCTATATATTTATTAGTATCATACCTGACCATAGAGGTTTGGTGTCTTACGTACCCGACCATAACAAAGTTTGGTGTTATACGTACCTGGCTGTACCAAGGCTCAGTGTTACTCGTACACAACTGCAGTGGTACGCGCGATAGATATCATACCCGGCCATATAAGATCGGTTTTCTTAATAGTCATACTTTCATATATCAGTATATATTCATAGGAGTATATACATTTCCTCAACATCATCATCGTCTCATCATTTTCATTATATCCTTCCTTAGAGGATCAACTATCATAGGATAGGACCAATGGTATCGTGAGAATATCAAGATCATGAACTTTAGTGATTCTAGGAATGAAGTCATCATGGAAGATACTATGGATTTCACATGAAGGTACACATCAATGGGATCATGACTTAAGAAAAAAGGGGTTAGCCTTACATACCTCGTCGTCTTCTCAACTGCTTAATGTTCCCCGTCGAAGCTTGGAGAATCTACATTTAGAAGGATTCATACCATGGTTAAGCCTTAATGATACTCTTAATTTCAAACTAGAATAATTCATGGACTAACAAAAATTGGGCAACATTCCCCTATTTCATCGACTTCTCCCATATTACCAAACAACCCCCAAACATCCATAATAACATCTAGAATGTCATAATCAAGTAATCACATTCCATTAAGTCTTCAAAATTCATTCTCATGTTCAACTTATACTAACAACTTCATACCCAACCTTAGCACATTTTCGTACAACGCTTCCTTATCACTATTATTACCTTCCATAATAAGATTATATCTATATCATACTAAGAATCATGACTCAAGTTAGCTTACTACCCAAAAACATCATAAAAACTACATTCAAGCTTCACTTTCTACTTTTTTTCCTCATCCAAGTTATTCAACAACTAAACATGCTTAACAACATGTAATAAACATGAAAAATAACCTTTTATCTCATATGAAGGAGCTTTGGACCAAGATATCAACTTTTACAAAACCCTAGCAGTAATAACCAAGTAAATCTTGAAGTCAACTAACCCTAGTGAGCCTTCTAACACATGAACACTTCAATTCTTGCTATTTGATCTTTGTTTTCTCTTGGGTTGGGGTGGAATATACTTGGAGAAGGGTTTGGCGCTCTCAAGACTTTGGGAAATGTGGGAAATGAAATAAAAGAACAAGGGTCCTCTATTTATACAAAAGAAAATAAAAAGCTTCCCGATGGGCTTATACGGACCACTTATACGGTCAGTATAATATTATACAGTCTGTATAAGTGGACCGTATAATACCACCATGAAAATACCCTTCTATGGAAGGGTTATGTTATACATACCCTCTTATATAGACCGTATAAAGTTATACGGACCATAGAAGTGGTCGTATAACCCATAATTTCTGAAGTTGCTCTCGGTGATTCGTTTGACTTCTAATCCTCGTAGAACCTTTTTGGCCATTATATAACACTTCATTAACCATACAATAGGCCCTATAGCATCCCCTCAAGACATTACTAAATACTTATCAAATTAAATATCACGAAAAACCCTCTAAACACGTCTTGCATTTCACTTCCTTCAATGAACTTAGGCTCATATACTCATATAACTTTGAAATCTGATGGTGCGCACTTTAAGTGATCTAATACTTCCCTTAATCTCGTAAGGATTTCATATTCACCTTAAGCTCACGTTAGCCTACTCACAAAGAAACAATCCAAAATTTTCGAGATGTAACATTCTTCCCCCCTTAGGAACATTCGTCCTCGAATGTTAGGTCCTCGGGGATTCTATAAAAAATTTGCCAGAGTTTCCCCTGAAATGTGGTACTACCATCCTATCACAACAAACCAAAATACATCACCTCACAAGGCTACAACAACAACATCAATAACCATGGCCACACACGACCAAGAAAGCATCAAGGAAAGCACTACATACCTGAGGACAATGGCCTCTCTGCCCGAGTCTCCTCTGGAGGTGGAAATAAATGCGGGTACCTGAACTTCATGTCTCCTTCTTCTTCCTAAGTCATTTCCTCTCTATTATTATTTCTCCATAAAACTTTAACTGAAGCTACATCTTTGGTTCTGAGTCTCCGTACTTGCCGATCTAGAGTGGCAATGGGAACTTTTTCGTAGGATAATTTATTAGTGACTTGAACATCATCTACCGGTACAACTCTAGAAAGATCTCCAATGCACTTACGAAGCATCGATACATGGAAAACCGGATGGACTAACTCCAAATCCAATGGTAGGTCTAATTCATAAGACACTTGGCCTACCTTGCATACAATCTCATAAGGTCCAATGTACCGGGGACTAAGCTTGCCCTTTTTGCCAAATATCATGACACCCTTCATTGGCGACACCTTCAAGAATACCCAATCTTTCACTTGGAACTCTAAGTCTCATCGACGATTATCTGCATAAGATTTCTGATGACTTTTAGCTGTTAATAATCGACCCTGTATAAGCTTGACCTTTTCTATAGCTTGCTGGATCAAGTCTGGTCCTATCAACTCAGTATCCCCTACTTCAAACCACCCAATTGGCGATCTACACTTGCGCCCATACAGAGCCTCATATGGGGCCATTTGGATGCTAGAATGATAACTGTTGCTATAAGCAAATTCAATAAGCGGTAAGTGATCATCCCAACTACCTCCAAAATCCAATATACATGCCCGTAACATATCCTCAAGAGTCTGAAAGGTGCGCTCAGCTTGCCCATCAGTTTGTGGATGAAATGCTGTACTAAGACTCACCTGAGTCCCCAAACCTTCTTGGAAAGTCTTCCAGAAATTAGCTGTAAATTGAGTCCCTCTATCGGAGATAATAGATACTGGAACACCGTTAAGTCGCACTATCTCTTTAACATAAATCTTTGCATAATCTTCCGCTACATATGTATTTCTGACCGGCAAGAAATGAGCTGACTTCATGAGTCTATCCACAATTACCCATATAGAATCATATTTGTGCTTAGAACGAGGTAAGCCTGCGATAAAATTATATTTATCACTTCCCATTTCCAAGTCGGAATTTCCATAGCTTGCAACAATCCACCAGGCTTTTGATGCTCAATTTTCACTTATTGACAGTTTGGACATTGAACCATGAACTCCGCTATATCTTTCTTCATTCCATTCCACCAATATATAGATTTAAGGTCATGACTGGGGCAGAAGTTAACCAATTCGGACTTCTCTCAATATTTGGTGGCGTAATCCTGCAACATCAGGAACACACAACCTGCCTCGACATCGAAGAACTCTATCTCCAGAAATCTCAAAGGATGACTTCTTCTTCTGAGGGAGTGTATTTCTGTAATGAACTAGCATAGGATCCTCGTACTGGCGCTCTTTGACTTCAACCACTAGTGGCGAGACCGCTGAATTTTGAATAGTAGCTCCCATATTTCCCGAGTCCATTACCCGGACTCCTAGGCTAGCTAACTGCTGGAGCTCACGAGCTAACTCTCTTTTCTCTGGCTGAACATCACATAAACTTCCCATAGATCTACGGCTAAGAGCATCAGCCACAACGTTCGGCTTCCCGGGATGGTATAGGATGTTAACATCATAATCTTTCAATAATTGCAACTATCGCCGTTGCCGTAAATTCAATTCTCTCTGCTTGAAAATATACTGAAGGCTCTTGTGATCCGTATAGATATCCACATGAACACCATACAAATAGTGTCTCCACATCTTCAATGCATGAATCACTGCAGCTAACTCAAGATCATGGCTTGGATAATTTTTCTCATGTTTCCGCAACTGTCTTGAAGCATACGCAATCACCTTACCATGTTGCATTAACACACAACCTAACCCAACACTTGAAGCATCACAATAGAGAACATAGCCTTCCGATCCCTCTGGAAGTGTCAGGACTGGGGCAGAAGTTAACCAATTCTTTAACTCTTGAAAGCTACGTTCACAAGCATTCGTCCATTGAAATTTAGCTACTTTATGGGTTAACTTTGTGAGTGGTGCAGAGATAGAAGAAAAGCCTTCTACAAACCTCTTGTAATAACCTGCTAAACCCAGAAAACTACGAACCTCCGTAGGTGTTGTAGGCCTTGGTCAAGTCTTCACGGCCTCAATCTTTTGGGTATCTACCCGAATACCATCGGCTGAAATAATGTGCCCCAAAGAGGTCACCGAATTCAACCAAAATTTGCACTTTGAAAATTTGGCAAATAACTCTCGAGTTTGAAGAACTCTAAGAACAGTAAGTAAATGATCTGCATGTTCAGCCTCGGACCTAGAATATACCAGGATATTGTCAATGAACACAATCACAAATAATTCTAGGAAAGCCTGAACACATTGTTCATCAAATCCATGAATACTGTCGGTGCATTAGTTAGCCCAAATGACATTACCCGAAACTCAAAATGACCGTATCTTGTTTTGAAGGCCGTCTTGGGAATATCTTCCTCCCTAACTCTCACCTGATGATACCCGGATCTCAAGTCTATCTTTGAAAACCATTTGACGCCTTGTAGATGGTCAAATAAGTCATCAATCCTTGGAAACGGATATTTGTTCTTTATCGTCACCTTATTCAGTTGCCTGTAATCAATGCACATTCGCAAAGAGCTATTTTTATTCCTCACAAACTACATGGGTGCTCCCCACGGGGAAGAACGAGGCCTAATAAAGCCTTTCTCGAGCAAGTCCTTCAACTGCTCCTTCAACTATTTCAACTCTGCGGGAGCCATCCTATAAAGAGGAATAGATATGGGTTTAGTATCCGGTAGCACATCAATAGCAAAGTTAATCTCCCGCTCTGGGGGAAGGCCTGGAAGCTCATCCGGGAATACATCTGGAAACTCATTCACCACGGGAACAGACTGAAGAGTCGGCGATTCGGCTTCTATATCATGAACCCGGACTAAATGATAAATACAGCCTTTAGCAATCATTTTCCTCGCCTTGAGATAGGAAATAAACCTACCTCTCGTGGACACTGTATTTCCTTTCTATTCTAAAGCTGGTTCTCCCAAAAACTGAAAGCGAACCATCTTCGTTCTACAATCAACATTGGCATAGCAGGAAGCCAACCAATCCATGCCCATAATAACATCAAAGTCTACCATTTTCAACTCATGTAAATCAGCCATGGTACGATGATTACAAATCACAATTATACAGTTTTTATATACTCGGCTAGCTATTACTAGTTCACCCACGGGTGTCAATACCTCAAAAGGTTTGATTGACTCCAGTTTGACCCTAAATCGACCCGCAATATATGGAGTAACATATGATAGTGTGGAGCCTGGATCTATCAGTGCATATACATCAAGAGAAAATACTAATAATATATCTGTAACAACATCAGGGGAGGACTTAAGATCCTGCCGCTTAGCCAAAGCATAAATACGGTGCTCGGGCCCACTAAAACTATGAGCTCCTCCTCTATCTCTACCGCGACTAACCGGTATTTGAGAGCCTTTCCCCGGAGGGCGTATAGATGAAGAAGACCCGGCAGCTAACCCTGAAGGCTGGACCCTACCTCTACCACCAATCGAGGGGCAGTCAAGCATGGTATGACCTGGCCAACCGCATGCATAGCAAACATATGATCCTAGTTGACACTGGCCCAATGTAGCTTCCCGCACTGAGAGCATCATGGAATGGGTGGCCTTGCCTGACCCGAGTCGCCTCTGTAATAAGAACCTGAAGCTCTGAAACTCTGACTCGGCCCGGAGTGAGTAGATCTATCAATTCTCTGGCCCGTAAACCGTGGAGGCACACTAGTTATAGAATGGCCTGAATGCCTAGAAAACGGTTGTCTCTGCCCTCCTCTAAACTCACTAGTCGGACCCGAAGATTTATCCCTCTTGTTGTAACCTCTATCAAGCTCACGCTCACCTCTTTGCGGTTGTTAACTTTCCTCCAAATTTTGGGCGTGGGCTTAGATGCGAGAAATATGCATATTGTCCTGAAGGGACGCAGTCAAGCACTTGTCCATAAAATGTGGCCATAGGCCTCTCACAAATCGGTGCACTCGATCACCCATATCCGCTACCATGGCCAGAGCATACCTAGCCAAAACATTGAAGCGGAGACTATACTCTAAAGCCCTCATGCTTCCTTGCTTAAGATTCAAGAACTTATCGGCTCTAGCTTGCCGAACCTCAGGGGGCATGTAATGTCGTAGGAAAGCGTCAACAAATTCTTGCCATACCGGGGGAGGTACATTAACACCCCAAGAAGACAACCACACCGTATACCAATGAACTGCAACGTCCCGCAACCTATACGATGCCAACTCCACCGATTCGACTTCAGAAGCATGCATTAATCGTAGTGTCCTCAACATTCCATCAATAAAGTTTTGAGGGTCCTCATCCGGCTTTGACCCAAAAAACCTCGGAGGATTCAAGCTAATAAAATCGCGGGCTCTTGCACTAACCGCCCTATCACCATGACCCATACCTTGCCGCTGGGCCTGAGCGGCAACCAATTGAGTCAACAATTGAATAACCCCTTTTACCTCTTGGCCCGAAACCTCTGGAGGAGGAGCTGGGGTTGCTGGATCTGGGGCTGAGGCTCCCTAATGCTCCTCAGAAATAGGCAATGTGTGAGAGGAATGAGATTAAGTCGCATTCTGGGACTCACCCTCCTCTATAACCTTTGGCGGTACTCTTTCGGCCCACTTTTTTGCCACTGTCTTACCCTTTTGGGTAGCTGTAGCTTTCCTCTTTACAGACATTTCTGAAATACATAGCACACGGTTAAGGAAAAAGAAATCCTTATATCATAGCTCTATCACACGATCTATGAAGAAAGACGGTCATTCATTCCTAAAATGTCCGCGGCCTCCTGTTTATAAGTGTGGCGCGCAATACACCCATAAACAAGACTCTACTGGACACGGCTCGTAGACACACCCTAGGACAGAACTACTCTGATACCACTTTTGTCCTGACCCAACCGGAGGGCCATGATGGGCACCCGGGGCTAACCCACCGGGCACCTCTCATCGTACATTCACATTTACGTCTAGGTGAGCCACATGGCTTATCAACAAACTCTATGCCTCTTTAATACCATTTCCAACGACTAAAACACTTTTTTTTATCAACATCAACAACTATGCCCATATACATATACACTAGCCGACGAGGCTAACAAAATAATATACCTAAATATGAGCCGACAAGGCAAAGGACATCAACTATACATGACTGCGTACGAGCCTCTAAAAAGAGTATGAACATCATCATAAGGACGGGACAGGGCCCCGCCATGCCCATATATACACAAAAAGAATAGCACCCACAACTGGAGCTCCGGATCAAATGGATCTCCTCTAAGTAATCTCCGGATAAGTTGCCTAAGGATCAAGTCTATCTCCCTGTCCACCTGCGGGCATGATGCGCGTCCCCAAATAAAAGGACGTCAGTATGAATAATGTACTAAGTATGTATAGTATAATCAACATCCTAACAGAAGCATAAGAAATGATCTAAGATAGAAAAGTCATGGGATGAAAGAGCCATGTATACCTCTAGCGACGTTTATCATATTTATTTACCCTCTTTCTAATGAGAAACTTCTATTGCATACCTCTATATATTTAGTAGTATCATACCCGACCATAGAGGTTTGGTGTCTTACGTACCCGATCATAACAAAGTTCGGTTTTATACGTACCTGGCTGTACCAAGGCTCAGTGTTACTCGTACCTTACTGTAGTGGTGCTCGCGATAGATATCATACCCGACCATATAAGTTCGATTTTATTAATAGTCATACTTTTATATGTCAGTATATATTCATAAGAGTACATACATGTCCTCAACATCATCATCATCATCATCATTTTCGTTATATCCTTCCTTAGAGGATCAACTATCATAGGATAGGACCAATGGTATCGTGAGAATATCAAGATCATGAACTTTAGTGATTCTAGGAATGAAGTCATCCTGAAAGATACTATGGATTTCACATGAAGGTACACATCAATGGGATCATGCCTTAAGAAAAAAAGGGTTAGCTTTACATACCTCGTCGTCTTCTCAACTGCTTAATGTTCCCCGTCGAAGCTTGGAGAATCTACATTTAGAAGGATTCATACCATGGTTAAGCCTTAATGATAACTCTTAATTTCAAACTAGAATAATTCATGGACTAACAAAAATTGGGCAACATTTCCCCTATTTCTTCGACTTCCACCATATTACCAAACAACTCCCAAACATCCATAATAACATCTACAATATCATAATCAAGTAATCACATTCCATTAAATCTTCATAATTCATTCTTATGTTCAACTTATGCTATCAACTTCACACCCAACCTTAGCACATTTTCGTACAATGCTTCCTCATCACTATTATTACCTTCCATAAAAATATTATATCCATAGCATACTAAGAATCATGACTCAATTTAGCTTACTACCCAAAAACATCATAAAAACTACATTCAAGCTTCACTTTCTACTTTCTTTCCTCATCCAAGTTATTCAACAACTAAACATGCTTAACAACATGTGATAAACATGAAAACTAACCTTTTATCTCATAGGAATGAGCTTTGGAGCAAGATATCAACTTGTACAAAACCCTAGCAACAATACCCAAGTAAATTTTGGGTAAGAGGGGATCGAGTGAGCGGTTCCAGGAATTTCGTTAGTGTTAAGTGGTGGTGGGGTGTGGTGTGAGGTACCAATGTACCCGTCGATTGGGGTGAATGGTATGGTGGTCACAATGGACCGAGTAGGGAAGTGGTCGGGTAATGGCAAATTTGGAGATAGAAAGAACGGCGGAGGCCTTGTTTCTTCAGCAGGGGCCTCTCAGGCAGCATTGGTAGCTTTGTTTCGCTCCACTTCCTCTTGAAGATGGGCGATTTTCTCAAACATCATTTTCATGACGTCTTCAGTAGGTGACGACTTAGGCAGTTCACGCAGTGGCGATTCTATGAGAGCAATGTCAGTAGGGTAGTTTTGTTCTCAAAAATACCAGCCATTTTTGCTTTGCCTTTGTCTTGTTGGGATAAGGATGCTATTATAGCATTGGATCTTGTGAAGTATGCTAATGTGAACACGAATCAACCTCTCCTTCTATAAGAAAAGAATAACTCAAAGGCAAACAGAGTTAGTTCGTTACGTTAGGTAATGGAAAGATAGTCAAGATATCACACATAGATGGTAGTTAAAAACACTTAGCATATAAATAATCATATGTTCGATTTAAATGCTCAATTGATCTCTTGTACCGGGTCTTGGGTACTTGGGCTTTATTAAGTGAAGGGAATATAATATTTATAACATATAGGGACCGAGTCTTATGTAGACTGCCTACATATCCCTCCGCGGGAAGTTAGGCTCTTCCGTAGTTCGGTTTACATAAGATAAAACTCCCTACCTTAAAACCTACCCGTGGCCAGGCCCGATAGGAGCTTCCTGCATATCCTCCTTAGGACGTTAGGTTGGCGCAGTTCCATTTACATAAAACAGGGGGGACAAATATGTATTAAATGCAAAAAATGGGATCCCCTAAAACTACCCAAAAGGTGACCTTTCTTTTGAGGTCAAAACAGGTTGTTTACCTGTTTAACCCTTTTTCGGCCCTAAAGGCCCTGAATTCTAATACTGAGGTGGGAGCACCAACTAAATGGTGCCTTTGTGGTCCAGGTTCTCCACCTCAAACTTGAATGTATCACACTCATCTATGTCGTGCCCCAAAACTCCAGAATGGTACAGACACATTTTGCGGCTGCCAATTCCTTCTGTTTGAGCCCTTCTGGTTCTAATAGGGCTAATCTTCCCGACTCTAACCAACTTCTGGAAGATGATGGCGTAAGAGTCCTTAAATATCGTAAAGTCATAACGCCAAATATGAGTATTTAGTGTAATCCCTTCGGTTGGGGCGATGTTGTCATGGACCAAAAGTGAATGTGGGCCCCACATCTTGGTGATGCTTTTCTTATCTATCAGCTCTATGAGCCTTCTCTTGAATTCCAAACATTCGTTGATGGTGTGCTTCGCTTGATCCTGGTGAAAAGGGCATCTTTTCTGTTCGAAGACCAGAGCACATGGTGGCAACCTGTCGAAGCTGATACTGACTATCCCTTTGCTTCAAAACTTAATCATTATCTCCTCGTTCGTTATGTGCTTAAGAGAGATGCGGTAGGGGCAATCTAACGCCTTAAGTGCAATGGCCCACCATTCGAGAAAGGCTGGTCGGACATACTCTATCCGTTCTTGGGGGATCTCCCCTGGGACTTGATGGCACAACAGAAGTTCCTTTCCTTCTTAGGCTTGATGGCGCAGTGGAGGCAGCCTCCCTTGATGGCCAGGTGGGCTCTTGCGGGTCCGATTTCGTTTTTCTTCCTCGGACTCCTCCATTTTCGGGATTTATTTGGGAAGGATCCTTTTTTCCTGGTTCAGGACATTCTCTCCTTGAGCTTCACTTGGTTCCTTGGGCGGACTTTTTGCTGAATCCATTAACTTATCAGCCTCTCTGATCTTGGCCTTATCTTCTCGGATTTGCTTTTCGAGATCCTGAATTTTTCGGCGAAGCGAGACCTCATACTTTCTCATAGCTTTCAACTCTGGTGTGTTCTTGGTGTTCATCTTCAGATTCTGAGAAGGTTTCTAGACTTAGTATAGGTGTTTTTGTTCATTATTTTTCTTTGGGGGAGTGAGCGGTACTTGAGATCAATTAAGCATTTAAGCGAAACATATGAAAACCAGCAAGTCACACAAAGCAGTTTATAAAATTTACAGTACTCGTGTTCCTAAACATACTAATCGTTGGAAACATAAATGTGCCGTTTGAATCAAACCATTGCCCCATAATCATTGATAATAATATTCTTCCCCGAAGGGGTACAAAGTATAAAGTAAAGACAGTGCATAAAGTAAATCAGCAAAAGCGTCCTCCGGTGGTGGATGATGAATCCCTATTCGGTCGGTCTTGGCCTTCTTCGCCTTTCAGTGGGTAGTCTGGATATGAAGATGGGCCGATGTCAAAGTGGCCTCCATCAGAAATTCCTTCAATGTGAAAGTCAGTGGAGCGACATCATCTAAAGTCTTCTTCATCCAATCATCGAGCTCAATCAAACAATCATTAGTAAGCTCTAATTCATGTCTCAGACTTTCTATGACGACTTTGTCATGCTCAATCTTCTCTAAATACTTGGCATGTCTGTCGTCAGCTCTCCTCTGAACCATGAATCTTGGCTTGCGAATCCTTGTCTTGCACACAACTGTAGAGAATAGGTCTTGGAGGAAGTGTACCTTGTAAGTCGGCCCTTAACCAATCTTTATACTCCAAAACACAACCCGGATGGAACCTATCTTCGGCTAAGGTATCGGGACCCCAAATCATTCTACCCGTCCATTCTCGTATGCAATCCAAAGCCCTCGGCGGTCTATCAATGTCATAGTCAATGATAAAATCTCCCATGCCTCCAATCTGGGGCACGACTTGAATCCTCCCAAATTGTCTCAAGACCCTAGCAGACGCGTAAGGGCGGGATCCCTCGGATCCCTATAAATGGTAAGAACAGACACTTTCTACCCTTAACCATAACTTTATTGGACATGAAGTCGTGGAACATCCATTGAATTCTTTCCTCTTTCAACCTGGAAAAGGTGAATGTTCAACTTTGTCTGTTTTGTTCTCCGAAGTTCGGGCAAAAATCGCGAAGACCATCCCTTTCGGCCGGCTTGCTTAAGTGATGTTCACCCCTAACTTTGATCATATGCTTGAGGATCCACCATTGTAGGAGTAAGTTACAACCTTGGAAGTATTTGTAATAGTTTCAGCAGAGGCTCAAGGCTCGGTATAAATCAACTAAGATGATTGGGGTTATGTCAAAGTAATTAGTTTCTTCTTGTTGGGTTATGCCGTAGAAGATGGCATGGGTGACCGAAATGACTCAGGTGTCTATGACTAAGGACCAATCTTTGGGAAAAAGCCATGGTTCCCAGAAAGCAAATGGCAAAAGCTAAAGGTATGGTGGCTATCCATTCGGCATAAGTCTTGACTTCCTCGGGATGCTCCACGAATCCATTTGGACTTCCAGACCTTTTGTATAGCTCTCTAAAGGGTATGGTTGGGCTATGGGCCCAATTGGCGTAGTTCAAGGAAAGCATTTTGCAAATTTGGGAGTAGAAGGGTTTTTTGGGATTAAGGCATTTTGGTCAGGTTTCTTTCTTCTTTTCAATCCCGAGCCTACGCTAGTCAACACATCCCTGAACTCCTCTAAAGTCGGCGTCATCCCCAAATCGGAAAACCATCCTATCTCTGTCCCAAAACTCGGTAATTACTTTTATTATTTTTTTACAACCCGTCATAGTCATGATGGATGTTAGATTTCCTAAATGACATGAAATCCCCTTTTTCTCCTCAGGGGACAATTGGCCCCACCAAATACGCAACAACTCTAGTGTAGTTAAAACCATGTCGAAACTTAAGTTGATCGACATCAACAAAACAGAAGTCAAGGTTAATCCCCCCCCCCCCCCCCCCACTAGGAAATGGTTCCATTCATAGGCATATTACATATTTCCAAATAGCACATAATATGAGATGCGGTGTTTTCGGGTCGTAGATTGTACTTGACACGGGGTAGTCTCCCTATTGGGTTTGGATACGTCTAAAATATCCAAACCATCTAGTCTACTTCATATTTGGATTTGTTTTTTAGCTCTGACCTAGGCATATGCAAGAGTGGGTTTTTCGAATTAACCTTGGACCCGAGCGGACTACTCGGGATGAACCGTTGTCGGCTGTTGGGTGACCGCACACCAACTTAACGTTCAACGTGTTCCAAAGAAGAGTGTTTCGATTTTTTTTTAGTGAAGGCTAGACTGCGATCCCGCGTGTACCCTTTGAAACCATGCTTTTTGCCAAGAGTGACAGAGTTTATGATATGAAATGAATGATAGTTATAATTGCGGAATTTAAACATATAAGCAAATAAATACAGTTAAAAATCACATTATATTGAAACCCTTATAGTTAGAACCTAGAAAATCCTAGCGGAGTAGCCATCTGTTACGGTTCACATTTACGCGGGTTAAGGCATAAAAGTTGCTACCCAGATTGTTGGTGCTCTAAATTGGATTTTAGTATTTTAGAGTCGCCACCTAATTTATTAAAGGAAAACAAGGAAAATTGGGTAAAAGATTTTTCAAGCAAGAGAGAAGACGACACAATTTTAGGGATTTAGGATCCGCTTTCCTAAATCATACATATATTTGTTTGCTTTTTTACAATTCTATACTTTTCTTTTCCTTTTTTGACGCTTTGGACCCTTTCTTTTTCGATTTTAATAAAACTCGCCCCTTGGGGCTATAACTTATTTAAAAAAAAAAGCAAGAGAGAATTCCTTTTGGTACAAACGTTCTAGGTAAGGGTTCTGGTGATCCCCTGGGGAGGGTTTTACGCACCCTAGTATTAAAGATCCGTAGAATACGGTTGACCTACGAGCTTCAATGTGTGATTAATGTATTTATTTGCTTAAAAATGTTTAATTTTCCACAAAATGTCATTCATTTGTATCATAAACTTTGAAAATTTTTTTCCGCAAAAAGTCCCCTTTAAAAAGGGGTTTTGGTTTTGAAAATTCACATAAGTATTCGACTCACTTTATTGCCGAACTAGGACACACCCGGGATTTTTTCAGAGTAGACTCACCACTATTCTAGTCCTAATAAAATTGGTTTAGTACTTATGGGTTATATATATATGAAAATATGGAGTATATCTCCTATTTTTTAATATAAGTATAGGAATTGAAAGTTTCATTAAGTCCATTTTTTTAATTTAATTGAAGCTCATAGTCCACCATACTCAACTTTCCAAAGCCATCTTTCCTCAAAATAGTCCAAGTATAATTCTGTCACACCCCGACTTTACTAGGGTGTGATGGGCACCCGACCCCATGTTCGGAGCCGAGCGAACCCGCTGACGCTTATTACATGCATAATATCTTTGGACCCTTAAATCGAGTAAGAATGAAATACATAGTAAGCTTTCA